>NC_138762.1:35144112-35806612 GCF_965113315.1 Podarcis vaucheri | reverse complement strand
TCCTCCTCCTCCTCTCATGGAAGCATGAGGAGTCAGATTTTTTTTTGATAACTCCAGTTTACTGTTACAGCTGAACTCTGAACTGGAATTAATCTGAACTATGGTTGAGTTAAGATCAAGTAATAATAAAATATGTAATAATAATTTATTATTTATACCCTGCCCATCTGGCTGGTTATCCCCAGCCACTCTGGGTGGCTCCCAACTGAATATTAAAAACAATACTGCATCAGACATTGAAAACTTCCCTAAAGAGGGCTGCCTTCAGTTGTCTTTTAAAAGTAAAATAGTTGTTTATTGCCTTGACATCTGCTGGGAGGGCGTTCCACAGGGCAGGCGCCACTACCGAGAAGGCCCTCTGCCTGGTTGCCTGTCACCTCACTTCTCTCAGTGAGGGAACCGCCAGAAGGCCCTCGGCACTGGACCTCAGTGTCTGGGCTGGATGATGGGGGTGGAGACACTCCTTCAGGTATACAGGACATGGAATGAGATGAGCCTCACTCTCTGGGATTCCTTGTCCATGGTGGTCCAGCAGACAACATGTCCCTTTCCCCCATTCTACTGCTATTGGAGCATCAACAGTAGCGCAGTAGGGAAGGAACAGCCACAGAGTTTCATGAAGGAGGCCTCCGTGGGTAGACCTGCGTGCTGCAGAGAGGGAGACCTGCCCAATCCTGTGGCTCCTGGGACACCTTCCCATTGACCATAGAATTGCACTCTTAGTCTTTGAGGAGCATTCTATAGTCACTGGTTTACATTTACTGGTTTTCTTTATTGTACTTTCATGCTGTTTGCATTTTGTACATTACCTTGAAAGTTGTTGTTTTTCAGAAATGTAATTACAGTGGTACCCCTGGTTAAGAACTTAATTCGTTCCAGAGGTCTGTTCTTAACTGAAACTGTTCTTAACCTGAAGTACCACTTTAGCTAATAGGGCCTCCCGCTGCTGCTGTGATTTCTGTTCTCATCCTGAGGTAAAGTTCTTAACCCGAGGTACAACTTCCGGGTTAGTGGAGTCTGTAACCTGAAGCGTTTGTAACCCAAAGCATTTGTAACCTGAGGTACCACTGTAAAACATTTATATATAATAAGCAGTACTATTTTTCCAGAAAATGCCTTCCTTGTTCTCTTATAATGGCAATAGCGCCCACCTGAGAGGTGCTGGAATTGAGCTCTGGTGAGTTCTTGCTGGAAATAAAGCCCTGATAATAAGCGATGCTGATAATATTGAATACAAGTATTCTGAAACCTGATCTGGGCCTTAGATTCATTCTGAAATGCTGGGACATTGCCAGGATTTTAGTGGATACTTAACACAATATTTACTGATGTAGCACACTGTACAGTCAGAGCTGTCCTGGGGTTTTTGCTGTTTAATTTGTCCTGGACAAATTGAAATGTTACTGTCCCCACACCAACCCTGTGCCTTAGCAAGCACCAAGCTGCAAAACAATAAGCGCATTAAACGATCAGGATTTGACCATAATACTATTTCCCCTTCCTATCATTTTTCTTTTCTTTTTTACTTTCTTCCCATTACAACCACATTTGCAGCTGGTGGAGATCAGGAGACTCTCATCACATCCTACGAAATGCATCCAAATTATCATACCAAGCCCATGAGCTTCGAAGCTGTCTCTGTGCATCACCTCCAAAGAGCTCTCCCTTTCCAAGACGTTTGCATAGCTGAGTTTTTGAAACCCAAACAGTTTTACCTAGTTTGTCTCTATAGTGGAGTGTTGCCTTTCTGCCATGATTACCATATTTTTCACTCTAGAAGGTGCACTTTTTCCCTCCTAAAAAGTAAGGGGAAATGTGTGTGCGTCTTATGGAGTGAATGCATGCTGCGCAACTATCCCAGAAGCCAGAACAGCGAGAGGGAGCGCTGCGCACCAATCCCTCTTGCTCTTTTGGCTTCGGGAATAGCCATGCAAAGCCTCTTGAGTGCAGTGGGAGCGCTCCTGCCGCTTCACTTAAGAGGCTTTGCGTTGCTTTCTTGTTTCTTGTTTTCCTCCTCTAAAAACTAGGTGCATCTTATGGTTGGGTATGTCTTATAGAGCGAAAAAGACCCATAGTCTTCATAAATTATTATTATTGTTGTTGTTATTGTTATCATACGCTATGATAAATAATGCTCTGGTAACTCAGGCTGCATACACATCATACATTGAAGTATGTGGCTTCCCCCAGAGAATCCTGGGAATTGTAGTTTCCCCTTCAGAGAGCTACAATTTCCATCACCCTTAACAAAGGACTGTGCCCAGGATTCTTGGGGGAAAGCCATGTGCTTTAAATGTATAGTGCAAATGCATCCTCAGTTTCCACAAAAGAAGTCTCTCAGTGAGCTAACTTCAGACTCATGGATAACTACTGCTTCAAGCATATGAGGTCACATGTGCAATCTAGTATTTTGCTGGACCAATGTGTTGACTTGTGAATATAGTGATGTTGTAATGTCTCATAAATCTGTCTGTGTGGATCTTCCTCCTCCTAAGACTGGAGAGACAAGAGTGTGTGGGAAAGCTGAGAGTGAAAGGAAAAGGCTGGATTTGAGGAACTGACAACACCTCATCTAGAAGATAGCTCCCCAAATAAGGCTGTAAACACATTACCATCTCGAAACACAGCAAAGTGAAGTTATTTTTCACTGTGCTTCAATTCAAATGTGCATGGTATTTTCCACATCACTATGCTTGGGATGCGGTGGCGCTTTGGTCTAAACCACAGAGCCTAGGGCTTGCTGATCAGAAGGTCGGTGTTCGAATCCCCGCGACGGGGTGAGCTCCCGTTGCTCGGTCCCTGCTCCTGCCAACCTAGCAGTTCGAAAGCACATCAAAGTGCAAGTAGATAAATAGGTACTGCTCCAGCAGGATGGTAAACGGCATTTCCATGCACTGCTCTGGTTCACCAGAAGTGGCTTAGTCGTGTTGGCTACATGACCCAGGAGCTGTACACCGGCTCCCTCGGCCAATAAAGCGAGATGAAAGCACAACCCCAGAGTCGTCCGTGACTGGACCTAACAGTCAGGGGTTCCTTTACCTTTATGCTTGGATGTGTCACCAAGCTGCCTGCTGTCTGTCCACAGGGTTGGGATGTCTTTGCCTGATGTGAATTGCCAAGTTGGTTTCCCTGCCCCCCCACCCACCCCCAGTTCCATCCCTCCAGTTGAGCACCCCCAGAAATTGCCTTCATGCAGATGTCAGCTTCAGCCATGATCCCATACATCTCCCAGATATGATGGGGTTTATTCACAAGTAAGAGAATAAATGTCTAGGGAGCACATCAAAGTTTAAACCCATTCTTAAAATTTCTAGTCCCTCCTTACCACCTACAAAAATCCGAGAGAGAGAGAGAGTGGGTGGTGAAAGGAAGAATTTTTAAAATCCACAGAAATGCATTAAATGTGGTGCTTGTTTACATGTCACATTTACAGTAGGCTCCTGTTAATGATCAAATAAATAAAAACACACACTTCCTTGGAGAGGAGCATCTTGTCATTGGCAATAGTGGCAGAGGTATAAAGCACTTAGCCCTGATCATCTGTCTTCACCAATTACCCGTGACATTTTTATTGCAATGTGATTTATAAAGATGCTAATCGAGTTTTAACTTCTGAGGATCTTGAATGGTTATTAGTGTAGGCTGCCTATTCCTGAATATGAACCATATTGTACTGAATGAAAAACCACTGTGCTTTGAATAGTACACTCACATTCAGCGGGTGCTGGAGTAGACTCATCAGCAACAGCTATGGTGGCAAGAACATCTTGGGATCCTTAGAGGTCCTCTGTAGATGCATGGAGAACTTGCTTATGGCTGTGCATCTTCTGGGAGCTGTGCTCTCCTGCAGAAGAGCAGCCCTCCACTGTACTAGAGGTGGCGGGGGGAACATTACTGAATCCCTTAATGCCAGCATTTGAGCCGAGGAAGAAATATCCCCAGGCTAAGAGAGCTTAGTCCATGTGCCTGGTAGAAGTCTAATCTCTTGGTGACATAACATGACTCAGTGAATGCTTCCACTCAGCTCAGTGGCGCATGCTTGCAAGTCTCAATGCACAGGAAGCCATCATCATCTGCCCTGTTTAGTCCTCCTCCAGTGAACTGAAGGCAATGTTATTGTCTTCCTTTCTTCCTCTTAAGCAAGCTACTTGCACAGTACTGTATTAGCAGAGACGTGGTTAATGTGCTGCTTCGCCATGAACAGAATGTGGCAGGGGGAAGGAAGAGATTTCTGTTTGTGTGTGTTTTGCACTGCAAAAATTGATTCGCTGTATGGAGGAACAGCCTCGGAACTGAAACAGGTGATCCTTCCAATCAAGAAGTGAGAGCATGTGTTGTGATTCCAGACGTCCCTATTAATAGATTGTAGCTAACGGAGCGCAAACTTTGTCCTAAATTCAGGTGCATTTGGGGCAAAACGTGATCAAACAGCTTTTTCATCCTGCTGCTTCTGTGCCTAGCACCACTCTATGCATGTCTACTCAGAAGCAAACCCCACTGAGCTAAACTAGTCATAAATATGGCCTACAGGCATCAGAAAGAGCAGAAGGAATTACTAGTATCTGTGGTATCTCACAAAGGTGAGGTATAAAAGGTGCGGTTTAAATACAATAAACAAATAATAAACGAGACCTACTCTCAGTAAGAGAGCATAGGATTACAGCCAAACTGGGCAATCCTACACATGTTGATTCAGAAATGGTCTTGTTCAATTCAAGGGATTTACTCATAGGATTGCAGTCTGAGTAACCGAATTATTGGCAATCATTGCTTTGGTATGTTCTGCCAGGGTTTTCAAATTGCATATCTTTTGTGTGTGCTTTGCTAATGTTTTTTATATGTAATTAAGTTATATTTTGGGATTCTGCCTTGCTAAAGGTCTTGCTCTACCCTGATTTTCTGTCCTGCTTCTTCATTTTTCTGATGGCTCAATATATAAGAAAATGCAATGTGACTCATCTGTCAAAAGCTGTTGTAGGCTTTTTCGTAGAATCTGCTTAATGACAACAGGGAAACATTGCCATTATATAAGAAAGACAGTCTACAGACCTTCAAATTTCAGAAACAAATATTTGAATCTACAAGATGGGAGGAAAGATATATAAGCATATTGAAAAGCCCACTTGTTGTTAAAACTGAAACAATCCTTATACAGTAGTGATTTTGGTTAATTGCAAAGTTGTTACCTCTCTTTCTCAGCATTTGTCAGAATAACAGAGATACAGTACATCACTTGATATAGCTTTCATCTTCAACAATGCATCAGAAGGAAACACTCAGTCTAGTACATGTCAGTAATAAATCACAATGATCATACCCCACTGTGGACATCACCTCATTTCATCATGGCTCTGGACTTGTTTGATTTACCTTTCCCCCTAGTTGAAGTTACACATAGTTTTTAAGTGTGGGTGGAGATTGCAGTTTCCTGTTCTGCCCATCAGATGAATTTACAATGTCAACTGGACCATTGGCCCTCTATGTGTAGCCAGTGGTATAATGAATAAACTTTTCATAGATGTATAAGGTCCCATGCATGGTTGATGGCCAGATCATGCTTGCCATATATAAGTTGGACGTCAACCATGCAGTGGATTCTATGCATCTAAATAAAGTATGGAACACTGTATGGAACTGATTATTTAGTAAATTCAATGGATTTTATGCATGTCAACATTAAAGAAATGTTAAATACATGCATAGATGCCTGGTTGAAGCAGACACATGTGGTGAGCATGATAAAAAGATACAGTCCTCTTCTGTTTGAGAGAGTGTGTGAACTAGTCCAGTGTCTTTGGTGGAATAGCAACTCATGCAACTAGGTCTTAAATCAGGATGATTTATCAACCTACCTGTATCATACTGAGGTCATCTTTGGAAGATAGGCTTCAACCATCTAGAGTTAGGAAGGTGACAACCAGAGAGAGGGCCTTCTGAGTAGTGTGCACCAAATTTATGGAACTCATTCCACAGATAACTTCTTTGCAATGCTGTATAAAGACATTTTTATGTTCTTAAGCCTTTTGATACTTTGTTTATTCTAATATGCTATTATTTCTTTATTTACACACAACTTCTGCACTGACTGCTGCAAACCAGTAGGGCTTCAGAAATGGTAGTTTCTCCACCACAAAATCCACCACCACTTCAGGATTACTTTGGCAAATCTCAAATTTCACCGTAAAATCTTAAATTGAAATTGAACTATTTATGGTTGAAAATTCTAATCTAATATTTGTATGTTTAAAAAAAATCTACAGGATTTTTGTTTGTTTGTTTGTTTACAAAGGGGTGATTTATAGTTCAAAATGTAACCTTTCAACTTATTTTTTTCTAGGTGCTTGCGATAAAAGTATATCTTTCCTTTCCAAAGTCTGATGAAAAACCAAGGCTTCTGAACACCCTTGTGCACTAACTCACAGCTCCATCCTTTTCCCCAAAATCTTAATGTAAGTACCACCATCTTAATGCTGCCAGTGTTTTCAAATGTACACAATTTTCACCCATATATTCATTAAATATTTTCCAATCTTCTTTAAACGTATATTCTTCTTGTTCTCTGATTCTGTAAGTTAAGTCTGCAAGCTGAGCATATTCCATCAGTTTAAGTTGCCGGTCTTCTTTAGTTGGGACCTCACTCATTTTCCATTTTGGGGCTAACAAAAAAGGCTATTTATGTACGCCACTACTGCGGCCCATGTTTTGTTAGAGGCACAAAATTTCAACACCCGGTGCTGCCTCAATACAGCCGCGTGCTCCTGTCACTGGGTTCTGTTGAAAGCAGCTTCTTCATGCGAACCAGGAAGTGACCTCTCCAGACAACAGAACAACTCTTCTTTTCTTATCTCTGAAGCTGGGATCTCCTGGATGACACAGATGCCATTAAGCCATTGAATGTGCATGCCTACTCCATCTATTTCACTCCCTCCCACCCCTCTGTGCAGCCCAGAAGCTGGCAACCCTCACTCTGCCACTGATCCCCCCCATGTCTCCTATTCTTCCCCCTGCCCCCTCTCTTCCCACAGCGAATCACCTGCTTTTCTGCTTCTCCAGCTATAGCAGCTGTGGTGATCTCTCTGCCACTGCTGGGTTCTGGGAAGGAGCCAAAGCAGGAATCCTTCAGAACCAGGCATTCTGGGTGAGGTGGCCAGGAGAATGCTTGCGCTGTCACACAGTTCACTGCTGTAGTAGTGTAGGGATTTTCCAGGCCACCTTGCCCATAATGGCTGGATCTAGGAAGGACACCTTTCTCGGAGTCCAGATGGCAGCTAGTGGCAGGTAGCCCATGTGCCATTGTGGATGGGGTCAGGTGGGACCAGCCTTCACTCTGCCATCTGGGCCTGGCACACATGGTCAGCAGGTTGGACTGGTTCAGAACCCTGGGCCTTCTGGTTGACTGCTGGCTCTAAGCAGAAGGAGAGGACAAGTGAGTGGGCAGCAGAGCCATGGAGAGGAGGTGTCGTGAAGACACCTTGCCCAGGGTCTCCACAATACCTAGAGCTGGCACTGCTGGGAATGGTGCAGGATATAGTGTAGGGGGCTGCAAGTAGAAAGAGGAGTTGATGGACATACTTTGCATGAACAGAAGAGCAACTCAGGACTCAAGCCAACGTACTCCTTCTTTTGGACATAGGGACTAATACTTGGAGAAGTTATACAAGTCCGCAAGCTAATCGAAGAAACAGAACCTTGAATACTGACTCCAGCGCTGTCCCTTTTAGCAAACTGGTGCCTTCTCCTTCGTGAGTCGGCTGCAGCCGCTGAAAAGAATCGGAATGTAATGAAGGTTTAGACAAACCTTGGCACAAATATTCCACCACAATGAGTGTTTATCTACCAAGATCAGCCAGCTTTACGAAATTGAAAACACACTGTTGATGCAAACTTACCCCCAACGCAAAGCTGCTAGCGCTATATGCAAACTTCAGTGGCAGGTCCCATCTCCCAAATTTACAGAGATCTGTAAGCTTTTAGGCTTCATGTCTGTTGCCAAGGACATTTGTATCCAATAGAGATTCTGGGCTCCAACCAAAAGCAACACTATAATTGTCTCCACCAAAAACAGGAGGTCCTCTCTGGGATTTCCTGTCTCTAAATCCCACCCACTCCCCTCACAAATGGCCTTCCAATGTTGCGTTTTCTGAAACCCAAAAGGAAAATATGTTCAATTTACGCAGGTGAAAAGAAGATGCTCAGCTTTCATCAGGATTCTCTCTGAAAGCATTAGGCAAAGCAGAAATATACCCGTTGGCGGGTTTTAAAAACTTTTTATAGAAAAAAAACACAATCATGTGAAAATAATAGTCAGACTTAAGGATTTAGATTAAAGTAACAAAATATTTTAAGAATGTGCTTGCCTGAGTCTCTTCAGTCTGTCTGGGATTCCTTTGCTGTAATCCAATGTAGGATTGGCCCAACTTAATCATCGCCAAGTGGATATATATAAAGGACTTAAGAAAAATAATGTATGCTTTTTTGAACATACAAATGAGAGAAATAGAAATACATCCAAATAGAAAACTCAGTACAGTTCATTCTCTCATTCCAGCCGCAACGCAGAGGGGGAATATATCCAGGCAACCTCAAAGGGACTCACGAGCTTAGTATCAGTTATGCAATGGTCAAACTGGAATTTTTGATTTTAAATTAAAGGCACAAGCTAGCACAGGTTTGTCACGATTTATGCATTTTGGTCTGCATGCAGAAGGTCACAGGAACTGTCTTACACCAAGTCAGAGCACAGGCCCATTTAGCTCAGTGTTATCCAAGCTATCTGACAGACACTGTCCAATAAGACATCCCAAGCCAGTAATAGTCAAAGCACAGGCAATTTTGGTTGTGGTTGTAGTGTTGGATTAGGACCTGGGAGACTCGAATCGCAACTCAGGCATGAAGCCCCCGGGGTGATGACCTGTGCTTGGTCCAGTCGCTGTCTCTTAGCCTAGCCCACCTTGGGAGGGGGAGAACTATGTACACTGTCTTGACCTCCTTGGAATATAAAAGGTGGAATATAAATGTAATAATGAAATAAACAATAAAATATGTAGAAGAAAATAAGGAACTGGAGGTGGGCACCTCATAATAAGCTTTGGGTCACCACAAATTGTTTGTCCACACCTCCAGGGAAGTGTCTTCTGTGTGATGGTGTTAAAGCTTATCTGCTTTAATGCTTTATTTGAGCACAAGACCAGGGCTTTTTTTCAGCCAGAACTTACCGGAATTCAGTTCCAGCACCTCTAAGGTGGGCCCCAAGGGAGAACAAAAGAGGTGTTTATGGTGAGTTCCGGCACCTCTTTTTCTAGCAAAATAGAACTGCGCAAGACATTGTTAAGCTCAGAAACCCCATGCCAATAATAGCCAAAATCCAAACATAAGGATTTCTGTTACCAATGAAACATTGAAATGGATTTGTTTTTAAATGTTCAATAGCTTTCAATAATTACAGTGGTACCTCAGGTCTCGAACCTAATCCATTCCGGAAGACCGTTCGAGTTCCAAAATGTTCAAAAACCGAGGCACAAAGGGGCTGTCTGCAAATTCAGTTGAGAAAATTGAAAAACACGCAGTGAAAGCCATTCAACTTCCAGTGCGCATTCGAAAATGGAAGCATTTGCTTCTGGGTTTTCAGTGTTCGGGTTCCGAAATGTTCATCAATGGAGACATTCAAGAACCGAGGTGCCACTGTATATAAAAATGACATGGCACAATCTGACCAAATATAGCACAGCCAAATATGCCCCCCTTGATTTCCATGGGAAATATGTAAGAGCACTTTCACTTGATAATTTCTCCTATTTGAAATTGGTAGGGCGTCAGAGCTTAACTTTGGCCGGATCACACCCCATATGAGTTGGAAAATGTTAAGATTAATTGGACTACATCTTGTGTGCACAATTATCTAAAGTGTAGCATATACTTCATATTATTCCAGGAATAACCAAACTTGTTCCATATGTTTGCAATAATTGGCAATACTTTATTTTATAGCAATTATTAAATATTTGTGTAAATTTGTACTTTGGTATACATTGTGTCCAACAGTCATTCCAGTTAGATCCATGACATATTTACCTAAACCAAAAGGGAAGCACAACATCCATGTGCAATATCATTTGTTATGAATTCATATAACCATCCAATGGGTTTGGGGTGGTGGTGGAAGTGTATGAGTGAATGAATTCTTCATTCATTTTTTCTGGGATAAATCATACCTAGAATCATGTTCCATACATTATAATGTTCATAAAAGCAAGCTCTACGTGTTAGTATACCTAAAACCATTCTATAATAAAATATCAGTGCTCAAATGTTCTTTTTTTTAAGTTACAGAATAATTCAACTTATTTTGGGCGCAGTACATCTTGAATTGCAGATTCAAAGCATTATATATAAATTTAATTTTAAGCTTGAGGTGTGCCCTTTTAGATGATGGGAGACGCCAAAAAAGGGGGCATGTGGACTTTCAAGTTTAGTTCCTATTTCATTTATTTTATTTCAAGTTTAGTTCCTATTTCATAAGCCTAGGGGTTTTGTGGGGGTGAGACAGGTCACTAGGAAAGCAGCATTTGGACCAAGCCTTGTAGTCTGTTGCAATGGGAAGCGAGTAGCCTTTGGCTGAAAAGAAGCTGTAAACTTACAGTGGCTGTCTAGACGGGTGACGGTAGCAACTTCTGCCACCTCTCTTCCATGTGAATAGCATCCCTCTTCTTGGGCCTTCCATATTTTGGGAAGGAGCCACAGGTTTAGAAGCGACGGTTTCAAGAACAGGGTTCAGCATTTACTTAGACAAATGCTCCCATTCCTCACTTTGTTTGGCGAACTGTCACTAAGTAAGTAATGGCAGAGGAAAGGAAAGGAAAGGGTCTGGCTTAGGGCCTGAGTAATGACGCCTAAGTATGCATTACGCTTAGTGAACAAAGTTCACAGTTTGCAGCTAAAGGTCACCAGGAATTCATGCATTCTTGGCACTCTCACTCAGTCCAAAGGAATGTATCAGACTTTGGTGCTTGGTATTTCAAGGTCGTTGCTTTTCCAAAGCTATATGAAAGCACAAACCAAGGGGGGATGAGAAAAGGTGGATGTGTCAGGGATTCTTTTTTCACCATGGTCTTCATTATTGCTGTCTGTCAAACAGATGAATTGTTAACAAGAGAGAGGTGTTGAAATATCTCTTGTGGTTTTTCATTTATACATCACATTTAGTGGGTAGGATGCTCTGTAGCTGTCCTATATGTTCTTCTTACTAACCCTAAAAAGACATGGGGCCAGCATCTCTTAAGAGATCTCTTCTTCAAAAAGTGCTGCTGACATTACAGGATTTATGGTTGAACTATGCAGGGGGTGCTGGATCTTGCAAAAGGCGACTCCATGCAAACCCAGTAACCCTGTCTATGCCCTGGATTATGTTCCCAGAAAGGCCACTTTGAACTGTCTCTGTGTGAGACGGCTGCTCAACTGAAATTCTTGTAAGAAGCACGTGTTTTACAGATATTCAGACCATAAAAATGTCTCAGATATTTCTAACACACTGTATTGTGGTACTGTAAGCTTGAACTGTGCTTGGAGCAGTGAAGCATTATCCAAGCTGATGGTTGTGCCAAAAAGATGAGTTCATGGTGGCTTAAATGAATAGCCCTCACTTATTTTTTAAAAAAGAAAATGGTTCTGCAAAATAGGCCATTTGGGGTGTTTCCCACCTTGTAAAATGCCTTTAAAAATGGAATTACATTAAAAACATAAAAGACTCCTGCTGAATCAGAGCAAAGGTTCATATAGTCCAGCATTTTGCTCTCAGATCGACCAAGCAGAAGCCTATGGGAAGCCTCCAAGCAGGACATGTGTACAGAAACAATCTCTCCACTTTTGATTCCCAGATGCTGGTAGGAAATAATGCTTATTTTGTGTATGTTGGTCTCATGCGATGATTGCGCACCTGGAGTTTTTGGCTCTGTGTATAATTTCTGAGAAGCTGTACTTGATCACAGCTTCTCGGCAGGTTTGGCTGCATGTGCACAGAAAGGGTGAGAAAGCCCAGGAAATATTCTTACAGAAATTCAATGCAGCTGTGCTGAACCGCAAGGGAAAATAAAATGCAGGCTGATGAAAGTTTCTGGGAGATTCAAAAGTTTGCATACTATTTTGTAGCATTTTGGTTGGCCTAATGCAGGTATTGCACTAGTGTGGATTCAGCAAATGCCTGTGATAATTATTCCACACAATACTCTATGTGCACAATTCAAGTTATGCCTTTGGTGTAGGGATTTTGTGATGTGTAAGGTAGCCTAAATAGTTCTTTTATCGGCTTGCTCTGCGTAATGCACCTGCCATGCCACAGAGGGATTTATGAGTTTCCAACTCATCCTCTTCAAAGCATGACTCTGTTGAAACTGAGTGGATCAGTGGTGCCACCTAGTGATCAGTATAAAATCAGAATTTTCCAAAGTAGAAAAGCACAAACTTCCCTTCCCTCCCCTTCTCCCTCCTGCACACTTGTATTTGCCAGTAGCATTCTATAACAGCAGCCAGGGTTTCAACAAATGCTCTTATTTCACCAGCTACATTCAGCTATTGCCATGTTTTTGGTTAAATTTATAGAATTTAGGATGTTTGTAATTGGGACGTCTGGTTCCCTCCCCCTCACTGGCATACATTCTGAAATTGCATTCTTCTCTTTATGCGTGCAAGTAGCTGTATTTAGAAAGATTTCTGTTTCTCTTCTGGCACAAGAGGTCAGAAGAGATGGATGACTTGTAGGCTACAAGATCATATTATGCATACCCGAGCGCTGGTTTAAATATTAAGGTAACCAGCTTCTGCCAATGAGCAGCACTTAGCACCGTTTCTGGACAGTGTTGAGATATTATGGTGCAGTCATGGGAGTACAAGGAACTCCCTTTGACCAAGTCAGACCATTGACACACCTAGCTCAGTATTGTCTACATTGAAAGGCCTGGCAACTTTTGCATGCAAAGCAACTGTTTTACCATTGAGCTACAGCTCCACACACCCCAGGTTTCCCTCAAGCCAGACCCTTGACTTTTTTATTTTCCCAACCTGTGCGGCTAGACTTTAAAACTTTTAGCCTCCTGGCCCAATAAACAGCCTGAAGCGCAATATATTTTGCAAGGGATTTTATTCTCTTCAGCTTTTGTATTTCTGAATAAAACTTATAAACTTGCAGACTGACTAGAGTTTCTCCCCATGCTTGGTCTGTGGTTTTGTTTGAACGTTCTGGGGTTTCTGTTGGTCTTATTTATCTGAAAGTTTCTTAACAACAGTAAAAACAAGATCAGAGAAAGGAAAGGAAAGATCATGGGCAGCGTGAGTTCACTAAAAGTTGGTTCAAGTCAGGCTAATCTACTGCCCTGCTTTTTTCAACCAAGGAAAACAACAGATCCATTCTATTTAGTTTTTAAGAACAGAGGAGCAGTCCTGCTGGATCAGACCAAAGGCCCATCCTGGCCAACCAGGTGCAAAGGAAACCCACAAGACCTGAACTCTCTCCTCACCACAACACTCTTTCCCCTTGTGATTCCTAGGAAGGTAAAAAAAAAAGTCACTGATAGTCTAACCCTCTTTTAATAAGACAAAACAAATAGAAGGAAGTTTAGGTACCGTATTTTTCGCTCTATAACACGCACCCAACCATAACACGCACATAGTTTTTAGAGGAGGAAAATCTGTAGGCATGCCACCCGTAGGCATTCCCTTCATAACATGCACAGACATTTCCCCTTACTTTTTAGGAGGAAAAAAGTGAGTGTTATGGTGCAAAAAATACAGTAAATATTTGATAACATTACCGCACAAGAAATTATGATTCAAACTGGAAATTATGGCTTTCACAATATATAAGCCTGGGCCAGACTGGTGTTATGTAGGGGCCACTGTGAGGAATGGCAGATAGATCCAACTGCTTAGAAAATCAAGCCACAAAAATGGGCCTTGCCAGGGTGTGGTTTTCAGATGTCCAAGGGTGAGATGTTAACGGTGAGCCTATGGTGAGTAATATGAATAGTTCAGTGTAGAGTTGGTCATTACCCCTTTACTGACTACATTAACCCACATAATCAGCATGGGGAATGGCTGTGTCTCAGTAATAGAGGATAAGGTAAAGGTAAAGGACCCCTGAACAGTTAAGTCCAGTCAAAGGTGACTATGGGGTGTGGCACTCATCTCGCTTTCAGGCCGAGGGAGCCAGTGTTTGTCCACAGACAGCTTTCTGGGTCATGTGGTCAGTATGACTAAACTGCTTCTGGCTCAACAGAACACCGTGATGGAAACCAGAGCGCACGGAAACGCTGTTTACCTTCCCGCTACAGCAGTACCTATTTATCCACTTGCACTGGTGTGCTTTCAAACTGCTAGATTGGCAGGAGCTGGGACAGAGCAATGGGAGCTCACTCTGTCGTAGGCTGCAGGGTTCAATCCGTGGTGTTTCCAGGTAAGGTTGGGGAAAACCCCTGCATAAAATCTTGGCCGCTGCTGCCAGTCTGTGTCAACAATACTGAGCTGGAAGGGCCAATGGTCTGACTTGGCATCAATGTCCTATGTTCTTAGGATTCAGATGTGCATTTAGCTTTGTGCCCTAGAGACACTTGATGCAGGAATTCATCAGTTCTCTCTTACGCTACAAACTCTATGAATTAGCCTTTCGTGGTAACATTTCATGGTAAGTGGCAGCTGGACACCAGCTTATCAGTCCTTGATCTCTAGAGTAACAGTTTTTCCACTATGAACAGTCAGGCCCCCAGAGTGCTTTCTGTCTGGAGCCAGAGACATCAAAGTAAATCCGTTATTTTTATTTGCCATTACTAAAACATTCACAGAACATGCTGAAAGAATTGTCTCCCTGTCTGTTCTTCAAAGAGCTTACTGTGCTAGGGAAACCTTAGAGACCCTCTGACAATGTAAACAGATGTGCTGACTCCTTGCTGAGATACACAAGGTTCAAAATGAACCAAGATGATCGGCTTGCTTAGGTATAAATCACTGTTTGTGTACATAGCCTTTTACAGAGTAGCATGAGCAAAAAGGCCAGGCCCCTGACCCAAGATGCTTACAATCTAAATTAGATAGCGTTCAAGTGATGGGTTGTTATACCGTAGAGTCTTCTTTGAATATCTGGGGAAAGGATGAAACTCAGTGGTACAGTAAATGCATAAGTTCCCTGGTTTAGTTCCCAGCATTTCCTGCAGTCAAGCAATTGTAAATGCTCAGCACACAGTTTTTAATGTGGTATGTTTTTGCAGTTTTCTAGTTTTGTGCAGATCTGAGGGTTCAAAAGAAAAGAAAACATATATAATGCTACACTCTGTTCAGAGAGCCAGTGTGGTGTAGTGGTTGAGAGTGGTAGACTCGTAATCTGGGGAACCGGGTTCGCGTCTCCGCTCCTCCACATGCAGCTGCTGGGTGACCTTGGGCCAGTAACACTTCTTTGAAGTCTCTCAGCCCCACTTACTTCACAGAGTTTGTTGTGGGGGAGGAAGGGAAAGGAGTATGTTAGCTGCTTTGAGACTCCTTCGGGTAGTGATAAAGCGGGATATCAAATCCAAACTCCTCCTCCTCCTCCTCCTCCTCTTCTTCTTCTTCTTCAGGAGCATACAGGAAATAGTTATGAGCATAACCAAAAAGAAACCAGAGATTAAAGGAAGCAGTGGGCCTGGAAAGGAGAGTAGCAGAAAGTGATGATTGATCCACTCACGCCAAAACACCTGTGACCCTGAGTGAGCTATATGGGGCCAATTTCCCCCCAATATATTTGATTATTGGGTAGATATGAATTTACAGAGGAAAACCATTAAAATTGGTGTTGCTTACAGGTGGAATTATAAAATTGTAGAGTTGGAAGGGACTTTGAGGGTCATCTAGTGTAACCCCCTGCAATGCAGGAATCTTAGTTAAAGCATCCATGACAGATGGCCATCCAGCCTCTGCTTAAAAACCTCCAAAGAAGGAGAGTCCACCAACTCCTGAGGCAGATGGTTCCACTGTTGAACGGCTCTTACTGTCAGAACGTTCTTCCTGATATTTAGTCGGAATCTCCTTTCTTGTAACCTGAAGCCATTGGCTTGGGTCCTACTCTCTGGAGCAGGAGAAAACCAGCTAACTCCATCTTCCATATGATAGCCCTTCAGACTGAAGATAGCTATCATATCTCCTCTCAGTCTCCTCTCTTTCAGGCTAAACATATGCAACTCCCCCAACCGTTCTTCATAAGGCTTGGTTTTCAGATCCTTGCTAACCTTGGTCACCCTCCTCTGCACACGTTCCAAATTGTCAATATACTTCTTAAATCGTGGTGTCCAGAACTAGACACCGTACTCCAGGTGTGGTCAGACCAAGGCAGAATAGAGTGGTACTATTACTTCCCTTAATCAGGACCCTATACTTCTGTTGATGCAGCCTAGAATTGCATTAGCTTTTTTTGCTGCTGCATCACACCATTGATGTTAAGCTTGTGGTCCCCTAGATCATTTTCACATGTACTATTGGCAAGCGAGGTGTCCCCCATCTAATAATAATAATAATAATAATAATAATAATAATAATAATAATTTATTATTTATACCCCGCCCATCTGGCTGAGCTTCCCCAGCCACTCTGGGCGGCTCCCAATCAGTGTTAAAAACAGTACAGCGTTACATATTAAAAACTTCCCTGAACAGGGCTGCCTTAAGATGTCTTCTGAATGTCAGGTAATTATTTATCTCTTTGACATCTGATGGGAGGGCGTTCCACAGGGCGGGCGCCACTACTGAGAAGGCCCTCTGCCTGGTTCCCTGTAGCTTTGCTTCTCGCAATGAGGGAACCGCCAGAAGGCCCTCGGCGCTGGACCTCAGCGTCCGGGCAGAATGATGGGGGTGGAGATGCTCCTTCAGGTATACTGGACCGAGGCCGTTTAGGGCTTTAAAGGTCAGCAACAGCACTTTGAATTGTGCTCGGAAACGTACTGGGAGCCTTATATTTGCACAGCTGGTTACTCTGCCTAAATACAGAACCTTACATTTGTCCCTGTTTAAACTGATTAGGTTAGTTTTGGCGCAGTTCTCCAATCTGTTAAGGAATGCAAATAGCAGCAAACACACAATAAACTTGGGTGTGGCAAATCCTGACCAATGGTCTGACTCAGTGTAAGACAACTTCTTATGTTCTTCTTATCAGAAGCAAAATTGCCTTTGCGTGGATTTACCATTTTAGTTAACGATTCAAACATGAGTTCATGGATAGGCAGCTTAGCTGAAGACATTTCATATTTTTAAGTCAAATATTCAATTTCCTCCTGGCACTGTATGCTGCCACCTCTAAAATAACAAACTTACAGGCCTGCTTAGTTTTCACTGATGTCAACTGCTTGGTGTCTGCAAGAAACAAGCACCATGCTAACAGGCTTTACGGGGAAACCCAACCCTTGGTTTTTTGGTCCATCAAGGTTTGTAAAATATAAGTCTTCCTTTGAAAAATAATAATAATACAGAGGGCATTTGGGGCTGTTGTATTTTCTTCCATCCAGTCTATGTACCTGGGTAAAAAAACCCAATCACAATATTTCTTTGCGTACAGCCAGCGAAGCAACATGTTTGATGGTTTCTGTTAAAAGCAGAATATGGCTTAAGATCTGACTTATCCCAGTCGTGTTATTTGGCAAACTAATGACACAGTGATTAAACCACTCAGAAATATATATCAAAACCATCTGTGCCTCATTCATTTCAACTTTATTTTCAATTTAGCTTTGTATGTACCAGAGGAATTCGGCAGTTCCATTATTTCCTCATCAGGATAGCAGGAGAAGTTCCAAACAAAAGTAATCTCCAAGATTTATAGGCTTGACAGTAGTGTTGACACTTGGCATGCAAAGCCTCTTAGGAGGAGGAGGAGGAGAAATGCTCACTTCTCCAGGTATGGGGCAGACTGGCTGCTGAGGCAGCTGTGCATCCCAGTGAATGATGTGAACAGAATTTTGACTTGACAATCCCACTTCCAGATACATTCAGAGACCTGTGAACGGCGATCAGCTGCTTTTTAGAATGTATTAAAATTGTGCAGGAAACAATACATGTGTGCCTGCTTTCTCAGCTTTCTTTGGAAAGCAGGAATCAGCCATATATGTCACTTTCAGAGCTATTCCATGGCCTGCGTCTCTCCTCTTCCCCAATGGGATACAAGGGCTACTGTTACTGAAGTCGCTGTTGGAAAAACGCCCTGGGCTGCCCCTGCACTCCAAGCGTACTACAGTAAAAGGCATTTTCCTTCTTCTCCAGTGCGCGTCAGCAGTGGCGTAGCGTGGGTTGTCAGCACGGCAAGTAATTTGCGCCCCCTAACCCGTGGATTTTAGCACTTGAGTGCGAGCGCACCCCCCAAGATGTTGCGCCCGGCCCCCCCTGCACCCCCACGCTACGCCGCTGCTTCAGGCCCCCCAATAAAACATTTGAGGGGGCCAGTCCCCCAGTTGATGGGCATTGCCAATGTGATCAACTATGCAGGGCGGGGTTTACTTGCCTCCCCCCCCCCCAATATCATACTGTATTCACGTTGGCACCCCTGATGAACTCAGCGGGGCTTACTTCTGCCCCGTAAGCCTTTGCACCTCCGCGTCTCCTTTCCTCTCTATATGTAAGAGGGTGAAGGTCAGGCTGGCAGCGCAAATAAGGGCCCCGCTGCTGAAGGCCTCTCCCGCCACGACCTCCTGGTCCACGGGCAGGGCAAGAAAGTGCCTTTTCCTTGGGGGTGGGAGTCTTAAAAGTTCCTTAAAAGCCGAGCGCGGAGTGAGGGGGGGCCGGTGGAGTCTCGCTGCCCCCCAACGCCTCTCGAGGCGGCATGAGGGGCGCCGCGTCAAGGGCGCCCGCGGGCGCAGCGGCGGCTCCTGTCAGGGCACGAGGCGGGCCCGGCGCCTCTCCCCCACCCACCCCGTCCGCCCACCCATATCCCGCTCAGGAGGGGCCGGTGGGCTGGCGAGCGCCTCACGCCAGCAGCACCAGAGAGGGAGAGAAGTCCGTCTCCCGCCGCCGCCGCCTCTTCATCCCCAGCAGCAACTTCCCTGCCCGGCTCCCCGCCGCCGCCGCCTCCTTCTCTCCCTGCTTTGCAGTAGCAGTCGCCGCCGCCGCCACCGCTCCTCCTCTCCTCCCGGGGACGATGCTCTGGCTCCTCAGCGGCAGCTCCCGAGCCGTGTCCCCGCGGCGCCTCCGCTCCCCCGGGCTCCCCTTGGCTCCCCTTCACCGCCTGGCTCCTGCTGCACCACCTGGGGGCAGCGCCCATGGCCGGGGCTTCCTCCTTCCCAAGACATGGGGCTCTGTTATAGCCTGCGCCCGAGGCTCTTCGGCGACTCCGGAGGCGGCGAGCGCCCCCCCCAGATGTTGCGCCCGGTGCCGCCGGCACCCCTGGCACCCCCCACGCTACGCCACTGCGCGTCAGTGACATGTATCAAATGATATATGCACACTAATCTTGTAGCATAACACAGCAAGAAGCATGAGACATCGTAGAGCTAATCTACGTATTTATTTACACACTATGTACAAAGAGAATCATGGCGTCCTCTCTCTCCAGCTCCGAGAGAATAAAAAAGGGACAAGTAAAAGCAAAAGTACAGTACTGTACAATAGTACATACAGCGGAAGAGATAAGGCTGTCTTCTGTTCCCACACTCTTTCCAGACAGGCATGTGACTTACACCAGTCTCATCTGAAGCATCGGAGGCGTGAAATACTAACAGTTGCTTCTTTTTGTTGATTTCAGCAGGAAAAATAATTCATTCAAACTGTTGTAGATAAAGAACAAGTAAAAAGTATAGTGAGAGGGAGATGGTTGGGTAGAGGTAAAATGGTAAAGGTAAGGTAAGGTAAAGGACCCCTAGATGGGGTTGTGGCGCGCATCTTGCTTTCAGGCCAAGGGAGCCAGCATTTGTCCACAGACAGCTTTCCGAGTCATGACTAAACCGCTTCTGGTACAACAGGACCAGATGACGTTTCCTGCCTGGCAGGGGGTTGGATGCCCCCTGCCAAGCAGGAAACACCATCTGGTCCTGCACCCAGCCAGGGAGATAGTTGCCTGCTTGCGCGCGAGTAACCCCTTAGAAACCATTACAGTGTCAATGTTATCACCAAATCAGAGAGACAGAAGGAGTTCAGATTAAGAAGAAACAGACACAATGGACAGTCCCCCGAGTCTCCCAGAGATTTCAGCTCTCTTGTATCAAGGACCATTCAATGTGGAACCACGCAAAGCTGATAATGCCGGGGAGCGTGTCCATTACTTTCCACTTCTGGTGCAATGTCAATTTCTTCCCGCTGCTTGGGCGTTTTCAGATGGAAGTTTTGCAACAGTGTTGTAAGGAACACAAAAATCTTCATACGGGCCATACCTTCACCAGGGCAAGCTCTTTTTCCTGGAAAACCAAGAAACAGGAGTTCCCCCCTTGGCAGGGGGTTGGACTCGATGGCCCTTGTAGTCTATTCCAACTCTATGATTCTATGATTCTAGGGCACCGAGACAGAAGCCAGAGCGCACGGAAATGCCATTTACCTTCCCGCCACAGCAGTACCTATTTATCTACTTATGCTGGTATGCTTTCAAACTGCTAGGTTGGCAGGAGCTGGGACAGAGCAACGGGGGTTCACTCTGTAATGGGGATTCAAACTGCCGACCTTCTGATCGGCAAGCCCAAGAGGCTCAGTGGTTTAGACCACAGCACCACCCGCTCCCTATGGTAGGGTAGAAGCGTCCCTCTATCCAGCACTCCTAACTAAGTTGATCTCTTGCCACCTGTCAGGTGTGTGGGAGTTCCACTGGTGGGAACTAGTGGAAGGCCCCAAAATGTAGCATTCCAGAAGCAGGGAGACAATGAGTCTGCCTGGGATCCATTGGATCCCACATCCGTCTCATTGCCATTGTGCAGCAGCATCAGGCCCAATTGTGGCACCACCTGCAGGCTGGCAAAGCAACCTTACTGCACATACCTTCTGCCCTGACCACCACGTATAACAGGGCTGCAGTAGCCTCCCTGCTCCATGAGCAGCCTATGTAGTAGTTATAATAAATATATGTTCAGGAATGGGCCCATTAGGCCCACCAATTGCATGAAGCACCCTTGGGCAACTGCTGGGGTCCCAGCTGCTGCCACCTGCCCTAAGGCCCTATCTGAAAGGAAAGGAAATTCTGGCACTCCCATTAGAGTTGGGCAGCTGAGTTTATTAGCTATCATTTAAATTGCCTACAGCGCCAAAGCAAGGCTACATCAAATCTACAGAACATTCTCTATATCAAACGACAGGAGAGTCCTCTTCTAACAGCATTCAGCTGAAACATCTTTCAGACCTTTGCATTAAATGCACGGAGGGGGTGAGGAAGAGAGGGTGCATCCAGCATGCAGAGGATGTTAATGCAGAGGATGCTTATTTATTTTAAATTGTTGTTGTTTAGTCGTTTAGTTGTGTCTGATTCTTCGTGACCCCATGGACCAGAGCACACCAGGCACTCCTGTCTTCCACTGCCTCCCACAGCTTGGTCAAATTCATGTTTGTAGCTTCGAGAACACTGTCCAACCATCTTGTCCTCTGTCGTCCCCTTCTCCTTGTGCCCTCCATCTTTCCCAACATCAGGGTCTTTTCCAGGGAGTCTTCTCTTCTCATGAGGTGGCCAAAGTATTGGAGCCTCAGCTTCAGAATCTGTCCTTCCAGTGAGCACTCAGGGCTAATTTCCTTAAGAATGGATAGGGTTGATCTTCTTGCAGTCCATGGGACTCTCAAGAGTCTCCTCCAGCACCATAATTCAAAAGCATCAATTCTTCGGCGATCAGCCTTCTTTATGGTCCAGCTCTCACTTCCATACATCACTACTGGGGAAACCATAGCTTTAACTATACAGACCTTCGTTGGCAAGGTGATGTCTCTGCTTTTTAAAATGCTGCCCGGGTTACTTTAAATTGTATATCCTGCTTTTTACCATCTAGGTCTCAAAGCAGAGTGCAACATTGAAATATGTAAAAATGTAAAGCCTAAATTAAACTTCCAAATTTTAAAACCTCTAGAATTTAAAATCTCAACCATTAAAAAAAAAATCTGTGAAGCATTCATGGTGCAAAGTCTTCCTGAAATTTATTTTATTTTATTTTAATTTCATAAAATGTATACACTGTTTGATTTGTCAAACACACACACACACACACACTCAACGTGGTTTACAAAAAAAGAAAACCATAAATAAATAAGACAATCTTGACCAAGAATTTGACATTTAGTAAGGACAATGCCTTTCTAACATCTTGTGGGAGGGAGTTCTAGAGAGTGAGGTACAAAACGCTGAAGGCATGACTTCTCATGCTTGTCTACCTGCACACGTTTATCCCTCCTGTGATCAAGGTGAACACCTGAAATGGCGACAACAGCAAAGCAAAAGAGATGGGAGGGGGAGAGACATATGTGGCCAGTGGTTTTCTGCTTTGTTTTCCTTTGGGGTGGATCGTAGCACTTCATTTTGCTTTTTTGGATAGACATACCTTCTCTTCCAGAATTGGAGGGAACGTACGCACAAGACAAGATTTCTCTTTTGCAATTGGGTGGGGGAAATGCTGCCTTCCAATAAAAATGGTCTGAAGGGCCAGAGACCTTTTCAAGAAAAATATTGTATAGACATTTTTCATGGTTTGAATATCTCCCTTGGACTGGGATTTGGGGTTTCTAAGGAGCTATAAAATTAATACAAAGAAAAGAAAATAAGAGAGGCGGTTGTTTTTCTCTCCCCACCCCTTCTTGGACGGGATAATCAAAGTACAGTGGGCTGAATTACTGTACATGGCAGAGACTCAGGCCCAAGACACAAACTTCAATTTTGCTGTACTTTTCTGAAAGACAGATAAGCCATAAAGCAGCGTGGAGGCAAGAACTAAGAAAACACAGTGTGCACAGCATCAAAGTGAACAAATGAAAGGCCAATGCTGTGTTTTGCTAGTTTGTAGAAAGAAGTGGGTAAGAAAGTATTTTATGGCAAGGAATCAAACCGTAAAACCATGGGATTGCAACAGAGAATCACATTCAAGAATAATATTAAGCAAATTTAAGCTAGCATCATACTTAAGCATTTCAAGGCTGCTTCATATGCACTAGTGGCTGATGGCCATTGGGATAGGTGGGGTGGAATGAAGAGAGGGAAGGAGGCCAACAGTAGGGGGAGCCAGAGTCAATGACACAGGTAACCACAGATGACAATGGGCAGAGCGAACTAATTCTTGTTCTACTAATTCTTGTTTTGCCCCCACTTCGTCCCTGCTGAGTTATTCAAGGGCACCACTGAGACAAAGGAGGAAGAAGCTGGGGGGGGGGAGTTGTAAGGAAGAGAGTAGGCATGTGGGGACTAGCTGGGGGCAGACTGAAGCAGGTGGGGTAGGGCCTCATTTGCCCTGATGAGCCAATCACCATTGTTCAAATAATACTTTTTGGGAGCTAATAAGTTGTTGTTGTTTCTATACTGCCCTTCATCCATGGATCACAGGTTTACATTATAAAAATATATAAATTCATACTGTACTAACAAACAAAAATAATACCAACACCTGCCACAGTTTGAAAGGCTATAAATTATTTAATCAACCCAAAGCCTGGTTGAAGAGGAATGTTTTTGTCTGGCACTTAAAGCTATGTAACCGAGGCGCAAGGTGAAGCCCCTGAGGAAAGCATTCCACAAACTGGGAGCCACCATAGAAAAGGACTATTCTCATGTTGCCACACTCCATTCCTCTCATGGAGGAGGCACACAAAGATTATGAACACAGGCAGGGAGGGCTGCCATACGTCTGGTTTATCCCTGGACATGTCCAGGAATTGGACTGTCAAAATGGCATCCGGGCGGATTTTTGCTGAATTTGCAAAATGTCCAGGAAAACCCGGATGTATGGCAACTGGGGCAATTTTTCAAGAAAAATGCTTTTAAATTTAAAAAAAAAAATCCCAAGGACTTATTTATTTCAAGGATATGCTCCCCTAAAAAGCTCAACAACTTTGCCTCCCCCCTCCAAAAACACCCCCTACCAGGGTCTGGGTCAGTTCATGTGGGGAGAGTCAGTCCTTGAGGTGTTGAGTCCTGAGCCATTTAAAGCTTTGTAGGTCAAAACCAGCACTTTGACTTGAACTCAGAAACTATGGCAGCCAGTGCAGTCAGGCCAGGATCAGTGTGATATACCAGTTGTCTTCTGCCAATAGCAGTTTCTAGTCATATGTCCTTGGTGGTGGTGGCAGTGGCGGCGGTCGCTTCTCCAGGGTCTATAGTCATACATCCAACAGATGAAATGTTTACAGCAAGCTATAGCTGGACGAATTGAGATATTCTCTCTCAACCTCTCTCTGTGTGTATTTATATTTATTATATTTACTCTATCTGATGCTTTCATTGAGGTAATATTTTTTAATTGCATTTTTTAAATCTAGAACAACAATAAATGCATTTTCTTTTACAAACGCTACACACTCTATCATGGCAATGTTGTAGAGGCTGCTTGGGGGTCTTTTCCTATTTCGAGGTAGCCTGCTTTCACCTTTGCAGATCTGCTGTGCCGTTCCTCATGCTTCCTAAAAATGAATAAAAGAGCTTTGTTGCCAATGTCACTTCCCCGCTTTCGAGAGCACAGCGAAATTGACAAAATCCCCTTAAGGAAATCAAAATAGCAAGAAGAAAAGACATCCCGTGGGGACGATAGTTATAAGAGGTTCGTGCAAAGGGGAAAATGAAGTGTAAGCTTTTAGGACCATCTCACAAAAGCCAAAGGTATTAGGGGCATGCTTTGAAGCTGAAAATGCTCCCATTTCAACAGTCAATTATCCTTTCAAATGTCAAGATATTTTAATGGGATTGTTTAGATACTTGAAACATTGGTGAAACCATTAATTTGCATCCTGCTTTTGCAAGTCGGCTTTGTCAGCACTTTGTAATATATTAAACTGAACAGCCTGATGCAAACCAGATTAACAAGAACAAAAAAGGGGGCAAAAAACACCTTTTAAATGTAGAGCAGAATGGATAATTTTGAATATCTGCATTTAAATGAGTATATGGGCAACAATAATTCAGGTAATTGTACACAATCTTGTTCCCAGCTCTCTAGGTGATATGCTATTTAGTTTAAAAACTAGTGCTGCAGTGTATGGACTAGAACAGGGGTCTGCAACCCGCGGCTCCGGAGCCGCATGTGGCTCTTTTACACCTTTGCCGCGGCTCCGGGGCGGATACTAGCAAGGGGAGGAGGCGCATTGTGCGCCCCGACACTCCCCACTGTGGCGGGCGCTGTACTGGCTGTGACATCGCATGGGGGCGGTGCGTGCGATAGTCACGCACTGTCCCGACGTTACCTTCCCACCCGCAGTCAGATTGCAGCTCCGGAGATATATTTGTTTTAAATGTCACAATGGTTTTGCGGCTCCCAGTTTTTTTCCCCTTCGGAAACGGGTCCAAGTGGCTCTTTTTGTCTTAAAGGTTGCAGACCCCTGGACTAGAACCTGCATTTACTAGCTTTAGGATTGCTGAGTCATCAAACAAGGGAAATGCAAAAGAGGTTTACATTGCCCCCCTGGGCTCCTCTGGGATGAAGGGCGGTGTATCAATTTAAATAAATAAAACTGGATGTGGCGTTTGCCTCCTAGGATGGGTCATAAGGAAAGGGTTAAAATAGGTGTGATGTGATTGGCCAATGAGAATGCAAGGGGGGAGTAAAAGTAGAGAGTTGAGGTTTGGGAGTTGAGAGTTGAGGTTTGGGAGCTGAAGAAAGAAGAGGGAGGTTTAGGTGTGGGTTGGTAGAATTGTATTGTGAGAGAGAGAGGAATTGTTAGGTGGAGTCAGATAGATAGTTAGAATAATCAGTTTGGAGTTGTTAGGAACTAAGAATAAGAAACTGACAAGAGAAAAATTAACTGAAACCATAAGCTTGTTCCTGCATTTAAAAATAAACTTGATTATTTGTTTATGTTAACAACTGACTGGACTCCGTGTGTCCCCGTGAGGTACGGGGTGGTGGCAGCGGAAAAAGCAATCGCAGTGGCGGCATAGGGTCAATAGACCGTCAAACGTCCGGGGGCCCTGTGTGTGATCATAAGCCTTTTTGTTTGAAGTGCATCTTCTGTTTTAAAATGTTGAAAAGGTGTGCTTACTTTTGAACTCCTTTATTTAAGGATTTCATTGCTGTTTAGTGAAATGGTCAAGGGAATTTCAGGGTCCTTAAATGTGCTACTAATTTGCTTTGACTTATTCAATCAAATGTAAATATAAAGCGATACTGAATCATGTAGAGTAGAATTGCTCCATACTTTAAGGTGTGTCCTTTTTAGGCCACAAAGAATCCATTAAACCCAAGGATTTCATTATTCCTCCTCTGTTCTCTGCTAGTGAGATGCTAAGCCTAGAAATAAAACATGGAAGTTCATTCCAGTTGTCTTCAGTGGAGCTATTTGTCTACTGATTTAGGGGCAAAAGGAGCTTCTTGGATCATGCTGAGAAATTTTCCCCAAACCATATTTTTGTCAGTTCATCTCCTCCATGATGAGATACGCTTTCCTAGAGCTGATTTGTGTAGGGACTGTAGTCCATTAGAACAAGGAGGAGACTCACGATTCTCTCGTAACCCTTGTATCAGGGGCGCATCCACTTGCAGGGGGAAATTGGTAGGATGACTTGGGTTGGGAAACACAAGACAGAGCTTACCCCTGTATTGCAATATTCTAAATACAGTTTTAACTCTTTTTGTAATGTAAATGGCATACACAGTCTCAAGCTGAGGAAGACTATAACTGAATTGTGTATCACATAACAGATTTTCTTTCATGAAGATAAGCTGTTTTAAAAATCAGGACCCACACGTTCAGCACTAAAATATTTGAACCACACATATAATCCTCTTCCCTGGCCATGTTTGTGAGGCTTAATTATGAAAATTATATACCGGTATATAATTTTCATAATTAAGCCTCACAAACATGGCCAGGGAAGAGGATTATATATATATATATATATATATATATATATATATATATATATGCTTTCGTAGATTTTCGTAGCTCTGTTCCAGTAACAGAGAAAATCGTTAGCTCTGTTCGTAGCTCTGTTCCAGTAACAGAGAAAATTCCAGTAACAGAGAAAATCGTAGATTTTCGTAGCTCTGTTCCAGTAACAAGAAGCCGAAAGCACCAGCCTGAAGATGACGAGTGAGACCTCGTCGAAACGTCGCACAGACACCCCGACTCTTACACGGGAAGACACCCGAAGACACCAAAACCTGCATATATATATATATATATATATATAGGCAATTCTTTCTGAAGTGTGAAAATTCCGTGAATCTGCAAATGTGATAAAACTGTAACTATTACTTTTCTGCTTGAAAGCAGAATAAATGTTTTTAATAGGGGAAAAACAAAAACAAAATAGAGTTTTGTTATCAAATGGTTGCATTGGAATTATATCTACATATGCAAATAATGAGAGTGTCATACTGAGGGCTTCGTTGAGTGTGATATTCCACGCATTTCTGGTCGTTTTTGCCTGATAAGTCAGGTCTTAAATTAGCTGACTTTTAAATCCACATCGACTGAATATAGAAAGCAAAGAATGGAAGCTGTGTGTAATTATGAACTGGCACGTTATGCATTACTCAAATACAGTATGTTAATACTGTGCGTGCCCCCCTCTCCCAAGTATTGGGACATTTGTTCTTAACTTTCACTACTTAGTTTTAAAAAATGTGTAAAGAATGTTTGTAAATGCCTGAGGCTTTAACTTTCTACCCATTTTGTGGGCGTTTTCCCAAAAGAATAGACATTGTTTAAGGTGAAACTATCTGTTTCAAGTCCGTGTCATTGCACAACTGTGCCCTGCCCCACAGCCACAGCTGTGCAATTCTGCACCAGTTAGCGCTTCCTAACCAGGCCCAAGGGCAGCCCTGCATAGTACGGTAATTGAGCCTTGAGGTTACCAATGCAGTGGTCAAGCGATCCCTCTCCAGGAGGTTTCATAGCTAACAAACCAGATACAGCTGGTAGAAGGCATTCCTAGCTACAGAGGACACTTGGGCCTCTAGTGACAAAGAAGTGTCCTTGAGCTAAGAGCCCTTGATCCAAGCATTTGTCCTCATAAACTATTCTAAGTTGGATCACTTTCATAGCAAATCTAGCCATGCTGAACATAGCAGACTTAGCCGTACTTGACTGCAAATGTTTGATTTTATCCATTATTACTGTGGAGCGCTACTGACTCTCAACCTCTCTTCAGATATTTCCCCCCTTGGAATTTCATATAAATGCAATGTGAAATGACTGTTTCAAATTTAATTATGATGCAAACAAAAAATCTGGATTTTCGGAAGAGTGGGGATTGTATAGAATTGTACAGCAAACACCCCCTCTAGTGTGCACTTACAAATACTGCTTCGTGGTTTCCACCCTCTTTTTTCTGTTTAGTTCTATTAGGCCAAATCTTAGCTTCTTCTAGCTCTTTCTCTCAGGGAACTTGTGAAGAGCCTTGCTGCATTCAACCAAAAGTGCATCAAATCCAGC
Organism: Podarcis vaucheri; assembly: GCF_965113315.1. NCBI lineage: Eukaryota > Metazoa > Chordata > Lepidosauria > Squamata > Lacertidae > Podarcis > Podarcis vaucheri. The sequence goes on along the minus strand of NC_138762.1, from coordinate 35,778,083 downwards.
ATCCTGTTTTCCATAAGTATGGCAGCCAACTAGATGTTTCTGGGAAGCCTACAAGCAGTGCATGAGGGGAAATGACCCCCTGCTGCTGCTGTTCTCCATCAAGATGTATTCAGAGGCATGCTGCCTCTGATTCTGAATACAGTGGTACCTCGGGTTACAGATGCTTCAGGTCACAGACGCTTCAGGTTACAGACTCCGCTAACCCAGAAATAATACCTTGGGTTAATAACTTTGCTCTAGGATGAGAACAGAAATCTCACGGTGGTGGCGCAGCAGCAGCAGGAGGCCACATTAGCTAAAGTGGTACCTCAGGTTAAGAACATTTACAGGTTAAGAACAGACCTCTGGAACGAATTAAGTTCTTAACCTGATGTAGCACTATATAGCCATCTTGACTAGCAGTTGACAGCCTTATCCTGCATGAATTTGTCTCTTTGAAATCTGCCTATATTGGTAGCCATCACTGCACCATGGTAGCAAATCCCACGGTTTAACAATGTTACGTATCAGAAGAGCAGGAAAGTTGCATTATTTGACAAAGGAAGAGCAGCATTGATTGAAGGGTCAAAGAACCCCTTCCCAGATAGCTCACTTGAAAGGATTACATCTCAAGAAATAGGATGGAGTTCATCCCCTCCAACAGTAGATCTGCGCATGAGCAATAAAAAACCAGCAACTGGCTTCGTGAACATGCACACACAAAAATAGCTAGGAACCAAATAATTCAACAAGATCGAAAGTTCAAGTCCTCCAAGTTGATCTTCCAGGCATCTTCTCCTGCTGACCGAATGATGGAGGAGAAGGTGTGGAACCAGCCTAGATAGCCTTGGTGGCTGGGATCCATGGACTCTAGGTGTGACTGATTTCAGCTTCCTTTTTTCCTTCCTTTTAATAAAAAATGTTTGAAATGTTGTTGCCACGCAGTGCCATGGGAAGAATACAATGTGCCACTGGGAATACGTTGGTGGCTACAGCTATAGCTGCTTCACCCAGTACTATAAAGAAAAGCACTGAGGTTAAGATAACTGTAGCCACCACAAACCTCCTTCGTCTCAATGCCTCTGGTTCCATCCCTGCCATACAATTGTCTTTGCCATTTCCCACTCCCTTGCAACTGCTGTTCTGTTCTGTTTTGTTTCAGGTTATGGCTTTGTTGCTAGCACCTACGTGGCTTTTGACGGCGGTTGCATCCCTTTACCTGGGGCTACTGAGACCCACCCAAGCAGGTGCTTATTATGGGATCAAGCAGATGCCTCCCCAAGTGCCGCAGTACCAGCCCCTGGGGCAACAAGTACCTCACATGCCACTGGGCAAAGATGGTGTTCCAATGCAGCACATGGCCAAGGAGGGGCCACACTTACCCTATGGGAAAGAATATGTGCCTCAGTACATCAAAGAAATCCCACAGATACCCATGCTTGGCAAGAAGGGGATTTCAAAGAAAGGAAAAGGTAACATTGGCAAGACGTGAGCTGTCCTTTCTGCTCCTTCCTACTTCGGTTCTTAACCATCCCTCTGTCATCTAACAGAAAATATGTATATTTGTTTGTATAATAGTAAGTGAACATAAAGAGTTATTTCTGGAGGGGTTTCTGCATGGCATGACGAAAAGGTTTTTTAAATACTATGTCTATAAATGTTTCCAAGGGACCTAAGACATGTATTTCTGCATTTTGATGAAGTTTCATACCTATTCCCCAAATATTCAGAATTTCCAAATTCATTACACACCCTTAACTTAAGAGATAGAACTCTTACTTGAAACATGGTATAGGAAGGGAGCTATGGCATGTACATCGGAAAGCAGGAGTCTTATATTTGGAATGCATTCAGAGAATAACACTGTGCCACTGAAAATGGTGGAGATAGCCATTTAAAATATGCAACATGGTTTTTAACTGTTAAAATGGCAATGCTGTTTTTAGACTGTGGTTATCAAGCCACCTCAGTTGTGTAATCAACTGCATTAGCAGCAAATCTGAGAGCCAGTGTGGTGTAGTGGTTAAGAGCAGTAGACTCGTAATCTGGGGAACCGGGTTCGCGTCTCCGCTCCTCTACATGCAGCTGCTGGGTGACCTTGGGCCAGTCACACTTCTGTGAAGTCTCTCAGCCCCTCTCACCTCACAGAATGTTTGTTGTGGGGGAGGAAGAGAAAGGAGAATGTTAGCTACTTTGAGACTCCTTCAAGTAGTGATAAAGTGGGATATCAAATCTAAATCCAGGCGAAAGCTTACTATATTAATTCCCCTTGAAGTACTCAGATGATTGGCCAGTCAACTGGCATAATGGTTAATTGTCGCTCCCTCTTTCTCTTTTGTACAGCAGAACTTCCATTAGCCAGTCTGAGAGGTGAGCAGGGTCCTCCTGGGGAGCCTGGACCAAGAGGCCCACCTGGACCACCAGGGATACCAGGACACGGAGTGCCGGGAGCCAAAGGAAAACCAGGTCCACAAGGATATCCAGGGATCGGCAAACCAGGCATGCCCGGAATGCCAGGAAAACCAGGAGCGATGGGGGCTCCAGGAGCAAGAGGAGAGATGGGGCCAAAGGGAGAGATTGGACCTATGGGCATTCCAGGGCCCCAAGGACAACCAGGACCTCATGGACTCCCTGGAATAGGAAAGCCAGGTGATAGAGGATTGCCAGGACAGCCAGGAGGAAAGGGTGAGCCAGGGATGAAAGGGCAACCTGGAATGCAAGGCCCCCCAGGCCCAAAAGGAGATAAAGGTGTTGGGATTCCAGGATTGCCAGGGCTGAAAGGTCCACCTGGTTTACCTGGTCCTCCAGGTCCTGTTGGGCTTCCAGGGGTAGGCAAGCCAGGAATGGTTGGTTTCCCAGGCCCACAGGGGCCTGCAGGCAAACCAGGGCTTCCCGGAGAGCCAGGGCCTCGAGGGTTAGGTGGGGCTCCTGGAATTCAAGGTCCTCCTGGCCTTCCAGGTGTGGGGAAACCAGGCCAAGATGGAATTCCAGGGCAGCCAGGGTTTCCAGGTGGGAAAGGTGAGCAAGGCTTGCCAGGCTTACCTGGACCTCCTGGCATGCCTGGGATTGGGAAGCCAGGTTTCCCTGGGCCTAAAGGTGAGCGTGGCATGGGCGGTATTCCAGGACCACTTGGGCCTAAGGGTGAAAAGGGCCACATGGGCCCACCTGGTATGGGCGGGCCACCAGGAGAACCAGGCCAGCCAGGATTGCCAGGGTTAATGGGGCCCTCAGGTGCTATGGGGTTTCAAGGGCCTAAAGGAGAAGCTGGAGCTGTTGGCCCTCAAGGACCAATTGGTCCAAAAGGTGAAGTTGGTTTACAGGGTTTCCCAGGGAAGCCTGGTTTCCCAGGAGAAGTGGGGTCTCCAGGCCTAAGAGGCTTACCTGGCCCAATCGGACCAAAAGGGGAAGCTGGTCACAAAGGCTTGCCAGGTCTGCCTGGTACTCATGGGCAAATGGGTCCCAAAGGAGAGCCTGGGATCCCAGGGGCTCAAGGCCTCCAAGGCCCTTCTGGAATCCCAGGCATCGCAGGACCCAGTGGCCCAATTGGGCCTCCCGGGCTTCCTGGGGTGAAGGGTGAACGAGGCCTACCAGGCCAGCCAGGATTTCCAGGAGCAGGGAAACCTGGAATTGCGGGGATGCAAGGCCCACCTGGGAAGCCTGGGTCCATTGGTGCTCCTGGCCAGCCGGGCCTCCAGGGACCTCCAGGGCCTCCTGGCCCACCAGGCCCTCCAGTCATAATACAACCCACACCGCCAGCTATGGGACAATATTTGCCTGAGATGGGTCCAGGCCTTGATGGAGCAAAGACGCCCTACGGCTACAAGAAAATCAAAAACGGCGCCGCTTCCTACGAGATGCCCGCATTCACAGCTGAGCTCACCACGCCTTTCCCACGGGTTGGAGTTCCTGTGGTGTTTGACAAGCTCCTCTACAATGGCAGGCAGAACTATAACCCACAGACTGGCATCTTCACCTGCGAGATCCCAGGGATTTACTACTTTGCCTACCACGTTCACTGTAAAGGGGGGAATGTTTGGGTGGCTTTGTTCAAGAACAACGAGCCCCTGATGTACACGTACGATGAGTACAAGAAAGGCTTCCTGGACCAAGCTTCTGGGAGTGCCGTCGTTCAGCTGACGCTAGGTGACAGAGTTTATATCCAGATGCCATCCGAACAAGCAGCAGGACTCTATGCTGGGCAATATGTCCATTCATCTTTTTCAGGATATTTATTGTATCCCATGTAAACCAAAACACTCGGACAGAACAAAAACTCCCCCCTGCCCATTCTCCAAATCTATACCATTGAAAGGTGCATTTAATGACTTTTATTTTGTTTTATTTTTTTTGGACCAACATGTACAGTCATTCAAATAAAATTACAACTTCAAACATTATTTACAGCTTGTTATAGAGAAAAGTGGTGGCAAACCCAGTGGGGATCTGTTTGCTGCTGTACACTGAACATGTTCAACATTTGCTTTGGATAATGCCTATGTCGGGGTTCACATCAGGTGCTCATGTGATGTGCTTTTACTGTTTGCTTACCTAAAACATTCAGCTAAAGGAGGATTTGGGAAAGAAAAAGAAACAGTGGTGCTGATTTTAGAGTACTGTACAGCAACAGTAGTGCTGGTCACATCCACGTCAAGGAAGGAATTCAGTGGAGCAATAAGTTGAAGTCCCTCAGCAATGTACTAGTTGCACCAGTATAAGAGTGTTTAAAATGTACGATGCGGATGTGAACTAGAGTAAGGTGTAGAATCCTGCAATGTAAATTAAGCTTCTCCTTCCCATAGTCTTTTCTTGCTGTGCAGGACTCTTCCAACTCGTACCTGCAAAGAATGACAGAAAGGAATCGCTTTTTGTGTTAGCTAAGCAAGGAAATGATACCAAGTCCTCAGAAAGCCTAGGAAAACTTTCCCAGTTCTTTTTTCCAGTGAGCAGTGGGTCATTTCACCAGGAACTGGGGTACTTTCAAAGGCATTTATCTAGATCTATAAGTACTGGGAAACAATGACTTTTTAGATAAAACTTTCAGTCCAAGTGATTGTATCTTTTATGTGAAAACAAGTGAAGGTGAGGACAGAACAGGTTTGTGGTTGCTAGATAATCCCTGCTGCCTCACAGCTCAGACAACAGACCTCTGGAAATAGGTATACGGAATAGTGAACATGTAACCAAGGCAAGGTTGTGACACCTGAGTCATGGGTGCTGAAAGATATATCTCAAACAAGCACCAATGGATGGAACAAGAGTTGAACACTTCTAGGTTGCTTTGATTTCATTTGGTGAAAGCTACATACTGGACATGTTTAGCACCGCATGAGTTTGACCAAACTGCGGGAGGCAGTGGAAGACAGGAGTGCCTGGCATGCTCTGGTCCATGGGACATGACTAAACGACTAAACAACAGCAACAACATTTGACATAGAATCACATATTCCCACCCATCCATCTGCAGTTTACACACACACACACACACACACACACACACACACACAGCAGCCACAGAGGCTGCAAAAATAAAAGACTCCTGTAGGAGGGAGGAGAGCAGCTTTTTAACTTTCCAGCTAAAAGCAGCCCCCTTTCCCAACCAATGGAAAGGGCCTCCTTGCATGGAGGTCACCTCACGTGGCTAACGACCGCTTCCCAATCCTTTGAATGTGTGCTTCGTTCCTCATTGCAAACGCTTGCCCCTGAGAACATGCAGGCTGCAGATTCTTAAGAATGTGAAAGCGGCAGTATGCTGTGGCCGCAATCCAGCACAGAGTTAGACCTGCTTAAATCCGTTGGCCTTGAGCAAAATGTGTGCATGTGCAAAAGGTAGCTCAAATTAGTGGCAACCATGAAGACTGACTTTCTGGTAAAGAAGAGGGGGGGCGCTTGAATTCATCCCTGCTTCCTTCCTGATGAACATCTGATCAGTGCTGTCACCAAACAGCTGAACAGGACTGTGTGGAGGCAGAGAAGGGGCAGGTGGTTCAGGGAAAGAACTGCATGTGCAAGGCTGGCCCTAACCCAACAACTGGGTTTCAAGAGACCATGGGCTACTCTGGAGACCTCTCAAAGGGCAACAGAGTTTACCCCTCCAAAACCTTGGGGTATGTCTACAGCAGGAGTCTGCACCCCCTAAGATTTTCCTAACTGCAACCTCTTTTCCTTACTGCAGTATTTATATAGAGGGGGAGGGTGGCTCTCTGCCACATCCAGCAAGATTTGGCAAATGTAAACTTTGCCAAGCGCAGCGATGCAGCTTGAGCTTTTCCTCCATATGGGCAGCATCCGCGTGGGCCCAAGGTTCTTCGTACAGATGTGGGTCTAGAAACCTTCTGCAACAGGTATACAACCCCCTAGCATGGAGCAGCATCAATGAGCTTTAAGCACTCTAACCCTTTGATGGATCGTATCCTCTCTCTTCAACAACGGTGCTAACGTCACAGTGAAAAAGGATGTTTTTCAAAGCTGCACATCACTTTGGTTACATTAGTTTAAACAAGGTTACGTCATTTCTTCATGTAAGCGGAAGCCTCTGGGTGAAATTCAATGTCGTGCCCGAATGTTTCAACTTGCCAGATGGAGCAATCCTCTCTCTTCTCCTGCTGTGTGCTGTTCTGGGGGTTCTCCTGACACCACCACCCCAAGCCAGTGTCCAGGGTGGGGGGATGTGGGGGATGAGGGGGAAGAAGCCCTGTTGCACAAGCGGAAGTCCTTACACTTGACTTCCACTGAAGGGGCTCATTTGCTGAATCCTCCCAACCATGTTTAACTGAAAGAAGCCTCTTTCACGTGCAACGAGTATGGACTCAAACTAGCACTTCCATTATTATTATGATTTTTAAAATACTGTCATTAATTTTCAATTTTTATATCACACATACAACATAACTCAGCCATTCCATTATTTAAACACAGAGTTTCATGCAGCATATCTTTTAGCACAAAACTGCAATAACGGAGACATGAAAATGAGAAGTTTTATAGAATGCTGAGATGATAGGAAGCTTCTAAACTGGGGTATCTTGGGGCCCGTTGCTAGGCTATAGGTATGGAAGAGATGAAAATAGCAAATAAATTTGTATTTAATTTTTTTGTACTGATTGTAAAAGATCTTATTAAATACCTTTTTGAAATGTTTCAGCATATTTATTTCTTGTCATTCCATGAAAAGCAAGAACAATGGCATTTGTTGGGAATTATAATGATTTTGGGAGGGAAAGTGTGGTGGGTCATGATGAATTATGTGTTGTATCCATTCTGTGATTTGTAAAAAGGACCCTAGGGTTGCACTTACCTGTACTTAGCCACTTACCTGGAAGTAAGCCACACTGAACTAAGTGGGACTAACTTCTCAGTAGGCATGCATAGGATTCAGATTAAATTGTGGAGTTGTGTGTATGCTTTCTGCATCCCATCAGTCATATTTTTTGCATCATGTGTGCCTGTCTAAGCAATATTGATGCACAACTGGATGTACTTAATTTTCAAAAGAGGACAACAAATCCATGTGTGGCATTTCAGTATGTTTATTATAACAAAAATAGGTCTCTGTATTCACATTGATAGTTTCATTTTAAACAAATAGTAACAACAGACCACAAAATTTGGGTCAACAGACAACAAAGTTGAAAAGCCATGAATATTTTCATTTATCAAGATACGAATTTACACACATACGCACACATACATACATACTTAAAGTATAAAACAATGCCAACATTTTAAATGGTAAGAAAGCTAAGGTGGCTTTGCGGGACAGAAAAGACAAGCATTTAAGGTCTACAGTGACGTAACACTAGCTGAATTTCACTACAAAATACATTTATTGCGACAGTGACATCTGCTGCTTGATATTAAGAATTCTAACAATAGTATATCAGAATCAAAATACTGAAGAGTTCAAGAGTGCAAATCTGAGCCATCATTTTTTCCATTCTCATATTCCAGTACTCCCTTAAATTATTAAACCAATTGAAAGAAATGAAGCTGCTTTCAAGAATGGAACCAATGACCTCGATATAGAACCTGGAAAAGTCAAAGTACTTAAAGTACTAGGATTAGTTAACCCAAAACATGGTGTTTGGGATGTGGTACTGTTAGACTGCACACTAATACTATATTTTAATCACTTAAAGTATGTGTTGAAATACTATTCTTGAAGGGTGAGGGTGGGGGTGGGGATAAAGGAAGCCTTCTCAAGTGTTGTTGTAGGAATGAAAATAATGCCAGGGTCACAAGTGAACATCACATTCGAGCACTGTTGTGCAATCCACAGGGCTGGCATTTGTACCTGGCCAGCTTGGGCAGCAGCCAGGATCCCAGGACCCTCTCAGGGTTCACCACTGATGCCTGCCTCTGAGGGGGGCTCTTTTCCTCTCAGCTCAGCTCTCTGAACCTGGCTGCCTAGCTGCCATATAAATATCCCACCATACCCCCTGCATATCATTGCTCCAGGACATTGTGAGAAATTAAAATGACAGCTATTCTCTGACTGGCTGCTGTCATGGACTGGTCAGCTTGCCAAGGCCCGCCAATAGGGGAGGGCATTTATCAAACCTGGAGCCAGCCCTGGGAAATCACACAACAGTTATCAGACTAAAACAGAGTGGTGTGGCAGAGGAAACTGTGACCTTACATCACAATATATTTTTTAAGAGACAAATCAAAGTAGTCATCTATCAACTTGCAGTTTTATCAAGGTGCTAAATGACTGTCAACTTTTAAATGTATAAATGGGCTCATTTATACCTTTTGAAAATGGCTATACAGTACAATTGTTCATTTGTTATTTAAAAATTTCACTTTTTACGGGTGGGAATAACTGCGTTAGGTACAAGTCACCGAGGATTCAGAGATATTCTGTACCTTTTTTTTCTACCAGCTGCCAGGAGTCATACAGAAATCACATAATGGTATGAATTATTATTTTTTCCAGAGAAAAGTAATCAGTATGCCAAGGCATATAAGTACGTTGCCACATAGGCCAGTTCTTATGCACAAAATCAGAATCGTAAGCCATGCATGTATATAAGCAATGGTAATGAGAGGTGAGGGAGCATCTTAAACAAACACGGCAATTGCAAAATTATTATTAGTTTTATAGAAGAATATCAAGCAGAGACCTTAAATGCTTTCAGAAAAGTGCTCTAATTAATGAGAAAACCAGGTGTGAGGAGGGTTTAAAACTGAAACCAAATAGACCCAGAAACTTAGGATCATCTTCCTTGGGAAGAATTATTGCGATCTTTGGTATAGATAATTTGGGAGAGCACACTTGCATTTGAGAGCGAAAGGGCATTGAGTGGGTCCAATGGAAGATTTAGCAAGTGCACACACACACACACACACACACACACACACACACACACACACATTACATAGGCACTTATTACCCACTTAGCTTTCCTGAATATGGCCCTGTTCCCAAATTTCTATTATCAGACCTTATTGAACTGATTTGCTCCTAGAAAAAGGTACAGGGCTAACCAGCTCTATATTTCCCACCAGTACGGTGCTTACACCTCTGACAACAGCCCAATATGCCAAAAGGTAAGGAGATGAAGCACTGACTATCACTTTGCCTCCACGTAAAGAAAAGGATTCACTCATTCTTAGTAATAATAATAATTTGTGTTGCAATGCTTTATCTTGCAATGTTTCTGTGAACCCTAGACATTTCATGGATGAACAATGCAAAGAAGAGAGAAAATGGAGGCCTATGCAATAACACCTGCAAGCATTGTGAACTGGGTTTCTCTTTACCCCTTTGGCAAGGCTCCTGGATCTGGAAAACAGATCAGAAATTGACAGGTGAAGCTCTCCGCCTCCCCAGTGCTGAGTTGCAGCTGCCTGATTGCCAGCCCTACCATACTAATCAACAGGTGGGACTCGAATCAAGCAGCTGAATACATGCAGCACTTATGAAGGGAAGACCACAGTTTGCTGGGTTTATTCCTTCCTGCTTTGAAGCTGTTAAGCGAATGGACAGCCCCATCAAGGGGAAAAACCTACAAGTTGGGTTTTCTTCATTCACACACATCTCTGTGAAATTTTCAGGCAGACTTTGGCTAAAACTATGAAGCTGAAATCACCAACAATGTGCATTGTTTAAAAGAACATCTCAGATATGAAGAGTTCTTTCCCTTTTAGGGAGAGACTTCAGCGTTATGTTTTAAAAATGAACAGTGCAAGTAATAGAAAGCAGAAAGGGTGTCTCACAGTGGCTCAACCAACCTAAACATTAACAACACAAAAGCCCTCAATATTTCTTAGCCTTCAGACTGCATGCACTACCAACATAAATTATTGTTTATGGCTTCATGTAGGATTCTAAACCACTGACTGTTTGGAACAAACATCTTCAGTTCTGGAATTGTTCAGAAGAAGATTCACCAATGGCCACCAATTCAGCCACTTCAAAATTTCAGAGACATTTAAATTAATTCATGTAGAAACACACAAGTTTCCTATTGCAAGATGTTGGGGTTTTAGAGCAGAGCAACTGCTTTAGCTTCAGCAATAATGCAATTATTTTAAAAACTCAGCTACTCTCGAACCATTTTTTAACAGTACCAGTGAGAAGACTCAGACCATCAAAATCAAACTTTCCATGTTACATATGTATTAGGAACTGAGCTGTGAGTGGACCATTATATTTACTGTCCCTATCACACCTGTGTCGCCTTAACCCATAATTCTCCTTGGAAAGGCCAATGTTTGTATTCATCCAAGCTAGATTAAGTAGCATAAATGACTTCTAGCGTTTCTGCCATCCAGGAGCTGGATGAAGATTCATTCATGGACCTCTCTTTTAACACCTCTCTTTTTCACTCACAAATTTGACAGAGGGCTTTGTACATGCCCCACTTCCAAAACCTAGACCTCTGAAAGTCTACAATGGTGCTAAGTGATCACATGGGGACAAAGCAAATTGGGGGTGGGCGTGGAAAGAAGAACATGAAGAAAAAGAAACCAGCAACTGAAAACTCCAAGCTGTATCATTTTTATAGATCGCCAACCCTATTCACGGAAGGTTGCGTTTCTTCCATTATTCAATAAATCCACACATGTCAATTAACTCTGATGGTTGCTTGCTGGTCAAGTAGCAACAAGGCAGAGGCACCCTTCAGCGTTTTCAGCGCTTGGGGGTTATGAACAATGTGTCTTCTTCAATCCTCTTCTTAAATAACTTGGCAGATATCTTATTAAAAAATAAGAATCCAAATAAAAAATAAGTCCACGTCCCACTCCAGATCAGTCTTGTGGTGAATAGTGATTATTCTTCCATATTTATTTTTCTGTGAGATTGACCACAATGCTGCGGTCCACAAGTTCCTTCAGAAACCTTTGTTCAGCAGAAATATCATGGTATTCATTCTGTGCAAAACAAAAATAACACAGAATTTTGTAATCTTTTTTTAAAAGTGAAAAGGGGGTATATGTATCTTAATCCCGGGGCCCTATCAGGGGAACATTATGTACCCTAAATCTCACTGAAATAAATGGGATTCTAACCAAGGGTCCTTGATTTTTAACTGGACTCGGTAGCCAAGTCAAAAATGATGGTGCCACTTCCCTGAACTTGCTTGCTAGTCTTGCTACTGCACAGCTAATGTGCTTCAGGTGCTTCTGAGCTAGGAAATGGGAAACCTGAACAACTGCTCAGCCAAGTAAGCTCCTTACATCCCTTTCATGCCCATCTCTGCAGCTCCAAGGGAGGAAGGCTGGGGCTTGTTATGCTTGGGTTTGGACAACATGCTGAGCCAAACCTTGGCTTAGTCCACAGCAGAAGGACTAGAGGAGGAGCAAAGGGATCCCAATCTCCTCTCCAGGAACCCACATATCCATGCTAAGCCATGTTTCACTTTGCCTTATGCACCAACTGATCCCAACCATGGATTAGAAATACAGGGTTAAAGCCAATGGTGGCTTTGCGCTGGTGGAAAACATTTCCACTCACGCAAGATGGAGCAACCCATTGCAGCCCCTTGAAACCCAAATATCCTACAACAGGGTTGCAGCGTTGAAACAATATGTACAGATGACTGAAGTAAATGGAAGGGGATCCGTGAAAATCAGGCACCCTCTCTTTCTGCTAGCACCAACCCACTATTTGAGAGAATCCAGTCAAAATGAAAATAAAATGGAATAAACAAAATATGCATGCTAAGAAGGAAGTAGCACTTTACCTGGATCATCAGAGACATGGTGTCATGACCATAGTAATGCAAAGAACTGTTTCGGTCCTCAAAGTTGTACCTGAAGCCTGCCAGGTGAACTTCACTGCATATATGAAATGCAAAAGCAATGGCAATTAACCCCGTGGTGGGATGCTTGGGTTTCTAAAAAAGCAAAACAAAGCACAAAAATACAAGCTGCATAAAACCAAAAGTATTTTATCTACAAACACACACATCACACAAACACAATGTATTAGTGTTTGACAGTGCTATTTTTCTAGAAAAAGAGGTGCCGGAATTCACCATGAACACCTCTTTCTAATGGCTATGGTGCCCATCTGAGAGGTGCCAGAACTGAGCTCTAGTCTGGCGAGTTCTGGCTAAAAAAACAGCCCTGGTGTTTGGTTACTTATTAAAGAGAAAGAAATGTTTTGCCTAAATTAAAAACTTCAGAGAACTAAAAGCCAGACTCAAAATACTTCACAGCCTATACTTTACAAACCAGGGACTCAGCTACACTGGCAAAGAAAAAACATCAGATGGTGCTGTGGATTCTGTTTTTGCTAACCTGATTTCTCATACAAAGTTTGCAATGTGTTTAACTGAAACACTGCTTTGATGTGTCTAGATCCAGCCCAGGATTATACCATTATTAGGAGCATCTAATATTAGGAACCTCTCGAATTTCACAAAACAGCAAGCAAGCTTTTAGCTTCTCCAGAAATCACCTTCTGGCTGGATATTAAACAAAAGAACAAAAGGGTCTGCTTGGCCATCTAGTATAAAGGAGGAGTCCTGGAGAACTCAGATGCTTGCTCACTACTTTATGACATCTGAATTGATCCTAATAAAGGTATTACCCTATTGTGGGTTTATGTGTCTTCTTTCCATAGCACAGGCTTCTTGTGGCATTGGCTGTGTTACAGAGTTCCTCACAGGAAACTCCAAAGTCAACTGATATTTCAAGGTGCTTGTGCATCATCATCTGGTTTGATATTAGCCCTAATCAGTCATTCTAAAAAATCTTGAAATACAGCACAGAAGGAAGGAAAACAAGCATGTTGACTTCTATTCGTACAGGCTCACCATGTGACTTAGGGTTTATACAGCCTCCAACTCATGTAGAATGGCAGGGACAGCAATAGTTCTCCTGAAATGAGCAGTGGGAGATAATACTTACCACGTGTTTGGAGAACCTTGTAGGCAAGTGGAGCAGTTCATAGGCTGTTTTCCTGGTAATGGCGGGATCAAGGATTCTAATTTGGTGGGATTTATATATCATTTGTGTTGCTGGTTTTTTCCAGAAGGCATTTGTTCTCTATGGAACAAAGAGCTTGCATTTAGCATTTCAAAACTGTACCTCTGTTACATCTTGGCAAGTCACATTACTGGAAGGGAAATTATCTCGATGAGGTCACACATCACTGAGAGGGGAGAGGTAAGGGAAAGAAGCCACACACTGCTTCACCCTGAAAGAAGCCGCCCCAGTTGTAAATACTCAGTCACTTTGAGTTCCTGAATGCATTCTGTGTCATGGGGCAACATTTATGGGAAAAGGAAATGACCGAATAACGAATTTCCTAAATGTGAAAGCAATAAGATGATAATTCTTTTTCATGGCTAGATAACAAGAAAACTGTATAACAGAACTGGCAAGAAATCTAAAACATTGTGCTGGGAATTTGTGGGAGAACCGCAGAGCTTTTCAGAATAGATGGCGTCAAGGTCAAGAGGAGTCACTGAAAGACAGCCTTTCCTTTCCTATTACAACATAATTCACATATTTTTTGCACCTTCTTAAAAGCTATATATCTGGCTAAACTATATGTAAGCGATTACAACAACCTTTCAGATCCTAAGAAAAAATGCAACACAATTTGTTTATTTTTTCCACTTCGAGGAATGAACTGATCAGAGCTTCAGTGAATATACTGATTAGCAGCTTGATGAAAAGCTAATACCTGTAGGTTCATTTGCCTGCTGACTTTGATGCAGAGCAGATTCTATTTATTAGTGAGATCTATGGTTTCTGGTAATGTCCCTTTGCCCAGAGACTGAAGGGGTTGGGAACAGGGGGTTTCCATTTTCAAAGAAGCACACAGTCAGGCCTCATGTTTTGATTACAGATGAGGATTTTGATCACTGCCATTTTTAAGTGAGCATGTGGGTGAGGAACAAATATACAAGGGATGCAAGTTTTTTCTGAGAATGGAAACAGTTGGACAAGGACAGAACAAGAACATCTTAACACTGCACAAACTCAAAGACGAGAGGCAGACTCCTATAGCATGGTGCTGTTATAGACAATGAGCACAGATTGAAGGCATATATAGATGAAGCTTTTCTTCCAGCATTATGCCATTGGAAGGGGAAGAGAGAGAGCTCTTGGGCTTGAGTCCTGCTTCCTTGTTGCCTATAAACATATGGGCCTAGATGGTACATTGGCTTGATCCAACAGGTTGTTCTTATGTTTGTTATGGTCTTTTCAGTGCTAGGTGAAAACATTTTTAAATTACCCAGGTCTTTGAAATATGTGTTGTAAAACAAACCCTAGGCCTTCACTGTTTATAGTAGATGTTAAATAAACCTTTATATTCCTGCTCTTTTAGTGGCATTTTAAGCTGAGCTATAGTTTTATTTGGTCTCTGTGAGCAAAAGTTATATAATATTTTGAATTTCTTGTTGTTTTAAGTAATGCATTTTGTATTTTTAAAAAATGTATGAGAGCTTTATATTTTATTTTGTAAGGGAATTTTACTGAATGTACATTTCATTATCAACATCATTTTCAACATATTAACAAATAAAATAAAACTGGCTTACTATTAAACGCTGGCCACTTAGCAGATCCCAAAGCCATTTTAAGTCATGGGTCTTGAAGACAACAAGAACCGCAGTTGTGTTAGGGTCATAATGAATTGGATCTGAAAAACTAGACTCTGGATAAAAGAGCCGGAATGTTGTCTTTCTTCCGACGTCTTCTTCATAGCCTAGAACAGGTCCATTATTCATTCTGTTGAAGAACATAACAAAAAAATGGTTCTACAAAAATAAATCCCATTTTTCTGCAATACAGCTTCATGCCTACACAGATGCCCGGCTTCTGCCATGCTACCTGCCACTAAGACACATATGCCCATCCCCACACAAAACAGATCACACATCCACACACCTAAAACAGGCAAAACTAGGATGAAAAACAAGAGTCAAATCACCAGAGGCCACCACCCCCAAACCTATCAGGCAGAGCCCTTTCCAAAGAATTTTAGAGGGAGACCAGTAGACAAAGCATTGGCCTCCAGCTGCCCATCCATCTTCTTTTCTGTCCCTATGGAGAACATTTCTGGGCACACCTGGGCACAGTGGCATTCTAGGGAAAGGAAGGGAAGAGGGCAGGGTGGGTGGAAACCTCCACTTCTCTTTCTAGGCCAGCACTGATGAAAATAAGGCCACTTCTTTTACTATAAACCCCACCCCCACCCAACACCATTTTTTAAAAAATTGGGGCTGCCACGGTGTTAACAGGAGCAACGTTGGGCAATGTAACAATACTCCTGTCTATATAAGGAAGTTAAAGAAGAAGAGATCTATAAAGAAGAGACGGTTTAGTGAAATCACTCATAGCTTCTCTAGACTTTTCATTGCCAATATGCAAATCAGTCTTGAGCAAACATTTCTATTGTATTGCTGAACAAACAGTTCAAGAGTAAAATGTACATTCTCTTTAATGAGAAGCAAGTTATTGAGGAAGCTCACTGGCTTCTGAGAGATTACAAACCCCGGGCTGGCTGCTGCTGGTGGAACAGAGAAACCAGCTGTCAAGGAATAATTAACCCTTCAACGCCTTCTCATACACTGTATTTCCCTTCGTGTCCCTATGCTTCCTTCCTATTCCACAACTGCCAGCACCACCACCATTAGAAGATAACACGATAGTAAAAGTATATCTTGCACATGGTTGCCAGTCACACAATTTTCTGGATGTATCTATTTGCAAAACTTCAAATATTGCCTCCCACCCACCCCACCCAAAAAGTTGAGAATTATAGGATTTATACCAAAAGAGAAGCTGGCTATTTTTTTAAATACTAGCACCCAAGACTGATGACAGTGGCCTTTAATTCAAAAGGGAATAGTCATGGTAGCCACTATTTTGCAGAAGAACAAAAGATTCATATAGGGGAAATGATGCTGAACAATGGAAATACTTTACTAAAAGTTATTAATTAATGCCAAAAAAAAATCCATTTACCTGATTACCACATCATAAGAATCAATTCTCTCCCCCAGACTCTTGTTTCGAAGCACCCCTCCATTGCCAACAACCACACATTTTTTACAGGATGGGCTGCTGGAACAAAGAGATTGTGATCAGTCAAAGTTTTGTGGAGAAGATGCTTTTCTTGGGGAGGGTTAATTTATCCCACCTCACAACATAATTAGCACAAACATTTAAACCCTGAGACAATTTGACAATGAAAGTGGCTAGCCAAGCACTTGAGGAAAAAAGAATAGGGAATATAACCAAATGATTGGAGGAATTAAGTAGAATGGGGGATTTTAGGACCGGCCAGCCCTCCTGGTAGTTTTCTGCTCCTGACTGCAGCTTCTGAAGCTTCTTTTCAGGTTTTCCTCTTTTTAAAAAAGTAAGAGAATCCAGGTCTTGTATTGCTCTTGGACTCACAGTAGGGTCCTGTCCAGACGCTGTGGACTACAATTCTCATCATCCCTGGTCATTGGCTGTGTTTGCTGGGGCTAATGGGAGCACCACAAAGCTCTCCTTCCGCTATGTGTGCTTAACCTTTTCATAAACCTGCAGTGAAGCCCCTTCTCCCGCTGGGCCATACAAGCGGTTAATAGATTCCTCTTCTGAAGGACCTAAATTGCCATTCCAGCCCCCTACCTAGACAGCACCAGGCAGTGGGTACGTCCTGTCCTTGAGGTCCTTCTAGCCTCACAAACCTCTGCTTATGAAACAGGCTGGACATTCTCAAAGGAGGCATTAATTGCTTATCATTCTCTTCCTTTCTTCCCTCCCACCCAGGAGCCTGAACAAGAATGCACAGTGTGCACAAGGAATTCATGAATATATCTTAGCTGGGCACTTTGCTTGCTGACATAAATGCATATAATGTAACAAGCTTATTTGTTATCTGTGATTGGGGCATGGCACTCATGGGCCAGATTAGGAAGCAGCAAACAACACTTTTTCATGTAACATTCTGGTGTGGAAAAAGCAGACAAAGGCAACTGCTATGTGACAAGCTCCCCGAAACCAAATATCAGTGCTCAGTACACAGCAACCAATCTACAGTAAAACAACACAGTACCCTCCCACCTTCCTCTCCATTCCCCAGCAACAGTAAGTCTATTCTGTGGTGTTGTTTGCACTGCACAACCTTCCACCTTTATCCAAACTAACCTCTTCACACACACACACCCCGCCAGGAGAAATCAGAAATGTTCTTTCAATCTGGCATTGTTTTAAACTTAACATACTTTTCTCCCTTCTTCTCATCCTTTTAGAACGAGGGTGATCCAAATGTTGGGAGATGAAGCTAAATGTTGGGAGATCTGGGACAGACAAAAAGAAGTACTTCTTCACAAAGCACAATGGAATTCGCTACCACAATATGAGAGGTGAGAGACTCTGTGTTGACCAACATGTAATGGCTTTTTCCACCTGCCTTGCCTCACCCTCCAGCCCTAAGAGAGCCGCTTCCAGAGAACTGGGAGGGGAGAAAGACTCTGTATGCCATCAGGAAGTGGTTAATTTCCCCTGTGCTGCCCTAAGGATTCTTCAGAAGGGAGTTGCTGTCACGGGCATGAATTGAATAGAGTGAAAGATTAGTAGTCATGGGAGTCTGTGTGTATGATCCTAACAGTGCAGTATCACAGGCAACACGAATGGACCAAGATGACTCAGTTGGTAGAGCATGAGGCTCTTAATGACAGGGTTGTGGGTTTGAACCCCATGTTGGGAAAACAACATTCTCTTTCCACAGGCATCTGGCTAGCCACTGTGAGGACAGAATCCTGGACTAGATGGGCCTTTGGTCTGGTATAGCAGGGCTCTTCTTATGTTCTTAGTTTTACCTTATCCATACAGTGGTACCTCAGGTTAAGTACTTAATTCTGTATTCATGCTCCGGTTCTTTTCAGGATGGTCTAGAATAATTTCAAACAGCTTTTACTACCGCTGCTTGAAGAATTGCTGAATTTTTGAATTGGGATTGTTGAAAAGTTCACATTCTTTGTTCACATTTTAATGTAAGGAAGAAATTCGGAAAAGAATACAGGAGGAGGAGAAAAGGAGAGAGAATGACATGGTCTTCAGAGCTTGGCTGCAGAAGAAAAAAGGGCAGCTGCAGGAAGAGAGGCGAATTCAGAGGGCAAAACAGCTGGAAGACTTGAATAGCAGAGTAAGTTTTCCCATGCCTGTTCCGGAGGTCCGATCTTAACCTGAAACTGTTCTTAACCTGAAGCACCACTTTAGCTAATGGGGCCTCCTGCTGCTGCCACGCTGCCGGAGCCCAATTTCTATTCTCATCCTGAAGCAAAGTTCTTAACCTGAAGCACTATTTCTGGGATAGCAGACTCTGTAACCTGAAGCATATGTAACCTGAGGTACCACTGTATTTAAAAATTAACCCACCCTCAAATATGAAGTTATGGCGTAGAATTCACATGGATCCAGGACATTAAAATGGGACCAGCTGGTGAAGGGCAGGTAATAGAATGTATATTTTCAGGACCCATTCTATTTTTCACGAGACTCTTTTTTGGTATCTTTCTAATTACATGTTTTTAAACTGGATTTTTTTTTAAAAAAATCTCTTTTAAATTATTGTAACCTGCCCTGTGACCTTAGGCTAAAGGGTAGATAATAAATTAAAACCATCATAATAAAAATGGCCAACAACATTTTTAAAATGAATGAATGAATGTTGATGTCAACAACTGAAGAACTGCCCAGATTTTTTCTTTTTCTTTAAATGAACAATCAAAAGGGCAAATCCTTTTGAGTTCCAATTTGCATTTAGAACTCAACTGAGCTATGCAGTGAGCAATTCCATCTTGTGTGTCCTGGGCGGCTGGGTTTGTTTTTTTTTCTTTTACATGGGCCTTAATCTCAGCTAAAATGGTAGCAATTATATCAATCCAAAGACTGTATTTTTCATCAACAGTTGGCGATAACACAAAAATAACCTCACCTATCATCTTCAGTGAATACTCTGCAGTTTTCTAGTCTTGAAAGTGCCATATGAAAATACCTTTCTGTAATACAAATTATTTTAGAAAAATCATTAATTAAGAATCAGCACTTTATTGTACCAACAAAACTAAACGTAATTGTGTTATGTGCATTTTTAAATAAAATACTAAATTGTCAGAGGTCAGTGTGAGTTTGTTAAATAAGTTTATGGCCTTTTAATCTCATGAACACTGTTGGAGCAGAGACTTAAAACCCCAGCGGCAATAGTCATACAAAGATTAGGAAGAATACAAGTTTCTTGTGCTTATTTCTATTCCATGTTAATTGATGGAAATATATGGAAGCAGCCTATAATTCCCTGCTCCCAACCAAGGTGCCAGAATGTTTCTGTGATATGCATCCTCACAATTAAATTGGGCCCATTCTGCACATTCCATATCCCTGCAGGCACCATCTGCAATTCAAATGTTTAAAATGAAATATTGCATGGACCTTCCAAAACATTCAATTTCTCCTCTCCACCCCAAATATAAGCAGGTAAAGAAGGGTGCATGCAATACCATGTGTGAAGTGGAATGAGGAGGGGGAAGCAGGAAATCACATTCTACATTTTCCATATCTGCTTGGTGGTGTACCATACTGCCTTTAAACAGCAACACCTCAGAAAAAACTTTACACCCATTAATAAATAATGAAAGGTTCACTTTCATCATTTAATCTTGCATAACCTTATATTTAATGCAGCACATATCAATGGCTTACCTGCTCCTTTTATTCCATAAGGTAGTTCGATCCTGTGACTTCCATGGTCCCCAGACACTTTTACAAAATCGTTAATGCACAGAAAAGGATAGAATTTTTCCCCCCTAGAGGAAAAAAGAGGGGGGAAATATTAAAATGTTAGTTCATTTGTTTTATAAAATAATGCCACGTTTGGTGCCAACAAAGAAACCATCCCAAGACTGCTTACCAACATTTCAGACAAGAACAGACAATAATTTTAATGCATTATAAATAACCCCAAAACAAATAAAAATGGGAGTAGTTAACAACCAGTACATACAACATGTCAATAAAAAATTGAATGAAACAAGTAAATTTGAAAGGTCTACGTAAAAGTAGAGGCAAAGTCATGTGTACTTATTTAGGGGGAGATTTCCAGAAATGTGGGGCAACCAGAAGAAAGGCCCTGTCTGATGTCCGCTTCAGTGATGAGCTTTGATGACTATTATTATTATTATTCAGAAAGCAGGGCCTCTGAGCCTCGTTGTAGGATCTAGGAAGATTCATTGGAGTGCAGACCTGGTCCCCAAGCTTTCAGTGCTTTAAACGTCTAAACAAGCACTTTAAACTGAGCCTGGAAACAAAGAGGCAGCCAATGTAGACAGCACAGTGTTCCTTGGTTCCCACGAGTTCAGTCAAACCTCGGTTGTCGAACGTAATCCATTCTGGAACCCCTTCAGCTTCTGAAATGTTCGACAACCAAGGCATGGCTTCCGATTGGGCACAGGAACGTCATGCACCCAATCAGAAGCTGTGTTGGACGTTCGGCTTCCAAAAAACGATCCAAAACTGGAGCATTTACTTCTGGGTTTTCAGCATTTGGGAGCCGAAACGTTCCAAAACAGAGGCGTTAGGGATCCGAGGTTTGACTGTATCTTAAAAGTTGTATTCTGTGCAGGCTAAAGTTTATGAACTGTCTTTAAAGGCAGTCCTACACATTGCATAATTTCCTCTGCATGCAACCAGAGCATGAGTAGCTGAGGCAAGATCTGTTTCTCCAGAAAGAGCTAGTGAACTAGCATAAACTGAGGCACTCCTAGCTTACTAGATCACCAGTGTTTCCACAGATTGCACATAATCCAAGAGAACCCCCAAACTGTGCACCTGGCTCTTTTCGATGGAATGCAACTTCATCCAAAACTCATACAGCAGTCTGTTCAACACTCAGAACTCCCATCTTTTCTAAATTAAACTTCATTGATTTGCTCTCACCTATCCAGAATCACCCTTCAGACATACATTCAAGGGTTTTCATCACCTCTCTAAGACTAAGTGCTCAGAAAACATTTGTTATAGATGCCCAATAAGCCTGACTATTCCATAGTAAATGCCTTTTCTGGAAGCAATGATCACTGAAAGGAGAGCAAAACTTCCACTAGATTTCCAGAAGTGACTTTTATGTCATATGAAAGACTGAATAAAATGCAGTAATTAATAGATTAGGAAAACAGGAAGATGGATTAAAGTTCCTAAAAAACCTCCTTTTAGGAGGGAGTGTGTCATTTGTGAAGGCTGTTAAAGCAGAACAGAAAACGGAAGTGAACCATTTTCATATGTACATTCTGGCAAGTGTAGCTTTTATAGACAAAAACCAGCTGGTGCCTGGCATACAGGCTCGATGCCTGATATGCATTGCTTGGTACTAATCCTCATGTTTTTGTGGCTCTAGTGCTGCACTGCAGCTACAAATCGAAGCTACAAACATGAGTCTGACCAAACTGCGGGAGGCAGTGGAAGACAGGAGTGCCTGGCGTGCTCTGGTCCATGGGGTCACGAAGAGTCGGACACGACTAAACGACTAAACAACAACAGTGCTGCACTGGTGAAAAAGAGGTCCCTGCTCTTGTTGTACATAAATCTGCACTTAGGGTGGTCTGTGCCCACACTTGACTTGTGTAAAGTAGTTTGATTATACTGCACTGATGCAACAGCCGTGTTTTGGATGAACTGCAGTTCCCAAACCACCTTCAAAGGTAGCCCTGGATAACACCTTGCCATAGTTTAAGCTGGAGAATAACAGGGTGTGAATAAGTGAGGCCAGACAGTCGTACAGAAAGTGCAGCAGTCTAAACTGGTAAATGGTGCACTATGTCACCAAGGCAGCCTGAACCTCCAGTGAGTAGGCTGCTGTTGCTTACTGGAGGCAGAGGAGCGAGGCAGTAGGGAGGCTGGTGCAGCAAACACCCTGGTAGAGCCCATCTAGTGCTCCTGCTGGCAATTTGCACCACAAATACCTCCCTGTCACCTTGCCCTCCTTATCAACAGCAGCAACCCACCTGATGAGAAGTTAGTGTGGTGGCTCCATCCCACCTGGTGAGCTGCTTCTGCTACAAACTTGTTCTTTTGGGGTTCAGGTGGGAAGCCTGTGGATTAGGAGCTGTATGCAAACCACAACCTTATTGAACATGGCCCTCAGTACCTTCTGAAGCTGCCCCACTCTTCTATCCCATCAGAGTTCCTTCCTTCTTGTTCATGCCTTGCTTATTTTCCTCGGCTTTTTTCCTTCTTTCTGTGTAGTTAGTGCAGAACAACTAGAAGGACCAGTATTTGGGGGGTGGGGTAATATGAACTGGTGTGGGTGTTGTTCTTTTGTTACTTTTTTTCCTGACTGCATCGCTTAGGGTAAATGTCTGATAAGCGAGGTATGTGAGCACACATGCTAAGTCAGAAAATAATTGTCTTCACTTGCTTTCCAGAAAACTGTATTGATCTGTAATGCTTAAAAAAAAAAACACACCTCATCAGTATACTTATTTGAGAGTAACCCCATCAAATTCAATAGGGTTTACTCTTCCCACCTTGGATCAAATCTACGTTTCCAGGTGTCATAAGAAAGCTGCAGAGATAGTGCAGGATAGTGCACACCCCGGAAATGATCTCTTTCAGCTTCTGCCTTCTGGAAGAAGGTACAGGGTTATAAAGACTAGGATGAGCCACCTGAGAAACAGTTTCTATCCAAATGCGATTTTGGTTTTAAATTCAGTGTAAGGAGTCTCTATGGTAGTATACGGTATTTAAAAATGGGGTATCGGAGTTTTTAGGGGGCTAACCAGGTTGGGATAGCTGGGATAGCAGGCTTGTTGGTTTTTGAATGTCTTACGTAGATTTTTCAATTTCGTTGTTCTGACAATGACAATAAAGATTATCGTATTGTATTGTATTAAGAGTAGAATCTGCATAGGACTGTGAATTCTAACCTTTGGTAGCCACGCTGAAAACTGGTTTTTATTTGTAAATCCAAAATATATTTGTGTCTGGCTCCACCCACCACCAACATGTGGACATCAACAGATTACCATCAAGGGAATGCAACTAGCAACAGAAAAGAAGTCGCCCACCCTTGCTTTTGGAAGAGGGGACTGCAAGCCCATTCAGCACATGGTGACCATTAGTAATCCCCCTTTCCCCTTACTTTATTAAAGATGAAACGCCAGGTTTGTAAGGGCAACCTATTATTTGTCCTTTTCTGTCTCCTCCATCTGTAGGGGGCAACCTAGAACAACAACAACAAATTCACCATATTAAAATACACAAACAGACTGATAGGAGGTAGTGAACATCTGAAGCAAAATTTTATATAGATATACACACACTCCATTTTATTTACAGACAATCCATAAAACCTGCCACAGCATTCAGTCTCAAATTAAGTCTTTCTAGGTTGCACTGTTTTCAGTGCACAAGTCATATGCATTAAACTATACAACACGTGATGCTGAATTGCATGTGCTTCTTCCCTGGTTTATGGGCTACTTATTCTACAAGTTCAATGACTGATTAAAAAGCACCCAAAAGAGAACTTTAATAGAGCTGAATGCAGAAGGCTTTGAAACATGACATGCCCCACCCACATTGCCATACGACACAAGCTAAATTGAAAAGGACACTGCCGATATCATAGTGCTGTTATACAAATCTATGGTGCAACTACATTTGGAAGAGTTCTAAGAAGGAGGGTTGCAGCTTTTTAATTCAGAGAAAAGATGAGTAAGTGGGTTAACAATGGGTGATAAGTCTGTGCTTTTCTCGTGGTTTATTTCTATGGATCATGGCGTCAATGCAACTGGCATACGTTTCAGATAAAATATACCATTCATGAACTATCTGTGGCCCTGATACAAGCTCCTGTCTTAAATTCAATCCGGAAGGTACAGCAACCATCCTGACCCTTAAGAGGTACATACTAATCAGCATACTAATCTTACCATTTACCAACACAGTTGAATTACCGCCCTCCTGTAAATAGGAACCAGACTTCACAGAGATAATATGGAGTAGGAACCAATCTTCACACAGAGAATGAAATCCTCTTTCAAGAGTAAATTTATGATTCAGGAACTGTATAACCATATTGTCTTCCTGTACTGAAGACTTCAGAAAAGTGTAAAAATTAAAGCATCATGGTGTTCCAGTTTGGGTATTAAAAATCACTTTAAACTGTGAAATCCTCAAGCATCCTTAGTCAAAATAAGGTAGTGCTACCTTTTCAGATTAAGTTCCACTCAGGTCAGGGATGGGGGACACTTGCCTATAATGTAAATGTCATAAGTAATTCTGCAGTCATTTTGTTTTCCGTCAGACACATTTGCTAACTAACCTACCAACATGTTTTCCAGCTCCTGAATACGACTTGCAATTGCAGAGGTACAGCCAAATGATTCTTAGAGAGATCTGCACTAACAAATTAACAGGTAGTTTGTCTAAGTCTAAGAAGATGTTGTAATTACCAATAGTCATTTGTCCGTCGCAGGTTTCGGTGTAGTATAACATACATCACTCCCGCACCCAAGAGAATTGCACATATGATCCGTTTCATGACTGTCAAATCTGAAACAAAAGTTCAAAAGAGAAACGTTAGTGTTATTTCTACATGTCAAATTTGGGCGAAAGAAAGAAAGAAAATAATCTGTCACCTGTCATTTATCAGTTTCACAGGTTTTCTTTAAGTGTATGGACTACTCACTCGAATTCCAGCTGAAGTACAAAGGGGTTCATTGACATGCTTGCCTATTAATATGATATGAAGGCAGCTGTGTTTGCTCAATAGGTTTTAAGGTGTTTAAATAAACCAGTCATGAAACAAATCTTGCATAGTCTTTGCTCTGAGCCTGGAAAAATGGTAGATCTTTCACAACTGTTTGATTAGCTATCAAAGCTAAGTTCTGTAATAATATCCTCCGTGATCCTGGTTAAGGGCAATCTGTTCCTATATTTGCTCTCTGTCTTTGTTTTCAGCTCGTTTCCTTTCTGCTTTATGTAAAACACCTCCTCTGTAGCAAATATTGTGGCTTGCTGAAAACAGCTCAGCGCATTCTCTCTAATATACTATTTCCTAAACATGGCTTTCTGTACTGGGCATCTTGGTCAACCTGCTTCAGCAAAATGGAAAAGCTCTATAAACCCCCCAACAAGCATAGACATTAGATTTATGCAAGGGGAGCACTCTATTAAATGGAGAACCAAGGCTGATTTAAATTGCTTAAGAGCACAGATGGCCAGGGGGCAGCGGAGGGGAAGGGACTCTAGCATTTCTTTCCTCAATGGGGCCAAGATGACATGAGTTGTGCTAACTCCATAAAACCTACTACCTCAGTCTAGTGCCTTCTCAACTACTACTCCCATCTCCTGTTGGAAGTGAAACAGAGAAGGCCATACTTGTTGGATCTGGGCAGATCAGCCAGGAAGGAGAAGCCAGTGGAGAGGGAAACTGCCCTTTTGTAGGACTTGTCTGGTCAACCAAAAGGTGACTCTAACTCAAGCAGTAGTGTAATAGCAAGTCCTTGGGGGAGGAAAGAAGGGATGTTCTTTCCCCCTACTGCCTGTTTTCCTTTGGATTTCAAAGGAGAGGTTCAGAAGCACCCCTCATACTTAGCCAGGGGCCATAGTGTTGACCACAATGCCCACATAGCAGGGGTTAAGATGGCAGCCTAAATGACCCAACACATTTTGTCCAATTCCACATCCAGATGGAGGGTCTTTAGTTGCACCATATCCATGATGCTGAGATGTCCCGGCTAAGGACATCTGTGTGCCACCCATTTCTTGTTCCTCCCAACTGACTGCTTTCAATGAGGGGGCAGGCACTGTGTTGCTTTTATTGTTATTAATTGTATAGCTTAAATATATATTTATATGTATACATATAGTTTTAATTTAATTTTAATTTTTTTAAAAAAATCTCTATGTTTTTAGCTGTTCTTATTTTTATTTGTAAGCTGCCTTGAGTCACTTTCACGGAAGAAGGTGGGATATAAATAAATACATCGTAATGATCCCTGGCAACTGACAACAACAACTGGGGCTGATGGGAAGTTGTAACTTTGGGGAGGGGAAAACAGCTGGGGGCACCAAGTTGGGAAAAGTTGCCCTAAAGCATTTATCAAATGAACTCAAATGGTTCAACATTCTGCCTTAAAAGCATGAAACTATGTTTCAGACCCTCTTGAACGCTTGTTTCATTTTTAGATGAAATGCTAATTTTGCATATCTCTACCTCTCTCGTGAATTTAGGTGGGCAGACTCTCTATTAATTACAACTTTTAAAAACCCCAACAACAACAACCTAACACATTACAGCTCTAATTGTTAAAACATTTTGGAGCATGTCTGACCATCCAGTCTATTTGTATAATCTAACAAATCCATCCCAGAAACAAACAAGAATTTCTGGACAGCAGATACCCACACCCAGCTGTTTCAGTTCACGACACACATGGAAAGGAAGGGCTCTAAATTTTATGGATTATTAACCCAGGCAGAATTGTTTCTGCTCTAGCTAGAAAACAACTATTTATGCTTGGCAAACATATAAAATGATGTGAAGTGATTCTAATCTGCAAAGGCTTGAGCAAACTGACTTGAATTCCTCCCTATGATCACTACTTACTGAACTTGGTAGGCCTGCTGTATTGCCCATAGTGTACAAGGCAATAACAATTCTATACAAAAAAAAGAAACAAAAATGCCATGGTGCCCGAAAGACCACCAAATGATTTGCAGCATAAGCTTTGGTGGGGAGCAAACCCTCATCAGGTGCATGACATGTTATCCACAGCTAATGCCATGGACGTGTCTGGAACCCAATTCCCAAGGAGTACTGGCTGGCATTTGACTTTAATATCTGTCACTGCCAGCTATATCTCAAGGAGGTTTAACAAACTGAAGGACATTGTCCTCTTTCTATGCTCCTCCCGATGGAAACATGCAAATGGAGACAGATATACCCTGCTTTAAGTTGTTTACATTCTGTCTTCTCTTGTACAGTGGTACCTTGGGTTACATACGCTTCAGGTTACATACGCTTTAGGTTACAGAAGAATAGAAGAAGAAGAGGAGTTTGGATTTGATATCCTGCCTTTCACTCCCTTAAAGGAGTCTCAAAGCAGCTAACATTCTCCTTTCCCTTCCTCCCCCACAACAAACACTCTGTGAGGTGAGAGGGGCTGAAAGACTTCAGAGAGAAGTGTGACTGGCCCAAGGTCACCCAGCAGCTGCAGGTGGAGGAGCAGGGAAGCGAACCCAGTTCACCAGATTACGAGACTACCGCTCTTAACCACTACACCACACAGACTCCACTAACCCAGAAATAGTACTTCGGGTTAATAACTTTGCTTCAGGATGAGACCAGAAATCTTGCTCCGGTGGCGCAGCAGCAGCAGGAGGCCCCATTAACTAAAGTGCCGCTTCAGGTTAAGAACAGTTTCAGGTTAAGAACAGACCTCCGAAATGAATTAACCTGAGGTACCACTGTATATTATTTACTACAAAGCTCGATGACTAAGCTCTTTAGCAACGAAATGTCTGATTTACTGGTATGACGTCTAAGCACTGAACCACTGATATATTGCAAGTGGACTCTTTACTTACTGTGTTTGCAATTGTTTAAGATAAAACCTGTTTGAGAAAGAAACTACAGTGGTGCCTCGCAAGACGAAAATAATCCGTTCTGTAATTCTCTTCGTCTAGCGGTTTTTTCGTCTTGTGAAGCAAGCCCATTGAAGGATTAGCGGATTAGCGCTATTAGCGGCTTTTAGCGTCTTATCTGCTGATCGGATCAGCTGATAAGTGGCTTAGCAGCTTGGAAAAGGGGGGGAGGGGAAAAAGCAGGAACTCTCAAGACATTGTCGTCTTGCAAAGCAAGCCCATAGGAAATTTGTTTTGTGAAGCACCTCCAAAACGGAAAACTCTTTCGTCTAGCGAGTTTTCCGTCTTGCGAGGCATTCGTCTTGCGGGGCACCACTGTACTTTTCCCATCTTATGGACATCTGAAGTTTGTATTGCTGCATTTTTGCTGCTCTGTTGTTTTAATATGGTTTTGAAATACTGTTAAAATGATAAACTTCCTTGAGCTCCTTGCAGGAACAGCATGTAATAACATCAACAGATTTGACAACAAAAGGAAAAAGTGTGTGAGAAGGATAGCAAGCACTGAAGCAGCTACTACATCTCTGAATGGGATCAGGTTGCCTTCCTGGTTGTCATGATGTTCTTCCTGGGAAGCAGTGAGTACTTCTCAGTGGCTCATACTTCCCCGACTGCCTTCAGCTCTGCAGTCCCAGGACTGTTACTGATTCCTATTACTGCTAACATTATTGATGGATACTGTTGCTGTTTTAAATTGCTTTAAACACTGCCCTGGGAGTGGTAACACTTAAAGGTGGAGCATAAGTTTCAAAATAAATCAACACATTTTAAGGTACCACAAGATGTTTTCTTATTTTAACAGCGACCCCTCTGGAGTTACTCAGTAAAGACACAAGCTGTTTGAAAAAGGGCTTTCAGGCAGCCCTGTGCTTTGAAGTCCCAGAAATCGGGGCTTCAAAGTGCAGCTTCACCTGATGTCGTAGTGCAGGTGGTCAGCCCCACCCACTTGTCACATTTGTTCCACCAGGAGCAAGGAGATAAGAATATGACCTGCTGGCCAGAAAAGATTACCTACCCTTTCCTTAAGGGAAGACAGAATGAGACCCTGGAACCAAGAAGAGAAAGATGGGCATATTTGCCTTTTAAAAATCTGGATTCCCTGCCACAGGGCCATGTGCTCTGCAGGCTAGGCCTACCCAACCAACCACACATTTGACAACTGTGGCCAATGATCTCCCTAAGTATGGGTGAGCCTCTTACTGTTGCCAAACATACAGCTGATGGGGGAGGTGGGCACTGGTTGCAACTACACGTACAGCAGGGGAAGTCTATGAAGCCCAACTAGCTCCTCACGGATGCTTTCAACACATTAAATTGTGCATCTAACCTGCCCTACTGTGTATTCCTTCAAGCAAATCGGAGCCTAGCCGCCATTCTTCAAGCGGCTTGCAGCCACTGCTCCTATTTTAAAGTCCCAGAGGATCGGTTTTCTTCCTTGTGCCAACATAAATACTACATTCATAGGTTTTTGCAAAGTTACTTATTTTCATAGCACTAAACTGTTTGCTTTCTCAGGGTATCTTAAGCTATCCTGATAGCAGAAAGCTAGAAAGCAAAAATCAACAATGGTTTTTTGTGTGTGTTTTTTTGCAGGAACAGTGTGTTTTGTTCTACTAGTATTCTGAATGCTCAGTAATTAAAAGACTCCCTAAAGTAGAGGTCACTAACCCCCAAACCCAGAGGTTGGATCAGGTACCCAAAGTGATTTTTCTGTCCCATGGAGACCCTACTCATTTTGGGGGGAGGGTGTTGCAGTAAAAATGTAGGGATGAAGTAAACACAGCACAAGGGAGGGGACAAAGTTTTCCGCCCATCCCAGTAACTTGATGGGGGTCCCTCTTCTGGTTAAGATGGCGACAGGTCAGACAGGCAGCTCCAGAGCGCCACAGATCTAAACTGAGTTTTATTTGATTTTAACCTGTTTTAAAACAAGTGTTTTATCAACTTTCAACTGTTATTTTAACTTGGAAGCTGGAGAGCAGATTAACAGCAATTAACAGGCCTGGGGCTTCTCTGTTTTGTTGACATCCCCTTTTATAGAGTGGAGGCGCGGGAAGCGGCTGAAACAGAAACTGGAATTATTGATATTTTAATTTGGCTTTAACACAGCTTTTAATTAGACTTAACTTGGACTTGTTTTATCAACTCCCCATTAATTTGGAGACCTGAGGGCTAGGGACTGTGTTGTTTGTTGTTTGCCAGTCTAGGTGGCCTGTCCCCTTTTAAATAATTCCACAGTGTAGTGAACAAAGAAACGTTTTAAGTTGCTACATATAAATCGCCTTGGAGATGAGGCTGAGATCAACCATTATGAGAAACAGATGGGCCAACCTGGGAGGAAGCTGGCCTCAATAAGAGCTCTTATATCTTTAAATAAGGAATTTCAATTATTTCCTTCATCTTCATGGGTTGCAAAAAGCTTACAATAGGGCAGTGATGGCCAAACTTGGCCCTCCAGCTATTTGGGGACTACATTTCCCATCATCCCTGACCACTGGTCCTGTTAGCGAGGGATGATGGGAGTTGTAGTCCATAAACAGCTGGAGGGCCACGTTTGGCCATCACTGCAATAGGGGAAGATGGTACTCATTCGTGCCCAAGCTTCTAGGGCCCCCCTCTCCACAAGGAAAGCCAAAGGACAGGGCCAGCATCAGAAAACCATCCTGGACTTTTACAGGACAGACAACAACACACCAACGGGGACTAATATCACAAATACAAGGTGCCTGAATGCAATTCAGCCTCTTGATAATCATGAAAGTAAATTTTATGGGTTAATTGTGCTGTTAATTTATTTCATCGGATAATTCTTCTAGCTCTTGCTCAGTATGTTAATCTAAATAGCAGTGTTTTTTCCCCAGATTTTTCTCAGCCATTCTGATATGGGTGGCGGATTTTCATTTCTCCAATAACATCTGCAAATCGAAAGACAGAACGTTTTCAACTTCTGTCCAAATCATACATAGCAGGACTGTTTTAGGGTTCCTGGATAATCTAATACATTGCTCAAAAGTTTCTTATCTCAACAGAACATCAGCATATATGCACAAATTCATATTTTACTGATTTACACCTCCAGCATCAGATGAGTTTTATATATTTTGCTTAATCTGCATCGTTGTCAAATGCTACTCCTAAACAAATTTTTAAAGCTTTTCTTTATGATTTACACTTATCAGTAGTGATGATGCAGTATTAAACAGCCAGAACCATTATTCAGTTTCCATATAGAGATTATATATTGATAAATCTTTCTCATTTTTTTTTTAATGTTAGGGATAGTTAATCAAAATTGATATCTTACAATATCTGGTAGATTTTGCTAATTAAGATGCTCTGGTCTGAATGAATCAGCATCTCTTTCAAAAGATCTATATTCACAAAGATATTTGTAATGCATTTTCAGTTGACTGGCAATATGCCTTAGCTGGAAAGATTGGAATAATGGTAGTTGTGCAGAATCAATGTTACTTGTTTATATGAAATTATGTGCCCATAAATAATCCATTTAAAAAAGAGAGAGAAACTTCCAGTATTTTTGAACACTATACTAGTGAATTTATTTGTGAGCCAAGATGTACTTGGGGATATGCTTGGGGACAGTGTTAGAAACAGGGATATATGAAGGCTAGGAGCTAAATGGCACCTTAAACCTAGGTTATGGGCGCAACAACGGAATATCTAGGCATACTTTTTAAATAACAAGAATACAAAGCTGAAAATAAATGAACTGCAGCTAAAATTGTATATTCATTTTTTTACATGGTCTAGGACTCTTCTGAAGACTGCAAAAAACAAAGCCATGCTTCCTCTGCCCACCCCTCTAATATTCTTAAGAGGGTCTCTTCTCCAGTCTTCAGAGAGTGGCTGCAAGTGGGGAGGCAGAAAAAGGTCCTCCTTTCCTTCCACTCTACAGTTTTAATCTGAAATCTTAGGTGCAGCACTGCGCCCAGAGCTCAGAAACTGCTCATGCTATTGAAATTACTTGTCACAAAACGTACCTAGAACAATGGGAGTTTCGAATGCTGCTTGAGGGTAACTGATGTTAGTGTTACCCCAAACTTTTAATACAGATTTAGAGTGGATGTCAAGACTTGAGAATCAATAACTTATGTTCTTAGTTGTACCGTAACAGTTTCCAGAACTGCTATTATAGATCTCTTTTTCTGCCTTAATTGCTTTGTCTATTTTGAATCACCATGAGATACAGGCCAAGCTTTACTGCTTGAAAATATCTTGTTAGGGCAGGTATTTCAAGATCTCCTTTGCTTCTTTTCCAATATAGGTTTTCACTGGTGATTCTCTGTGGTTTTATTTGATCAGATGCATTTTTATTTTAAATATTGGTCAACTTTTTAATTTAAAACTTTCAACTTCCAATGCATTCTAGGGTTTTGAGGGAAAACAATTTCTGCATTCACCAGGCCTACAAAAGTTCGTAGTCATCAACCTCTGCTACCTTCCTTCTAAATTATATTTGTAAAGCCTCTTGTTTTGCAGCAGGATGCTATGACTCCTGCTCACATAACTGCTTTTTGGCTCTTGTTTTTGCCTGTACACATTTGTACAACATCCTTTTTGAGCTTGGGAGTGGGGAAGAGAGAACCAAGCAGAGTATTCTAAATGTGGATGCACCATAACCTTCATAAGAAGCAACCCACTTCAACTTTGCAAGAGCTTTGGTCTCTATTAGACTCCTCCCACTTGCTCTTAGCACCCAGATAAAAGAAAGAGGAAGCTGTGGGTGAACGTTTCAAACAGCAAAGCACTTTTTTCTGGCAGAACTCCCATGCATTTAACAGTTGCCTGGCAGGTAGTCATTTAGCAGCTTGAAACATTTTCCTACATGGTGAAGTGGTGTGGAAGGCTTCCCTTTCCTGAGCATGTCTGCCGTCCAAGTAGCAGACTTAAATTACAGAGAATCCTTGCCAGAATGGAGGCTACCAACAGCACTGGGCCCTCCTTATCTGCAGGTGAAAGAAATAGAACTATCAATATAAGAAAAAGCAAACAAAGGAAGTGTGGGAGGATTGTGGGCAATATATCTTATTCTTCTCTGGCGGTCCCTCATAGATGAGTAAGAAGCAGCAGTATGTGATGTTGCTATTGTCTCTTCCTCTGCCAATAAGAGAAAGGGTTTGGAGAGGACCTCATACCAGGTGGACTCCACATAAATGCGGTATCTACTTCTGTTCGGAAGCCTTTGAGTCGTATCTGGCTCAGTAAGAGGCACTCCTTTAGTTTCCAACCAAAGGAGAGAGAAATTTGACAAAGTGGCAACAAAATTTGGGAACCAGGGCACTTAAGAACCCAACCAAAGGCCCACTTAGTCATAGAATCATAGAATCATAGAATCATAGAATCATAGAGTTGGAAGAGACCACAAGGGCCATCGAGTCCAACCCCCTGCCAAGCAGGAAACACCATCAGAGCACTCCTGACATATGGTTGTCAAGCCTCTGCTTAAAGACGTCCAAAGTAGGAGACTCCACCACACTCCTTGGCAGCAAATTCCACTGTCGAACAGCTCTTACTGTCAGGAAGTTCTTCCTAATGTTTAGGTGGAATCTTCTTTCTTGTAGTTTGGATCCATTGCTCCGTGTCCGCTTCTCCGGAGCAGCAGAAAACAACCTTTCTCCCTCCTCTATGTGACATCCTTTTATATATTTGAACATGGCTATCATATCACCCCTTAACCTCCTCTTCTCCAGGCTAAACATGCCCAGCTCCCTTAGCCGTTCCTCATAAGGCATCGTTTCCAGGCCTTTGACCATTTTGGTTGCCCTCCTCTGGACACGTTCCAGTTTGTCAGTGTCCTTCTTGAATTGTGGTGCCCAGAACTGGACACAGTACTCCAGGTGTGGTCTGACCAGAGCAGAATACAGTGGCACTATTAGTCCAGCATCCTCTTGTCACAGTGGCTAGGCAGAGGCCTCCAAGAAGCCAGAAAGCGGGGCACAGGTGCAACAGCACTTTAGAGGGCTAGGAGAAAGAGGGGCTGACCAGGGGCATAAGCAGTTGTGGGAGATAGAGGCAGAGCACAGTGTTAAGTCCTTCTTCAGGTAAACATGCCTAGATCAGAGAAAGAGGGCTCTCTCTCTCTCTCTCTCTCTCTCTGTGTGTGTGTGTGTAGTTGTAGCTTGAAGGTAGAAAGATGTAGCACCAAGTCATTATTCCAGGGAAGGACTCCTAGAAACAACAGGCAGCCAAGGATAATGAATAAATAAGGTCAACCTGGACATAGGACTCAATGTGTCATTAGAAAGCAGAAAGTACATCAGAGTTCTATATTTTAATAGAAGGTACAGAAATGATTTCCACAGAGACTGTGCGCAAAAGTGGTTCGTTCTGCAGCTACATGCCCAATGAAATTTTTTACCCTGTGCTGGAGGGGATGCTTTTGTTGGGATTCCAGTGAGGGAGAGAACTAAGCCTCACCACCTTGTACACTCTGGTCCCTGTAAAAATGGTTTTTACTTGCCTATTACTATTAATTTCAAAGCCCTAAACGGCTTCCTAACAATTCACTTGGTGTCACATCTACTTTGGCCCTTATTTAAGACAGCAAAAGACCTTGAGAGGCTAAGGATAGTAGAATTGGAGAAGTTCAACTTCTGCAACATCCATTGTCATGGGCCCTCCAAAAGTACTTAACAGTGCTGCAAGTTTAGGAACTTCCTCAAACTAAGTTTGTATTGATATATGAGGAAATCCCAACGAAAGAACAGTGACAAGGAAAAGTGATGAGTTATGCAGAGTTGGCTAAACTGACATATAAATTGTGGGATAAGAACAACTGTGGCTTTAAGGAAGAATGGGAGCTTTTTACAAATTATTTAAAAAGGCAACAAAATGAACTGGACTCCTTGGCAGGTTTTGAATAAACATACATAGATTTATTGGTTGATAACATGTTAGATAGATAATGTAAGGATATGTAAAATTTTATAACATGCAGAGAATAATATGTGCTGAGAAATCAGAGAGAGGAGCTGAGGGAAGTCTTTGGTGGGGGAGGGGAGGGAGGGATGGAAGGGGGAAAGGGGGGGAAATAATGTATGTGATTATATGGTTTGATAATTTGTTATGTTGAAATTGCTAATAAAAAATATTTTTTTTAAAAAAAAAGAGGGGGTTGTATTGATATAAAGTCTCACAGAATAGCTTGCAATTTGAGAAATGAATTCATGCTGAGTGATTGAGTCTAGGGAGTGATTGACCAGTTAGCTTAGGTCTGAATTATGCACATGGAGCAGAACCACATCAATGAGCAGCTACAGTCAAAATCAGGCATGCCCAAACTCAACCCTTCAGTTATTTTGGGGCTACAGTTCCCATCATCCCTAACCACTGGTCCTGTTAGCTAGGGATGGTGGGAATTGTAGTCCCAAAACAGATGGAGGGCCAAGTTTGGGGTTGCCTGGTCAAAATGGTTTCTCTTATCCAGCCACATGAACTAAGCCAGAGTGGCTGATCCACATTAAACATCAAAGCTTAACCCATCTCATCCACAAGCAGGTACCACCATGGACTATCTATCCTCTTTTTCCAGGACATGTTCTCTTTTTTCATGGGCAGAGTCATCATAGCAATTCATGGATAAAAGTAAAACTCAGCAAATGTGTCCTCTTTTTTGCTCTTCAAAATATGGCAACGCTATGGGGCCTTCAGGGAAATAAATTATTTTGCAAAATAAAACACTGCCCGCTCAAGCAGATGAGTGTGCCAGCATAGATGAGAGAAAGTTTTATGTTTTGTTTGGGAAGGCAAAGCATTCATTAATTCCCATACCTAACACACACTAATTTATATTATATCCCCCCCAGCTACACATGCATCCCATATTCACTCTCCCCCCCCCATACCTCTGTCCTGAAATTATTGTAGCGGGCGGGGGGGGGGTTGATTTTCAGAGAGACTGTTACTAGAGTTAACATTCCCTCCAACGATACAAACTACACCAAAATTCATATTGGGGGAAAAACACTCACAGGAACCATTTTTTCCAAGCCTAATTGTGAAGTGAAGGGGCAAGAGAGAGCATCATAGCACACAGGGAGAAGAGGGTTAATCCTTCCCTCTCCAGTTGAAACTCCTCCCTCCAAAATGTCCTCTGTGCAGCAATTAAATTTGAAAGCATCCTTCCATTAGTTCAAGTGGAAGCGTATTTTCAAGTCTCATTGCTGCACAGGGGAAGAGGTGAGGAAAAGCAGGCCACATGGGGAGACTAGTGGTTTCCCAAATAGCTTGATGCTAGAAATGTATACAGTTATGCCTGGCATGGAGAAAGAAAGAATTCCCTCTCATTCGTGATACTAAAACTCAGGTTCCTCCAGTGAGGAAATTGCTTAGCAGCAATGAAGGTGGGTCCCTTGCAGTTGCAGTGTACAAGTGCTGCCCCTTGCAGAACTCAGTGGGGAAGAGGAGAGGGGCTAAACTAGAACAAGTTCTCCCCTTCTCCAATTGGCTCTGGCGCCACCCACTATTGGTCTGACTGCCTTCCACCCGAATGGGCACCAGCCACCGTGGAGTAGCAGCAGATTCAGAAATGACTACTTATTCATGCAACGCGTGTCTAATTTATGGAACTCACTGCTGCGAGCTGCTGACTATGGCAATTATGTTGTTGTTGTTTAGTCATTTAGTCGTGACCGACTCTTTGTGACCCCATGGACCAGAGCACGCCAGGCACTCCTGTCTTCCACTGCCTCCTGCAGTTTGATCAAACTCATGCTGGTAGCTTCGAGAACACTGTCCAACCATCTCATCCTCTACCGTCCCCTTCTTCTTGTGCCCTCCATCTTTCCCAACATCAGGGTCTTTTCCAGGGAGTCTTCTCTTCTCATGAGGTGGCCAAAGTATTGGAGCCTCAGCTTCAGGATCTGTTCTTCCAGTGAGCATTCAGGGCTGATTTCCTTAAGAATGAATAGGTTGATCTTCTTGCAGTCCATGGGACTCTCAAGAGTCTCCTCCAGCACTATAATTCAAAAGCATCAATTCTTCGGCAATCAGCCTTCTTTATGGTCCAGCTCACTCTTCCATACATCACTACTGGGAAAACCATAGCTTTAACTATATGGACCTTTGTTGGCAAGGTGATGTCTCTGCTTTCTGCATTTTTTTCTGGCAATTATGTTAGATGCCTTTCAAAGTGGACTGGACAGATCCATGGAGAACATGTGCCTACCAGTAATGACAACTGTGTGGAACCTCAGGAACCTCAGCTGCTGGGGAGCACAGAAGGTCTGCTGTCCTCTTTTCTGGCTTCCCAAGAAATCTAGTTAGCCACTGTGGGTATTCTGGCCTGATCCAGCAGGACACTAGTTTAAGATATAAATGCATTTTGCTGCACAAGCTGCATGGCTGGTTTCTGGGCAACTGCTATAAATTAAGCAGGCAACTGCTTAAGGAGAGGGCTTCATGGTTATGGATTCCATGTGCTTAACATAGCTGGGGCGCACTGTGTCCAAAAACCCCTGTGAGAGATAAAACATCTAGATACAGAATACCTCTCTCCCATGCACATACTTTTAGCCTATGGGCCATCAATTGCTCTAGCCTGATTTACAAGCCACAGAAGGCAAAGGCAGGAATAATACTATTAGAGGTATGGATTACCTTGTTTGAACAGAAACGGCAATGTAATGGAAAATGCATTAAACATACAATTATATGAGATAATGGGTATTTATTTTTATTTGTTTAGAAGTTCATGGATAGGTCAAGGAAGGAAATATTCCTTATATCCTGTAGCAAGAGTAGCATGGACATTCATTAGTTAGTGCTTACGAGGAAAGAGGCAAATTACGCTGACAGTAGGGAGTGTCTTGTTTCTGAAGAGCTTCAGTATGAAACAAAACATGCTGCTGAGCACTTGGCCAAAAAAAAAAAAAAAGCCAAGCAAGCGGAATGCTAGACAGCCAATTAAACTTCTTTTTTTCCAGAAAGCTACTCACTTCTAAACAATCCATCAGCAAGAAGCTGTTCCTACTTAGAAGCAGTTGCCAAAGCTGACTGGATCTGTAGATCCCTGGGATACAGATAATGAAAGCACACCCCCCCCCCCATTTTTTCCCGTAGCAACTTTGTTACTTACAGAGCAATCCTAAATCCGGCAGAATGATGGCTAAGGGGCTGTTCTGAGATCTATGAGTGCTGCTCTGCCACTGGAGAGGGAGACCAGATCTCTGGTACTTTAGAGAAAACAGGGTGGGTGGCATCCAGCTAAACAGCTTTGCTAGTGCAAGCACTTTGGGCTGCGTATGATATTTCCTCTCCTTCTCTTCTGTTTGTGCGCCCCCTAACTCTGTTTCAAACGGTTGGGGGGGAATCCAGACCATATTTAATGGGCACACAACTTTGGGGTATATGAATCTGAATGGTTCTCCTCCACAACATGGATCACCGCTCCTAATTAAGTCAGGCTCAACACCCACCTTCCATTCCATTACAAACTGCAGGCTTGGGTTTCTCAACAGGCCCTGCAATATATATTTTCTCTTTTCCCATAACCTTTGGATTTCAATTTTTGTTTTTGCTTACCGGATAAGTTCAACTCTGCTCACTACTCTGATCTTTTAGGCAGTCCCAATAAAGGCACCATCTACTGTTGCTCTGATATGTGTTTTCCCTAATAAGCCAGTGTGATTTTTCTGCTCCTAACAGTATTAACTGTATCATGATATTTATTATTATTATTACTGTTGTTGTTGTCTTTCAGCCCATCCTAACACCATTCAGATGCTGCTGAGCTAGGGTTAGTGGGATTTGTTGTTCAGGAACATCTGGTGAGCCAAAGGTTCCCCACTCCTGCTCTAGTCTTCCCTTCCCTTCCCTTCCCTTCCCTGTCCTCTTATTTCCTGACAGAAGAATACCTCATTTTCTAAAAATATATTTACAGGAAAGGAAGAATGACCCAGAGATACTATAAACTGGATTGCTTTTTATATAGATTGAAAAGGGTTGCATGGGAGAAGTAATGTGAGCATTCCAATTGTAAGCTAAAATCAAAGCACTAAAAGGCCAAGCTGCAGTTATAATTCATGCACCCAGTTTATAAAGGCAGGTTTCAAGGAGACTTTTGCAACAGCAGTCTGATTTTCAGAATCCCTTCACTTGTTACAAAATACCTTTGAATCTGTAGG
Organism: Podarcis vaucheri; assembly: GCF_965113315.1. Taxonomy (NCBI): domain Eukaryota; kingdom Metazoa; phylum Chordata; class Lepidosauria; order Squamata; family Lacertidae; genus Podarcis; species Podarcis vaucheri. The sequence continues at coordinate 35,738,859 of NC_138762.1, read as the reverse complement.
AAACAAACTCGTGTGTAGATAATCATGTGCGATGGTCACACACATTGTTGCTTTTCTTAAGAACACAGGGATCTTCCCAATATGAAGTCAGACCACTGGGTCCACTTAGCCCAGTATTGACCTTGTTTGCACATAACACTATGCCAAAGTTAACATTAACCACAGTTAAAACTGAGGCATCAAGTAGGTGGTCGGTTAAACTGTGGCTTATTACATTCCCTTTCCCCATTAAAGGAGATGCAAGCCAAGAAGAACCACTCTTCACTCACAGCGCTAATTCTTTGGGGCAATGACAGCTCATTAACCATAGTTAAGAAGGGGGTCCAAGTTCATAAATAATGCTAAGCTATGGTGTTAAAAGGGATGCGGGTGGCGCTGTGGGTAAAACCTCAGTGCCTAGGGCTTGCCGATCGCATGGTCGGCGGTTCGAATCCCTGCGTCAGGGTGAGCTCCCGTCTTTCGGTCCCAGCTCCTGCCCACCTAGCAGTTCGAAAGCACCCCTAAAGTGCAAGTAGATAAATAGGTACCGCTTTCTAGCGGGAAGGTAAACGGCGTTTCCGTGTGCTGCGCTGGTGCCGGCTTGCCAGAGCAGCTTCGTCACACTGGCCACATGACCCAGAAGTGTCTCCGGACAGCGCTGGCCCCCGGCCTCTTAAGTGAGATGGGCGCACAACCCTAGAGTCAGACACAACTGGCCCGTACGGGCAGGGGTACCTTTACCTTTTTATGGTGGATGTTAACTAATGTTTTGTGAGCCAGCCACAACATTTGGTTATTGTGTGAGCTTTGGTCACAGTTAATAAACCATAATTAAGCTGCCTGGCCTGGGTTCACATTAATGCTAGCCCATCATTTAAGAAACCACATACAGTGGTACCTCAGGTTACATATGCTTCAGCTTACATACGCTTCAGGTTACAGACTCCGCTAACCCAGAAATAGTACCTCGGGTTAAGAACTTTGCTTCAGGATGAGACCAGAAATCGTGCTCCAGTGGCGCAGCAGCAGCGGGAGGCCCCATTAGCTAAAGTGGTGCTTCAGGTTAAGAACAGTTTCAGGTTAAGTGCAGACCTCCGGAACGAATTAAGTACTTAACCCGAGGTACCACTGTATTAATAAACCTTGGCTCAGCATTATGTGTGAACAAAACAACTCTCTATGTAGACCGACAATAGCTCACCAGGGTTTCAGAGATGCTAGGGGTTCAACCTGGAATCTTCTTCATGCAAGGCAGACACTCTACCACTGAGCTGTGGCCCAAGCTATGGTCCCAAAATGTTTTCCCCATTTTTTGTACACAAACCAGGAAACTATTATTCCACTTTCGCTGCAAAGTCACTGGACACTTACAGTGAAGCAGTCCTTGCATTTGAACACACGGACAGCAGACATGATAAAAATTATTTTCTGAGAAGAAACACTGAGAAAAATCTGCAATTCATAATTTTCATTTTTGGTCTTTCCAAAATTCCCTGCGTTGCTCTGAAAGGGCACGTGCCTGTGGTCAAAAGCATATCTTATCAGAGGCTTATTTGTCCCTGCCCTGCATGCTTCATTACATTCTCACAAAAGACCAATTTGCAAGCTGCAGGCAGTTTCAAAGAAACATCTTTCAAAAGGAAACTTGCAACAGGCTTGTATGAATCTTTTGCTTCCTGTGCCAAGATAACCTTTCCCCACAGCTTCCTATCTTTACAACAACTCTTCCTGCCTCCAGGCTCCCCATCTCAGGCTTTGTATCCTGGGACAAGAGGAACTGTTGCCTGCTTGGATGAGAAAGGTTCCTTTGCATTTCCAAGAACGAAGACCATCTATTTCTGGAAAAATGACAGGCTCCCCTTTTGGACCTCATTCTTGCACACTACCCTTAGAATCATAGAACTGTAGTGTTGGAAGGGACCCTGAAGATCATCAAGTCCATGGGGAGGCAAACTAAGGCCCGGGGGCCGGATCCGGCCCAATCGCCTTCTAAATCCAGCCCACGGACGGTCCAGGAATCAGCATGTTTTTACATGAGTAGAATGTGTGCTTTTATTTAAAATGCATCTCTGGGTTATTTGTGGGGCATAGGAATTCGTTCATTATTATTTTTTCAAAATATAGACTGGCCCTCCACAAGGTCTGAGGGACAGTGGACTGGCTGCATGCTGAAAAAGTTTGCTGACCCCTGATCTAGTCCAATCCCCCATGTTGTTGTTGTTTAGTCGTGTCTGACTCTTCGTGACCCCATGGACCAGAGCACGCCAGGCACTCCTGTCTTCAATCCCCCACAATGCAGGAAAATGCAGCTGTGGGGCTCAAACCTGAAACCTTCGTGTTATCAGCAGCATGCTCTAACCAACTGAGCCATGCAATCCTTGCTCCAAAAGTACAATAATGGGGGGAGTTCCTTCCTAGGAACTCACTTAACAGCAATACTGCACTACAGAATCCATCTATGTGAACTAGTTTTTGGCATGTATTGATTCTGTAATATTGAAGCCTATTCCCGAGGCATATTTTCTTGATCTACTACTGCATGTAGAAAATGACTAACATATCACTTTGAAGTTCTGAGAAATCTAAAGTGCGTGAGAACAAGTTTGGGTGTGATGGAAAGAAAAAGAAGCAAAAAAACATAGATTGGTGGCATCTAAAAATGTAAATACATTGTTTCTCAGTTGGTAAGAAATGTATTATTATTATTATTATTATTATTATTATTATTATTATTATTCACTAGTGCTATGAGATTTCTGTCAATCAGGTTTATGTTTTTGGGTTTTTCTAAAGGCACCATCATCTTGTTTTCAACTGAGAAATTGTGGAGGTTATGTAAAGTTTGCATAACAGTTATGAAAGAAGGGATAATCTTTAAAGCGTATGGAAAAATGGACAGTGTCACTTGCTTTGGCGTTCACACAAAGGAAGAGAAAAAGGAGGTGGCACAATTGTAACATGAGAATCTCATGAAAAGTAAAGCTGATTAACATGAAGCAATCAAATACATTTCCACGAGTATAAAAGAAACTATGGCAATCCTATATTCAGTGGCCTGGTAGCAAATCACATTGAACTAAACGACCCTTCCTTCTGTGCAAACATGGGTAGGATTGCACTGTAAATGACATTCAGCCATGCTACATTGACAACTATTTAAAGAACAAATAATTTTAAAAAGAAGGACTGATTAAGTGGAAACCCATGAAACAAGCTTTTTTAAAAATCCTTTCTGCACCTACTTTGCTTTCCAACACATACCACTCTCTTTACACAGACATCTCATACTCCCAACACTCAAACCTAGACTATACTTGAAGTTAAATGTGCTTTTCCACCTAACTTGCAACATGTTTTTTTCCCATGCAACTTGCATTGCCAGTGTGCTTGTGTGAGATAACTAATCGGAGCAGGCAATCCTTCCTAGCCTGCTGAAGTCCTGATGAAAACTTCTGTTTTGAAGGTGCAGTTGGCATTGGAGAAGATCCTCCATTGGCATCTGTGTGGCGATTCTCCATCCCTGCAAGCTAACAGCGCTTTCAGAGGACAGATTTTAATCAAGACTGAAACAAGGCCAGAATAGCTTAGATTCCCCTTCTGTTCTTGCCCTGATACAAGCTGGTACAATATTCATTTTTTTAAAAACCCTGCCTGATAAGTAGCTGAAATGTTCAAGTCAAGGGTGAAATCCAACAGCGTACCATAGCCTTTAGGATTGGGAACTGGGGTGGGAGTAAGAGCTTCTCACTGTGCTCAATCTAGAACTGCAGTTGGAAGTTCTGTCTTTCTCCTGTAACATGCAAGCACGGTTTAAGTGGTGGATTTAGAATGTGCCTACAGTGGTACCTCAGGTTACAGAGGCTTCAGGTTACAGATGCTTCAGGTTACAGACTCCACTAACCCAGAAATAGTACCTTGGGTTAAGAACTTTGCTTCAGGATGAGAACAGAAATCGCGTGGCGGCGGCAGTGGGAGGCACCATTAGCTAAAGTGGTGCTTCAGGTTAAGAACAGTTTCAGGTTAAGAACGGACCTCCAGAACGAATTAAGTTCTTAACCTGAGGTACCACTGTATTTCTTTCTTCAAATCACCTTCCACAAGAACAGTCTGTTGGATCAGGTCAGTGCTCCACCTAGTCCAGCGTCCTGTTCTCACAGTGGCCAACCAAATGCCTGCAGGAAACCAGGGAGCAGAACATGAGCTCGAGAGCACTCTTGCCTCTCTCATGGTTTCCAGAAACTAGCATTCAGAAGCATTGCTGGCTCCAAATGAGAAGACAGAGCATCAGTACCATGGCTAGTAGCCATCCATAGCCCTCTCCTCCTCCATGAATTCATCTGGTCCTCTTTTAAAGCCATCCAAGTTGGTTGCCACCACTGCCTCCTGGGGGAGCGAGCTCCTCAGTCTGACTATGCACTGCAGGAAGAAGTACTTTCTTTTATCTGCCCTAAATCTTCCAACATCCAGCTTGACTGGATGTCCCCCGAGCTCTGTCCACTTTCTCCATGTCATGCATAATTTTATAATCTTCTATCACGCCGCCTCTTGTTCGCCTTTTCTCTAAATTAAAAAGTTCCAAAGGCTGCAACCCTTCCTCATAGGGAAGTCGCTCCATCCCCTTGATCACTTTCTTGGCCCTTTTTTGAACCTTTTCCAACTCTACAATATCCTGTTTGAGGTGAGGCAACCAGAACTGTACAAAGTACAGTCCTACCTTGGTTTTCAAACAGCTTAGTTCTTGAATGTTTTGGCTCCCGGACGCCGCAATCCCGGAAGTGACTGTTCTGGTTTACGAACTATTTTTGAAAGTCAAACGTCCAACAGGGCTTCAGCGTCTTCTGATTGGCTTCCTATAGCCAATCAGAAGCCGCGCTTTGGTTTCCGAAAATTTTGGAAGTCGAACGGACTTCCGGAATGGATACCGTTCAACTTCCAAGGTACGACTGTACTCTTAATTGTGGTCACACCATAGATTTGTCTAACGGCATTATGGTAATATCATACGTAGCATGTCTTTCCTTTCAGCCATCTATATATCCCCGAAGTTTTGCACCATATGCAAAGTAACTAAGCTTAGTCACATGTTTGTCTCAATGCCACCAGCTACAACCACATCCTGGTTCTTAACTGTAGTTCAGTTCAATTGCAAAAGGCTTCTAAAATTTTTAATACAAAAAATAATAATAACAAGAAAGGGATTTTCATGTTATGCTTGCATAAACATGGGTTCCCGCACTATAAAGAAATGGGAGAAATGTCTCGCCTTTAAAATGGACAGCATGCCATGCTAAATTAAATATGCTTTTAAGATCACTGATTTCAATGAAATTAAGCACACTGTAGTCTGTGTTTCAATTATAACATATCTCCAGCTGACACCAGTTTCAACAGTGTCACTTTACAAGCTCAGGCATATAACCTACTAGCATTACCCCTTTAGGATTATAGCTCAGTAACACAGGAAGGTGGCAGGGACGCGGGTGGCGCTGTGGGCTAAAGCCTCAGCGCCTAGGGCTTGCCGATCGAAAGGTCGGCGGTTCGAATCCCCGCGGCGGGGTGCGCTCCCGCTGCTCGGTCCCAGCGCCTGCCAACCTAGCAGTTCGAAAGCACCCCCGGGGCAAGTAGATAAATAGGTACCGCTTACCAGCGGGAAGGTAAACGGCGTTCCGTGTGCGGCTCTGGCTCGCCAGAGCAGCGTTGTCACGCTGGCCACGTGACCCGGAAGTGTCCCCGGACAGCGCTGGCCCCCGGCCAATAGATGTGAGATGGGCGCACAAACCCCAGAGTCTGTCAAGACTGGCCCGCTCGGGCAGGGGTACCTTTACCTTTACCTTTAACACAGGAAGGTATCTTTTTATTTTTAAGAAATGCTCTCTCTATTGAGCGTCTAGTTTTTCTGGAAAAGCTGGGTTTAAAAAATAAATAAAAGCTAAAATTCCAATGTAATCGTAAGACTCTGAGAGCGGAAGGGCTAAGGAAAACATCAAAAGGTCACAAGACATGGAATACCATCACGAGATAAGTCACACAGTCCATTTTATTTTCCAGCATAGCCTTGTAGCCTTTGGAAATTCAAAGCCTGCAGTCCTGTGAAAGCATGAGAGCGCCGTAAAGAAAAATAAACAGGGGCAAGTGAACAGCAGCATGTCAGAGGTATCAGGTTTACTAACAACTGTGAGTCAACAATAAGGTGGAAGAGAAAGGAAGGGCTCTGTTCATTCATCCGTCTCAATAATGAGCCCTACCTCTCTATGTCATACAGAAGGGACTCATAAGAACATGCTAGCCATAACAGCTATATGCTCTGCCTCCACAGCTGGAAGTAGCAATACTTCTCAATACCAGTTGCTGGAAACCATAGGAAGGGGAGGGCGCTTGTGCTCACATCCTGCCTGCCAATTTCCCACAGACATCTGATCAACCACTGTGAGAATAGGATGCTGGACTAGATGGGTCACTGGCCTGTTCCATTAGGCTCTGCTGGAAGAAAAACCTGCTGGGTCAGGCCAATAGCCCATCTAATTTAGCATCCTGTTCTCACAGTGGCCGACCAGATGCCTGTGGGAAACTCGCAAGCAGGACCTGAGCACAACAGCACATGCCATTACCAGCAGCTGGCATCCTGAAGCCTATTGCCTCTGACTCAGGAAGTAGAACATAGCCATCTAGATTAGTAGACGTGGATATTCTTACCCTCCGTGAGGTCTCACAACCCTGTCCCTTCACACCACTGGCATGCCAGCTTACAGCTAATAACTGTCTCCCACAATACCACTCTTTACCTTGAACCGACCTGCTTAGAAAGCTTGACTCAAGAGTATAAGCGCTTCCAGTCTTCATAAGGCATCTTCAAACTTTTTAGACCCATAACCCATGTTTAACTCAAACATGCATTGGCAGACCCATTTCTCAATCTTTTACTACATCTTCACATGATGGTAGTGCTCCTGCTGAGACCCACCTTGGGTCATGCCACAACCCACTGATGCATCCCCATGCACCAGTTGAGAACCAGTGCCATAAGGCATATTAATGGAAAAGACTTCAAATAATTAATTCTTGGACCAGCAGCTTTATGAAACATTTCTCACCTCATTCTCATAACACTTCCCTCTTATCAAAAGGCAATTACTCCACAAACTGCAGGAGGTAAGCTTCCCTAACAGTTAGCAGATGCCTGCCCCACTGCCCTTCTTTGAGGCTGTACAGGCAACTCTCAGCTTACATGTGGATTATATTCTGGGGGTAGCGGATAAAGCCAAATAATGTATAGTCAAAACGCATTGGGTTCCATGATGGGTGGGATTGCCAAAGTCTTTTTTCACGGATGCCTCACCCTTTTGATAGAAAAAATAATTGCCAAACACATAAAGCTGAATGTCCACAAGTTAAATGCGTGCAAATTGTGAGTTACCTGTATATTGTATCTCAGAATACTGAGGGGACCGCCTTCCGTGATGCTGGCCAGCTTCCCATTGGCTGCAGGAAGCTCCTGCAGTCAATTGGAAGCTGCGCACACCTCCTCTGTGCCAGAAATAACATATGCATGTTCGTGCGCACGCGAACACTCCAGCCCACCGCAGCGTCTGCGGGACCATGAACTGGCCCAAGCAACAAAAACTTTGCTGACCCCTGAGAAAGATTAGCAGATTCTTCTTACTGGATTAACCTTTAGTGCTGAAAGACAAGAAAAGTTTCTGGATCTGCAGCCAGTGTTAGAAACTGAGATATGAAAGCTAGGAGCTAAATGGCACCTTAAACCTAGGTTATGGGCACAACAACAGAATGTCTAGGCACACTTTTTTAATAATAAGAATACAAAGCTGAAAATGAATGAACTGCAGCTAAAATATTATGTTCATCTTTCACATGGTCTAGTCCTTACCCTGCCCACTCCCCCTAATATCCTTAGGAGGGTCTCTTCTCCAGTCTTCAGAGAGTAGCTGGAAGGGGGGAAGCAAAAAAAAAAAAAAGGTCCTCCTTTCCTTCCACTCTGAGTTTTAATCAGAAATCTTAGGTGCAGGACTGCTCCCAGAGGTCAAAAACTGCTTGCGCTTATGAAATGCCCTGTCGCAAAATGCGCCTAAAACAATGGGAATATTGAACACGCGCTTATGGAAATGCCCTGTCGCAAAATGCACCTAAAACAATGGGAATTTCGAACACTGTCTGCAGCTTGAAAATTTGCTACCTTTTCAGCTCTGAAAATACTTTTTTTTTTTTACAGGTTCTGCAGCCCTATTGCAGTCCATTGATGTACATCAGAGAAGGGTGAGTTAATGTGATGATTCCCACACTGCACACACAGTGTTAAGGACCTGCCCTATCAATGTGAGAGCCCCAATTTTGAATTTGTTCTTACTAATTTTGAAGGTACATCAGGTTTAAGGACTTGTTCTGTTCCTTCTACTCTTTCATTCTCTTTCAGAGAAATCAAAGATATATAAATTGTTAAAATAAATAAATGCTAGTAGGGTTAAGAGTGAGGTCTGCAAAGGCAGAACCAAGGGAAAGCTAGAATCCAATGGGAGACAGCTGATGAAGAAGCGGGGGAAACCCTGCAAAAGGACAGAGTTCACTCCTCTGCCCTCATTTCTCATCTAACTGCCTTCAGCTCCCACTCACTAATGCCTTAGGATTACATCCTTAAATCTCTCATTGGCTTCAGCCAGCATGCCAAACTCTCCATACCACTATATGTCAAGAAGGGAATACAAATCCATAAATGTCAGCTTGTATAGCACATGAACTTCCTTTCCAAAAGAACAAATATCTCTGTAATGTTTGTAATGATCAGAAGAGTTGTCTACCATACAAAGCTTTCCTTTGCACCAAGGACAGGACTGCGTATGCTGAAGAAATGAAGAGAATTAACCTAAAAAAACAAATTCTATGTCCTTGGATAGATTGTCTGAACTTGCATAACCCTCCTGCTTCTAACAGATATCAGTGAAGGAAAGTGGGGGTGTTGGAAACTAAAGCTTTAGATCCTGGGCACTGGAAATTCTACTAACAGCAAAATCCTATGTAGCAAGGTCTCTAGTTTTCAGCCAAGCCCCAGGCTGACTACTGACTACTACAGACACTGCCTAGTGTGCACACTTGTGACCTGCATCTTTGTTACATACATAAGGTCTGGAAACTTGCTTTTTCAGAAGAAGGACAAGGAGGAGGATCTCAGATGCTGAGTTCCATATACAGGTAACCAACCATGAGCTTTTGTGGATCTAGGGCTCTTAGTAGACCACAGGCTTAATATGAGTCAACAGTGTGATGCAGCAGCAAAAAAAGATCAGGCTATTCTAGGCTGTATCAACAGACGTATAGATAGTGTCTAGATCAAGGGAAGTAATAATACCACTCTATTCTGCCTTGCTCAGACCATACCTGAAGTACTGTGTCCAGTTCTGGACACCACAATTTAAGAAGGATATTGTGCAGATGAATAATAATAATTTATTATTTGTACCCTGGCCATCTGACTGCGTTTCCCCAGCCACTGTGGGTGTCTTCCAACAAACATTAAAAATACATTAAAATGTCACACATTAAAAACTTCTCTAAACAGGGCTGTCTTCAGAAGGTGATCAATATGATAAAGGGCCTGGGAACCAAATGTTATAAGGGTTTGAGGTAACTGGGTATATTTAGCTTGGAGAAGACTAAGAGGATATATGATAGCCATCTTCAAATATCTGAAGGGCTGTCACATGGAAGGTGGAGCAAGCTTGTTTTCTCTTGCTCCAAAGTGTAGGACCTGCACCAATGGATTCAAGTTACATGAAAGGAGGAGATTCTGACTAAACACCAGAAAGAACTTCCTGAAAGTAAGAGCAGTTTGATGGTGGAACTGCTCATGAGGTTGTGGACTCTGTTTCCTCGGAGGCTTTTAAGAGGAGATCGGAAGGCCATCTGTCATGGACGCTTTAGTTGAGATTCTTGCATTGCAGGGATTTGGACTAAATGACCCTTGGAGTCCCTTCCAACTTTACAGTTCTACAATTCTATTATTCATACTGTCTTTACAACAGTTTCATTTAGTGTGCCTCTCCCTCTGCTTTCTACTGTCAATTTTTGTCCTGTTTCAGCCGTTTCAGTATTTGACTCACTACTCTGCTCACACATTTAACTTTCTGTTTCCTTCTGCTTCCTGATAAAGATCTAAATAGAACTGTGTGCCTTCCAATGTTTGCTTTAGAAGCATTTATATGCCCCTGCCTTTTAAATCCAAGAGCAGCGTCTCATTGTATAATAAAATAATACTGTGATTATAAAAATGCAAACACCATAAAACATTAAAACATCTAAACCCATAGCTATCTAACAGCAGTGAAATGACTTTGCTTTATGCAAGGACACAAGAAATAAATGGTTGCTAAGTTATGGGTTGACAGGGTCACACCTGCAATGCAGCCTGGACCGAGGTAAGCAACAATTCCTTACCATCTATCAGCTTACCAGAGCCATTACTCAGTCTGCCCATGCAACCTCATGTGGTTGGTGGGCTAATAATTTTTTAGGCATTTGCAAAGCTATTGCCAACATTACAATGAGCAGCAATGGGATAGATAACATCCTACAACTCACAAGGTACTTTATTAGACACTTGCAATTTCAAAGGAAGAAATGGCTGGAGGCAACTGGCAGAGGGGCGACAGTGGCAAAAGGTAAGGGTTGAGACCTATTTCATAGATGCTCTTTCTCAGCAGTTTAACAGGCATGCCTGCTCTTGGTGTTCCAAGGAGTTGCTCATACAGGGGTTTTTGCTGGACAAGTATCTACTGGACATTCTACCACTGAGCTCCCCACTAGGTTAAGTAGTGGAGGAATGATGTTCCTGGCTAAGACCAGATTACATATGGACTACTCCACTGCCTGCACAGGTTACAGTAGCCTGCACCATTATATGTTACTTTGTTGAGAAAATCAGTGCTCTTCAGAGTAAAATTGTGCCACTACATGCTACTATTGTCTCATTCAGGGTGAGGTCAAGTGCTGCAGAGAGGAAAGCAAAAACTCTCTTGAAGAAAGTTTGAGTCCCATTCCTGAACAAGTTCCTCTCCGGCCACCAACTCAAAGCCATGCTCTCCAAATTGCTTTCCTCCCTGCAGGGAGAAAGCTGCTCCCCCACATAGGTTAAAATCAAGCAGCTTGGGGAGGGGAGTGATTTTGAGATGCAAAGCAAATGTGGAACCTAGAATTAAGTAGCCCCTCCCTTCCTGCTTTTCTTCCAGTTAAGATTTGTTGCCTACGTAGGATCCTTTTGCTTTAAAAAAAAAAAAAGCAGAGAAAAGGAGCATGGAACTCCTTCAAATGTCTAGATCAGTGCTTAAGTGGATTACAGGGAAAAGGCACTCTGAACACATGCTAGTATGCATGGTATATACGGTATGTTCCCAAGCCTGCATTTTCAGAGTGACTAGTGCACACTCAAAGCCATCTTTTCCACACCTCTGAACTCCCCAAAGATTGGCTCTTTCTGTTCCTGGACAGACCAAGACTAGAGGATGTCCCTATTTTCATTGGAGAAATGTTAGAGGGTATGCTTTCAGGGCTGCTCTGCTTAATGCTTGCAAAGGAAATCGAGAATAACCACTGGATAATGCAGTCCAGGCCTTGATTCCAAACTCTGCCTGGGACAACATGTAGTCTTTGCATAATGTTGAAAAAAGTTGGAGATGTACCTTTTACTCAAGCTGTGATATACATCAACAGCTTTACATCAGCTTAGTGTACTTTCCCCTCAATGAAGGTTACAGATGTTGACCTAAGGCTATGTATTCATAGTGCATGATGTCACAGTAAGCAAGTTAAGCACTATTGAGTAGGAGTGGGAAAGCTGGTTATTTATCCCTTGTACTTCTGAAAAACTTCTTGAGCAAAAGTATGTCCAGCCTCAGTGCTATGTGTGCACTTTAGTGTTCCTAAAATATGGACTGAGATATGTCCTCAAACCAAAATTTTAAAATAAAAGCTTTTAAATATAAAATTGTATAGAAAACATGCAACAATTATTCATTTCCCCAGAGGTATATTCCATCATTTCTCCCAGAAGTGGCTTGAGGGGAAGAATAAATCTTTATTTATAAAAGGTGTATTTATCAAATTAAGTTTGACAAGATATTTTTAACCTGTTGCTGTTCATAACTTAGCACCTAAAATTAAGTGTTTGAGGGTATTGATAATTTTTTGCAGATTAGTTCCAAATACCAGTGCTCAAAATTCCCCTGACACCAGGTGAATTTGCAACTAGCGTGGATCCAATTGCAACCAATGTGGAGATCTCTGAATGCCAGGTTGATGACTGACATCTCCATCTGGCTGGCCCCTCCAGTTTTCTTAATGAAGTAAGCAGAAGAACTCAGTTATTGCATTTATATCCCATCTTTTTCTCCAAGGAGTACACGGTTCCCCCTCCCCGCAGTTAATCCGTACAATGACCCTGTGAGGTAGATTAAGAGGCTGTGACTGGCCCAAGGTCACCCAGTGAGCTTCCTGGCTTAAGTGGGGATTTGAACCCTGTTATCTCACAGGTCCTATGGGGCAGCTATATAAATTAAGTAGGTAAAGAAATAAGGGGAAAGCTTTAATTTGTTTTATTTGATGTGTTGTAAACCACTTTGGCATTTTTTCTTTAAAACATAAAGTGGCATAGAAATCAAATAAATACTAATAATAACAACAGTAAATCTCATTGGGAAAAAGGTGCCTAGACATTGCATTGCAGCGACTGTAAACTAGGTTTAAGCTGCCATTTGGTGATTAGCTTATATATCTGACTTTGTAACACTGGTTTATACTCTTCTAACATGGATTAGAATTGCAAATGTATGTTCTTAATTCCCCCTCCCCCACTTAAATTTTAGATCTTCAAAAGGAAGGAGGAGGCATTCTGCACAACACTGCTGCAGAGATGCACTTCAACTTAATCAGTCTCCCTACAAAATCCTGGCTGAAATGTTCTAAGACAGTGATATCCAACAAGTAGATTGCGATCTGCTCAACAATGATTGCTTCATAAAAAAGTTCAACAACCTTGGTAGATCAGTGCCAGTTTTTTAATAGTGTGAGTAGATCTCAGTCTCTTGAAAGTTGGACATTCCTGTTCTAAGAGGAAGCCCATATCCAAAAGCAAATGACAACAAATCATATGCAGAGGAGAAGTGAATATTACAAACCCCAAAACACGGCTAAGCATGCTAAGAGGTAACACATCTCCAAAGGATGTAGGGAAATTATATAAAAGCAAATCAAGTGCACTGGAAAATTACATTACAAATCCATCTGTTTTAAATGGGACTTCTAATCAAATCAGCTTTATCTTCTCTTTTCTCCCCCAATAGCCTAAAAATAAAACAGGCTGTCAGTTTTTCTAAAAACAGACATGGATCTCTAGCTGGGGATTTCCCCAAGGAATGGTCCAAGAACCACAGAATCAACCTGAGAACCACAACAAAATATTTTCCATCGCTCTATAGCCCGTGTTTCTTTGCCTTTCCAATAAATTTCCTTCATGTGCAAAAACTAAAACCTAAAATAAAAATGGGACACATCCAGACAGAAAAGCCTTTAGAAGCAAACTGTGATGAACATGTAAAGCAAGCATGTTTGAGCAACTTTGTTCAGTTTGCCTAGTTTGCATTGCAATCTGACAGACATTTCTTAGTAGTAAGCACCATTAAAATCAGTGGGACTTGGAAGTAAAGATGTTCAGGGGTGGACTACACAGTCTATAAATAGGTCTTATGATTACCGTGCAGCAAGCAACAAAGGGAAGCCACAGCTTGAAACAGTAAGCAACAATTTTGACAACCAAATAACCATTTCTCTCTGTAAACCATGCCCATTTACAGTGTCCAAATTTCACTCTGTCCTGTACAGATTCTTAAGCACATACGCTTACAGAATTTGCTATTCCAGATTCCAGAACCTTTAATTCATCCATGTTGGTCTGGTCTACTTACCTAGGTTGCATTTACACACAAGTCTATTCCATTTTCACAATGTTCCCCTAACTGTCATTTTTGCACATTCTATTTGAACTTCCACCCTTCCAGAAACACAGCAGAAAATAGCACCCATTTCTGCATTATTTGCAAATGAAGTCTGGAAGGAAATAACACTGAAATTAGAGCTAAACTTGTGCTATATTCTGCTACATTTCCAGAAATGGCTTTTATGACACCTAAAAGTTCAAATACAATGCTGAAATTAGCATTTAAGGGATAGTTGGGATAATGGAATTAACTGCTGTGTGAATACAGCCTCAAAATGATTTCCATTTAGCTTTCAAGAAAATGGACCAGAGATGAGTACACAAAGTATGGATGATGTTTAATGTTCAGTGGATTTAAGCCTGCTGATTTCAATGGATCTAGTCTTGAGTATACATTAGTTGGATATCACCCAAGTATATTTATGATTCATATTGGTTGTAAAGCATAAAGGCAATTAACATCACTAGGGCCAAAGTCTTGACCTCAATAAAATTCAGAATTTTACCTTTTGGGAAGTCTGGATTTCTGGAAAGACAAATGTTTGTGGAAAGTGGGAATGGTATCGTTAAACCTTTCAGCCGCGAGCTGTAAAACCAACACATAATAGGCGCGAGGTACTTGGAAAAAAAGTCACAAGAGGTGAAGGCTGCTCTTGTTTAAACTTGCCTAACTTTCACCGCGGAAAAAATCAAAGGGCCCAGACATCTCTTTAAACTGTTTGCGCAGACTCACCTCACCAGGACCAAAACCGAATGAATGTTTTTAAGAGCGTAGGAAGAAAAGTGAGACAGAGAAAATTATAAGCCACAACGATTGAGGGGGCGGGCTAGTGAGGGAAGAGAAGACTGGGCCACCACTGCCTGTCTGCATTTAACCTTTTCAAGGAGCGATGCTGCTGCAGCCGCTCTCTACCACGTCGGCCCTTTTCGGCTGCTTGCTAACAGCACCGAGAGGGAGGAAGTCACGCCTCTCTCAACAGATCTCGTTTCACTCCGAGGCCTTAAACTTTTCGCCTTTTTTCCTGGAAGCACGGGAGGCAGGAGGGACAGGGAGGCATGGAAACCGGGAAAGGTTTCCCCTCCGGCTTTGAAAAAGCACGAGGAGAGAAGCCCCGAGATCTGTGATCGCTACAGGATTCCTCCCCAGGAAAGCGGTTTGAAAGGAAGAAAGCGCTCTCTCCGTCTGCCTCGCTCCCAAACTTCAGGCCACATTGGGAGGGGGGAGGTCGGGGAGAGACAAAGGCAGGACCCCGAAAGCCGCGCGGATGCCGGGGGGGGGGTGCACTTTTCTCTCCTGTCCGAAAAAGTTTGAAACCGCAGCGCCAAGCTCCTCTCGAAACCCGCCGCGCCTCGTGCAGCCACGCGCTCCCTCGCTCCAAGCCTGAGGTGGGAAAGGCTTCAAGGCTTGCAGGACCTACCCGCTTTCCCTTTGCCTTCGTACGCAGAGATCCCACCCCACCCCCCTTCCAGCTACATCCAGGTGGGAAAGAAATAACCCGCTTCACGTGAGCCTAGGGATTTGCGCGGAGTGTCAGCCCTTGGTACCCGCAATCCTTCCGCACAAAGCCTCGCAACTCACCAGCCCCCATTTCTGCAATAGACTGAAGCGCAGAGAGAAGAAGGGTCGCCTCACGAGCGACCTTGTTCAACTCGCCCAGGCTGGCCCCTTCCCCCTCCCCCCCCGCTGGCCCAAGAGGCAAGTCCTCCCTCAGAGCTGGGGAAGGCGCCAGCGTCCTAACAGCCAGGCAGCTGCGGAGATCTTTGCAGCGTCAGGCGGCCCCTCTCGCTTTTCCTTACCGCGCCCGGCGGGCTGCTGCTCTTTCGCTAACCTCCAGCGTGGCTGGAGCCGCTTGCGCTGCAGCGCCGGGGCTTTCCCGCCTTGGGCTCCCAGCAGCCTGTGCTTCCCGGCGGCGGCTCCTTGCTGCCTCACTCTTCGGCCCTCCCGTCGCTCCGGCGGGTCTTCAGCGCTAAGGGACGGAGCCTCATCTGGGCAGGAGGCCGTGGCGGAGAGAGGGAGGAGAGAGACGGACGGGCGGTGGGTGGGAGGGACGGACGGACAGAGCCTGGCGCAAAGACGGCGCTGCGCCGCGCCTCGGCTGCGAGCAAGAAGTCCGAGACGGCGAGGGAGTCCGCGGCAGGAGGAGAAGGAGGCTCCGCCCGCTGCAGCCGCCGCCAACGGCCTGCCCACTCGAGGAGAGGGAAGCCCTCCAGGTCGCGGGGCGAGCCCGGCCCCTCCTCCGCGCACAAGGAAAAGTTCAGAGGCAGGCAAGGAGACGGGGCCGCTGGACGAGTCCGCTGCGCTAGGGGACGCCGCCCGAGCGAGGTCTCGGAGGGGTCTCGCCTGCCACAAGCCAGCCCCCAATATTGCTGAGTATTGGAGGGGGCCTTGCAGGCCTGGGTGAGCCCGGCCCCCTGCTCCAAGCTAGAGCCGCGCTGAGCCTCCCCACCTTGAAGACTCCCAGAAAGGGAAACCCCTGCGCCAACCTGGTGACTTTATTCGAAGGTTAAAAGGTTAGGGCGCTTTGGGCCGGGAGGACACATTCCCTTAAAGAGGAAGTGGACTCCTAGGGGCCGAGGTCCCTTCGCCCCCCCCTCCCGCCCCAATGAAATATTTGAGGCGTCCGCCCCCAGAGTTGATGGGCATTGCCATTCAAATGGTCTCCGTGCACCGCGTCATATGATTGATTATGCAGAGTAGGGCTTACTTGTCCCCCCCCTCAATTTTATTCAGGTTGGCACCCCTGATGGGTGGTGTTTAATTTTTACTCTTAGCAGACCTCTTGACATTTAATGCACCTAAGGCAGCACGTTCTTCCATTAATTTCAGTGTTTCTTCTTGGTAGTGAACACCTAAGGCCCTCTTTCCTGGGTTGGTAATGTGGTTGTTAGGGCCTGTTTGCTCGCAGCTCTTTCACACGTGTTTTCTGCATGGGGTGCTTCCCACAAGGCAGGAGGAGCTGCTGTTGTGAGGATAGCCCAGAGTTCCCGTCTCCTGTTTGACTTCTGGGAAAGGGGGAAACCAGCACATTGGGAAGATGTGGAGTCTAGACTGGAAGCGAAACATTTCTCTCTCTTTTTTTTACACCAGAGTCCAAACTCCAGCTTCCCTCTCTGTTTGACCTCTCTCTGAGGGAGGACAAAATGGGACGTAAACAGCACAGTCAAATATAACCAAAAGTTCTTTTCTATAGGACTTACTCTCAGGTAAAGGCTGTCTGAGGCGGTGATGCTGTACAGACTTACTAGGGAATAAGCCCCACTGAACACGGTCTTATTTCTGCATGAATATGTAGAAGCTTGCACTGAAAGTGTAAAGATTTCTTGAAATGTGGGAGGGACCTGTGCCATGAATGTAGCATGAGACTGGCAATTCAGTCGCCATATTTTGAGTTACATGTAAATTGGTGCGCCATCTGAATTAAAACCTAGGACAAACCTGTCTGAAAGACAAACAGGGTGATGAAGATGGTACTCCTAATTTCTGTCAAGCACGGGAGTCCCATAGGCATATAGCCAGGATTTTTGTTGGGGGGGCGCACTACCAACATGATTGGTCAGTTACTTAAGTATTTCTATCATTTTAGTTGATGGGGAGGGCACCGTATGACTGCATAACTTAAGTTTACTGTACATTGGGATACTGTTTGCTAAAAAGCATTATTTGCCCTGTTCTTGCAGAAGCTCTTCTGACAGAACCAGATGTCTTTCTTTCCTTCCTTCCTGCATTCTCAAAAGTGGGCTTGTGGTAAAGCAATCTGATATTCTTAGAAAACACCCATACTGAGGGTCTGGTTCAGCCCCTCCCACAAGCCTTTTCTTTTTTATGCCCCAAGATTTTATCAGTTTGGTAGTGGTGGCATCCACGAAGATAAATAAATAAATAAAGTGGGCACAGAGAGGTTTAGGGATGCAAATTGCCCCCTGTCCAGTCATCAGATTAATGATTTGATAAGTAGGGAGGGGTGATAATTCCATCCTCAGCTGATATGCTGAGGGGGAAGTTTCTGTCCTGTGACTGTGAAAATGTGTGAGAGTTATCCTGCAGGAAAATTATTATTTACTTCACTGGGTGGGAGCTAATAAGTTGTAAGCTGCTACAATGATTTAATGTTTCTGAGGGCCACCACTACCCATAAAAAAGGAAAGATGTCTACATTTCTGACACAAGTTAACTTTGTATTTTCTGTAAAGGGCATGTGA
Source organism: Podarcis vaucheri (assembly GCF_965113315.1). NCBI lineage: Eukaryota > Metazoa > Chordata > Lepidosauria > Squamata > Lacertidae > Podarcis > Podarcis vaucheri. Next base: position 35,720,684 of record NC_138762.1, on the reverse strand, counting down.
AACAAAAGTCTCCCTGCCCACGAAGCCCCATTAGTTCAAACTCCAATATGTTTGTTTCCCACTGTGATTTTCGTCATGTAAAGGCCATTCAACACCTACAGAAAACTTATGATCAATGCATGTTGGGTAGACCGAAAAGCCAAGATTAGAATCCATTATCATACCTTCAACTCAGGAGCTGAACCATTGCAGAAAGAATCACCCCTTTCCCCAAGGTAAAGAAAAGACACTTGGGACATGCTGCTCTTGGCTTGTGCAATTCAAAGCAAAACCGCAGAATGCTTGTCCTGTGCATCATAAAACACTGGTATTACATTACAAGATGACATATTCACCAGAGAATCTGCACTAGTTTTGCTAGTCAACACTCTTTGAAAAATAGTCTCGAAACTCCAAATAAGAGGAACTTGAGTGACACATCAGTATCTGAGAGAAATCTTAAGTGTGTACTTTTCCATGAATTATTTTTGGCTGCATCATAGATCTATGTTTCACTGTACTTTGCCATTATAACAAGGAGTTGCAGGCTAGTATTACCTTTACTTTCGGTTTAGAATCAAACCTGTTTCCACTCTCAGAATCATAGAACTGTAGTGTTGGAAGGGACCCTGAGGACCATCTAGTTCATGGGTAGGCAAACTAAGGCTCGGGGGTCGGATCCGGCCCAATCACCTTCTTAATCCGGCCTGCGGACAGTCTGGGAATCAGTGTGTTTTTACATGAGTAGAATGTGTCCTTTTATTTAAAATGCTTCTCTGGGTTATTTGTGGGGCACAGGAATTTGTTCATTCCCCCCCCCCAAAAAAAAATATAGTCCAGTCCCCCACAAGGTCTGAGGGACAGTGGACCGACCCCCTGCTGAAAAAGTTTGCTGACCCCTGTCCAATACCCTGCAAATAACTGCAATGCTTCTCATAGCAAGCAGATTAAATAAGATTGCTCATAGCTTTAATCATAATGGGCAGATTAAATGTGATTGTCAGAAATGTGACACATCCTGTTCCCAAGATTTTGGTATATTGTGTATTCTCTTTTATATAACACTACCACTTCAGCCTGAAATTCTGCCTTCTAGTGCCCTGATTTTACCTTATTGGAACTGGAAGCAAGAGAAATTGTGCCCCAAGGCAAATAAAGCAAGTCAGCCTAATGTCAACACTGCTGATTGGCTAGGCACCAGTGCTGCCTGAATATAGGTACCTAGCCTTCAACATGTTTTGGGTGCAATTCCCATCAGTCATGGCTAGCATTTCCAGTGTTCAATTCTGCAATTTACCCTACATGATTTGGGACTGTGTTATCTGAAAGAGCACATTCTCCCCTATGAGCCTATTTTTAAGGGAGAGGCCCTTTTCTCTGAGCTGCCAACATTTGAAGAACATTTGGCAGGAACTTGAGGGAGGGCCTTCTCAGTAGCTGCCCCTGTTCTGTGGAACTCCTTGCCAAAGAAGACCTGGCTAGATCCTTCTCTGATAAACTTCCACAAGAAGGCAAATATAAATCATAAGCTGACTTATAAATATGTCATAATTGGTTTTGTAGTTTTTATTGCTATTTTAGCTACCTTGGGGGTTTTTTGGTTTTTTAAAATGTATTTTCTTCCTGTTTTATCCTATTTTCTTATATATATATTTGTATTTGCATTATAGTTGTTTGCCACCTTGAGCTTCATTTGGTAGAAAAGCCAAGATACAAATAATTTTGCATATGACCTTTCTATATACATAAAAATGTAAGGTTTTCATTATGGTTGCACTTGCCCTGCAAACCAGGTATTGATCCTGGTTTCTAATATTGGTTTCCAGGGAAAAGCACAAGCCATAGTCCGCCAATTCAGATGAAACAGTCACCTGTGTTTTGCCTCACACCGTGAAGGAGAAAAGGAATTGCAGTATGGCAGGGAAGATGAGAGTCCAGCCAGGTTCATGCACAGAGTATCATACCACTTGACATTGCACCTGAACCAACCCTGTCTCTCTGCTTGCAAAATAGCAGAACTGGATTCAGCCACTTGAAGAGAAACCTGCCATGCTGCACTCATTGCTTAGTGTGTACTGAACTGAAACAAACTGAAATTCCAGCAGAGGCTTATGCCACCTAGTTTGCTTATTTATGCTCTCTTCCCCCCCCCCCAGCGAAGCCTGACCTTTGATCAACTGTTCTGTTTCTCATGAAAACCATAATTTACTCTTCAGTGTAGTCAACAAAATGCCCATCACTACAGCACATAGGCTGCACAAAAAAACAGAGCTTCCTTTACCTGTCTACTGTTTTTGTCCTGCTGCTGGATAATATGTTACTTTTCTCATGCTAATTTAATTATAAACGTATTACATGGTACCTCAGGTTACATACACTTCAGGTTACATACGCTTCAGGTTACATACGCTGCAGGTTACAGACTTCGCTAACCCAGAAATAGTGCTTCAGGTTAAGAACTTTGCTTCAGGATGAGAACAGAAATCGTGCTCTGGCAGTGCAGCAGCAGCAGGAGGCCCCATTAGCTAAAGTGGTACCTCAGGTTAAGAACAGTTTCAGGTTAAGAACAGAACTCCGGAACAAATTAAGTACTTAACCTGAGGTATGACTGTATCATTTATTTTAAAGGAAGAATCTCAATGCAGAAAAATACATGCTGTATATAACACATGTTCAAAAACTACAGTACACAAGAACTTCCAAAGAGGTTGGAGGAAGAAATGATTGCATGACTTTCACAGGCAATGCCCAGTACAAAATGCCATGAATGAAGTAGTCCTGACTTGTCGTGTCCCATTGTTGATAATACATGTTTCACACCTACATGTGTTAGTCCAATCACATATTGGAACAACCCCACGATGGCAACAAAGTCCTGAGCTTCGCTAGTCAAGGCTTGCTTATTAATCACAGTTATAATCCACCCTTCACTGCATGATGCCGAAGTGGGGAACATAAGTAAAATGCATTAACAGCATAAAACATAAAAATAGCGGAAGCCACAGTTAGAACAGACCAGTTACCGGTAAACATTCTGCAAGAGGTAGCTACCTTTTATTTTATTTGTTCCAATCTGTGAAGGCCTGGGCAAAGATGTGTGTCTTTACTTGCCCATACACACACACACACACACACACACACACAGTGGTACCTCGGGTTACATACACTTCAGGTTACATATGCTTCAGGTTACAGACTCCACTAACCCAGAAATATTACCTCGGGTTAAGAACTTTGCTTCAGGATGAGAACAGAAATCGTGCTCCGGCAGCAGCGCAGCAGTGGGAGGCCCCATTAGCTAGAGTGGTGCTTCAGGTTAAGAAGAGTTTCAGGTTAAGAACAAACCTCCAGAACGAATTAAGTTCTTAACCCGAGGTACCACTGTATGGCATTCCACAGTCTAGGGGTCCCCCAGAGAAAGCTCCCTCACATGCTACCACCCCACAAAAATTCACTAGGTGGGAAGTAGGGTATTGCAAGTAGGGCCTTCACTGCCAATTTAAATACCTTGACAGGTTGGCAAGAGAGAAGGCGCATCTTCAGATATTTGGGATATCTTAAACTCCACAGGGATCACCATTCTCAGGGTTTTCAATGTCTGATACTAGCTGAGGCAGGGAAGTTGGAAGGCAGCAGAGTGTGGTTTCTGATCTCTTGGGGGCTGTGCCAGAGGGGGGCTGATGAGCCTAATGCTAATTCACATAATGCAAAACCGTCATTTAGCACTGTGCCCAAATGCAGCCATTCTGTTTGCAGAATTGTGGGCTATTTCTTCAAACAGGTTATAATTAACTTACCTGACTCACTGCCACGTAATGTGGCGATGACCATCAATTTTGACAGTGATGAAGTGACATTAGAGAAGAATATGGAGATAAGCCTGTCGGTGGGTATTAACTTTCTGGTTCCAAGGTAGTGTTGTTCTTTGCTAGCTGAAAAGCAGGGGATTTCTCTTGCTATTGTCATCTGCTTGTGGGCTTTCTGGAAGCACTTGGTTAACCCCTGTGAAAAACATGGTGGAGCAGATGGACCTTTGCCTCTTTTTTATGAGGGATGGTCAGGATTGTCTGCCATAAACCAAGTGTTTATGTAAGTCAATAGTGTTACATGTACATGCAGATAAGAGAGTGATAAAGATAAATGTTTGTCTTGTATCTATTTAGCTTGTAAACTTTAAGGTTACACCTTGAGGGCCTTCTCTGTAGTGGCGCTCTCCCTGTGTAGCACCCTCCCTTAAACAAGTCAAGGAAATAAAAAACTATCTGACTTTTAGAAGACATCTGAAGTCAGCTCTTTATTTAGGAAGTTTTTTAATGTATGATGTTTCAGTATGTTCTGATATATGCTGTGAGCCGCCCAGAGTGGCTGGGGAAACCCAGCCAGATGGGCAGGGTATAAATAATAAATTTTGTGAATCACGATCATTTTACAGTTGCACTCTGCCCCTTGCTTATGTGTTTGGGTTCATATTCTGTGACCATCAAGCACTGTATTCTGAAATGTCAGGGGACTCCCCCAAAGCTGGACACACTGTGATTCTTAAACCCTGGTTAATCATTATGTCTCCTTTCAAATGAGTTGATGCATTGTTTAATTTCCCCGGGCCTCGTTTTTTCCGTTCAGCTACAACACAAATATTACGCTATTAATTGGTTGTAGCTATGATGGTTATAAACCACCTCCAGAATCCAGAGCCTCATACATGTGAGGATCTGTTGCTGGGGAACAGCAAGAGAGAGCTATTGTTCTCCAGCTTTGCATATGGGGTTCCCATAGATAACTGGCTGGTTACTATGTGAATACAGGGAACTGGATTAGTTGGACCTTTGGACTGACCCTGGAGGAGTCTTCTTACTATCATGAATTCACATATTATTTGTGGAAAAATTGTCCTACAAATTAAGAACCATGAAGAAAGGACAACACCTGACACCACCTCAAACACAAGAAATCTTTGGAAAAGTGACTTTCGATAACAAAAGTCTATCCCCATGACTGATGACATACATATCTCTGGAGAATAATATCCAATATTATTCCAACATTCTGAAAGGCATAAGTGTTAGTGTGTTACTGTTTCTGTTCTGGTTGGTTGGTTGTTCACCTGTAAGATAAGAGTTTTAAAAAGGTTTTAATGGATTATTTCATTTATTCCAGCTATGTATTATTTGTTCTCTGACTGCAAGATCTGGACTTCTTTATACTTGATGTGGTTAATGTTTGCAGTGCTGGAGGGTTAGACTTTAAGCCATCACAGCAGGTTTGCAAGAACTATAGTGTCCCTACGAACCCTACCAGTGTGGTGTAGTGGTTAAGAGTGGTAGTCTCGTAATCTGGGGGACCGGGTTTGTGTCTCCGCTCCTCCACATGCAGCTGCTGGGTGACCTTGGGCTAGTCACATTTCTTTGAAGTCTCTCAACCCCACTCACCTCACAGAGTGTTTGTTGTGGGGGAGGAAGGGAAAGGAGAATGTTAGCCGCTTTGAGACTCCTTAAAGGGAGTGAAGTGGGACGCGGGTGGCGCTGTGGGTAAAACCTCAGCGCTTAGGACTTGCCGATGGCATGGTCGGCGGTTCGAATCCCCGCAGCGGGGTGCACTCCCGTCGTTCAGTCCCAGCGCCTGCCAACCTAGCAGTTCGAAAGCACCCCCGGGTTCAAGTAGATAAATAGGGACCGCTTACCAGCGGGAAGGTAAACGGCGTTCCGTGTGCTGTGCTGGCTCGCCAGATGCAGCTTGTCATGCTGGCCATGTGACCCGGAAGTGTCTTCGGACAGCGCTGGCTCCCGGCCTCTAGAGTGAGATGAGCGCACAACCCTAGAGTCTGGCAAGACTGGCCCGTACAGGCAGGGGTACCTTTACCTTTACCTTTAAAGGGAGTGAAAGGCGAGATATCAAATCCAAACTCTTCCTACCCCTTTTTCTGTGTAGTTTCCAGACTGGAGTGTTTTATATCCAGTTCCTTGCTTTTGTGAAAATATAGCTGTAGGCCATACAGCAAACAGTAATACTAAAGCATATTAAAAAAGTAGAAGTTGGCAGGTACAAGATCTCAAGAGCACATTCTGTTGCTGCAACGGCACTGACAATCTTATCGTTGATTTCTTGCAACATTATTTCAGGTGGGAAAGAGAAACTTAGCCATATACTGCTCCTGTCCCGTCCCCCATATGTCATACCCCGCATTACTAGACGCCATCAGCTCTGTTAATGGAAATTATATTTGCATGCACTATGTTTATTGTGCATGCTAACTGAACTCACTCTTCAAAGCTACTATTAAAACGTTTATTTAATATATTGCTAAGGGGCGGGGGCAGGCCCCAAAAGGGGTTACCAGTGTGCATAAAATTTTCATACTGGAACTTTGCATTAGATTTCCTGTTTTATATGTATACATGCAAACTTAGATAAGTGCTATTATTTAAATAGACATACAGTGCCAGTGAGGAAGACTATAACCAGGTGATCCATTTGTCTGCTATGCAGGTGTTATCTGTTGATGGGCAGCAGCAAGGCCCCCTCCTGCTCTCCCTCCTGATGCTTCTTTATCTACAAACTAGACTTGAACCAGACAGCACTTCAAAAAGGACACTGTCATCTAGAAAGCAGGGCACACAACCACCCTGCGTTGATCCTGTTCTTATTCTGAGTACATTTAGGGAACATCTGTATGGTACTCCCCCATCCTCCAATAATTTATTTTTCATTTTTGTATCCTCCTAAGCTACTTCCCCCCAAATGCTTCAGGTGGTATATGCAGTTTGTTTGTTTGCTTCGTAAAATGTATACATCACTTGACTGTAAAACAACATCTCAACGTGGTTTACAAAGAGAATAGAGTTCTCAACAGAGTTCTCATTAAAAGCTATAAAACAACTCTTGAAACATTCAATCAGCAGTAAGCTAAAAACAGATTAAAACATACATCTCCATTCAACAAAAATGTTTTTTAACAGAAAAATTTGGTTTTTACAAATATCTTTTCCATTCAGAAAAATAATTTTCTACATATAAGGATTCCCTGAATCCTCAGACCTCCCTCCGCCCCCTCCTGGTTTCCATTATAAATCTTTTTTATACTGCATCTTATAACATTTATCTGTGTTTTGTATGTGTCCAAATTTTAACCTTCAAATTCTTCCATTACAAGTGTTAAGTCAATCCTGCTAACGAGTTTAAATGTTTACAGTGTTCTCCAAGATAGTCTATGTATTTTTTCCATTCCTTATTAAATTTCTTATCTTCTTGATTTCTGATTTCCCCGGTCATTTGTGCCATTTCAGCATATTCCATCATTTTAATTGTCCGTTCCTCCCTGGTTGGAACACTGTCTTCCTTCTGTCTCTGGGCGTAGAGAAGCATTCCATCTCTGGGAGTAGAGAAGCATTCTCACAGCTGCCATTGCATACATAAAAAGTCTTTTCTGCTCCTTTGGTATTTCTTCACCTATAATTCCTAGTAAGAAAGATTCTGGTTAAAACAAAAATGTTTTTAGCAGGCACCAAAAAGAGTACAGTGAAGATGCCTCATGTCAATAAGACAGGCAGTTTCAGAGTTTAGATGCTGTCACACTAAAAGATTGATTTCTTACAAATGTGGAAGGGTATTCCGCAGCACCTGTAACAGGGCCAGTTGCACAGATCAAAGGGGTCTAGTGGGCATAGATGGAATAAGGCAACCTTGCAGGTAATCTGGTCCCAAGTTGCTAAGGTCTTGACATATGAATAGCAACACTTTGAACTTGCCCCCCTAGCAAATTGACAACCAGTGCAGATATCTGAGCACAGGTAATTCTATTCCATTTGAATTACCTCTCCAGTGTCTCCCCGTCTGACAGCCAAAAACTGTGCCCATATTAAAGTGGCAGATAAGATGGTGGAAGGACCACGAGTGAGACTTGGCTCAAGTTGAAAGGGAGAAGAGACAGAAGAGTCACACACAAGGACAGCAAAACATTACACGCTATCATTGCAAACATTCTGTCTTTTGATCAAGGCGAGGCCAGTCTTGGCCACCTTCATAGTACCAGAGCACTGTTCCTTTGACTTCCTGCACAAACAGGAAGTTCAATAATATACGCTGACACATTGAGGAAGTTTTCCAACTCCCACGGCTCCAAAGAAATAGAACAAGTATGAAAGGAATTTAATGAATGAGATGAAAGCCAAACCCTCCTCCTTCCCAAGAAACTACGCATAATTTGATATTTTGACTACAACTTCCTGAATCTTTTTATATGATTCAGCATTCTTTTATGAAATATACAGTGGAACCATCATTTTCAAGATAACCCTCATCGCTAGCCTGGCAAATCTGGAACTAGATCTGATAACATGAATAGTCTTTACTTGGACTTTGTTATTTTAACCCATGCACAACCGCACTCATTCCGCATGCCTGTTTTATCGTTTTGTTTTTCATCTGTTGTTATAGTTGTTCTCCATTTTACATATATTATAAAGTGAAATAGAAAATCTTTACAAGCAAGAAAAGAAAAATCAGTAAACTAGTTGACACTACAATTCTGGAAGGCACCATATACCAGAAGAGATTATGAGTAGCAACACTCTTTGGTTTTGCTTCAGAGATTTCAGAATGTTTGCAAAAGAATGGGACTCTGTTTATGCTGAGTCAGATCTACGGTTTTCTCAGCCCAATGCATGGCCGAACAGGAAATACAGACCATAAACAGGCCAGCAATCCACCCAACCTTGCCATTCCTCCGGAGCCATTCCCACTCCCCTGAGGTGGCAACAGCAAACCTTAACAACTTATGGGTTGTCTTGTACATTTCACCTTTCTCCCAATGCATCACAGACAGCGCCTTTGGGAAAGGCCCCAGACTGAGCAAGGAGTCAAAGCAGCAGCCAGGTCAAGCAATGGGACTCCAGGGTGCATCATGCATGCCCATGCCCATGCTGGCATTGCAGCATTTGTCTCAGTGGGTGGTGAGCAGCAGGTAAGAAAACCCGTGAGCAAGTGGGAGAAAGGTATTGGAGGAGAGAGCTGCATCTGGTCCATGGGCTACTGCAGTGTCACCCCCAAGCTAGCCTGCTTCCCCCAGTTGCAGTGAAGCATGCTGTCCTATTGCAGGGTTGAAGGAAGATCCAGCGACAAACTGTATGTGGAATTAGAAAACAAAATAGAAAGGAAAGGAAAAGAGTATCAACCTACTCAAGTCCCTAGCAGGTCACAGAAGGCATCCTGGAGGGAGATTATAGTTGTGTGTGCATATGTGGAAGTTAAGGTACAAAGTAAAAAAACGTCCCCAACCACACGATAAAATTAGCTTTCCAAAAAAGGATTTCAACAAGCCTTTTAGGCAGACATCTTGCCCAGTCTGTCTCTGTATCGGAATTGTTTTTAGATGTTTTCATTGTTTTATCGCTTCTGTATTTGCTGCCTGGGCTCCTTTGGGAGGAAGAGCATGATATCAAGTTAATAAATGATGCTGATGATGATACAGTACAGGGATGTTTTGAGAAAAAAGAAACTTAAATGAGCTCTCCCCCTTCACACTCTCCAACACACACGCACACCTATCAATACCTAAATATTATATATACATATATTTGTTTTATTTATTTATTGCATTTATAACCAACCTGTTTTCCCAAGGAGCTCAAGGTAGCTTAACATGGTACTCCCTCTCCTCAATCAACCCCCCCCCAAAAAAACCCCACAACCCTGTGAGGTAGGTTAGGCTGAGCAGCCCAAGGTCTCCCAGAGAGCTTCATGGCCAAGTGGGCATTTGAACCCTGGTCTCCCAGGCACTCTGACCACTGTCACACACTGGCTTTCAATCTATCTATGTCAATTTGGGGCTCACTGAGCCACTAGGTCTATATAGAACAGCAGGGGAGATGCGGAAAGTGTCCTCTTTAGGAACTGGCTGGGGAAACCCAGCCAGATGGGCGGGGTATAAATAATAAATTATTACTTTTATCTTTACACTTGTTCCAGCTCATCCTCTCCAGAGTCCTGAACATGAAAATTCTATTCCCAGCTGTCTGGGGCCTTGGCCAAGAGGACTTATTTTACTGGATGATGGGATATACTGTAACATTTTGTTCCAGATCCACTTATTTATGTATCTTTTGCAGTAACTACCCCATGTGAACTTGCCCTGTGTAGATCTTCCAAACAAAGACTTCTGGGGCTGCCTCATTCTTCAGAAGTAAGGCCACCCATGATAGCATCTTTTCAGTCAAGTTTTTATTCCATTACCCCTTTAATTAGGGAAGGAGATGCAAAAAATAATACAACAGGTTAACTTATGTGAGCAACACTTGAACAAATACATTGGTGTGTTACTTAATTTTCCACCTTTCTTTCCATGAGACCTGCTCCAGTTTATGATTCAAGCTCAATACACACTTTATTCCTAAGGATTATGACTGTGAGATACACACACACACACACACACACACTTAAATGCGATGTGCCAAGCCGTGACATTTGCAAACTTTTGAAAAAATTGAGGCCATTGTATTTATGGACTATTAACGTAAGACTATGTGAAAAGCTTTCCCCTATGGTGGATTTCAGGGCAAAGTATTAGAAAAGGCTATGTTGCCTTCTGAAAGTTTAATTGAAAAATATATCTTGAATGCCTAAATGTAGCTGACAGAACAAAAAGGAAGCCTAGGCCCTGAAGCTTATCATGATGTTCATGTAGGTCATAAATTGCAACATCTAGACACAACTGCAATGTGCTAACAACAAACCGTATTCATGGAAAACCCTATCTCCTTTAGGCAGCTGTTCAAACAACCCCATCTGTCTTGGAGTGACATTGTACTATTTGTGACAGCGTTTTTTCTAAATCTACATAATACCATCACTTTCTATTTAAAAGCCACATTCTGTGGTGTCGAACAGACTGTTATTAAAACTGAAGAGAGTGTAGATATCATGCCCAACCCCCTTTGCCCACTGGAAAATTCCTTCTCCAGAAACTAGTGACTTCCAGGAGCAGCCCATACCAATGATCTAGCTTGGGCTCAAGGGAGAGACTACCAGAATTGCCACCTGACAGCTCCATCTTGGAGTAACAGGTGCCCAGAAATAGTTCTCTGCCTCAAGAGGCAACCCAGGCCCCTCATACTCAGGTGGAGCGCCTATTTATTAATTTTCATTAGTAAAGGGCTGTATCTGAGTATGGCCTTTCTCCTGAGGAGGACTTCTTCTGGGAGCCTCTGAGGAACTACAGCCAAGCCCTGAGTGAGGTCCTGGCAGTTCCTGCTTAAAAGCCCCATGCTGAGAGACCTGTAGGAATGGTTTAACAGCATTATCGTTGCTTTTATTTGCAGACTTCATCCTGCACATTCTCTTGTAGTATCTCTGATACCTTTCCACAGGGAAAAAAGTCACAATCTGCTTACATTCCATCATATATGGATGAAAGTTCTTTTTTCTTTCTGGCATTTCCAGAAAAGTCTTACCTGGATTGAGCTTCAGTTTGTTGGCTCTCATTACTGAGGTGAGACATCGATCCAGTACATCCAATTTTCTAAATTCTTCAGAGCCAGATCTCTCATCTCATATCTTCTTGCATATAGCATTGTATTATATAGCCATGCATGCCAAATACATAATTTAGCTAAATGATGATATCTGACCTAGTCTGCATTGAACTAAAATCCTTAGCAGCAAATTTAAGTCATGGGTAGAAAGTTTTGCTATGCAAAAGAATGAGCAGAGATTCTATCCAGAGCAATTTACATAAAGTGACGTTGCCCATTATAACGTGACAGAAGCTTCCAGAAATTTGGTTCATTTAATATTTGTATAAGAGAGTTGATGGATGGCTACAAAAACATAGCAACTGAATGAATGACAGTCTTCCAAAGCAATATAGGGACTCCAAACTCTTGTGTTTGGAGCTGGGCTCTTTGCCAACTGCCCTCCATAACAGCCTGTTTCAGCCTGAGCACAAATGTCACTGGGAGCACAGGGGGCAACTCTGGACAAGAAAGGAGAAGGAGGCAGCAATCCAAAACCCTGCTGGGGAGCACTGGGACTTACTGGAGGGGCAGGGTTGCAGATGCAACAATGGCCCTGCCACTCGCACCAGCCAGGATGTGCCGTGCCAGCCTGGAGGTGGTGCAGCGATCAGGCCCAATGCCATCATGTCACAGCGATGAGACTAGCTTGGGATCCACTGGATCCTTGGCTGGCTCAGCTGCTCCCTGCACCTGGAACACCCTGGTTCAGCATGTTCTGTAAACTACTACCAACAGGGATCCTGCTAGTGGCACCTCAGCCTGCCTGCACATTTGATGGGTATAGAAGGAAACCAACAAAGGTTTGTATAGTTAAAGCCATGATTTCCACTGCAGTGATGTATGGAAGTGAGAGCAGGACCATAAAGAAGGCTGATTGCCGAAGAATTGATGCTTTTGAATTATGGTGCTGGAGGAGACTCTTGAGAGTCCCATGGACTGCAAGAAGATCAAACCTCTCCATTCTGAAGGAAATCAGCCCTGAGTGCTCACTGGAAGGACAGATCGTGAAGCTGAGGCTCCAATACTTTGGCCACCTCATGAGAAGAGAAGACTCCCTGGAAAAGGCCCTGATGCTGGGAAAGATGGAGGGCACAAGGAGAAGGGGATGACAGAGGACGAGATGGTTGGACAGTGTTCTCAAAGCTACAAACATGAGTCTGACCAAACTGCGGGAGGCAGTGGAAGACAGGAGTGCCTGGCATGCTCTGGTCCATGGGGTCACGAAGAGTCAGACACGACTAAATGACTAAACAACAACAACAACAGAAGGAGACCTGGTGGTCTTGTTGCCACTAGATCTAAGAGCTGAACTACAGTTGTGCTTAATCCTGAAGGAGAGATTTGCTAACCTTATAGGGAAAATCCTAGGCTGCAATTCCTGTTGGTTGAAACAGCTAATAAGTGGGGTCATCCTTCTGGAATCCCTACTAGGGCTATAAGTATATGAGCCATTCTAGGAGCTGGGATTCTGCTTCCCTTGGGATTGGCTGATGCTTCAGAAATAGTCTAGACATAGACATGTAGACGCTCCTGAAACTGGTTTCAAGGGAAGAGCAGATTATGTCTATGTCTTCCCTTGCAATATAATGGAATCTGACCTCTTCAAATTTTTTGTCACAGAAAATTTTTTGGAGTAGTAAAAAGAAAGAAAGAAAGAAAGAAAGAAAGAAAGAAAGAAAGAGTCTAGACCAGGGGTCTGCAACCCGCGGCTCCGGAGCCGCATGTGGCTCTTTTACATCTTTGCTGCGGCTCCGGGGCGGATACTAGCGAGGGGAGGAGGCGCATTGTGTGCCCCGACACTCCTCACTGTGGTGGGTGCTGTACTGGCTGTGACGTCGCATGGGGGTGGTGCGTGCGTTACTCACGCATCGTCCCGACGTCACCTTCCCGCCCGCTGTCAGATCGTGGCTCCGGAGATATATTTGTTGTAAATGTCGCAATGGTTTTGCAGCTCCCAGTTGTTGTTTTTTCTTCGGAAACGGGTCCAAGTGGCTCTTTTTGTCTTAAAGGTTGCAGACCCCTGGTCTAGACATCGAAAGCAGCTACAGGACCTTCTCTGCTGATACCTGCCGGTTGGAATACAAATTTCCTCCTGCCTTCCAGATGGCAGAAGCATTTGCAACGTACACCCAAGTTAATTGCTGCCACCTACTGGAGAATTGATGTTGCAGCACTCTCAAGTTTTTGCATTTTTGTAGAGTGCACAAGGCACCCCACCTCACTGACTGCATCCTTGAATTAGCTATGAGTTGCTTCAAAAGACATAGACTTACTCTAGCAAATCTAGACAATGGGAGGTGAAAGGCAGCTGTGGATTTACAGAAACTTCTGATTTTCCAGTCTCTTGTTTGTTTATAAAATGTATACTTTACCCTTTGTCAAGCTTGCAGGTACCCCTGGATATGTCACTGGAGGCCTAAGCTTTCTCTGTGACTAGGAAAGCTTATAACCACTCTGTGTGGGGTTGCCCTTGGGGCTGGTTCAGAAGCTCCAGCTGGTGTGGAACACAGAAGCCAGCCTGCTGTCAGAGTACATGTGACAGCATTGTTTAAACATCTGCACTGGCTGCCCATCTACTACTGGGCCAGGTTCAAGGTCCTTGTATTAGTTTACAAAGCCCTAAACAACTTCAGTCCAGCATACCTCAGGGACCACTTGAACCCTCCTATGCCACCTCAGTCACTAAGATTAACTGCAGGAGTTTCATTGGTTGTTCCCCGAGTTAGAGCTCATCCACCCTTAGTTTTTGCACCTTGCTTTCTAGGCACAGGTCTGCACTTTCCCCAGGAAAACCCACTCTTTAACACTGAATCAGAACAAATGACTGTGGCGATCACACAGCGTCTCCGGGTGTTTCACCGTCTATTGATCCCTGTGCCACCACTTTATTTCTCGCTGCCACCACCCAGGCCCTACCTGGGACAATACTGAGTCCAGTCAGGGTTAAATTGAAACATAAACTTCTGTTTATTTATTGCAGTTTAACAAGCGTGTGGTTTCATAAACAGTATCGGTCAATTACATTCATGGGTTGCCTATCCAGACCTATAACTTCCGCTACCTGCTCTCACTCACTAAACCATCTCTCAGATATTTACTTGGCTTCCTAGCACCTAACTGTTCCTGACTTAGCTTATTTTGCTACACTAACTCAACCTACCCACAGACTCTATCCCAATTCACGCCCACTCCAACCAACCACCCAACTCCCAACAAACTCCCCCTTTGCCCCTCCCAGAGCTGGTTTTATAGTCCCTCTGACTCCACCCCCTGGGTTCTGATTGGGTACCCTGTTTCACCTCCAGCACTCTCATATGTTAACGTCACAATGACAAATCAGGTTTCCCACAGAATTGTTTCAAAATTATTTTTCAGAACTGTCTTTGCTGGGGTAGGAATTACTTGGACATGCAGCTTTAAACTGTGGACCTGTGCCTAGAAACAAAGGGAAGTCTGGATGAGCTTTTAGTGCAGCTCAGCAACAGCAACAAGAAACCAAGTCTTTAGTGTTGTTGGCCTAGTAGTTCTATGAAATCCACTGCCAACAGAGATTCATCAGGCGCCTTCTGCTTCAGTCTTTAAATGGACACACACACCCCTCACAAAAGGACAGATTGCTAATGCTGCTATTGTCTGTTAACTCGAATAAATACTGTGCTTAGCCATATTTCATGAGCTTGGGGATTGTTACCCAGACATCCAAACTAGGGTCCTAGGTTTTCCTGGGCAGGGGCTTGAGCCACAATTGAATACAAAAGGTCCCTAGATCAGGGTGGATAAACTTTTTGTCCTGGTGGGCCACATGGTTATCTTGCCCTACCCTGCAAACCAACTTTGAAGCTGCCCACCTGTCAATCATCTGATGTCATAATGACATCAAGTCTCTCTTTGGAAGCCTTGGCGAACTTCTCCTTCAGGTGGATAGCAGCAGCAGAAGGTGGAAATCAATATCTGTGTGATCACAAAAAACTGTGTATTTCAGAAACGCAACATCTGCACGGGAGCAAATAGCTTTCTTCTGTACCATTTTTTTTTAGTGCAGGATGTTGTAAACAAAAATCTGCCCTTTTCCCCTTATGGGGCATCCAAGAGCCCATATAGAGTCCTTACATAGGTTCCCTATGGTAGGAGAAAATAACAGAGGCCAACCAGAGAATATTGAGAAGCAAAGCAGCTAGTAAGCCTGATCTTTATTGAACTGTTGCAACAGGGTCCTCACTCACTACACACAGGAGGGAGGAGGAACCCAGAACAATGGCGCACAAGGCCTTATATAGACTTTTGAAATTGCCACCCTGTAGATCAAGACCACCCCCAGATACATCATACCAACATCACAGAAAAGGCGTTCTAAACAGAAATTTGAATGTTGTTTTTCTCCTGCCGTTGTTTATCTCCTGTCTGGCAGATTACTTGATTGGATACCCTGCTTACTAGATTGGATTGCCTGAGGAGCCTGGCCAGTCTTCTGTAATGATAAATACTTACCATAGTTCCTGGGCCAGGTCACACCCTATTCAAACACAGACATACCCTTAAGACAGGATTTGTGAAGGAAAAGACAACGGGGAGGCTTTTCCATTTTCCTTTAACCTTGCAGAGAAAACATTTGGTCAGTTTGGGAATCAAAAATGGTTCCAGGTCGGTCTTCCTGTGCTGATCTATGTACGGACTTCATTGATACACTTATGAACATTTAACATATATCTAAGACCTCAAAATTCCTATCACAAGGAAAGTAAGAGAGGCCAGTGAAGGCAACACCACAAAGCACCACCTCTTCTCCAAGACTGAGTTGGCCATTTATAATCAGTTCTGCCACCTACCGCAGCCAGTCCACCCACCCCACCAGGTGGGGTGATGAAACACCCGCTTCAGGCAGCGCCAGTGCAAGACGCCCCACTGCCGAGGTGGTGCCAACCTGATAAACACATATACCAGGACTAAGAATTCCTTCGTCTGGGTTTACTCCACGAGTGCTTAGGACTGCACCTCTTGATGCATCGTGACCCGACGCTCTCACGTTAAGAGAAACGGGACCCAGGGCTGCGGGCGCGTTTTACTATTGTTATTTACTGAACTTCCATGCCGCGCTTCCTCCGACGATCACAGGGCGGCTTAGTTCAGTTTGCTCAGCGCCCGCGTTTACAGCGCACGCCACCGACTCCCTCTCGCGCTACGTGCTGCCCTGCCCGCCGCGTTGCGCAAAGCAGGCGCTTCCCCGCTCGGACGCCCATTCCGGAGCTTGCTTGGGAGTTGTAGTCTGGCTGCCTCCCGGCGGCGACGCGCACGACGGAGCGCCGAACTACGTTTCCCAGGAGCCTTTGCTCCGGATTGTTTGCCTGCTTCCCCCGCCCCTTTCCCGAGGCGAGGGGGCGTGTGTGCCGCTTCCTTGTAGTCCGGGCCGTGAGAAGCAGTCGGTGGCCGAGCTCCGCGCTTGCTCGCCATGTCGCTGCTGGTGCGCGGGGTTTGCGCCGCGGGCGCCCGGGGCATGTCGCTGGGCGCCGGGCCGCGCTGCTGCTGCAGGAGGAGCTTCTGGGCAGGAGGCTGCGGGGCGCCGCCGGGAGCTTCCCGCTGGGCTGAGAGGCTCGGCTGGGGCGCGGCGGCGACGGCGGCGGCGGCGTTGGCCGGGCTGGGGCTGGCCCGGCGGGCCGAGATGGAGCAGCAGCGGCGGGGGCAGGAGGCGGAGGGCGCCGACGAGCTGGCGCTGCGCTGCGAGCGCTTCATGGCGCCGCCGGTGAGCGGGCTGGGCGAGCTGCGCGACCGCCGCGGGGCCATGCGGAGCCGCATGGAGCTGCTCATCATGGAGACGCAGAGCCAGGTGTGCAGCGCCCTGGCCCAGGTCGACCGCGGCGCCCAGTTCACCGTGGACCGCTGGGAGAGGAAGGAAGGTGACCCAAGTTCTGGAGGGGGGGTGCCGAGCACACGCACGGAAGTGCACGTCCGACACGTGCACTTCGGGCTCCCGGAATTATTGTTGTCATTGACTCCCCCCCCCCCCGGCAAGGGCTCTCAAGGTGGCTTGAACCCAAAAAGCGTAGAACCTAATAACAATTATAAAAAATCGATAGAATTTATATGATCTGTTAAAGCAAACGGATCGCTGAAATCGTAGTGTTGGAAGCATAGCTGTCAACTTTCAGATTTGAAAATAAGGGGTCAGCAGCCTCACCTGTCCCGGGGACAGCCTACGGGATATCTAGCAATCCGGGATAGCAGCGGGAAACGGCGCTGGAATAAGGGAATTTCCTGCAAAAAAGAGGAAGGTTGACAGCTATGGTTGGAAGGGATCCCGAGGGTCATCCAGTTCAACCCCCTGCTATGCAGGGATCTCAGTGAGATCATCTAGGATAAAAGCATCACAGCAAATCTCCCTCTCCTTAAAGGCAGTCAGTTCTGACCACCTCTAAGCCCTGCTGAATTCCGTGGGGGTTTCTTCCTTAAGTAAGCAGGGTTAGATATGCAGCCTCATTGATGCAGAATAGCCACCACTGTACTCAAGGGACTTGGTTCTGCTGTAAGTAAGGTCAACCACAAGGTTACTCATGGGGAAATAACCACAAGGTTACTTTCTCATAAGTGTGTACAGGATTGCAAGCACTGCTTGAGCAACACCTTTCAAAACAAAGCCAGAATAGCTAGTTTGGATTTGACTCCCTTCTTCACCCAAAGAGCTGGTGACTTGGAATGTGATTGCAATAAACTAGTGCAAGGGTAAAAGATATGTAACCTGTGTTACCTGCACTTGTGTATGGGCCATGCGAGTTTTAGGGGTGCCTGTATAAATGTGTGTAATTGGGGATGCTGCTACAATGTCACGTTTGGCTGTGTGTTTTGACACAGCTATAGTAAGTGTGAGCTGTAGCGGGAAGTTTTCAAAGTGAGACACACATACTCCTATCACTGTGTTTAACGGTGAATTTGAATCCATTCGTGTTTATAGCTATCAAACTAGGACATAGTAGCTTATTTTGGAGCATAAGAGAGTGTGGTCTTTGTGTACGTACAGTGAAAATGCCTAACATAAGGAAGTTGCAGATTGGAAGGGGTGGGAAGCTTAGAATATCTTATATTTGGCACTTTTTAGTCCATCTTTTGTGTATAGGATCTGGACTGTATGTTCATACAAGTCTCTTTATGAGAGGGACATCCTTTAGGGAAGACAGGTAGACATCTGGGAAGTGTGTGCCTTAGATTGATAATTGGAGTTTTAAAAAAATGTAATCTTAGAATTTTTAATATGTAATTAATATGAGAGTACCTAACCTTTGAACAGTTTCTGTTTGTGCTTTGTGCCCAGGGCTTCAGGGGCTGTTAATAAATGCCTCTCAGTTTTCTCCTGTTAATCATATTTGCTTCTGGAGTGAATTGCCAGATCAGGAACAAAATGTTATCTAACAGAAGCAGAAGAGCTGTAAAAGTCAAAGTTTCAAAGTTAATTGAACTAGATCATTTTTAGAGGCAAAATACCCTTAAATGATTTGTGTTTAATGGGCAGTTCACTTTTGAAGATGAGCATGACTGATTGCAAGGGAGGGTTTTGTACGACTGAGGCCAGTGTGGCGTGCAGGGTGCGTGGAGTGAAGCAGATAAGAAAGGAGGGTCCCACTGAGGTCCTATCTTCTCTTTACAAATATCAGAGAACACTGCATCTTTAAAACCAGAAAAAAACTATCACATCTACTTTTTGTCCTAATGCACATCGTTTTTGAGAGGAAGCTTTATAAAAATATCACTTTAATTTTTTTTGAAAAACTTAATTGGTTGATTTTCTTTCTGCTTAATAAGGTGGAAGCTAGTTCTGATTATAGTTCTGCTCAGTAACAGATTGTAGTTTTGTTCACACATCACAATAAGCCAAGGTTGCTGGCTTACATTGGGAAGCCACTGCCCAATTACTCCTGCTTCACTCTTCCTCTGTGCAAGCCCGGAAGCTGCAATTAAGCTTGACTTCCTGTGGTGCCCAAACCCAGCTTTGTTGCTCTTTAGCAAACCAGACTTAACCCATAGTTTGTTGTTGGCTTTTAAATGCTGGTTTGTTAGGAGGCAGCGGACCAGGATTCTCCTTTTTTAGGGCAGCATAGAAAGCCACCCTTCATGATGACTTCCTGGGTTGTTTCTCCTTCTTGTGCCTGGGGCAGGGTGAAAAAGGAATAATCTGACTAGGTACACACATGCTGCTTATTTCTGAAACTGTAATATGCTGGCCATCTTGCGTATTGTGACCTGCGAACATGGTTGGTGAATGTTCCTTTACAAGCTTCAGGTCATTAGTAGCTGTCTCTCCATGAAGCGGTAATGCATCCCAACTTGATTGAAGTTTAATTGAAATAATACTTCTGTGAATTTTTCATGACTCAAGATAATTATTGAAAGTTTTATCATTGCACAGTTTATCCCGCTGCTCAAATGATTGAGGGGCATGGATGGAAGGAAGACTTTAACATCAGTTTAATTCAACATCCTTCTGAATGCACCAGATTTAGCAAAACCATCCACAAAGTGTAAAAGTGTCAAGTCCCACCTGGCCCCTCCTCTGTAGCTTGAGTGCTGCCTTTTCCTGTTCTGAAGAGCTAAGCTGCCAAATTGCCTAGGTTTGGATAACTATATGAACAGGTGTCTTTACAAATGGCGTACGCTAATTTCGAACTGATTGGTAGTGAAATGAAATCCTGCTTCTTGTTTTAACAGGTGGCGGAGGCATCAGCTGCGTACTACAGAATGGAGAAGTCTTTGAGAAGGCCGGAGTTAATGTATCTGTTGTTTTTGGACACCTTTCTGAAGAAGCTGCCCAACAGATGAGAAGCAGAGGGAAAACCCTGAAGGGCAAAAGTGGTAAGGCGTGTTGCTCTGGAAATCTGGATCTGCCCAAGGCCAGGCTCTGAATGGGAGCAAAGCAGGGCAGGCTTCAGGCTGCATACAGGGCAAGCTGAGGCAGGGCATGATGCAAAGCTCAGGCTCTGCTATAGGCGCATAAGAGCTCCAGTGTCACCTCAGCAAAAAAACAAACTGAGACTAAAAAGTTGTGGGTCCGTGCACATTGCTTCTGGGATGCACGATGCAGAATTGGAATTACGGTTAGAAAAAATTGTTTTGTTTTCAGAGCTGGGTGGTGTTTTCATTGTTGGCACAGACTTCCTTTATTTTGCCTTATAGGAAAGCTGCCTTTTTGTGCTATGGGAGTCAGCTCCGTTATTCATCCAAAGAACCCTCACGTTCCCACCATACACTTCAACTACAGATACTTTGAAATTGAGGAGGCCGATGGTAAGAACAGTAATGAACCAGGAGTGTCTGAATTATATGTGAGTGAAAAAATAATGGAGCCCACCTTTAGAAGGGAGAATTCTTATGCTGCAGTAAGAGATTGAGAATTTCCCTCCTCAACCTCTGCTTGCCTAAATAATAATAATAATAATAATAATAAATTTTATTTATATCCCGCCCTCCCCAGCCGAAGCCGGGCTCAGGGTGGCTAACAACAATAGAACAGTACAACAGTACAACACAACACTCTAAAATCATTCATTATAAAATTAATAGTTTATTAATTAATAAACAAGATGATCTGTGGCATGTATAACAGATCTCTACAGCCATGACCTATTAGAGAAGTCAGCAGGAGGGAGAAAAGAAGATTGAGAAGATGTAGGTAGCAAATTTATCTCCTTTAATTCCCAGTGGGAAGACTTTCTCAAGGAACATGAATTTTACCGATTAACCTAGGCAGTGTGGAATCTGCTTGTCTTAACATCCTAAAAATATCTGAGTATTTTTCTTTACAATGTTCTCTTCAGTTTTCCACAACTATTTTATGCAGCATTTCAGATGCTTTAATCCCTGGTTTTGCAGGATGTATTTTGTGACCAAGGGACAGTAGTGTCAACCTGCCTTTTATATATGAACTTGGTTCTTATTATTTTTTAAAAGAATTTCTCTCATCCATAAGCCTGGGAGAGTGCAGAAGTTAAAATAAGTGCCTTATATGTAATCAGTTTTCTCAACTACCCTTCAAAATTTTCCTCAGATGTATTGGCAAGTATAATGCAGGCAGTTGCCTTAAGTTCAATATATATATATATATATATATATATATATATATATATATATATATATTTGTGTGTGTGTTACAGATGAGTCAGTAAGTAAAGGCATTATTCATATATTACAAGAGTAAATGTAAAAAAGTGATGAGTTAGAGACTTCTGCTTGCAGAACATTCCTGTCTGCTACAGCCTCCTGTACACCCTCAAAATCAGCTCTAAGGAATTGCAGGACCCTCCAGAGCAGATTTTGTGGGCATGGCGGTGAGGGGAGGAAGGGGAACTCCCATTGAATAAGTGGAGTTCAGTTCGTGGAGCTTTGGAAACAGCTCAAATATATCTAATAACTTTCTTATGGGTAAAATAATTATGTAGTTGTTGGGGGGGTTTTTTGCCCTTAGGTACGACACAGTGGTGGTTTGGTGGTGGAACAGACCTCACTCCAACTTACTTGGACAAAGATGACGCCGTTCATTTCCACAAAACTCTGAAGGAAGCCTGTGATCGGCATAATCCAGAGCTGTACCCCAAGTTTAAGAAATGGTATGCAGAAAGCCCTAATCAAATTTTACTTGAGGAAGGAAGAGATTATCATAAAACATCTTGGAGCTTTTGCCCTATAGTTTTAAAGATGTCCTCTATCTGATGATGATGATGATGATAATAATAATAATAATAATAATAATAATAATAATAATATTTATACCTCACCCATCTGGTTGGGCGGCTCCCAACAGAATATTAAAAACACAATTAAACACGAGACATTAAAAACGTCCCTAAACAGGGCTGCTCAGCCAATGCCTGTACTGTTGATGTCATTAAGAACTGAATGGGACCAGAGAGAGTCAACTCTCTTCCCTCCCTCCCCTCCCCTCCCCCTACTCTTCTGCTAAAGGTGGAGGTTATGCAGCTGTGCCCCCGCCCACAAGGCTGTATATAGTGATGTATTTCAAAATCTGCCAATATAACCAATTTTTTGTGCCTAACGTTCATGGTTGTAGGTGTGACGATTATTTTTATATCAAGCACCGAGGAGAACGACGAGGGATTGGAGGCATATTTTTTGATGACCTGGACTCCCCTTCAAAAGAAGAGGTCTTTCAGTTTGTGCAGAGTTGTGCCAAAGCCATTGTGCCTTGCTATGTTCCCATTGTGAAGAAGCACTGCCATGACACCTTCTCACCAGAGGAAAAATTGTGGCAGCAGATCCGCAGAGGGAGGTGAGCTTTGGAAGGCTTCAAACCACGGGGAAGGGGTGCTGTTTTGCTCGTCAGTTGATCAGCAAGATGGCTAATCCAAAACCATTTTGCCCCCTTTTCATAAAATGTCAGTTTAATACATTTGAAGTAACCATGAGCCTTCTTCGTGTCTTTGTCCTAAGTCAGTGGTATTCCAATTTCTTCATCATCCGAAGCTCTACCAGGCTTCTAACTGCCAGCCTGTTGAGTTGTGCCCGGAACTTAATTGGAAGACACTGAATTTGTTTCCCTGTTGACAAGATAAATACGTCCCCGCCAAATAAAACTGAACTATATCAGCATACTTGTATCCACAAGCCAATGACAGTTTCTGAACAATCTTGTTGCAGCATTTGAAATTCCAAGTGCTGACTATGTCTGATTATCTTTCGATTCTAAAGACAGCCTTGGAGCATGGTTCTGGTTTTGTGAGATCAGGGCGTTGCTTGCAGGGAAAAAACACAGGGGCTGCTTCGTGTCTTCAGATAAACCATGTAGAGGCTGGGATTAGGGTAGTTGGGTTCTGTTTTTCCTTGCACTAAGATAAGGAGTGACAAGCTAACCATTATAACTAACCATATAATTATGATGCTCTTTTGTTTCTGAGCCAAGCAATTGAGCAGTTCTTTTACAAGCAATGTTGCTAACCTATGTGCATGGCTGGATTTATTCCAAGTTTCTCTGCAAGCATCGACTTTCAGAATTCAGCTTAAGATCCTTGGACTCTGGGTTACTTTTTTTTTTTTTAGCTTCTAATGAAGTTCAACCTGAAAATATGTGGAAAGTGCTTAGTAAAATCATGAAGGCTAGGGCTTTTATGCAGGATTTGCCTGGCCAGGTACTGGGGTAGAATTTCCTGCAGAACTTCTTTCCTTTACTTATAATTAAGCCAGAATTAGTAACACAGTTTAAGGAAACAGACAAAAGTCTCTCTTTCTCCCCTGTGTTCTCCCACAGGTATGTGGAATTCAATCTTGTTTATGACAGAGGTACTAAGTTTGGACTTGCAACACCAGGATCTAGGATTGAAAGCATCCTTATGTCTTTGCCACTCACTGCCAGGTAAGAGCGTAATCTCAACTTCTAAACAGAACTTTTCAGGTGTTGCTTGATAGGAAACTAACAAGTTTTGTTGCTTTTTAATTGCAAACAAGATTTCATTGCAGTGAGTTTAAAGAGAGTTCAGCTCCAAATGTGTGCTATAGCTAGCTTTGTGCAATAAGTAGCAATAACTAGCTTTCTCGGAATCCATATTTCCATGCGCACTAAGCCACTGGGTGAAGAATGTCCTTGCCACTGTGAGAAGAACACTTCCCTCTGGAGAGACCCGAGAGAGGCGGGGATAGATTGATATTTGCTGCTGCTGGGTGCTTAGTGAATGGGCAACTGTGAGGGAGTGCCATCAGCTGGGTCTTTTTCCATGTTGTGAACCTGAACTCAGTAGGTCCTCATAATTTTGGGGGACTCAGCTGGCTGGCTGGGGATATTGCTACCGATAAGAAACAACTTGCCTTTCCATCGGAAAGTATCCAGCTACTGTCTTGTTCTGCTCCTCTGGATTTGATGCTTAAATGAAGAACATGTCAAGTGTCTGGCCAGTACAAGAAGCTCTGCTTCCCCTAGACTACCTCAGGGTCTGATGAGTGCTCACCTGGGTTTGTGGCCAACAGCCTCCCTCCTGAGTCCCTCCATCGGCATATTTTCCTGTTTTGGAGAGAGATGCTGCTACCAACTCCATAAGGGAGGGTGGTTTGTATGCTTATCTAGTATGAGGAAGAGATGAAGGATATTCAAAAGTCCTGCTTTACATACAGGTGGACCTTTTCTCAGGGAGTTCTTACAGCTTTACTTACGTGTCTTCCTGGCTATTCTAGAGGGTTCCCCAACTCTTGGGAGCTGAATGGGGGGGGGGTGGAGTGCCACAGGCTGCAGAGAGAGGGGGAAATTGGTGGACACCCCCTCCCCTCCTCTCTAGTGAATCATAGAATTGGAATAGACCACAAGGGCCATCGAGTCCAACCCCCTGCCAAGCAGGAAACACCATCAGAGCACTCCTGACATATGGTTGTCAAGCCTCTGCTTAAAGACCTCCAAAGTAGGAGACTCCACCACACTCCTTGGCAGCAAATTCCACTGTCGAACAGCTCTTACTGTCAGGAAGTTCTTCCTAATGTTTAGGTGGAATCTTCTTTCTTGTAGTTTGGATCCATTGCTCCGTGTCCGCTTCTCTGGAGCAGCAGAAAACAACCTTTCTCCCTCCTCTATATGACATCCTTTTATATATTTGAACATGGCTATCATATCACCCCTTAACCTCCTCTTCTCCAGGCTAAACATGCCCCTCATAAGGCATTGTTTCCAGGCCTTTGACCATTTTGGTTGCCCTCCTCTGGACACGTTCCAGTTTGTCAGTGTCCTTCTTGAACTGTGGTGCCCAGAACTGGACACAGTACTCCAGGTGAGGTCTGACCAGAGCAGAATACAGTGGCACTACTACTTCCCTTGATCTAGATGCTATACTCCTATTGATGCAGCCCAGAATTGCATTGGCTTTTTTAGCTGCCGCGTCACACTGTTGGCTCATCTCAAGTTTGTGGTCAACCAAGACTCCTAGATCCTTTTCACATGTACTCTCTCAAGCAGTATCAAAATCACACAGACAGCCATTGGGTCCCACTCTGAGATATCAAAAGAAGTATAAACTGTACTGTCTAGAGAGCATGCATCCTGCTCTCCAGGTGAAAGTAATTCTATGTTTGTGATTTTAAAATTGTCTGCAGGTGGGAATACATGCATTCTCCTCCAGAGAATTCCAGGGAAGCTGAAATCCTAGAAGTTTTGCGCCATCCAAAAGACTGGGTGCCCTGACAAGCTGCGTCGGCTGCACTCCGCCAGCCATGAAGAAAGGACACAAACTCCTACCTGCTTGCTCATCAAGCTGCCATTGTGTGGCAGTTAGTTTTTTATCTACTTATTCTCTTTATCATGTGCCTTAGAAATAGTGTTTCAATTTTGTTATGTGTAAATATCCATTTTAAAAGCCACAAGCTGCTGCGTTAGCAGTTTCTTGGCCAGAGGATCACTTGACCATTTGTACCGGTATGATACACTGCTGAAAATGCAACAGGCTTGGCGCAGAGGCAGCCCAAGAAGGTGAAATGCGCTCAAAATGTGGTCGGCACACACTGCCCTAAAACTCTGCACCAGCTCCTAAGGTTTAGACCCAAAGCTGTTTTTCCAGGAACCTCCCTTGATTTACCCTCCTGATTGGCATGATTCTTTTATAGGCTATCTTAGCCCATTTCAGCAGATAAGAGTTGCTTTCTCTTTAAATCCCCTTTGTGTCCTATGGGGTCATGTATTTTAAAGCTTGTCCTTTTGATCTGCAATAATTTCTCAAATGAGTAATATGATGGGGAATGTTTTGCAATTAGAACAATGTAAAAGAAATTTGGACAGGGGTTTCCTGTCACTAGATCACCAGTTCAGGTTCCTGTAATATGCGTTCACAAACAGTACGGCATAAATTACCTTATATAAAGTACAGTGCATTATGTTTGGGAAAGGGCCGTAGCTCACTAGTGAAGCTGATCCTTTGCATCCAGAAGTTCAATTCCTGGTTTCTCCTGTAGGCAAGAGGGAATTCTTTTGTGTGTGAAAGTCTGGAGACTAGCCTCTGTCAGTCATTGTCATACAATACTGAGTTAGATCGACCAAGGGTCTGATATTGTATTGGGCAGCTTCCTATGCTCCTACATATTTGAACATGTGCAAGTTTTTTGAACATTTGCCCAGCAGATGCACAGAGTAAGTAACATTTCTCACTTGCTGGATTAATTTTTTTCAGCCTTTGCCCTCAAGAAGCCTTAACCTAGTCCGAGGGAGGTGTTTCTACAGGCCAAGAAGCATGGCTAAGAGCATCCGAATATTGTTGGGCAGTGACCGCTTAGACCAATTTTAGAAGTTGTGCCCTCTTTGTATTCCCCACATTTGTAAATAAAATGAAAAAGCTGCATGGAATAGAATGCATACCTTTCGATTTTCAGTTCTGTCTCGTATTAACATTTGCAAGTGATTCATTCCAAACCTAAAAGTGAGCCTAGTGACACTTGGAAAACGACCGTAAACATGTAGACCGTAGAAAGCTTATTTTTATACCCCTTCTCAGCCCAAAAGACCCCCAAAGCCTCAATTAATTCAAATTGATCCTGTCTTGGTTGGCAGAATGTACTGTAAGGATGTGTGGTGATAAAAGAATGTCAGCTCAGAATGTTTTAAAAAGAGCAAAACATACTTCTGTCACATCAGATTTATGAAGAAAGGATTCTCCCATCTCAGGTTTACTGCACCTGCACCTTGTCATGAAAGGCTTTTCTTAAACACCAAGGCTTAGATTTTACATTTGGAAATGGCTCTGTGCCTATGGTATGATGTTCTTCTACTTGTATTGTAGCGAAGGTCACAATACATTTTTAATAACTGAGCCGGAGTGTGCTTCCTTAGAATTTTAAGTGGTTGGTTTGTTTTTGGCAATGCCTTCAGTTGTCTCCCTTACTAGAAACCTAGCAGCAGGGGTGTCACATTCCTGATCTGTTAGCCATGCTGGCTAGGGCTGATGAGAGTTGGTGTCCAACAACATACAGAAGGCCACAAATAAACTCCCCTCTGGATTTAAAATTTTCAGTAGTATATTCTGCACTACACTATGCACTAGTATATTATACCATGCACACACTTGGGAGTAAACCCGCTAGAACTTATTAGGGCACTTCTGAGTAAACATACATGGGATATTTGCCTTGAGCTTTATGGATTTCAGAAAATGGATCAGCTCTTTTGTGCAAAAGTTAGTTTTGTGTTTCTGTGTGAATGTGTGTCTTCAATTGTTCCTCAGTTTTTCACCCAGTGCAGAAAATGGAGGAATCTGCGGCAACAGAGAAGCTGGAAGAGTCAGAGAAATTCCAAAGGCTGCCATGTTTTGTAGATTTGACCGAATCCTTGATGATATTCTGCCTCCAACAACATTTGAAAGTTCCCAGTATCATGTGCTAAGCGTGTTGCTTAATAAGTGCTCCAATGCAGTAGCAATGCTATGATTGATTACATTGCTACCTTTTGAATCTTGAATCAGAAAAAAATGCACTAGTGTTCATTGGCTGTAACTATTTGAAAATATTGCTCAAGTTTTGCACAACAGCGTTTCCAATTTCTTCCAAGATTTCTCCCCACCCCAATCATTTAAAACCCCTGGTTTAAAAGGGGAATTTTCCCCCTTGAATTTTTCCGTGTCTTCCATTCTCCCTCCTGCACAGCCTTCAAATCTACAAAACCTAATAACTTATTTAGTGCTCTTACAAAATGCTGTTGACTTTAATGTTCTGTTTGCCAGCAGAACTTCACATCCTTTACTGTGAAACTGAATAAAGCGGCTGAGGCTACAAACCTGTGTGCTGGTCATTTTTCTTTCAGGCTTTAGGGAGCTATGTTTTCTAGTAATCATCACAGGTGATGAAAAGTCATGAGTAGGTAGTTAGTAATTTAAGTGGTTTATTCTGTAGAAAATACAAAGGCAATGTGAGCATGGGACCATTCCCAGGATTGGATTCCTCATCGGTGGTCTTGCATGCACATTGATGTGATGGTTCTTGGGCCCCTGATGTGGCTCGTGCCAGCCTGGTGGGTTCCTCCCTGGGCTTGTGAGCAGGTAATTCATCCCACCCCTCCTCCTGATCCAACCAGCTCCTCTAGGACATCTCAGAACTCAAGACACTTAAGAACCACCCAGATAACTTCATTTGCTCATGCATCCTTCATGGGACACCTTTTCTATATAACTTCGTTGTTTATATAAATTCGTGTATATATCATTTTTTATATTTTTTGAAAGTTATCAATCAGGCTCCCCACTATTGTACCTCATATTCAAAAGCAAAACTTAAATTTCACTCTTCTAACAGTTCAGTTTTTGTGGCATTTTGAAGCAGACCAGTGTTTTGAAAACACACTGCTTTAAGTTTTGACTCTTGCTTCTGGCACATAGATGACCCTAAGCAATATTCAAAATTATGCATTTAATATATTTATATCCTGCCTTTCTCCCAAGTTAGGATTTGACTACCTTCTCAAACAGCAGCGGTAACTTCAATAGGCATTTATTGCTGAAGGCGCAGACACACCAAAACAAATAGTGCTTTTATTTGCCATAAGATCTCTGCTCTGTGAGGGTGGGTGCAGATGTACCCACTCATCCAAAATGCATCTTAAGTGGTGGTTCTGTATTAACTTTTAGGTTCTGTGAAAGTTGGAAAACACACTGCTGTACACAGCTATAGGTAATCTGAGAACAACTTTTAAGAAAGCAAGCTGAGTGTGTTTTGCAGCATTTTGGAGTATGCTCCCTAGGGGGAAATCTGCTTTTCTTCATATCCGTTGCTTTCAATGAATGATGTAAAAAAAAAAAATATGCTCAGTGGCCTTAAATGTTATGCCCTACATTAAGTTGTTAATATTTAAGATTCTTTTTTGGCTTCCCTGATTTTGTTTTACTCAGTTTCCTGAGTGTCACCAAAAAGATTCTACTTACAGAAAGCCCCCAGCAAAGATGCCTTCTATTTTAAGATACCTGTTAAATTTTCTATATAAACTAGACTAGGTCCATTGAAAAGTGTTTTTAAATAAGAAAAAGCAAAGGTTTCAATAAATACCATGTAACTAGGTGTTGTATTACGGTAGTTATGGATTAAGAAAGCTACCCTGTGACACCAGGGGCTTACTTCAACTGCAGGAAGGGTGGAGAGGAAACTAAAATATTCCCCACCATTAACATGCAACATATTTATTAAATCTTACGATCTAGTTTCTTTCTTTACGTTTTCTGAATAAGGAAGAGGCAGGAGAGATGTCAGAGCAATGGGTGGTCTTCTATCTAGGCTAAAATGATAACATGTGTGAGAAACCATCCGATACCTTTATACTTCTACAGAAGTAAAACTATATAGGCTGACATCAGAAGAAAAATATTTACAAATAGTATAAATGCATGCAGAACACAAAGGTTAACAGGACCAAGACCAAAAAAGAAAACACAGAAGGAATGCGGGTAGTTAATGAATCGGAAGGAGGCTTTTGCTTTGCTTAATGAACAGTATTAAACAATTTAATTACAACCTCCAGCGAAATGTTAAAGACTGCATCTCTCACTGCTAATCGTTTTCAACTACGCTTTTTCATGAAAAATTTTCCAGCTCGGCGGTGGCGCGCCGTGATCGTATAGTGGTTAGTACTCTGCGTTGTGGCCGCAGCAACCTCGGTTCGAATCCGAGTCACGGCAAAAGTTTTCACCTTGTTTTCTTGGCCTTAACAAAGCGGAATAGAAACCTGATACAGTAACCACCTTTTGTTTCCAGTTGTTGCTTCTTTTTTCCCCTTTTAGAAATGTTTCCCGTTTTTCTAGAGGAAAAGGATGCAAAGGAGTCCTCTTTTCTCCAGCCTCTCTAACGCAATTTATCAGGGGCGCACAATGCAAACCATTAAAAAAGAAACCATTTTAGTGCATTGGAGACATGATGCAGAAGAAAGAGATTTTATTTATACATATTGTATAGAAGCCAACTGCAGGGCAGACACCGTCCTGGAGAACAAAGTAAAGCCTATGGGGAAATTTCCATGAATAAATAAATATAAAAATAAAGCAACTGTACCTGTAAAACTTGCGTTTGCCCCAAGGGGAGAAAAGTAGCAAAGAAAAATTAGCTGGCCCGTACGGGGATCGAACCCGCGACCTTGGCGTTATTAGCACCACGCTCTAACCAACTGAGCTAACCGGCCATAGCTGAAAGAACCGCTTAGATTTTGCCCCTTCCAGAAATGCTAGTGTCAAGTTTCGTTTTTTTCGAGATTAGACTACTTTACTGTATATGCAGCACTTTGAATTTCCCCTGATGCCCGCACTCTGAAAACACGCATATTTTTCTCATTGCCAAGGGAAATTGGGGCGGTTGCCTGCCCGATCTCATGCACAGGCAGCGGCGGAGAAAAGCAGAAACCCAGGGGAATAATCGCTGCTTGTTTTTCTGCAAAGAATGAATGGTGAGCTCACTGCCGCTTCTGCAAGCGAGGGGACCTTCAGCTGGAAGGATCCGAGGTGACAAGCAGAATGCACACGAAGAGGGAAGCGAGTTTCACAATTTTATCGTATAGGTATATTATTTATATTTATTAGGTATATTATTCCTTCTGCAGGACCTGAAGCAAACAAAATTAGGAGCTTATTCGGAAGGATCCCGGGTTGGGTTCTGGGGTGCATTTTCCTTGAAATCTCCTAAATCTCATATCGTGGATGGGGAAAATTGGGTTGCAATTCATCGAGCCTTACCTGCATTGACTCCTATTATGTTCCCCACAAAGGGGAGGGTGGGTCTAGTATATATCATGCTCATAGCTGTCAACTTTTCCCTTTTCTTGCGAGGAATCCTATTCGGAATAAGGGGGGAAAGTTGACAGCTATGAATGCATGCTAAATAAAGCAAGATGTTGTTGTTATTGATTTGGCTTGTTGTGGGGTATTTGTAAAATAAAACAAAAAACCACATTTATGAAGCACTTTTTTTTTTTACTAAGGTCTGCTAAGTGACAAGATAAGGCAGTCTCTGCCCACACACGCATAATCTAATAGTCATACAAAATGAAAGGGAAGGGAAGAGGAACATCAGAATATAAGAAGAGCTTTGCTGGATCGGTTCAGCGACCACCCAGTCTCCCCATAGTGGCCAAACAGGTGCCTTTTGGAAACCAGCAAACAGGACTTGAGCACAACGGCACTTTCCCATCCTGGCATTTAAGACATTCCTACATTGTGAAATGCAGTAGTTGAATTATTCTTTAGGGGAGGCCTCAATAAAGGTATGATGTAACAATAGGCGCCGTGGCTTAGCTGGTTAAAGCGCCTGTCTAGTAAACAGGAGATCCTGGGTTCGAATCCCAGCGGTGCCTTGAGAGTTCCTTTCATTCTTCTAGTTTGAGCTTTTCCCCCACCTAAAGAGGTACAGGGGCTGCATCATCATATGATTATTCTAACTATGGTTTTTGCTCTGTGGCATCTCAGCTTGAGCAAAGCGTTCCAAGAAAAGGAAGCGCTCAAAGTGAAAGCACAAAGCTCAAGCCGGCCGTTGATGTGCAACAGAGAAAGCCGCACGCTATCAATCAATCAATCAATCAATCAAACAAGCGGGCTGCCCCGTCCAGCCTAAGTCGGCTCGTCCTTTCAGGGGTCGTTCCCAGCCCAAGGCCAGAAGGTGCAGAAAGTGATGGTGCAGCCCATCAACCTCATCTTCAGATAGCTACAGAATAGATCCAGAATTCAGGTGTGGCTGTATGAACAGGTGAACATGAGGATAGAAAAAATAAAAAAAAATTCCTTCCAGTAGCACCTTAAAGACCAACTAAGTTAGGATATGAGGATAGAAGGCTGTATTATTGGATTTGATGAATATATGAACTTGGTTCTGGATGATGCTGAGGAGATTCACTCCAAGACAAAATCAAGTAAACAGCTGGGTCGAATCATGTTAAAAGGAGACAATATTACTCTTCTACAGAGTGTTTCTAACTAGAAATAGCTATTGAGTCTGTTTTACTTATTATTTTAATTTTTAAACCTATAGAAGAAAACATGCAGTGGTTTAATGGTATCACTCCCAATTCTACCATTGGTGTCTGAAGAGTGAAGAATGAAGCCAGTTACTTAATTTGTGCTTGCATAATTTTCAATAACTTTTCTACATTGGTGTTGAATGGTAGTTCTTTATAAATAAAACTTTTTATTAGTAAACAAACAAACAAGCTACTCCTCTCAACTGCCTCACTCAATGCTCGCTTACTCACACCTAAGTGACAGGGCTCAACACCAAGGGGGCGCTGCAAAGATTGTGCATCTGAGCATGTGCAAAGTGCCTGTATTTCACCGGGGCCAGCAAACCTGCCTCCACCTCGTCCTCATATCAAACTTGAGAGGGCATGGAAGCCTTGGTTTCCATGCAATGGGGGATGATCTGAAAGGGCTCGTGTTCCTTTAAGAAGAATCCCAGGCTCGTTTCGACTGCAGACCGTCTCTCCAGATCGCTTTGCTTCTCGTCTCTGCTAGCAGCTTCTGCAGCAATTAGGCATTGCTCCCGCAATGTCTTACTGAAATGGGGTGGGGGCACCTCTTTGGTCCCCGCTCTGTGCTTCTGACCCTCTGCCCGCCGCCTTGGCAATATATCGGTCAGAAAAGTTCAATAAAAATATTTCTTTCCTCCAACCTCTGAACACTACCTTAAATGGCAATAATAATAATAATACAGGAGCGAAATATTGTTTCGAATACGTAATATTTCTATATTCGCAAAACACATCGCAGATTTAAAAAGAAACTACGTCGGAAACTATCTCGGAAAATGCTGGCTGTTATTAGCACTGAAACAAAGAAAATGTGTTTGTCAGAAGTGGGATTCGAACCCACGCCTCCAGGGGAGACTGCGACCTGAACGCAGCGCCTTAGACCGCTCGGCCATCCTGACACCTACAAAATACAGCTCTCAAACAGGTCCTAGTAATCCAATATTATAGCGAGAACATTTTTCTATCCACAAATTTTAAATATGTATGGCATATAAAACAAAGGATTTGCTAACACTCTGTTTACTCTTTGACAAGCTATTCACGTGTCCTGGGTTTTCTTCTTACACATCTCCTTAGAATACACCCATCAGTCTGGAGAGAATCTCTATGCAGAGGTTCCAAGATCATTGCAGGCTACAAAACTTGCTCTATATACTGTACACAAGGTTACTGAACAGTCTTTTTGCAGTATAAAGCAAATCCTATTTTCAATTATTGCAAGCTTGCAATTTATGTAGTGCAAGCTTAAAGGTCTGATCACCATATGAAACAAAAATTGCCCCAAGACGGCACTCTTTTGAGGATCAAATTAATAATTATTTCATAGCTAATATACTTCCTTTTCCAGAGGAAGCATGATTTAGTGAAATACATTTACAGAGACACAACCTGAAGGAAGCTTTGGTATGTAATTATGAAACAGATTGAGATAACAAAATGCAGCAGGAAATTTAGGAATTCATTTTAATCTGAGGCTCTAGTATCCCTTTTGGAACCATTTAACATGAAGGCTGCTGGCCAGAGGTTTAAAGACTGTCTCAAGGCAAATCTTTTAAAACGTAGCATAAACACCAACAATTGGGAAACACTGGTCTGCGAGCGCTCCAGTTGGAGAACAGCCTTTACCAAAGGTGTCATGGGCTTTGAAGACACTTGAACTCAGGACGCAAGGGAGAAACGTGCTAAGAGGAAGGCACACTTGGCAAATCCACACCGTGATCAGCTCCTGCCCGGAAACCAATGTCCCCACTGTGGAAGGACAGGCCTCCACAGTCACTTACGGACTCATTGTTAAAACCGTGTTTATGGAAGACAATCTTACTCAGCTACGAGTGATTGCCAAAGAAAGAAGCAGCAGCTCTGCCTCCAGTCAGAGACAGTGTCTTCCTGAATACCAGTTGGCAGAAACCATAGGAGTGGGGTGGTGGAAGAGTGCTTTTGTGCTTGAATCCTGCTCATTGCTTTCCCACAGATATCTGGCTGGCCACTGTGAGAACAGGATACTGGACTAGAAGGATTTGGCTATCCTTGGGGATTTCCAGTTAGTGCTCCCAGTTGTACCATCCAACTCCTAACATGCTTGCCCATCCTTCTGCTGTATATAGCCTGATCTGAACCGATCCAAACTGCAGTATTTGCTTGTTGTTTTAAATCTTGTTGGCACAACACACCCAAGTTGCGACCTTCAATCTATCAACTGCTGTTTGAACCACTTTGTCTCTAAAGTTCTTGCAGATGAGCAGGGATGACTTTGCACACCAGGTTTCTAAGTGGCCTCAGTTGGTGTTCATTGGGACAGCAGTTCAAAGGAAAGGATTCTGGCCATTGCTGGCCATGTGATATGACGAGAAGTATTTATCTTGCAATAGAGCATACTAGGTGGGTGGAAAAACACAAGACAATAGTCTGGCTAGCTAGCAATGATTCAATATCAGACACAGGCGGATCATTCTTCCTAAATTTCAAAGGATCACAAGTAGGGTACGTCCTCCTACAGAAAGGTTTAATTATGAAGAATGGGGTAAGGCAACACTTAACCACTTTTATTCATTAATATAGTGAATTTTCAAAAGGTGCACACAAACGTGGCAACCACATATTTAAAACAGAAACAGTGTTTAAATGCCAAAAAGGAGCTTGAGATCTGCCAGGGTGAGCTTTGTCGAAGAATCTACTCTTCCTGACAACACTTTCTGGGCCAGCTCTTTTTTCTTGCTTTGGAGCTCCGAGATCTTTTCTTCTACTGTCCCTTCACAGACAAACCTAAAATCAAGTAGACAGCATTATGAATACAGGTTTTGTGCATTTTCGTTGGTCAAGCTTTCAAAATAAATTAAGCACAGTGCAAAGAACTGAATCAGGCCAGATTCCACCTTGCTGGCCAGCTTTGACAGGGCGATGGGACAGTTCACCTAACAATCACTGTGTGTCAATATGATGCAAGGCGATGATTTCAAAGGGACTCCCTGCAGCACCCATCAGCTGATAGGTGCTGAAAGCAGACTCTTCAAAGGAGCGGGCTGTTGATGCCAATCAGCTGACAAATTACTTTCTGAGCAGATTTTCTCAGCACCAATAATCTGTGGAGCACTGAAAGTGAGCCCCTTTGAAGAAGCACCATCAGTGGATTGGCACCAAGAGGAGCCCCTTTGATGACAGTGAAGCTTCAACAAGGAACGCCAGGTGTTGGCCAAGTGGGTGTGGTTTCGGGAAATGGGCTTCAAGGCCCTGATCAAGTTTGCAAGCTAGAGGCTCCCCATCGCTGCTTTAGAAGAACTGAGCTGTGATCACTTAAAAACCTCATGAAAAGAGATCAGGAGAGCGGATCAGAATACCCCCCCAACTTCACCCCCCTTCCATATGGAACCTGAAGAAATCTCACGACCCCTAGAAATTATGCAAACAGAGATGGTGCAAAAAGCAAAGCCTGACCTGTGGATCGTGACATCGTTTTGCTGTCCTACGCGGTAAATGCGGTCACAGGCTTGGTCCTCCAGTGCTGGATTCCTGAAATTTAAGAAACTGTTCAGTCATTTCCCTCTTTATAACTATAGGTTAATCTAGATGAAAGATATTTTAGCTCATACAATTACATCTAGTACACAGGATTGCCAAAAAGCAAGTCAGAGATACCCCCTAACACTTTAAATCTATCTCAGCCTTGGAAGAAGTAGTGACAACATCTCCCTCAATTTCCTCCCAGCTTCTTATCATCCTCCTTCCCCTGTTCTGTGGCACACCTGGACTCCTGTTCCTTGAACTGAAGGTGCTTGTGGATACAATGAGTCCTTGCTTCCTCATCTTCTCAAAGACCAACTAAGAACTAATCTAGAAGGCGATTCGCTAACACAAGGTGATTTACTGACAACAGATGTAACAGTGAATGTAACAGTGAATATTTCTTATTTATTTAACAAAATTTATATGCCGCTTCATTTTAGCAAAACCTCTTAGTAGTTAGTAGTAGTTCACAAGAAAACAAAACCCTCTTATGCAGATTATAGAAATATGCACTATATTTTCCAGTTGCAACGATTTGTAAGAACCAAATACATAATTTGGAGTCCTTCATGAATGATTCTATCCTTTTGGTCAACTCAGATCTGATTCTTGCAGCTGCAAACACACACACACACGAAACACCATGAGAAGGTTTCTGTTAAGTGGCAAAAGCTGCCGCATTTTTACCAATGCATGTCAAGGAGAAAGAGATGGTTTCCTCCAACTAGATTGAGGCCAACACCTCCAGCCAGAAGAGAGATCATCATCACCTGTGACAAGAGAAAGCTGTTAGGTGTTGCACAACACATTTATACACCATTTCTCTTCGGCACAGCCTGCGTACATTTTGCCAGTTACACTGCTTCTTGGTTTGTTTCCAGAATCAATTAGAGTGCTGGTTTTAGCCTATAAAACCCTAGACAGCTTGGACCCAGGTTATCTGAAATATCATCTCCTCCCACAGACCCCTACCTAGACCTTTGCTGTTTTGGTATAATTTCAAAATAAACCTTACGCTCCTTCTCTTGCAGCACAATCCTAACCATGCCTACTTATAAGTAAGTCCTACTGAATTCACTGGGGCTTGTTCCCAGGGAAGTGCGGCTAGGGTTGTAGTCAAGAGTGTGGTTTTACAAGTGTTATTTTGTCTCTACTAGGGAAAGGTTTATGTTGTTGTTTTTACTGACTTTTTGTTTTAATTGTATTTTAAGTTTTTATATATATATATATATATATATATATATATATATATATATATATATATATGCTTTCGTAGATTTTCACGGGTACAGGAATGCAGGTTTTGGTGTCTTCGGGTGTCTTCCCGTGTAAGAGTCGGGGTGTCTGTGCGACGTTTCGACGAGGTCTCACTCGTCATCTTCAGGCTGGTGCTTTCGGCTTCTTGTTACTGGAACAGAGCTCTGTTCCAGTAACAAGAAGCCGAAAGCACCAGCCTGAAGATGACGAGTGAGACCTCGTCGAAACGTCGCACAGACACCCCGACTCTTACACGGGAAGACACCCGAAGACACCAAAACCTGCATATATATATATATATATATATATATATATATATATATTCATATATATAATCTCATCTATCTACTATATCTATATATATATCATATCTACCTATATATCATATACCTATATATTATATCTACCTAGGAAATGTTACGGGCCGGTGACTATATAATTATCAACATGAACTAGAAACCTAGATTGTTGTTTTATAAAGCAGAAATTCTTAAATGCAGAATTGTGTGCCCCGCAATGCTTGTTTTTACAGTATATGGTATGTTAAACCTAGAATGTTTACTCAGAAGTAAATTCCATTGAGTGCAATAGGGCTCACTCCTAAGCAAGTGGGTATAGGACTGTCAGATTTTTGGCTAAAATGGCTACTGGTTAACCCTGCCTAGCAATTCAGGATCAGGCCTTGCACCGCTAGTCACAGTGACAACAAGCTACAAAACTCAGCAGCTTCTCTGATCTTTTCCCAGACCTCAGGTCCTTCAGGATTATTGTTGAATTCCTCAACCACATCCATCCTCTGCTTAGGATTCACAGAGCCATCCACTGTGGCATATTTCATGCTCAGCTTCTCAAGGTGTACTGCCACAATCTTCAGCATACTAGTCCACTGAGAAACAATGACACTAGGAGGAGGGGAGAGAAACCAATCAACCAACCAACCAATCAATCAATCAATCAATCAATCAGTCTAGTCCCTGGTGCAAAACTCACATTAACTACAAACCCACTAAAATTGGCTTTAGACAAGTTATAGCTTCTCAGCCTTCACCTCACCCCTACTTTCTGTTATATGCAGGTTTATGGAGAAATGTTAAACATTTTGTTATGTTCTTATGCCACGCTGGGAAAGCTTTGTGTTTTGAAAAGGAGGCCTTGAAACTGTAAAAATACAATTAAACACCAGCCCGTCTTTTCTGGCTGGTGTAAAGTATACTGAGATATGTGTATACGAAGTACTTCAAAACATTTGAGGTGGTACTATATAAAGTGATAAGTATTAATATTCTAAAATGGCTGGAATGCGATACATAAGCATACAAACGCCAAGCAAGTATCATTGTGAATGTTAAAATTACTGGAAACTATTCTTCTTGAACTGGATCTTGTACCTTTTAATCTCTTTCCACCATTCATTTAATCAATCAATCAATCTACCAAGTCATTAGCGATGGCTTTCTTTTTGTGGTTAAATATTGAAAACAGAAAGGCAAGCTACAAGCTTTATTCCATGAATGAAGACATGAAGCCCTCCAGATGTCGTTGGACGACAACTCCTATTACCCTGACTATTAACTGGGCTGGTTGAGGCTGGTGTGAATCGGAGCCCCATGACGTGTCAACAGCAGAGTCCTCCCCATTCCTGCTTTACCAGTTCACATGGGGATCTACATTTCTCTTTCGCCCTCTTTGAATATTCCCAGATTTCAATGCATTTGGAACCCTGAGGTTGGCACTGCAAGAGCGTTCAGAAACTGCACCGTGAAATGGAAGCCCCTTCTTAATTGTTCTATTTGCGTGCAGTGAACCCTCCGGATACGAACTTAATTCATTCCGGGGGTCTGTTCGCACACCAAAAATTACGTAAATAGAGGTGCGCTTCTGCACTTCCTGGTTTGCCATGACCGTAACCCAAAGATTCCGTATCCAGAGGGATATGTAAGTAGAGGTACGACTGTATTGTTCTTCCTCTAAGGTATTTACACTGTTATACATCATATGAACTAAGATTTATGGAATAAACCTACTGAAACCAGCAGGCCTAACTTCACCATGTTCTTTACTTCCAGTTGGTTTACTCTGAGTAAAACTTAGCTGAATAAAACCCTGTGTTTCTGAGTGATCCCCTATCCAGATACACAACTCTACCTGCCTTTGCTTCTGGAGAGGCAATTGCAGGTCCTTCTCACCATTCCCTACACACCTACATTAAACAGAATCCAAGCCCACCCTTTGATGTTCCTCGAGAGACATATGGTATGCCGGTACTTACGCTTTCTGGGAACGCCCTTTGATAGCCTTCAGCTCTTCCAAGAGATGCGACAGCTAGAAGGAGGGGGGTGAAAATGCACTTATAGCCCTAAGCAGGTTTACTCAGAAGTCCCACTGGGGTTGACTTTCAAGTAACTCTGCTTGAGATTGCAGCCTCATTTATTTAAATCATTTTTATTCCACTCCAGCTGGAAAGGCTCTCAGAGTTGTTTGCGTAAGAGATCAATAACAAGGGAGTCATGCCTTTGGGCTTGCAATCTAAAATAGTGGTGAGCAAATACAAGGCTTGCTCTTCACTAGAACTCCAAGAGCTGCCAACCAGAGCCAGGTGCAAAGGGCACAAAGCCAGAGTTAAAGAATTAGAAGTCTATGAGCTCATTCTAAGCCTAGGATTTTGTTTTCAGTACTAGAAATGACCTAAGCCCACGTTCCTTTCACACGAAAGTCCACACTTGGGTAGCTTTCTTTATTCCAGCCATCTAATTTAGATGGAAAATACATTTTGTTGTTATCATTGTTCAACAATGGGAGTCAGAAACCCTTGCTGATCTACTGCAAATAATCCTGAGATCTGCCAACTGATCCTGATCAAACTACTAGTAAGCCCTGATAAGACACAACACAAAAGGAAAAGTGGATGGGGAGGGAAGAGGGAAAAATAACCAACTCAGATACCACTTCTTAAAGCTACAGAACTGATCTCAGTTGAGGAGGGGCCAAATGGAGATGATCCCCATTTCTCTCTACACAACATGATAGGTTGACTCCAGATGTACTAATGGTAACGTTAGCTGTACAAATTTTAGGAACCCATATCTAAGATGGGATTTCCCATCTTGCTATATGAAATCACTACAAAGTTGAAACAGGTGGGCAGCCCACTTGGTATTGTGTAGGTACACAAATAAATCCCACAACAGAAGACTTGGTTCTTTGTCACTGTGTGTTTCGACTGCACACTGTTAAGAAGGAAATACATTTTGTACTGAGTTATAGCTTTTGTTTGTTAAAATGGTTACTTAGGCTGTGATCCTACCCCTTACCTGGGAGTAAGCTCCACTGAATTCAACAGGACTTTCTTTAGAGTAGACATAGTTAGGACTGCATTGTTAAATCAGGGATGGGAAATGTATGCCCTTCCAGAAGGTGTTCATGCCGGACTACTGACCATGCTGGTTGAGGAGAGTCGTCCTGGATGGTCAAAGTTTCCCCATTCCTGAGCTAAATAAATTAACTGAATTGGGGTTCTTAAAAAAATAAATGTGGAGGGAAGGAAAACCCTGATCCTTAGAGCTTACTAGAAAAGATTGTCATAGCTCTGTTACCTTAAAGAGTGCCACACCTAATAGACATCAGATGCCCTTTTAAATGTGTTGTGGAATGGGGGATTATTGGGTTGTTTCTGTTTCTGTTTTTATTAAGTATTTTGTGTTTGTTTTTTTATGTACCACCCTGAGATCTACGGGTATATAGGGCAGTATACAAATTCAAATAAATAATAATAAAATAATAAATGGGCTCACCAAAATTGTCAGGAGCTGAGGTTTTTGGTGGCGCTTCACGCCCTAGCAATTAGTTCTCGCTATACTCAGAAGAGAAAATTCAGCACAGTAGCCTCAGTGTTACAGAACCCACCCCCCCCAGGGGAGAAGCAGATGTCAACACTGTACAGATTGGGACATGCAGTGAAGACATATTTATTTCAGCAAGCACTTTAGGAATGTTAATGTTGTTCTTTGTGTTCTGTTTTATCTACAGAGCTTTGATTTCTGCTTTTCTTTTTGATGCAAATCCGTCACGAGATGTAGGATTCTAGGTGATTCATATGCATGCTAAATAAGTAATAACAACAATACCTTGGTGCTCTGTTTGGTTGCTTCGAAGAGATCCACACTAAAAGCTGTACCAAAGAGGTACACCATAGGGTCATTGGTATCTTTGGGTTCAGACAAGGTCAAAGCACTGAGCTGCTCCTCCAAGGAGAGGGAGATGCCTTCACTATTCAGGTTAGTCGGGTCCAGAGCCTTCAATGTAAAGAATAAATATGGGGCATGGCAACTTTCTTATTGCAATTACCGTATTTTTCGTCCTATAGGGCGCACCGGCCCATAGGACGCACCTCGTTTTTTTGGGGGAAAATGAATAAAAAAAAATTATTTCCCCTCCCCGCCCTGGCTGCCGCCCCAAGCCTTGCGCTCACCTGTCCGAAGCACGGGGCACCCTCCGGAGGGCTCCCCGTGCTTCGGGCGACAGGCTGCTGCCCCAAGCCTCGCGCGCTTGGCGGGACCTCCTGCCGGGCGTGCAAGGCTTGCGGACACTCGCGGGGGCTGCAGGCTGCTGTCCGCAAGCCTTGTGAGCCCGCGGGACCTCCCGCCGGGCTCCCAAGGCTTGCGGATAGCTTCCTGAAGCCTGGAGAGGGAGAGGGGTCGGTGCGCACTGATGCCTCTCGCTCTCCAGGCTTCAGCGAAAGCCTGCATTCGCCCCATAGGACGCACACACATTTCCCCTTCATTTTGGGAGGGGGAAAAGTGCGTCCTATGGGGCGAAAAATACGGTACATTTATATCCCACCTTTCCTCCAAGCATCTCAAGGTGGCCTACACGGTTCCTCCCCCTCTCCATTTTATCCTCACAACAGCCTGGTGAGGTAAGCTAGGCTGAGAGATTGTGACTGGCCACCCAGGGAGCTTCAGGACCAAATGGGGATTTGAACCCTGCTCTCCCAAACGCCAAACACTCTCTAACCACTACACACCACAGTTCTGAACTGGGTGCCTCCAAGCCTGTTCACATAGTTACCACTTTCAGCAAGGACAGGTGGCAGCAGCACTGGCGGAGCCTCAACAGAAGGGACAAGATGTGAATGGTGGTGGAGACGGGAGGAGCATCCCGGCTATGCTTTTCCAGGGTGCCTTGCGGATGGCATCTAAACTGCGGTGCTCCTGTCAGAAGATGAAATGGCACAGGCGTCAGAGCAACGGATTCCTGGAGCTACCATTCAGTTTCATTAAGAAGAATCTGAAAACCAACCAGTGAATACAGTGGTGCCTCGCAAGACGAAATTAAATCGTTCCGCAAGTTTTTTCTTCTTGCGAGTTTTTCGTCTTGCAAAGCACGGTTTCCCATAGGAATGCATTGAAAATCAATCAATGTGTTCCTATGGAGACCGTCCAGGGACAGAGGGGAAGCGCCGCGGGCCTTTCCCCTCTGTCTCCGGACCTGTTTTAAAGCAAGGGAAGGGGCAGCGGGGAGAATTGCTTCTCCCCGTTGCTGCCCCTTGGTTCAAAAGGGGTCCAGGGAGAGAGGGGAAGGCACACGCGCCTTCCCCTCTGTCCCCGGAGATTGCGGGGCTGGCAACGGGGAGAAGCGATCTTCTCCCCGCCACCCCTTGCTTCAAAAGAGGTCCGAGGACAGCGGGGAAGACACGCTGCGCTTCCCCGCTATCCCCGGAGCTTGCGGGGCAAGCTTCATTTTGCGAAGCAAGCCCATAGGGAAATGCGTCTTGCGAAGCGGCTAAGAAAACGAAAAACTCCTTCGTCTAGCGAGTTTTTCGTCTTCCGAGGCTTTCGTCTTGCGGGGTACCACTGTATTTTGAACATTTTTTTTTCTATATAACTGACAGATAGAAACGGGAAGTCCTTTTTATCTAGTTTTCTTTCTTTTTTTCTCTTCTGTTCCTCTCCTTCCTTCCTTCCTCTTTTGTTTTCCTTGGTGTCCTCTGCTGTTGGGTCTTTACTGGGATTATTCACACCAGGAGGTCAGGAAGGACCCTGACTGAGAGGCAGGGAAGGGAAGGTTTCCCAAGGTGAGAGGATAGGAGCAGAAAGGACATCTCCCAGGTGAGAGCTGGGACGACCCGCCACTTTGTGTGAGTCGAGGGTTAAGAGCTACCTTTGAGACAGGACTCTGCATTTTCTTTTCTTTTTCTGTTTTTATTGAGATTAGGTTGTTTTCAATCATATTGTATTATGAAAAAACCTTAATATTATTATTCTTTTGGGGGGAGGAAACCAACCAGGAAATGTAGGCATGCAGATCTTTTGCAAATTTTTCAAGATGAAGTATAGCAGGTAGCACTAAAACAGGGATGGGGAACCGTTTTCAGACTGAGGGCCACACCCCAATCTGGGCAATCTTCCAGGGGCCACAGGCTGGTAGTGGATAGGGCAACAAATGCAATTTTTCCTCATAGTGGGCTCGATTTTTACACACACACACACACCCCCCTCTCGAGCCTCCATCTAGGAAAACAAGAGGCATTATCAGAGTTCAAGGCTACCTTTTAGTCAGACAAAAACACTTGAGGAGAGTGCCAAGAAGAGCTGGCGAGGGGCCCAGCTGGAAGAGGGGGATTTGTAGCTGTGGAGGAAGCGTAGCTTGGCAAAAGCCTTGAGGGCCAGATCGAGGGGGTTGGAGGGCCTCATCTGGCCCCTGGAGTTCCCCACCCCTG
This sequence comes from Podarcis vaucheri, assembly GCF_965113315.1. NCBI lineage: Eukaryota > Metazoa > Chordata > Lepidosauria > Squamata > Lacertidae > Podarcis > Podarcis vaucheri. The sequence continues at coordinate 35,676,781 of NC_138762.1, read as the reverse complement.
CACTGTATTCTAGAGACTGCTGAAATACAGACTATAGAATAGCTACAGAACAGGGCAAAATTAGCTGTGAGGGTGAGGCCACCCTCATCACATCCCTCTCAACACTTTTTCTGCAGGTGCTAGGGGGCGGGGCAAAGAGTTTAAATTCCAACCTTTGTCAAATGGGTTCTCCCCAGGGTGCTGTCCTGTACACTGCATCTCCTGCCGTTTGATGTAGGACTGCAGGGTTGACCTGGTTGAAGAAACCACAGTTAAATTTAGGCAGCTTTGCAACCCCGTTTCCACGGTATAAGCACAATAGATGGATGTGGACAACGTTGAACACAAAAGGAGAGAAAACTTGGGGGGAAAGAGGCAGCATATTTGACTCCTGCCCCCCAAAGAACAGTTCTGTTCTCTTTTCAAAAACGACTCTCTGCTGAGACAGAACACATTCTGTTCCTAGTATCATCTTGCTAACAACATGATAATGGCAGCGGCATCAACATGCCAGAAAATAAAGCCCTCATTTAAACTATCAGGAGACTAACAAGAATCTAGGTCAATGAGGAACAAAATGCTTAGCATGTGAAAGCACTAAAGGGGGTGGAAGAGTACTATTCTCCCTTATTTGGCAGGAGGTGAGGACACTGAAATACTTTGCAGAGATATTATTATTACTAGAACTGCTTCTAAATTAATTAAGATACTACACTAGTGATATTACTTTCATTAATAAATTCATTTATTGTGCTCTGCCTTTTTATAAACCCCTTTGAAGTTTCTTCTAACATCAAAGTGGTATATAAAATGAATAACTAGTATGCCACCCTACTACTAAATGAATTAATACACCGCACTACCACCACTAATGAACTAATCAATGTACCACTTCATGTCCAAATTGGCTTCTAAGTGGTATGTGACCAAAATAGTGATTCCTATTGCATAGAGCACTGAATTATCAGGACATCTAGGGAAGGGATGTGAGCAGAGCTGGTTTGCATCAGGAGGGCTACAGAAAGTGAGGTCATTGTGTACACTGTCCTTTACAGGCTGAAATGAACTCATTCTTAATGCCTTCACAGGTCTCTATCATACCTTGATCTTCTGAAAAGTACATCATACACCGATTGCTCATCTTCAGAGAGTTTTAGTCTGTGCAGTCGAGTGCAACGTTGAGGCAGCAATACCTAGAGAGAGAGAAAAGAAACAGACTGAAAAGTGTGTCAGTATAATTTGCACTAAAGTGGCTTTTCAGAGACATTTCTCCTATGAAAGGTCCAGATGGCACATTTTGCTTTCTGCCCACCAGCAGGTCTAAGGATTCTATGCAGATTAAGCACTGACTCCTTTTACGCTTCTGTATTTTAACGAAATGAACTTCTGTGATAACACCTTAACTAATCATAAAATGAGCTTTCCAGGCAGCCAAAACACAGCCTCAGTAAGTCCAAAGAGGCAACTTTTGACAGATGCTTAAAATCTCACTGTTTACAGTCCCTTTATTAAGAAAAAATTAAGCAATGTATAGAACAGGGGTGGGTGGAAAACCAGTAGCTCACCAAGCCATTTTCAGTGGCCTGCCAGCCCCTGACCCAATTTACTGATGGCATCAGGACTGAATGAAGTGCCTGTCATCTAGCAGCTGCCGATGAGAGCAAATCAAGAGCCAGAAAGGGGAAGGAGATCGCTAGTCCAATGTTTCCAGAGTGCTGATGATGGTGATGAGCTCAGGAAACAACGGAGCAGATCAGGGCACTCCTTCCTGTTTCTGGAGTGCTCTGATCCCTTTTCAGCATCAAGAGCCAGAACACTTCGTTTGCTGGTAAATGAAACCTGCAGATGGAAGGAAAACGGCACATTTGGCTGTATGGGCAGAACAGCCCTAACTGACCATCAGTGAAGAGAACACAAATCCAAGAGACAGACAAAAGGAGATGGGCCATCAATTACCAAAGGCTTGCCAGATGAGTCCAGCTGGTCCTTAGTCCTTCGCAATAAGAGGCTCCTGGTTAAGAGCGTCAACCTCTCTCCTCCTTTTCTTGTATTGTTATCCACCTGATTCTTCCACACCTTGAATTCATCGAAAGGAGAGCAGCGAAGGAATCTAGGAGGGCAAACGGCAGCAAGAGGAAGGCAAGAGTGACAGGGGAAGTACAATCACTAGGTTCCATGGAATTGGGGTGGCCAGGAAATATTTTCCATCTAAAGGTGTTGGGACAAAAGTTAACCCCCCCTTTTAAGGTATGCACTTTTCCTAAGGTGTTTTTAAGTGTGCACGTATTTTCTGAAGGTGTGCATCTTAGGAAAACAGTAATTTGCTTTCTTTGCAGGCATGTGTGGCAGACAGTGAGAGAAAAACTTGTAAGTTGAAAGCCGATTAAAGAAGAGACTTGCAAATCAGAGTTAATCTACAAGGCATAATCATGGGTGTGTTCAACTCACCTTAGCAGGGAGTACATATCCAAGAGGTTGTTTTGAATGGGTGTCCCAGTGACGGCCCACCTGGCGGTAGCTCGCAATTTACAGGCTGCTATTGAGGCCTGGACTTTGGGGTTTTTGATGTTATGGGCCTCATCCAGTATAATTCGAGTCCAGTGTATCCAGAGCAGGGGAGAGAAGGGAACGGACTTATCCTAAAGCAGAAAGTAGACCTGGTTTTAAAATGCAAGACTTGGAAGGAAAGGGGGCAGAGGTTAGCTGAAAAATAGTTAAATTTGGTCAGGGTCCGAGTCTATGACATTAGATTACAATTACTCCTTCTGTAATAAGGATTTAATATTTCAAACAAATAAAATTTGAAAAAACGTATTTCAACTTGAGACTTAATTATTATTATTATTATTTTTGGCTAAATTCTCCTCTTCTCTGCAATTACACAACTCAGATGTGATGCATGATATCCTTATTGCTAACTTGGCACAAACCAATCTGATGGCAAGGCTACCCACCATACGCATTTTAAGACTAAAATTAAGCTTTTATCTCAGCATCTCCTAAAAGCAAGTCTGGCACGTTTTCAGTCACCTGCACAACGTGGTCGTCAGCAGCAACTTCTGCTTCTTCCTTCTGTGTAGGGATTTCCTTGGCAAGAATACTGTAAGTAGTGACAACAATGTCATATTCAGAAAGCCTGTGAAGAAGAGGAGAGGGAGAGCTGGTAAGCAATACGACCACATTAGGATTTTAATCTTGATGCAGAATCAGTGTAGCTGCTTCCAAAAGGTCACACTCAAGCTCACAAGCACCAATCATACGTGTGCTTGTTCAGAAATAAAGTCCATTGTGTCCAATGGGCTTAGTCTCCAATAAGGGTGCTTGGAGCCACAGCCTGTGAATAACTCAGCATGGAGTCTTCTTAAGAACAGAAAAGAAGGAACCAATGGCAAACTTGTCACCCGAGGTCTTTCTCTATGTCCCCACCCATTCCCCAAGAGGTTTGGAGGGTGGCAACTCAAGAGCGGGGTCTTTTCTGTGGTGGCTCCCTGTCTATGGAATGCTCTCCCCAGAGAGGCTTGCCTGGCACCATTATTACAAGACATTCCTCTTTACCCAGGCTTTTGGCCATTAAGTGTTCTATGGCCTGTTAATACTGGGGGGCGGGCTCTTATTACTAGTTTATTATTATGCTGTCTCTTATTATGCTTTTATTATAGTGCTCTGTAAAATGTGTTCTTAACGTTGTACACTGCCCAGGGATCTTTTGAAAAAGGGAGGTATATAAATTGAATATTGTAATAATAAACTTGACTTCTATCAACTGTGTGTATATTTTCTTGGCAGAGATGGGGAAAGGAAGAGACAAAGTAGAGCATGTGGTGCCACAGAACTTGTATGTCGACACCAGATGAGACAACACGCCCAATAACTGATGAAGTACTTCCCATTTGCTTTGTAAGGACGTGTAGCAATGGCCTCCAGCAACAAGATACACAAAGCAGGACACAGCTGCAGTATGCCCATTGCCCACATCTTGTGCACATTTAGCTTGCACAGTTTCAAGTACAGTGTTACCTTGGATTATATACGCTTCAGGTTACATACGCTTCAGGTTACAGACTCCGCTAACCCAGAAATATTACCTTGGGTTAAAAACTTTGCTTCAGAATGAGAACAGAAATCGTGCTCCGGCAGCGCAGCGGGAGGCCCTATTAGCTAAAGTGGTGCTTCAGGTTAAGAACAGTTTCAGGTTAAGAACAGACCTCTAGAACAAAGTAAGTTCTTAACCCAAGGTACCACTGTATACACAGGCAAGGTGGGGATGCTCTTGCAAGATCTCACAGGTCAGATTGTCCCGCGAGGTCTCACGAGAGAATCCCTACCAGTTCCAGAGCTAGCAAGGCTGAGAGCTTAAAAGCAGTCTTTGTGCCAGGGTCGTTTTTTCCATAAGGGAGGGATGGTTCTTGCTGAACTTCTACTGGTATGGAGTTCCAAAGGGCAGTACCTGCTGCACTAAAGGCTCAGTGTCTACTGAAGGCCAGCTGAAGTGTGGGAAACCATCAAAAGTGTCCCAAGAGAGGATCTCAGAGGTGGAGCATAAGGAATCGTATGGTCCTTAAAGCACTTTGGGAGCAAGTTGGCTCAAACAACAAAAAAATGGTGTTCTTTAGCTTAACTCAAGTGACTATGTTGCATCAGCTCTCTATGCCTGTGCTTCTGCAATTCAGGATACCTAAGCTTTGGACCAGGCTAAGGCTCTTTAACTTCCAAGGAGCTGGAAGCTGTGCACTTACACAGTTGTGTTCTTAATTCGGTTGGATCCATGGTACAGGCAGACTCTCAGCCTGCTGCTTCGGACGTGTCTTTCTACCTCTTTTTTCCAGTGATGGATCAAAGACGCGGGGCAGACAATCAGCGTGCCGTGGGAAGCGATTACAGAGGTATCTTGAAATGCAAACGTTAACAGGTAAAGATGTTTCACGGTAACGTCTCAGTAATGCAGAAAAGATCATAATACTGCAGGCAGTATTTGCAACATTTGCTTTCCAACCAGTAAGAGAATCTCATTTTATTAAATGGTGAAAAACAAGTGCAGACGGTGCTGCTAAAATTGGCGGTATCTTGGTATTTCTGTACCTTGTCTTGACACTGAAAGCTCGAGTTTCTTCTCTTTCCCTCTGTCTTTCTGTAAACACTTCTGAACCAGAACAAGAGCAATCATTGTCAGAGTCTTCCCTAAGCCCATATCATCCGCTGGGAAGAAAAAGCAGCATAGAACAAAACAGAAATCAGGGAGTGATAGGCATGTTTGGTGCTGGATATCTTAACTTGCTGACTCAACTGCCTGGCAGGTAAAACTATTTGCTAAGTGTCCCGCTGTGGTGCCCCATCCTTCAGGGAACAGAAGGAATTGGATCTGACATGTAGAAAATGTTCCTTCATCCAAGCAAGGGCAACTTGTGGTCATCCAAATGTTCTTGGACACCACCTCCCATCAAGTCTAAGGCAGCATGACCAATTGCCAGGGATTATGGGAGTTGTAGTCCAACAATATCTGGAGGTTCACAAGCTAGTCAACAGGTTTATCCAAGAGAAGCTCTAGTTGAACATTAAGATGAAGTAACCTGCATTGTAAGGACCTGTCCATTCTCACTAACAGCCTTCCATCATCCAAGACAGGATGTTTGTAAATCCTTCAAGGGCCAGTGGACAGATTTGTGATAAGCCTAAGGCCCTTTCCCAGAGCTCAGATTAATATTTTAGGGTGGAAGGGCCACACAACCTTCCTCTTCACCCCCTTGTTCAACACAAAACCTAAAAGCAAAGCTACTTTCATTACAATCTATCTGAAAGCAAACACCAGAATCACATCATGTCTAATAGTTCCTTACCCAAAATTCCTCCACACGGTTTCTGACTCTCCCTCCAGAGAAGCCAAGCAAGTGCCTGCTTCTGATGCAGGAGCAAGGAGACCTGAGAAAGCCAGCCAAAAGGTGCAGAATTAATGGCTTTTTCATGTATTTACGGTATAGATCAATTGCGCAGAGTTTAGAGCTAGGATGGGGAACCTGAAGCCTTCTAGATGTTGCAAGGCTCGAACTTCCATCATCCCGAACCATTCGTCATGCTGGCTGGCACTGGCGGGTATCACAGGCTCCCTATCCCTGATTTCCAAGGTAACCAGAATGGCATACATGTCAGGTAATGAATTGCTTTTTGGAGAAAGGTACACTCAGACCTCTTTATTAAGTATAAAGTTTAGCTTAAAACAAGACATGACATTTATTTATAGAAATAATTTTATCCCATGCTTCCTCGAGCAGCTTACGTGGGATTCTTCATAGTCAGCCAGCTACCATCCAGATCCACAACCACTTTGTTTTAGCAATAATACAGCACTGGGCACTCCCAGGCCATTAAAACTGGGGTTATGCAATCAGCCTACAACTCTATGATTCCACAAACTAAGATGGTTGGGTGGGACTAGTCTGCCATTTATTAATCTGTGTCACATTCTTCTTAAGCAGATGAGCAACACGGCACCTGTACAATTTAGTAAGATTCATTGCTCCCTATTGCTAGGCGGCAGCAAACATTTATAGCTATTTGTTTCAAATGGAAGACGAGCCTCAAAGGGTTTTACTGAAAGCAGAAGATCACAGATGAAACCATTTCAGCCCCTTCCCATGCTCTTTTTCTTGCCTGCACAAAAATCGCTCAACATTTGTAGGTGCACTGCTAACGCACTTCTTAACTTGGCGACATATTGGGGAGAAAAGATTATAGGAAAAGCAAGCTGCGCAAGGCTTTTAATTTGTCCCAGCTCACCTTTAACCCAGGTGGATCCTCAGCCACTGTCTCCTCCTTCGGGCAGGACTTAAGGGAACTGTGAAGCTGGTTGATGGCATCACTGGTGGCATCATACACGGCTCGGAGGCGGTCTTCAGTCATTCGGCCTCCATAAAGGGCCTGCATGTGGCCATCCTCTAAAATACAGTAGCAGGAAAATTAGAACAATGAGGAATCAGTGCTGATTCTGAAGGAGGTGTGATGTAGCGGTTAAGGCAGAACTTAGTTAAGCGGTTATGTGTCATCAAGCAAGACAGGTTAAGCATTTGCATGGGGAAGTGTCTTCACTTAACAGCACAGCTAAATATGCATTTATTTATTTATTTATTACTACTACTACTACTATTATTATTACTATTATTATTTGAATTTATATACCGCCCTACACCCAGGGGTCTCAGGGCAGTTCACAGAATAAAATCAAGATATAAAACCACAAAATACATAATCAAAATAAAAATACATTTTAAGAGGGCACAGGATGTAAATTTTTTTTTTAATAAAAAATTTTATTGGTTTTTACAGAAATTTTTTAAAAACAAAACAAACATATAAAAAGACATACAAACACGTATAGTTTCATAACCTTTTTTTCATAAACCTCGTTTCTCAGACTCCCCCATACCTCCCCTTTCTGCATCCCAATGTCAATTTTTTTTTTAACAACTTCTAAATATTTCCGTCAAGCCTCTGTCCTCTTAATCTTTCCTTCAATCTAATCTTAGGGCACAGGATGTAAATTGGATCAATCAAAGGCCTGGTTAAAAAGAAACGTTTTTGCCTGGCGCCTAAAGGTGTATAATGAAGGCGCCAGGTGAACTTCCCTGGAGAGAGCATTCCACAGATGTGGAGTCACTGCTGAGAAGGCCCGTTTATGGAATCCTTCCCACTCGTAAATGAATGTGCTGGGGGCGGGGGGAGCCCAATCTTCATATGATACAGTGGTACCTCGGGTTAAGAACTTAATTCGTTCTGAAGGTCTGTTCTTAACCTGAAACTGTTCTTAACCTGAGGTACCACTTTAGCTAATGGGGCCTCCCGCTGCCGCCGCACGATTTCTGTTCTCATCCTGAAGCAAAGTTCTTAACCCGAGATACTATTTCTGGGTTAGCAGAGTCTGTAAGCTGAAGCATCTGTAATCCGAGGTACCACTGTACTTGTAACAAAACCATGTTGGATTTCATCATGGCTGCCCCCTCTCCCACTTACCTCTATAAGTGCTACTGGAACACTGACTAGATCCCAAAGGAGGTTGGAGCTCTAAGGAGCTGGCTACCTGAGGCTCCTGGAATGGCTTTGGTCCTCGCCCTGTAACAGTATTTGGCTGTTCTACGGTGGTCTTGGAGAACGGATTGTGCAGTTTCTCTTCACGCTTACTGCTGTTCACGTCTACTGCTGTGTAAAAACCGATTGAAATATGCAGAAAATTGTAAGTGTTACAGTCTTTCCTGGACAGTACCAATTCAGGCTGCAAACGCTCCTTCATATTTTGTTTTGATAAACCAGGGGTGGAGAACCTGCGGCCTTCCACTGACGGGAGAGGTCTTGGCGCTGAGCTGCTCTAGGACACAGGCAGCTTATCTGACTTCCCTGCCTGTCAGGCTGACTCCAGGTTTTGGAGGACACTTCCGGACCTGCTCTGTGAGTCTATCTCCTTGCCACCATTAATCATCAGCTGCTCCTTTGTCCTTGCCACTTCTTGCTTGCCAGGCAGAGAGCCAATGAGCAAGCAGACAGTGGCATCTACTGCCCCTCCTCTTCCTCACCACCTTTGTCTGGGCCAGAGAGAGACAAGAGAGGGAAATGAGCAGGTTGCAATGGTGAAAAGGAGGAGCAAGTCAAGATGGGGGGGTTATTATCAGTGAGCCCTTTGCTGGGGCTCTTGGCAGAGGCATGATGATACCAGTACTGCTGCTTCTGGAAGATAAAGAATGCAACTATGTACTCCGTGATAAAGGAAAATGTTTCTTCCTTTGGCATATGAAACGTGATGTTCATAATTCTGAATGAATAAGCTTACCTTCCTTTACACTTTCTTCTGCCTCCAGGTTCAGAGAACTCAGTGCCGCTTCCAGGTCCTGCACCTGCTTTAGTAACCGCTCGCCTTTATCTGGTAGAGCCTGAACATTCACGATTTTCAAAGTGTTCTAGAGAGAAGGGGGGGGGGGACAAGGGAGAGAAATGTGTTATTGACTACCTGAACACTCAACTTCCCCACCTTTACCGGACGTTTTCTCCACAACAGGTTTGAAATATTTAAGAGTTACACAGAAATCAACCAGCAAGCAGGAATTTGGATGACTCTCATGTAATAAATGCTGCATGTACTCCATTGCATGCAGAAGTCTACATATCCCCACTGACTTCCCTTTGCTATGAACAGGTCAGTCACTGAGAGAACAGTGCTTGGTCCAACCAAGCAGACTACCTATGCTCTTATCAGTGGAACACCAGATTAGGGAATTGTTTCCTGTGCACTTCCAAGAAGGAGGAGTGCCACATGGCAACGAACATGAAGGAAGCACACAAACTGGAACCAGCAAATAACTGAGTATTGGGGAAGGTGAAGAGGAGCTACTGCTCTGTTCCACTTTGCTGCTGCCCCTATTCATCCTCCCTTTCTCTTTGACCCACCTGGTGCAATATTGCTGTCATCAGTCAGCCCCAGATATTTGGCTGCCTAAAGCAGAAGAGCAAATGATGCCCCAAATACACTTAAATCAAGGTGTTTAGTACACAGGGTGGCCATGTTATTGTGGCAGCGCAGGCAGAGAAGCCCGTAAGCTCCTCTCCCACACTGGCAGTAAAAGCATGATAAATCAAATAGCTAACAATTTGCTGCCCGTTAACATCACTCAAGCTTCACTGTGTCTAATGGGAGGGTTGGCTTCAGGTGGCATTTTATTTCATAGTCTTCAGAATAGTTTAAAGGGTTAAAATTGTCCAAAAAGTAAATTTACCATAGTAACATTTTCACACAGGGATCTGTGATGTGGGGTAGAAAATTTTCAAGTGCTTTAGGTTTCCCTTTTCCATTTAATAAGTGCATTAGTAACAATGAATGGATGCCAATTGCAGATACAGTATTAGGCAAGATTTTTTTATCGTTGATAAATATGAGTAAAATAAACGATAAAGTACATCACTGTAGCATCAGAAAATTTTCCAATGCAACTGACAATTTCTGGATGCAAATTAACCTAATTAGCAATTCAAAAAATTCCAGAACACCCACATCACTGATTTGGATATATGTATTTAAATGCTTTATTGTTAACTGCTTCTTTGAAATATTTCCCGGGGGGGGGGGGAGGGATGACGACTATGTGTTGGCTAAACTGCATATTCATTACAAGCTTGTGGGCTTCAGACAAAATGTGTGCAACACACTTCGTGTGACACTGGCCTAAGGCAAAGTCTGAGCGCCTTCATCTATGGCTGCAATACCTTAATGGTTTATAATTTTTGTAGAACTAGCCCAGTTTTACCAAGGCTCAAGGAGTTGCTATTTTGACATGGGAAGCCTCTGGCGATCAGGTACAGAAAGAATAAGCAAGCAAGTGTATGATCGAGAGAGAGACCTTTTTCTGCTTCAGCTGAGCTGAAAGTTGGCTATGAAGAGCTTTGGAATCCAGACTTTCTGCCATTTGCAAAGAGGCCTTTTTGTGTGATGTGGAAGACAAATTCTTTTGACTGCGATCCTTTTGCTGCTGGGTATCCAATTCCTGCCCAACAGGCAATTTGGAAGATACAAATCTGTCACGTTCATCACTGCTGGCATTTTCATCAGAACTGCTTTTATCTTCTGGAGCAGTTTTCAATAGTTTCTCTGGGTTTTCTTTAGGGTGCACCAGTGGCAAGCCTGTTGATTCCTGAACAGTCACAACTTGCCTGGGCATCAGTGTTGTCTCTTCAGTTCCCCAGTTGTTACTTGTCTTCATTTTTACTGCTTTGTCCCTGCAGGTTTCTGATCCTCTCCTTCCAAGTTGCGCCTCATTAATAGGCTTTACACCTAATGTTTGGCCACTGAACTTGGGCCATGACTGCTTTGGACCTTCCTCTTTTTGCAATCCATATTCAGCAGATCTCAGAGCTGAATCCTGCCTTGTGTGTCCAGAAGTTGTCTCAAACTTTTTGCTTGAAATATATTTGTGTGTATCCAAATATACTGGCTTTTTAATTTCATTTGTGGACTCGCTTGCTTTTGTTTCTGTTTCTATTCCTTGCTTGGGTGATCCTTCACATTTTTCTCCCAACTTTTTGTTCTTGATCACCTCTGGGGCTGGATGTTCTTTCTTAACAGATTCAGATGGCAACTTCAGCTGATCTTTTTTATCCAGAACCTGTATTTTATCCTCATTTCTTGATAAGTTTTTGTCCTCACTGTAGTTTGTTTGTTTGAAAGATTCGTGATTCTTGCTTGGTACTTTGAATGGATTTCTTTGATCTCTATGATTATGGAGCAATTCTGAGACTTGCTGAGATTGTGGCTTATTTGGCAATATGGTGGCTTTAGAATCCTATAAAACACACAGGTGGAATGTTAAGTTTACCATATAAATCAGACATCTTGAAAGCTAGAGCTAAGTACTCTCTATACTTCTGCAGAATAGTTGCACAGAAATTCATACGTAGGATAAAAATATGACATTCAGGGGATCTTTATTTTCATGTATTTTTAAAAGTTATAATATTTTTTTTGAAGATTCAGAAACTACACATGTATTGAGTTTCAAACACTGTCTTGTACAGTTCCCCATTCTTCATAACAAATGGTATTACTGCTAATGTTCATTACTTCCAAACCCAATACACTTCCTCCAATCTCTGTTCTTTCTACCTGCCATGGGATACTTCCACACCATCTCTTCCCTTCCAGTTTAGCTTTACTGCAGCGATAGAACAGCCTGGTAAAGGAAACAAAACATGGAGAATGAAGCTAGTTTTCAATACTAATACCCCTATCTGCCATTAGAAATATCAAGGGTTCTTCAGAAAATATACTTGTATGTGTCTGTCTCCTGTTGCTGCATCAAAAATTGGAGGTCCACCACATGTTTCTCATGCACCAAGCAGTGAGAAGGGCAAAGCCTGTGGAAAGGAACAAGGGATATTCAATAAGCAGGAAAGTTTAAGGAATCATAAAACATCTTCAGCACAGGAGAATTTTCTGTTAGATTTTTGCCCAAGATGACCATCCAATCTAACACTCTAGCCACGTGTCAGGGCCACATTCCCACCACCTCAACAGGCATATACACAATTAGCACCATAGCAGGTAAATTTACATCACATAATGGGGCCACACTCAGTATTAATGCAATAAATAAGCCAAGCCATCTACTACAAAGGCAAGCAATCCCTTCCAAGGCTACTCACTCGCCAATCAAAACATTATCACCTGATCCCAAATTTGAAACCTATTCTAATCCCCCAAATATGTTACTACAGAACAAATCTATTTTCCAATGACACCAAACAGCTCTCCTTTAAAGAGTAACCTGGACTAAATGTAAACCATCTCCCATGGTTTGTCTGGTGTGGTGTTTTGTTTTTTTTTTTAAAAAAAAATTCCTTTGCAATTAAACAGAAAGGTATTTAACCTACTTTGTGAGGAGCACAAATTCACACGGCTGCTGGCCTTGGACACCACACACATAAAAGCTTCTGCCTTTGTTTGGGCCATCCCGGATACCAGTCTTCAAAAGGCAGGGATGACCTAGACAGGAACAAAGTGAAAGATAAATATGAAGAAAATAGAAGCATGACAGAGGCTCTGTGTCATCAGTCAAAATTTCATCTCACTTCAAGAACCTGTATGTCTTTATTACATTTTCATCTCACTCTTTGCCTGCCCTCCCCAAGAAGCTTACAAGGTTCTTTATCTCTCTCAGCCATATTTTATCCTCAAAACAGGCCTGTGAGGTAGGTTAGGTTGAGACATATTGACTTGCTAAAGACTAGCCTTCCTAGTGCTGTAGTTAGCCACTTCTGTACCCTGTCCAGACATTCACACCTGTGATTCCCTCACTCACGCTGCATTTGGGTTCTACTGCTTAAGAAAAAGTTAAAATCCATATTTCCACCAGTAAGAATTCCTTTTGTCAGTATTGCAAACAATCTCATCAGGATTAGCTACTGAGCCTCTAGTCATTCCAAGAGGTCTGCAGCCTTGTGAGGAAAGGGACAGAGTGTGCAACACTAGCCTATATATGTGTACTCAAATGACCCACTGAGCTCAAGTGTGTATAGTCAACCCATGCCATTATTATATGAATCCAGTTCTTCCCCAGTCCTGCGTTTTAGCATAGGCCCATCAGTCAGAGCAACTGCCCGTTTTGGGTGGTAGGCAAAGGAAGCAAATTGTTAATGTATTATTGCTGCTGCTGTATTTTTACTGCCACGGAGGGAGAGAGAAGCTTATGGTCTTTTTTTGCTTAAAGCCATAACTACTGAACTGGCTATGTACTTCGGCAGTAGCAACCGACAGTCTACCCTGCAGAAGTTGCAGGATTCCAACTCCCACCAGCCAGTATGGCTAATGGTTAGAGATGGGAACTGTAGTCTCGCAACAGCTGAAGGGTCAGAGACTGCTGTTCAGCCTCAGGCGGCAGAAGCTGTCGATCTGGCCCTGATTTGCAGCCAGGCACAGAAACCTGGCATGCACCTGAGCGCAAAGCACTGCCAGGCTCTTTGCCAAAGTAAAGGTAAAGGGACCCCTGACCATTAGGTCCAGTCGTGGCCGACTCTGGAGTTGCGGCGCTCATCTCACTTTATTGGCCGAGGGAGCCGGCGTACAGCTTCCAGGTCATGTGGCCAGCACGACTAAGCCGCTTCTGGCGAACCAGAGCAGCACATGGAAACGCCGTTTACCTTCCCGCCAGAGCGGTACCTATTTATCTACTTGCACTTTGACATGCTTTCAAACTGCTAGGTTGGCAGGAGCAGGGACCGAGCAACGGGAGCTCCCCTCTTGGGGGGATTTGAACCGCCGACTTTCTGATCGGCAAGCCCTAGGCTCTGAGGTTTAGCCCACAGTGCCATCCGCATCCCTACTTTGCCAAAGCAGTTCTGGTTATTTTGCTGGTGTTGCTATTTCCCCTTCCTTAGCTCTCTGAAAGCAAAGGAGGCAGCCTGGTGCCTAGCAGGTAAAGACATGCCCGATCGCCCCAGCAAACTTCATTTTTTTACTATTTTTTACTACTTTTTAGTGTTGAGAAATTACAATCAAAACAAAAAAGGAGACGAAAACGCCCAAGATGATGATGATGATAATAATAATAATAATAATAATAATAATAATAATAATAAAAGCATCGACTGGTAACAAGGAATCCATTTGCAAATAACGAAGAGAGGTGCAAAAGTCAAAGCATGCTCGAGCAGCGAGCTCGGCCCGTATTGAAAGTTGCACAAAATCTCAAAAAGAGCCAGACATCTGCACCCCACGCGCAGGGACCCGAGCGCCCCGCCTGCGCCTCCCGGCTCCTCACCGTGCCCGCTGCACAGCACTTTCTCCATAGCCGAGCCGCTAAGCAGACGCCTCGCCTTCCCGTCGCCTCAACCCGGCAAAATTCCGTACAGGGTGGGCGGGAACGGAGAGAAAAGACCTGAGGTAACGCCCTCCCGCCCCCGTCAATCCCCCAAACTGCCAATCGCGTCGTCCTCCTTCGCCGGCGGAGCCAATCACGACGAAAAGTAGGCGGGCCGGAGGGAAATACGGACGGGTGTTGAGCCTCCACAGAGCGCAGACGGAGCGCGAACGGCGTTTCCTCTGCCCGTACGGCTGCCCAATCACAGCAAGCGGAGGGGAAAGAAAGGGGCGCTGGTTGGTGGGGGAAGCAGCCAATGGATTCATACTTCGGAATTCCCCGGGTTGTTGCCAGCTGGGCGACTGGTTTCATGCTCTTTGCAGACACACAGCGCCCTGTGATGAACTGCAGTTGGACGAGCTCGCGCTCGCTTTCCCCAGTGTCATCTGCACCCCCAGAGATCCCGCCCTCTAACAGTCCCTTTGGAGAACCACTGGTCTAAATTCTGGCTTCTGTAAGACGCTTTGAGAGCCATTTCCCGACTAAAGGGGCCAGCTAGAGGTATGCCAAGTATACATACTTCAACACCGCTCAACATATTATTGAAATATTAACCAGTGTGGAAATGCTTTGAAATAAACACAGAGAGGTAAATAGGTGATCCCTTGGGAAAGGAAAGGCCCATTGGTGCTTGACCGTGGCCTTTGGCTTGATGATATGCACTAGCTGGACACCTACAAAGAAAAAGGAGCCAAATGAAGATTACAATACCTATCTGATGGCCACTAGTCCACCCCAGCTTCTTCAATCAACAAATATTCTTATCTTTAAAGTGCCACAGGGTGTTTTTGTTATGTACTGAAGTTCTCACCCTGAGCCAGCAGGGGGATACTGTAGATAGTTTTCACTCAGGTCCACATATGCAAATAAGGGATTGAAAGTGACATTCAGTGATTGGATAGTTAGAGAAAGCTGCTACTGTTGCGTTGTAGTGGAGCTCTATATAAGCAGGCTGGCTGAACCCTTCAGTTCAGGTCTGTGAATGAACAAGAGCTGTTTGAAGAATTGCTGTGTCGTCTGATATGCTCACCCACAACTTAACAGTTTTGCTGCAAGAGATTAACACTAGCATACACCTACTTCTCTGGAAATTGTTTTAGGCAGAAAACAGGTTGTGGGGTTGAAAACAGGTATATATTGAGGTTAATGTCACAAACGTAAGTAAAGTTATGGAACCTTAAGACTTGCTATACTTCTAGACAACAGTGCAATACTTTGCATGTCAACTCAGAAGTGAGACCCTGTGAATGCAATGGCTCTTACTCCCATGTTTAGCATTGCAACTTTAACTATATCTATAGGCACTGCTTAATATTCTGTTTTGATTAAAGAACTGTGTGGTGTAATGGTTATGATGCCAGACTAGGACTAAGGAAGCCTAAGTTCAAGTCATTGCTCAGCCATGTTCAGTTGGTGACCTTTGGCCAGTCAGTTTCTTAGCCTAACATGCATCACAGGGTTGTGAGGATAAAGTGAGGAGAAGGAACCACGTATACGACCCTTGAGCTACTGTGAGGAAAGATGGGATATGCATGTAATTAATAATAGTAATAATAATAATCCAGATAAAATATGTGCTGATAGGCTAAAGATTAAATTACCAGTTAATTGTGTTGTATAAGACATAAAGGTTCTATAACATACAGGCATTACATAATCCTACTTATAACTTCTGTTATAATAGTTTGAAAGAAAAGCTTTGTAGAAAATTGTTAAATTTACTGTGGGTTTTTTTGTGCCACCTAATCAGACCTTGTTGAAAGAGCTGATCCTTGCAAATGTCTAACAAATCCCTTATTTTCCTGAGTTTTCCTTGGGATAGAAAATCACTATCTTCATACATTTTTTTTAATTTTTCAAAGCATTCATATAGAAAACCATATATCTTTTTTAACAATTGGGGGAGGGAATACAAAATGAGAATGCAACAATGACAAAAATCTGCATGACAATATTATTTCATTAACTTACTTTTCTTCTCAGTAAGAGTACCATAAGGAAATAGAGAGACCGGCTGTACCAAAGCAAAGGCCTATCTAATCCGGCATCCTGTTCTCACAGTGACCAACCAGATAGAGGCCTACAGGAAGCTCACAAGTAGGACATAAGTGCAACAACACTCTCCCTGTCGTGAACCCCAGCAACAGGCACCAAGAGGCATGCTACCTCTGATGTGAGAAATAACATAGGCATCATGGATTAGTAAACATTTATAGTCTTATCCTCCATAAATTGATCTATTCACCCTTTCAAAGTTCTTTGCAATGAAACAGCAAATGCTGACCATAGCTATCTGACTCCTCCATCTGTTCCTCCGCTACGGAAACAAGGCTGGTTTAATAGGCCCAATTACTTCCAATAGGTTTTTTTCTTTGAAATACAGTACAGGCACGAGAAACCATATCAGTCTCTTGAAAATACTTTTGGCTTCTTGATTTGGGGCACAAGCTTCCATTGCCACTATGTGACTTGAGAATTACCTGGGGTCTGAGGGAGCTGGTAGCAGTGTCCTGAAGGCACATCAGATGTGACAATGACATGAAGACATTGCAAGATGCCAGGGCTGGCCCAAGATATGCTGCTGCCTGAGGTGAAAGGCAGGATGGTTCCCTGCTCCAGCTCCACCCCAGTTCAAATACAGAGGCTGACTAGACCACCCAATCTCCAGGCAGCTTAGAGGGCACAGATTGGTTTGTATGAAGCAGAGTCCCTACCACATCTTTGCTCTCCCTTATCCCAGCATCTGCTGCCTTGTGCTGCTTAAAATTAGGGCCAGCCCTGCAAGATGCAAGGTCTTCAGCAGGAAAAGTTAGGATAATCTCCCCCCCCCCCAAATTCACATTGTGTTTATGTTATTATTGCAGTACAGTGGTGCCTCGCAAGACGAAAAGAATCCGTTCTGTGATTCTCTTCGTCTAGCGGTTTTTTCGTCTTGCGAAGCAAGCCCATTGGCGGATTGGCGGATTAGCGGATTAACGGCTTTTAGTGGCTTATCTGCTGATCGGATCAGTTGATAAGCGGCTTAGAAAAAGGGGGGGAGGAAAAAAAACCAGCAGGAACTCGCAAGACATTGCGAAGCAAGCCCATAGGAAATTTGTTTTGTGAAGCACCTCCAAAACGGAAAACTCTTTCGTCTAGCGAGTTTTCCGTCTTGCGAGGCATTCATCTTGCGGGGCACCACTGTATATCTACTTAGAAGTAAAGACTCTTAAGTTCAATGAGACTCCCAGGTGTTTAGGACTGCAGCCTTAGATGTTAGCCACAGTAGCCTCCACCTGTGATTCATCTGAGGGAATTCCTTAATATTTGAAATATGTAATTATTTTCCATTTGCAGTTAAGGAAGGGGGAAAGCAAGTGTAAAAATGCCGCTGTTCTGTAGAAAGGTTATTAGCAGCAGGAGTGCTTGAACACATTTACCAAAGTTGTTAAGAGCTGCTCAGTATTGCAGAACAGGTGTTATAAACAGAATATTAAAACATTTCAAAGCTCTTGGCACAGTTGTAACTGTTGTAAACATCATTTGGGTAGATGGTTTGAAAAAAGGTCTGTGCAAAATCTTGGACTTCTACCATCAAAATAATTGTTACTCTAAAGATTCATTTGTTTAACCAAAGATTGGCAAGTGCTTTTTGTCACACAGCGATTTACATTACTGAGCGGAGTAATACAAATGGAAACATATCCTTATGAAATTTAAAAGCGCATCCAGAGGTTTTACAAGCCTCACCTTATGACATCCTCCACACCCCCTGTAAAGGAAAGGGAGTATTTCAGGGCAGCATTTTGCTGTGGTGCCAGGAGGAATACTTAGGGGAAATTTCAGCAACTCTTCCATGCACATAAAAGCATTGTTAGCATATTCACTAGGCTATTAGCAGGGATGGGGAACCAGTGGCCCTCCAGATATTGTTGGACTCCAGCACCTATCAGCCCCAGCCTGCATGGCTGTGATCCCAGCTATATTTACTTGGAATACGTTCCCACAGATTTAAGCAGAACTGAAGTGGAAATTAAAAGTGGTTGTCAGGAGACGATGCTGCAGCACCACCACTAAAAAGAGTCTCATTTCTCCCTTCTAACCTTAAAGAATTAGTAGCTATGGACATACTGTATGTCTGGAGGTTTATCCATGGCACTTGAAATATGTTTTGACCACTGTATGATAATTATTTAAATAACCCTATATGGCACAAGTAGGTAAATAGCACCTACTATTTCTGTATGTTATGGATGGGATAAAATGAGAATGTAAAGGCAAGGTGCTTCACAGTACGCGCTGTTGAATTCAAAGCTGCCCCTGCAAACCCAGCATTCTGAGCTAACCATTTGCTAATTTTTGTCAAAGCCTGATTAGTGATAGCTATGCTCTGGCACAGCAAAACTCCCAATTGTTTCAGCAGACTCAAGATTCCAGCCTTTCTGTGAAACCCAAAAAAGAAGTACGAGGGTGGGGGGGGGGGAGAGAGAGAGAAGAAAAGAGGGACAGAGGCTTTCAAGCAGGTGTCTGAAAAGGTTTCAGTTTGACTGAGTATGAGTTGCACTGTGCTGTGGATGACTTGATGAATTCCAGTTTTCAAACACTCACTTTATGCTGGTTTCACATCAGGAAAACCTGATTCACAGCTTACCTGGAAACACCACCAATGGGATGTAAACTGGTGTGCATTAGCTAAAACCACATACATGGCACTTCTCAAGTCATTAAAGTAAGACTAGACATACATTTCTGCATGTGTCCAGCCATAAAAAACCTCCTGCTTTACAGTGCCGTCTTAACTTATGTCTACTCAGAAGTACTGAATTCAGTGGGGCTCATTCCCAGACAAATGGGGTTAGGATTGCAGCCTATTCATCTCCTTTCCGATCTGGTAAGGAGCCAATCCTTGATGCCTGAAAGTTTTCCTTTTCAGTTTCCTTGCCTTCCCCACATCATGCCATCTCTCAGCCATTGCCGAAGACTAGACATGACAAACTCCGCTTGATCTATTAAGGCAACTGTTGTGTTTCTTTATACTGTTCTCCAGGAGCATGTGAAGGAAATTGCATTTTATGAATTTGTTGCATTATGAAATGTTGCATTTATGAAAGCACAGGGTGGGTGGAGGAAAGGAGCTGTCTCAAAGGGATAGTGTCAGTGGGTGGAATTAAAGAGAGAACAAGTAGGAAGAGGATCCTGTAAGGAATCCCGTATCACTTCAAGAAGCAGAGCTTATCATTCATGTTGTGAGTAGCCTCCCTTGTCTACTTCTAATTTCCTTTTTGTTTTGACCTGTTTCCTAACTGAGCAGTCAGTCGGGCACAAGGTGGCCTTAACCCTACCCTGAAGGGCAAAACACATAATTTGACATATGCACACAAATTCTAATACTGTTAAGACAAGACTTCAGGTTTTTTCTTTTTAGATGTCCTTGGACTAAAACGCTGAAGGCCATTTTGCTTTCCTTTCAAAAGGCCCTGTATTGTCCCTAGTGGTTCTGTCTGTTCCTTGTTGGGAGAAATTTCAAGTGTTCCCTTCCTCAATGCTCTGTAGCTGCAGTCTTTGGCCAACGTGGGTCCTGCCCCCACGCCGGGCACCAGCGTTGCCGCCTGTCACAGTTCGTACTGGAAACAGAGAGCCAGGTAAAGCGTCTCCACCAAACAGGGTGATCCTCACGTCTGCCTCAATAGCTTTGGCCAGGCTGGATGCGTAACTGTCCAGAGACTTATGAACGTCAGCTTTTACCTGGAGAACAGAGTTCTTTGCTGCTTCTGAACAGAGAAAACAGACAGTTTAGAAGAACATATGGAAGCCTTGCCCACAAGGAACTATTTGTAGACTTCATACACAAAGTAGTTTTTCAGTGGATCTATTAATATAGATAATTTCAGGATTCTACCATGGAATAACATAATAATTCTAAAGCTAACCAAATGGAGAGTCAAAGCAAAGCAAATGCCTGATATTTTAATAAAGACATCTATCTGTAAACTTAAACTACAGTGTATTGGCAGCAGATATTGAGGCTGCTTGCAAAAGTCATCTAAATGGGGGGGGGTGGTTCTGAATTAAACACTGACTTCAGTAATAATAACAACAGGACAAATACTTGTATCATTGTTTTTATCCATGAGCTAACAAAACACCTGCCCATGCCTGGTCTTACCGGTAGCACAGAAATTACAGGTTATTATTTTATTCAATACCTGCAGCACCAGGTCTGTAAGTTGCCCTTGAACAATTTCCTTAACTCAGGTCCCAATTTATTTTATTGTCTTCTGTGTCTTATCCACAATCTATAGCTCCCCTATATGGGTCCCCTGTTTTTAAAGTAGTTTTTATCCTTCTTTACTGTATGTTTCACCCCTTGGCTTTTTGCATGTTATTCCTTAGCTTCCATTAGTGAAGAACAGCTGCCATGCTAAAGTATAGCTTAGCAAGATGCGAACGGTTTAGTGAAACCTGATCAAGCTTAGTCACCACCTGAAGTCACACATTCCTTGCCAGCCTCCCCTGCTCCTTCACTACCTAGAGGAATTTGGAAGCTTCCACCTTGGATTAACCTCAGTTTGTCATGTCATCTAGATCTGGAACAATGGCTAATATTAAATATGGTTAGTTTTAAACCAACTGGTTTCAGTAACTAGAGTTTTGTTGGCATGTTTGAAACTAGCCATAGTTAGTGCTAACCATAGTTCATTGGTTCAGATGACACACTACACCACAGGTGAACCAAAACCTTCCAAGTTGAATATAGTCAAGTACTGTACACAGTGCTTTTCTTCTAGAAAAAATGTGTCAGTACTGTGTACTGTTGATTACCCCCAGAAAAAAAGCACTGACTGTACACCTTATGTATTGGCTGAAAGGTAAAAAGGTAAGGTAAAGGGACCCCTGACCATTAGGTCCAGTCGTGGCCGACTCTGGGGTTGCGGCGCTCATCTCGCTTTATTGGCCGAGGGAGCCGCTGTACAGCTTCCGGGTCATGTGACCAGCATGATTAAGCCACTTCTGGCGAACCAGAGCAGTGCACGGAAACACCGTTTACCTTCCCGCAGGAGCAGTACCTATTTATCTACTTGCACTTTGTGCTTTCGAACTGCTAGGTTGGCAGGAGCAGGGACCAAGCAATGGGAGCTCACCCTGTCATGGGGATTCGAACCGCCAACCTTCTGATTGGCAAGCCCTAGGCTCTGTGGTTTAACCCACAGCGCCACCTGCGTCCCTGCTGAAAGGTAAAAGTAGTAAATAAATCGTGTTTCATCCAACATCTCTTTTCTTCCACCTTATGTCTCATAGCTGTAAGCTATTTTGACAGCGGTCTGTCTGGTTTTTAACACTTGAATAGTACACAGTAATATTTTAAGTGTTTTCTGTCTGCTTTGGACTAAAATACCCAGCCTCAGCACACCTTTAGTTTGTTCCACTTCATCTTCAAAAGTCACAGAACTCCTCCGTCGATGGGGATAAAGGCAATGTGGGTGATGGACTCCATCAGAACTATAGTCTTCAAGCAGCATGACATCTGTTCCTAAAACAAGACCATGGCTTGTACAGTTAATTTATGGAAGAATTACTATGATGAATACGTGCAAAAAAAAGTGGGAGGAGGCATTCTGCTGGGTACAGAGGTCCCAAGCCATGGAGAGCTATATAGATCAAGACCAGCACCTTGAATTGCTAAACACTGTTACCAGCAAGTGCCACCAGTTTCTTATAATAATAGTTTCTCACATCTTGGGAAATGCAAGTGAAATTTTAAAAAAGGAAGAGTTACCTGAATCCTGAGAGCAGCTGAATCCTGTATCACCAGTGCTGCTGCTGTGTCCTAAAGTCCTCTCACCTGCCATGAGAGCTGTGAGATGTGGAGAGAGTCCCAAATCTGCAAAAAAAGACCTTCAGCATTAGCAAACTACATCCTGGAGAGGTGCAGGGAGATTTAACAAAAGCATCTTCCGAAGCTCCCACGACTTATTATCCAGCTGTTTGATTTAGCCAACAGCTAAACTGCAGCATCTGTACTGAGAGTTAATGAAAATGCTGCTACAAGTATGTTTGCACAATCCAGAGTTAAATACCAAATGATAGGAATACCATCTCCAAAGGAGAAATCAAAGACGGGGAATTTATTCCTCTCCCTTTCAGTGGTAGTGGAATCTGAATGTTTCCCTGTCGACATGAGCAACCAATGTTTAAGTAACCTTAACTAAAACATTTGAGAGACTACTAATATTTCTTCAACATCACCTGGCAAGCATAAAAATAATAAAAAGGCAACAAGCCTTTGGGTGGGAAAGTGGTATTTAGAGAAATCATACCATAAGCCATACCATCATGCTTTATTACCTGTGATCCTATTAGAAATACTAAATAATCTGGATGTCCTTTGCCGTTGAACAAATGATTCTCTGTAGTACCGGTCTCCAAAGCACATTCCCAGCAACTCCTTGCGTACCGTTTTATTCCAGAGTCCATAAATCAAAGGGTGGCAAATAGCACTCGTAAAAGACAACCAAGTTGCCAGTGTCTCCAAAGCAGGAGAAATGCTGTCTTTCCCCCAAAGCGCCTCGGATGTAATAACCACCATATAAGGCCCCCATGTGATTACAAAAGCACCAATCACAACCAAGATCGTTATCAAAGCTTTGCATTGATTGGCAGAATAAACGACTCCTTGGAAAGCGTTCCTTCGGCTGCCTGAGGAGGACGTTGAAGTGCTGGAGTTTTTCCTCCCATTCCTTTGGGTGTCTTCCTCTGCGATGACCACGCTCCCACAGTGAATCTTCCGCGCTTTAATCCTGGCCACACGGAATATGAATCCGTAGCAAATCATCATGACTAAGAAGGGCAGCAGCGCGCACCAGATCTGCCAAAAGGCAGTGTAGCCTGCTTCTTTATGCCACGCGGCCACACACATCCATTTGAACTGGTCAAACTCTAACGAAGACCAGCCAAAGAGCGGAGGAAGGCACCCGATGAGGGAATGCAGCCAGACGTACAGAAGGGCAACAACAGCTCTGTTACCTGTAATCTTCATTGGGTAAACCATCGGGTACAGGACAGCGTAGTACCTGAGGAAAAATAAAAGGAGGATTCAGCAACTTTACAAAGCATGCAGTAAGAAGCGGAAATGAGTCTTTTCTTTGAAAAACTTGCTCTCGGTTATTTGAAACTCGCCCCAGTAATCAACCAAAGGGGCAGCTTCTACAGATACAGCTATTGCATGGTTTGGAGCTCAAAGGACACACAAAGTGATGATGCTAAAATATAAATTGTACAAATCTGTCATTATTGTGCAGTTTTTAATTAGGTGTGCTGGAGCACCAGCTGACATTTATGATGTTACATGAATGTGCACACTAAATTTAGTGTACACTAAATTGATTTTTGAATTCTGAATTTATTGTTATTCACATTTTACAGTGGTACCCCGCAAGACGAATGCCTCACAAGACGGAAAACCCGCAAGACGAAAGGGTTTTCTGTTTTGGAGGCGCTTCGCAAGACGAATTTCCCTATGGGCTTGCTTCGCAAGACGAAAGCCCATAGGGAAATCTCCGGGGACCTGTTTTAAATTGCTGGCGGTCGGGAACAAAGACTTTCGCCCACAGCCGGCCTTCAGAAGAGATCCTGGACCTCTTCTGAAGGCCGGCGGGGGGCAAAAGTCTTTGCTCCCCCCCGCCTGCCTTCCCGGGACAGCGGAGACTTCTCCGCTGCCCCGGGCGATCTTAAAATGCTGGCGGGCGGGAGCGAAGCGTTCGCTGCCGACCCCCAGCATTTTAAAATCTCCCCGGGACAGCGGAGGCTTCGCTCCCGCCCGCCAGCATTTTAAAATCGCCCCGGGACAGCAGGGGCTTTTAAAATGCTGGCGGTTGGCAGCAAAGCCCTCCTGTCCCCGGAGCTTGCGGGGCGGGAGGTGGGAAGAAGGGCTTTTCTTCCCACCGCCAGCCTTCAGAACAGCCTTCTGAAGGCTGGCAGTGGGAAGAAAAGCCCTTGTTCCCCCCCCCCCCCAGCCTTCAGAAGAGGTCGGGGGACAGACTGTCCCCGGACCTGGTCTGAAGGCGGTTTCCCTAGTCTTTACTGCTCACCCACATCCCATCTGTAATGAAAGCAGCTGGATAGCTCAGTTGGTTATAGCCTGGTGCTGATAACACCAAGGTTGCAGGTTTGATCCCCATAAGGGACAGCTGCATATTCCTGCTTTGCAGGGGTTGGGCTTAGATGATCCTCAGGGTCCCTTCCGACTCTGTGATGCTATGATTCTATGACAGCATACCGGTCGATTGCAATGAGTCCGAGAGTGAGCATACTGGCCGAGCTGATCAGCATGTAGAGCAGGGCAGAGAAGTTGCACCAAACGACTCCGAAGATCCATTCCCGCCGGATGGAGCTGGTCACGACGAAAGGAAGCACCAGCACAGAGAGGAGGAAATTGGACAATGTCAGGCTGAAAACAAACTTGTTGCTCAGAGTGAGGAGGTACGACTTCTTGTAAAGAGTGAGGACGATCACCAGGTTTCCTAAACAAATGAAAATGGTGATGACAATAATAGCAATGGACTCTGTAACTCGGCCAGCTCCGTCTTCCAGCACTGTAAGGTTCCCTGAGGCGTTCTCGTTGCTGAGAGGTGAGTTGATGCTCATTGTCGGAGCGTCCTGTGTTGGAGCAGCCAGGACATGCTGGACACCTGAAAAAGAAGAGATACTATATATATTCTCTGCCAATGCAGGTGGAGAATACTGGCAGATTTTTCACACTCAGTGTCTGTCCTATTCTCTTGAGGAATGCTGCATATATACCATATTGGCCCAAAGGTAAGTCACACTTTCCCCCAAAAATTCCGACTGTGAAAAGTTAAAGTGTGGCTGATATTTGTGACCTTACGATATCGCTGCTGAAACAGCTGCCCACGAGGGCCGTCAGGGGTGCGGGACAAGGGTGCCCGTCCCAACCGTGGCTCCCAAGCTTTGCCTGAACCACCAGAAAGAAGGAGGAAGGGGGGGCGAAGGCCACCAGCAAAGCGGCGTGGCTCCCCCACCAGGAAGCAGCCCAGGAGCGCAAGTGAATGGTGTGCAGCCGACCTGCCGCTCCCAAGCCTCCCCTGAACTGCTGTAAGGAAGGGGGAAGGCCGCCAGCAAAGCAGTTACTGTATTAGGCAGTGGACGACCCTATGGGCTTCAGTGGTGAGAGTGTACTTGTTTGGGACGGGTGATTTTTGACCCCCCTTTTGATTCCCCCCCCACCCTCCCTGGGCAAGCCTCGTGCATGTTCCTCGTTGTGTGATTGTGCTTCATTGGGTGGGTGCCTTTCGGAATCCCCCTCCCCCTCCAATTTTAAGGGTGCGGCTTATATTCGGGTATTGTCTATTTTCCTTCCCCCCCCCCATCAATTTTAAAGGTGTGGCTTATATTTGAGTGCGGCTTATATTCAGGCCAATACAGTAGGTAGTGGGGGATGTCTCAATTGGGAGGCACAACTCAGTGTAAACAAACAGCCACCTTGCCCTGAGGTGAAGGAGAAGAAGCAGAAACAGCTTGATGAGCTGCCACCACCCAGTTCCAAGGGGTGTAACTGCCCTCCTGCAATTGAGAAAAGCTTCTTCAAGATTAGCCTTTGCCGGTTTATTATAAAGTTTTATTAATCATTATTGTTTTAATAATCTACTGAAAAGTGGCACCCATCACCATTTGGATCCAGAGTAAATTCGTTGAGCACACTTCACATTGAAATTTATGGGACTTCAATTCTAACCCTACTTACCTGGGAGTAAGCTCCATTGAATGCAACGGTACTTACTTCCGAGCAGACATGGTTAGGCTTGCACTGTTAGCCTTCAATGTTTTTTCAGTATTTCCCTGACATTTCAAGAATTTCAACCAGCTATAGTAGCAGTAGCAAAATTGAGGCGGCAATGAGTTAAGAGTTCATTGTATGGGTAACAGATCTGTCTCACAGTGACTATTGTGTATCTAATTGCTTGCTACACAGATAATTCTCTATTTCCCTTTACACCAATTAAATCTGTCCTTTGAGTAATAACAATAATCAACAACAGGGTTAAGTACATAACATTTATTGCATTCCACACAAGTAGATAGCTAGTGATAGGAATATCTCCCTGTTCTAGCTTTTAAATGGAAGCAGGGATTTCTGCCCACAATCTGCAGTGCCTTTCTCTGTTGAATGAGCAATAGTGTGCTCAAGAATTCCGAAAGATTTTACACATGTAGGGCAGTAGCAATTCTTACTCATCAGGAGACTCAAAGCATTTTCATACATTTAGAAAGAACCAGCCTACTCCCTCCATTGGTTACCACTGGTACCCTGAGCAAGCTGCCCAAAGGTCTGTCAATCAGAGGTATGATTCTAGTCAAATGCAAGCACTTTCTAAGATCCGGTGACATCAACTGGGGGAAATTAATCACTTGCTTAATTCTCACATTGAAATCAATGGGATTTTAAGTGCTCAACATTAGTTTTGCATATACACCACAGCACAGTTTTTCATGCAGTGACACAAATGCAACCTTTGCCCTTTTGCTCTGGATCTATTAATTAATGCAGAACATGTAATACCACAGTTCAAAAAGGGGCCTACTAATACAGATCAGAAATCCTACACTGTATATCAGCTCTTTTCATCCACAAAAAACCCAGAACAATTGGTTCCCTCTTTCTTGTGGTGCAGTCCTGTTCGTGTGCAGAAATGTAATACAGTACTATAAAACGGGTAACTAGCTGATGTGGTGCTCTCCAGATGTTGTAGCCAATGGTCAGGGATGATGGAAGTTGTAGTCCGGAACAGCTGGAGGGCACCATACTGGCTGCCCTTGCTATGAACCATATGGGCAAGACCCATCATGTGAGCCTTATCTTCAAATATCTAAAAGGCTGTCACATGGAAGATGGAGCAAGCTTGTTTTCTCCTGCTCTGGAGGGCAGGACCTGAACCAATGGATTCAAGTTACAAGAAAAAAGATTCTGAGTAAACATCAGGAATAACTTTCTGAAAGTAAGAACTGTTGGGCAGTGGAACAGACTCCCATGGGAGGTGGCGAACTCTCCTTCTTTGGAGGTTTTAAAGCAGAGGTTGGATGGCCATCTGCCATGGATGATCTAGTTGTGATTCCTGCATTGCAGGAGGTTGATGCTCCTCAGAGCCCCGCCCAACTCTACCAGTCTAGGATTCTTTCCCCAAGTGCATTGCTTCATTCACACGTTTGCTAGCGACACGGGGTTCCACCACGAGGCAGCAACTCGCTTCCCACACAATTGTGTGTGTGTGAATCAATGGAAGCCGTCTGTGATCTTAAGCAGGCCTAGAGTTGCATGCATCAAACGACGGATTCGGGCAACGAAGCTTCCCCATCTCATTCGCTTTTGGGTGTGAGATCTGGGGATCCCCGTCTGCCCAAGATCTCGAAAGCAACCCAAACGCAGAGGAGGCCGTCGGTTCCGAGTCCCCCACTCCCTGGATGCTCTCGACAAGCCACCCTGAGAAGTGGAGGACGCCCTCCGCTTCTCCCCAGCCGCCTTTCCGCCTTGTATTCCCCCAGTCCCCGCAGCTGCCCGCACCCAGCCGGCCTTTTTTCATTTTTGCTCCGTGCAACCGTCTTTGGAGCCCAGCCCTTTTTCTCTGGAGCTGCCACCCGTGGAGGCGTGGAAGGGGCCGTGGCGGCGGCGGGGCTCTTCGCGCGCCTCCCTCCCTCGCCCGCCTTGCCAGCCGCGGGGAGAGACAAAGCCGGTTCTGTTCCGCATCCGCGGAGGCCCCGCCAGTTCGGGGGCCGGAGGGTCCCCCTCCGAAGAGGCGGCCAGCCGGGACCTCCTCTCGTACACAATGGCCCCTCCATTGCGCGCGCGCGCTCTCGCCCTTGCGCGCACCTTCCCTTCATCCCGGGCTGGGGCGCGGGGAAGAGAGACCCACTCACCGTCAGACCCGGCCGATCTCCTCCTGCTCGACCGTCCAGGGCCAGCGGAGTCAGGTTACCGCGCCCAGGACCCCCCACAGCCGCCGCCGCCGCCAGACTCCCAGAAAATGCGCCCGACCCCCTTTCCTCCCCGTCCATCCTCCCAGCTAGTCTTCCCCATCCCGCCAGTCCCCGTTTCGCTCCTCCCATTCCCCCACCCGCTCCTCCCCTCCTTTGTCCTTCCCCAGTTTGCTGCCCCTCTTTTCGTATCGCCTCTTGATCTTTCGCGCTCGCGCGGGGAAAGAGAGCCACGGCTCCGCGCTTGCCTGCGAGTCAGAGCCGTGCAACGTGAGGAAACGACGCCGAGGCTCGCCCTGGGCAAAAGCGCTGCCTTGCCTTTCAGAGACCAGTCGGTTTACTCGAAAACCAGCAGCTGGGAGATGTTCCTAAGCAGTACTCTGGTTCACCGCCAGTATTAAACAGTTTATATTATATAGCTGTTCTCCCCTCCACCCTCAGGATTCCTGTCTTTCACACTCCATAAACTTTCTCTCTCCCCTCCATTTTGCTGTGCACCGGACTCAAAACTCAACACGGAGAGAGATAGGGAGAGAAAGGAGTATTTGTGGGAAAGGGATGGAATCCACAGTATTTTAGGGCAAGATCAGAACAGCACACAAAGCTAACTTTGGAAAAAGGGCTTTCCTTCAATGACACAAAGCACCTTCAATTAAGTTACAGAATTCAGCAGGTTTTCCAACAGTTTGCGTCCTAGTCCATCAAACTAAAGCAGAGTTAAGGAACCTGCTTAATTTCATGCAGCCCTTGGAGTAATTTCAGAATGTTGGTGGCAAAGAGAGGAAAGGAGAAGCCGGTGGAAGAAAAGAAGTTGTTCCACCCAGTTTTGGTTCCAGGCCTGCCCACCTCTGGAATGCAGCCCTGGAAGATGACTCCTGAGGGATTCAAGTTGCCCACGCCTGGGCTAAATTCATCTGACTGATCCAAAATGAATTAAGCTGAGAGCCAGTGTGGAGTAGTGGCAACACTGGCTTCCTCCAAAGAATCCTGGGAACTGTAATTTACTCTTCACAATTCCCAGTGCCATTAACAAACTACAGTTCCCAGGATACTTTACGGGAAGCCATGACAGCGGTGTAAATATGCTTTAAATGTCTGGTATGGATGTGTCTGGCTAGGATTGGGAAGATCTGGAAGCAAAGCTCAGCTCGGGCATGAAGCTCACTGGGCAAAATCTCTTCCTTTACCTATTTCACAAAGCTTTTTAGAGAGAGAAACTTTATTAATTTTTAAAATAAAAACAAAATAAAAACAACATCAAAGTTCTATATCAGCAAGGGGAGAATAAGGAAAACTACAATGGATAAGAGAAAGGTAAAACAATTCCCTACATTAATCCATGCGATGCATCTTTTATAATCACAATACAAGGGATTGAGAAATCACTTAATCCTATTCTTCTAGAACATAGTCTCTCTACAAACTTAATTGGACCATTATCTATGTTCCATCTCTGTTGTATTGATGTATATATATAAAAAATTGACCAAATAGCATAAAAATGATCCGATTTAGATTCTCCCCTAGTTACGGTACTTTTCTTTGATATGTAAGATGCTCAGTGAGAGCTATATCCCGGACTATACCAAACCAATAATCAATGGAGAGAGATGAACAAGTTTTCCATTTGCTGGCCATTGACATTCTTGCCACCACTAGTAATAGATAGATGAGTGTCTCCTGTTGCACAATGTTTTAAGGACGAAAAGGCAGTAAGAACTGTGTATATCACCCTGAACTCCTTTGGAGGAAGATTTTATAGTTGTCTTACAGTTGAGTTACAAATTCTACACACTTCTTTGGGGTTGTGTATAGCATGGATTAGCAGCTAGGCTTGTGAGCTGTTGGAAGACGACTGGATCTGGCAGCTTCTGAGTACATATGGGTTACTTTTGTATAGCTGAGTAACAGCAACATGTAAAAATGAGTTTCAGCTATTCTGCAATAAGAAGAACCATATTATTTGTGAGATTAAACATTCTTAAATTGTTTGAAAAAAGAAAACTTATGATGTACAGTAAATGGA
Source organism: Podarcis vaucheri (assembly GCF_965113315.1). NCBI lineage: Eukaryota > Metazoa > Chordata > Lepidosauria > Squamata > Lacertidae > Podarcis > Podarcis vaucheri. Next base: position 35,646,427 of record NC_138762.1, on the reverse strand, counting down.
GAAGAGTCCTGTGTAATATCTATAAATATGTATCTGGACTCAGCCAGTCCTGGCTGTAAGAATAAGGCTACTGCGAACACTCAAGAGCTGGCTTAATTTCATCTCTGAAATGTGGAAGAGTAAGATAAACATGCGTTCTAGCCAAAAGAAAAATCCTTTTGCTCACTGGGTGAGCTTGCTATATCACTGGGTGTTGGAACAGAAAACTCTGTGGGTGGGTGTTTCCTAAATGCAGTTAAGCTGCTGACAAGTGTTAGAAGACACAGAAAAGTTAAAAGCAAGCATTTCGTGTATGTAACATTTGATTGGTTTTGTTAATAAATGAAGAATTATGATGAAGTAAGTGTTTTGTTTATTCGGTGTCTTTCCTTGCTCTTCTCTACCCACATAGCTCTATCCAACTGGCAGAATTTAAAGCACCACTTCATTCCCTATTTAGATTAAATGATTTAGAGAGTAAATAGAAACTGTTAATTGGGCAGTTGAAGGAACAAAGGTAAAGTATGTGCTTGGCCAGAAAATGAGAAGATACTGTAACATATTTTTGATGAATGTTTGACACAGAACTCTTATGGAACAGAGGGATATGGAATATGAGGGTGGAGTGTCCACTGAAGGATTTTGCCACACCCTGGGCAGGGCACCTTCAACTGGCCATCCCTTAGCCTGGACAATAGTTGCTGCTCCTTGTTCTCAGGGGAAGTCCAGTGTGCTGAAGTGAAAATGGAAGAAGGAAGAGAAGAAGCTGCTGCCTCCCCCCATCCCCAGAGGAACATAAGAAATTGCCATATACCAAGTCATTAAACACTGATTTATAAGTCGTCCACAACTCACTTCCATAAAGCAGCATGGTTAACAGGCAAGCCTGGTTGACCTTGATCTTGGTTGTTAGCATCACATTCTCCCACAGCCTTTTGGAGAGGCGAACCAATGCCATAGCTGCCTTGCCAATAAGCTTGTCCTCTCAGTGACGTCTATGCTGGCTTGGTCACATCCGCAGAATGGAAGATGGCAGGATCCCCAAGGACGTGTTCCACGGGGAGCTGGCTTCAGGCACTAGGCCGGTTAGCAGGTCAACTCTGTTACAAAGATCTCTGCAAATGTGACATGAAGGGTGGCAACATTAACCATGCCCTGTGTGAATCCCCTGCAGACAACCACAGTGCCTAGAGAAAGACAGTCAGGTTGTGTATCTACAGCAGTGGCAGCGGTTCTCAACTCGTGGGTCCCCAGATGTTGTTGGACTACAACTCCCATCATCCCTGAGCTCTGGCCTTGCTAGCTAGGGGTGGTATGGGATGGGAGTTGTAGTCCAACAATATCTGGGGACCTACAGGTTGAGAAAGGCTGAACTAGAGGGAGAGTAACTACTGGGAGGAGCACAAAGAGAAGCAACACAATGGTGCGCCTATAGTAGCATAACCAGAAGCCTTCATCTACCCCACTTGCAACAAAACATATCTCTCCTGTATCAGTCTCTACAGCCACAGGAGGCACTGTGACTCTGCAACTGTTTTGACTTTACCAGCTAAGGTGCACTCTTCCACTGTCTCCCGAGACCGACAGATGCCAACAACAACATGATTTATACAACGTAAAAATAAGGACCTAGTGCATTTATTGGCCAGACTACTGAATAGTGAGAGCAAATTTAGTTCTTAGTGCTCAGTTGGGTATCATTCTGACTGCGTTTATATCTTGCAAGAGCTAGAGGTTTGTTGTTAAATGAAAACTAAAAATTCAGACAAGGTGCGTTTGAATTTCTTCCAGGGAGTCAGGTCCTCCTGTGGCTACAGGGCTGCATAAAAAGCAGATATTCAACAGATGCAACCCCCATGTCTCCATAAGGGGAAGACTGCACCAATTGAAGTTGTGCCTGCAACACAGCCTTTAAAGGCATGGGAGCCTCTTTACCACTTTTTTAAAAAAACAAAACAAAACCCTGTGCATCTTTTGGGTAGACACAACGATTCTGTCGAAAACATTGCACCTATGGGTTACATACACTCCCGGGATATTTCAAAACTACACAGCAGGTAGAAAATGAACGGTCATCACTTTAAGCATGTCACTTTCTGTTTAATTTCTGCTTTCTGTGAGGCTTTGGAGAGGGCAGAAACTCCGCACCCACCAACCCGGTGTAACCCCTGGGAAGAAAACAAACGAGCCTCTCATCCTTGTTTAGTCTCTTTTGCCCTTTGCATGGGATTTGGGGGAAAGGGGGCGCAACTATTTCAAGCGCCTCGTCGACAAAGGGCCCCCTTGCTTGAGTTTCCCCACTGATTCACATGCATTTGCCCCGCACATGGGAGACGGCACCCTCTCACATGCATTTGCCCCGCACATGGGAGACGGCACCGTTTTCTACTGCTCCAGAGAAGCGGACACGGAGCAATGGATCCAAACTACAAGAAAGAAGATTCCACCTAAACATTAGGAAGAACTTCCTGACAGTAAGAGCTGTTCGACAGTGGAATTTGCTGCCAAGGAGTGTGGTGGAGTCTCCTACTTTGGAGGTCTTTAAGCAGAGGCTTGACAACCATATGTCAGGAGTGCTCTGATGGTGTTTCCTGCTTGGCAGGGGGTTGGACTCGATGGCCCTTGTGGTCTATTCCAACTCTATGATTCTATGATTCTATGATTCTATGACTTCAACCAAGAACCGGAAATGTTACTAGCGAAAGACTGCAGCCTCTTTGCAAAGCACATGTGATGAACCCGGAAGCGGAAACAGGGTTTTTTCTGTTTCCGGTGGCGGCTGTTTGGGGGAGGGGGAAAAAGCAACAATAGACCCCGCTACTAATTCATCCGACGGCTCCTTTTCGGGGCTTTCCTCCTGGAAGGGTGTCCGGAAGTCGCTCCCTCTCCCGCTTCGCCCTCTCTATGCTACTTCCATCGCCGCCAACATGATGCCCGTATTCAAGAGCAGCCGGAGAGACTTCACTTTCGGGCCGTGGAAGCTGACGGCCGCTCGGACCCACATCATCAAGTCGTCGGAGTCCGAGAGGTGCGAGGCGGGGGGCGGGGATGCTAGGGAACACTGTCGCCAGAGCCTTCGCTTCTGGGTCGGCCGAGCCCTTCAGGTTGCAGCGGGCCAATTCGGATGGCCGGCGGCTTTTATTGATGGGATTTCAATGAAAACAAGCCCGGAAATCTCCCTGGGCGGCTGAAACGTAAAGTGACCCCCCCCCCCCCGACCGACAGCCTTTTCCATTTTCCTAAAAATCCCACCTGAGCCCAAGTGTGCAGAAAGCAAATGCTTTGCAAGGAGGGCGGGGGGGGGATGCTTTTAAGGTTTCTGAACTGGCATGCTGTTTTAAGTAATCAAGTTACAAGTGGTACCTCGGGTTACATACGCTTCAGGTTACACACTCCGCTAACCCAGAAATAGTGCTTCAGGTTAAGAACTTTGCTTCAGGGTAAGTACAGAAATTGGGCTCCGGCAGCAGCAGGAGGCCCCATTAGCTAAAGTGATGCTTCAGTGCTTCCAAAGTGACATAGCTTTTTTGTTTCCATGCAGAATAGCTGAAGAACTACACATGCCTTGTGTTCCAGAAATGATGTTTGGAGACAATGTCTTAAGAATTCAACATGAATCTCTCTTTGGAATAGAGTTCAATGCAACTGATGCCTTAAGATGTGTAAATAACACTCAAGGTATGGTTAAAGTTGCCTGTGCAGAGGAGTGGCAAGAAAGCAGGTAATAAGATATAAGATTAATCTAATCTAATATGACAAATTAATACGTTCAGATACTTTGGAGCAATAGCTTAGATTTTTACTTTTTATGTCACCCACTTGAGATGTAACCTGGATAAATGCTTAATGCTTGTCACTTTCCCCCTCCCCCTTAACACAAATAACATATTATTGTACATTTTCTCTTTCCCTCGAGTCACAGTTTTTGAGATCGTGATGTAAGGGAACCACCCACTAACAGTGTCTCATATGCTTATTACTTCTTGAGTTCACAACTTTAGTTATGATGAAATAGGTTTCTGACATTTCTGCCTGCTAATACAGATGTGTTAGCCAACAACTTTGAGCAAAAAACTTGAGCAATTTTTTATGATTTCTGATCTAGAATAAACAAAACTGATATTGTACAGCTGATAATGTTATGTCAATCTTCAGCATCTCTAGGAATTTGCAAATATACAGGTGACATTTCCATAGCCTCTATAAAAAACTGGGTCTATCTGTAGAGATCCTTTGGTTCTGAAACTGACATTCTACATAGTTGTGTATTTTTTCCCTTGAGGTCTGAGCCTGAGCACACAAAGGAAGTTGTTAAACCATATGACTGGACCTATACAACAGATTACAAAGGAACTCTTCTAGGTGATACGTTAAGGTTAAAGGTACGTTCTTACATCTGCTCTTAATGGCTGCGTACTTTGTAGTACTAAGCAGTTAAACAATGTCTGAAGAACACTCTTTAAAAAAAACCCATAACTTTTAAATTATTTTGCCTCTTCCAGGTCTCTCCCACAACAGAACATATAGATACAGAGAAACTAAAAGCCAGGGAACAGATTATGTTCTTTGAGGAAATCCTTCTGTTTGAAGATGAACTTCATGATCATGGAGTTTCAAGCCTGAGTGTAAAAATAGTGAGTTTGGTCACTTTGTACATGTTATATCTTACAGTAGGAAATGTCTTTAGAGTTTGACTGAAGGAAAAAACGAAAAGGTGTAGTGCCCCAACTTACATTTCTTTCTCTATGTTAAAGATATTCCTTTAATATGTCAGCTAGTCCCATCCCTGTCGTCCCCCCCCCAGCCAACAGAAGCTCAGTATTATATTGGTTGGTGTACAGTACTTATAAATTGCTTAAAAGCCTATTTTGATATTAAGCAATATAATAAAAAATAACCAGTAATGATGGGCTGGATGCAGTTTCCACCCCAACTTTTGCTTTGCTTAAGACTTTGAGACAGGAAGGATCTAGCTTATGAGATTACATTAAAAGGACAAGATAAGATCTTGTAAAGGCTATTCAGATTCAATGGAAGTTCTGTACTGATACTAACTTGATACTAACTTGTAGTTGGCACTTTATTATTTTTGTGCAATCTGAGATGCCGTCTGAAGATTTAAATCTGAATTTCTGATGATAATTACTTTGTAACAATGTATATTCTGTAACACTAAAGTTGTGATTGGTATGCATGTTGTTTTTGTAAGACTTTGTATTAAAACTGAGTACAGGTCAGACATTTTAGTTAAGCTTTACTCTTGCATAATATTTACATTTTTAGAGGATAAATATCCACAAGAAAGTATTTTAGTTGAACGGTGGAAAAAGAGCTACACACTGAAGTTTTTATTAGGACAAACGCCGGCTCTCTCGACCTTTAGAGCGAGATGAGTGCCGCAACCCCAGAGTTGTCTGTGACTGTACCTAATGGTCAGGGGTACCTTTACCTTTTAAGAGCAAAATATTGTAGATGTGTGCAAGTGCAAATTATTTTTCCTGTTTTTCACAGAGGGTAATGCCTTCAAGCTTCTTTGTGCTCTTGAGGTTTTTCCTGAGAGTTGATGGTGTGCTTATCAGAATGAATGATACAAGGATTTATCATGAGGTAAGGAAATCCTAATATGCTTATTTTGTTCTGAAGACCACAAAATGGTTAATATTTAGAAATGAAACGCCATATGCTGTGATTTGTATGTTTGTTATTATTATTTATATTGTCTAGCCAAAGCCATTACAAAAGATATAAATATATATATATATAGAGAGAGAGCGCTCTTTAGCGATATCATGATAGGTGCAGGAAGATGGCTTCCTATTTCTTAGGAATTGTCAATCTAGTTTGAGTAGGTTCCTGGAGTCTTAAGAAGACTAAGTACAGACTTCTCTGCACATGATTTCTGTCCCCTTAGAACTGTGCACCCTTAGTAGATTTATGCAAGGGCATGGGGGGGGCAGTTGCCCTGGAGTAAACATAATCTCTGGTTTCCTAGCTTTCTTTTTTAAAAAAGAGTAAGTTTCTAGCATTTGTAAATCTTGTGATATGAAGCAAAATGTACAGTCCCGTTTTTTTGGGGGGGGAACTAGCTTGCTCTCTCCCCCTTCAGTGTTCTCCCTCCCCCCTAAAAATCCTGCAGGTGCCTATGGATTCATAGTCATAAGTACTGATATGGAATCTTGAAGAAGAAATGCCTTTAAACTAAACTATTCAGGTTCATTTTTAAACACATACTGCTTTCCATACCCATCCTAAGGCAGTTGACAACCTTAAAAGACAATCCAGTAAACAAAAATTCAAAATGAATAAACAAAAATACACATTGCAATAAATGCAAATTAATATACAAATTAACATTTGTCAAGTCTAGATGTCAAGTTCAACTGTCAAGTTTCATTCATGCAATGGAACAGTATCTGTTAAACTAGACAAAATAATTCTGTCACTCACAAATGATATGGAAAGATTGCTTAGGTATTATTTCAAATTAGTCTTGCTAAGATTCCACACAACCTGGGTAATATTCATTACTTCAAGGATATTGTTGGTGAAAAACACAACTGGTACATTCCTTGTTCAGATTTGTAGATTGGATGATGTCAGAAACTCATCTTCATTGAAAACGATAGCAATTTAAGGTCTGATGCAACAGATTTCTATTTTAGTTTAGTCTAAATGGTAATGGGAAAAGCATGTTCTCACATCCAGCCGTCTGCATTGTCAACTTACCTTTAATTTCTGTGTATTAAATTCACATGTATTGAAAGTAAATCTGGGAATCTGGTGTGAGATGTGGTAGTGCCCCCAGTTCCAGTCACCACACAGAGGCAACTTAAGCTCCAAAATAGTTTACTGCTACGGAAGATAAAGCTTCAGTAATACAGTTTTGGATGTTGATATATACATACAGCTTGTAGGCTTTGCAGATACAGATCTATACAAATACAAAATATTTCTGTTGTTCCAGCAATACAAGATGCAATACAGACTCTGAGTCAAGTACAGACTCACTGGCTGACAAATGAACTGATATACCTTGAGCACCTATATAGTTGGCACTGGGCAGTTGCCATTGCAACTGGTTTGGCTGACACTGCACCTGTTGGCTTATCTCATACAAGGAGTGATTTGTGCCCATGATTGGAATTAACCTCTTCCCCATGACCAGTCCTTCCAACATGTCTGTCTGTAGAATCTTATATTATTTTATGCAGTTACATTTCAGCTGTTTTCTTTCTTACTAGGCTGATAAACACTACATGTTACGGGAATACACCTCGAGGGAAAGCAAAATATCAAGCTTAAAGGTATTAACATTTTAAGCATGAGCATCTTTCTCTTGTCAGTGTTGGTAACTTCTTGATGCAAATTGCTTTTTGATAGGGCACTGGCAAGTGCTACCTTTCATGAGCATCTACAAGGTTTTATTACCAGGGAAATTAAATTTAAAAATTATTTCGTGTAGTAAGACCTTTTTTATTAATAGTTGTTTTTTACTGAGCTTTAGTCTCCAGGGTAATGCACTTTTTCACTACCTGGACATTTTTCTCAAGCTGCCCATTTATGGGAGAGAGACTCGCTTTGAAGCAGAAATTTGGTAGTGTTAACATGTGTAAAGGTTATATAAACAGTATGAATAACTAATTCTAATTTAAGTTCAACAGTGCCCTTTTTAAGTCTGTATAGATATGTTTTCTCTTTGGCTGGGTTCTGCATAATTCTTTCTCTTTTGGTTTTAAGCATGTTCCTCCACCCCTTTTCACGGAACCTAATGAGGTTGCTCAGTATTTACCTGTCAAGGAGAACATATGTGAGAAGTTGGAGTTCCCTGAGAATTTGCATCCTGAATCTGAAGCAGCACCAGAAGGCACTTAAATGGGATCTCCGTAATTTTGTGGACTTGAAACAGACCTTGTTCTGGAGACCATGTAATGCCTCGGTCGTTGTCACTGAAGATTTATACAGATCTATTTGGATGTCTGACTAAAATTTCTGTAGCTGTGGATGGGCAGGAGCAGGGAGCTAATTTCAAACTTTTGCTAATGTTTTCGTTTTGTCTATTTCAAATGTGCCCTGAAACTGGTTCTGGACTGGAGTTACCTGACATTGGAGAATAAGCCCACAAATCACCAGTAATTCTTTTGAAGCTTACAGCATTTCAAGAAAGTTTAGTGGGTTTAGGAAAAATCAAGACTCATTCATAAGCTCGAACAGCTACTAAGAACTTTGTTTTAACATAGTCTTTGTTATACAAGGGCCTTGTTTCATAAGATTCCTAGGACAAAGCACATTGGTGAGTTTTTGGATCTCAGTGGATGGTATTACTCTTTTAATCAGTTGCGTGGTGTCTGTCTTTAAATAAGAAATACATGAGAAACACTATTTGGCCTGGTTCACATGCAACATTAAACCGTAGTTTAAAATAAACTGGTTTTGCATAAATGAGCTTTCCCTGGCTTCTGTCTGTGGCACACAGAGGAGGAAACAAGCCTGGGTTGGGCATGCTGGAACATGTGACCCTTTGCTTGTGATTTGATTCTTGCCAAACCATGAGTGGTAAACGAAGAAGAAACCTTGGCTTCCACTTATGGTTGGTGTAGCTTAGTCAGAAGTGGTGGGTGATTTCATGGGTGAAATAACGACGTGTAAAGTATGGTTTAATTTGGTATGCGAACTAGGCTGATGCCTTCTAAATGAAACTAAGGGCAGCACTGAGTGTTGTATACTGCTCATGGAGCAAGATTTTACTTTCCTACCCAAGCATACCTCCAAAATCTCACCCTCTGGAGAAAGCTGAGGATGCTAGAGGGGCTACAACAAGGAGAAGGGGAATGTGAAGTCCTGTTGTGTGAGCAAAAGTCTGTTCCACTCTCACAGACATCATTAAGTACAACACAATGACCATTTCATAGATCTTGGAAAAGCAATTTAGCAAAAGTTTGGAGGCAAAGTGGAACTCGGTTTGCAAATTGGGGCTTTCTTTGCTCCTCGCCCTACATTCCTCCAAAAGCAACTCCCGAGGACTGAGGGTCCCTCAAAATGCAGTGGAACAGAGGAATTGGGAAAAAATGGACAGGGCTTCCACTGTGCATGCAGAAGTCCCTTTTCCATTTGTGAAAGATATCTTTGGATCCAAGCCAAAGAGTTGCATAATCAGTTTGGTCCAGTAGTGTTTCACGGTAGGTTGCTTTCTAACTGTTTTGATGGAGTTGGTTCTTAAGCAAGCTAGGCATTTTTAATAGGGAGTAATCGTTGAAATGGATTGCACAGTACCATATTCTTGGTGAATGCTACCTCCCATTAAAAAATTATAATCCTGGGAGTTAATATTGATTACATTGCCAGAATATGTAAATTCATAAGATTCCTTTATATGGTGTCAGTAATTTACTTCGTAGTAGTCTACTTCAAATATGTTTAACTTGTAATTTTAAGTTATTGATATTTTAACTTAAAAAAATTACAAAGATATTCATATTTGTGTTCTGAGAGTACTCTGCTCTGCTTCCAAGCCCTTTTCCTGCCTTTCTAATGAGCTATATATTTTGGATGAAAACCTGTGTTTCATGTGTTTTGTTCTGGTCCTGTTGTTTTTTTCTAATAAGAAAAGAGATTAATTGTACTGCTTGCAGGAGATGGGGGAAGTGTGTTGTGTGTTTTCCCACCCCTCCAAAGGAAAACTTAAGTTGGGATTTCCACCCCTCCAATGGCAGTGGAAGTTTAGAGATATCCTGCTAATAGCATATGCATTTCTGCTGCCATGACAGTATTTTATCGGTTTCACATGATGGTGACGAGTCTGGGCAACTGTTTCAGGCTTGCTTGTTTTTCTGTGCCACCAATTCATTTTTCAGTGGTGAGCAAGAATTTCTTTTTCTATTACACTTTCCCCCACTTCTAAAACCTATCTGCTTTGGAGTTTCAAAGCAGTCAAATGCTATGCATGTTTAATAGGAGTTCCCTTGAACATTGTAGGACTTATTTCTGAGTAAACACACATAGGATCGGAATGCTGAGTTTTAAAGGTGGATACCAAAGGATCAATGGTAAAAAGGTCACCACTGAACATACCTGCATATGGAAGACCTTGACTTCATGCAAATCACTCAGTGATGCAGTTTGCACTGCAAAGCGATTCTTCTAAAGAATTGAGTATGTATAACCTGTAAATAACATGCATGTGTCGACACCACAATTTATGCAGATGGTCAGCTCATTCTGTAATTCTTAGGAATCTCTTAGTTGCTCATACTAACTGTTAATTTTGTTGTGGCTACCTTTCTCTTATTTCATTATTACCAGTCATATAATAAACAGAACAAAGATGATGATTGCTTGACCTGGGGAAGGAACCTGGGTGAAAAAAGATACGGAAAGTTGAAGGACAAAGGAAGGACAAGCAAGTCTCTTGTGCTAAAGATATCCTCAGTATCTTTAGCACAAGTCATATTGAAATGGAGGGAAATTGCCCTTTCATTTCAGTGGGATTTGTGCAGAAGCAGTTTTAAGATTTTCACACACAAAGGCCTCTCATATTGTCCTTTAGTCAGCCAAATAAGTGATGGTTTGTACTATACTCAGCTGTTGCTAAATAAAAATGTACGCCACATTTTAATCTCTCAACTTCCAGTTGTCTTTACTGTGAGAAAGAAATATTTTCCTTAAGTAGCCTGGTAATAACATTAGATTGATCTAAAGCTCTGTTGTAGGAAGGGGAAACTGGTTCAGCTGTTCAATTGGACTCCAGTTCCCATCAGCCCTAGCCAGTGTGGCCAAGGATCAGGGCTGGTGGGAGTCCTGGTAACAACATCTTTAGGGTCACAGGCTCACTTCCACCTCCCTTATAGCGTCCATAAATTCTACAAGTGGGATTGTATTCTGTTAACTACCTCGATGGCCAGTGTGGACGCTATTACAAGATCATATGTGGAAGGGAATGTATTGACTGTTTATATGCCCAAGTTAAAACTGGGGTACCACTTAAACACCCTGTTTTCTCCCCCCATGTGTTATTTTGCATACTATACCCTAGTGCTGTACATCTAGAAGACAGAAGATGGCACTGTCATCCTTCAGTGAAAGGAGCAGATGAGCAGCTGTGGATCTTTACATTTAGTCACATCTTGTTTAGCATTAGGAAATGCATATTGGCATCTAACATGAACATTTTAAAGTGAATAACTGCACAATTAGGTTTGCGGCCAGTGTGGCGTTGCCATTTCACCCTTCAGTCCCATGCTATGGTCCAGACAAAAATCATGAGAATCGCTATTTATGTATGTTAAGAAAGCTTTCAGTGGGGCAACCGTTAAAACATTTTAATGATGGGTAGCGTGTATATGCTACAACCACATTTACACACTGGCCCAAACTACTGACACTTTTTAGTACAGTAATTGGGTTTTGATTTTAAGGAACAAAAATCTGTCTGGGGAAAATACTCTGAAAAAGATATTCTAAGCTATAGATTTAAAATTCATTTTTTTTTTTAAAAAAAGCAATGCTAGGATTGCACCTGATCACCATGAGTTGTGAATCTGGGTTCCATCTCCCCCTTAGCCTGCTTAGTCAGCCCTGATCAAGCTGCTGTTTCCCAGTCAGTATGCAAAACAGGAATACTAATCAATGTGCCCTGCCAGTTATTTAGGAAGACACAACATCTTCAAACCAGGAGGTCTGGAGGGTGGCAACACAAGAACTGGCCTTTTCTGCTGTGGCTCTCGTTTTATGGGATGCTATCCTCAGGAAGGTGCCTTCATTACATATCTTTATGCCCAGTCAAAAGCATTTCGACATATCTTTGGCTGATTAACATTCTAAGGCCTTTTAAATGTGTTTGTGGAAAGGGAGGTCACTGGTTTTTGTTTCATGTATTTCGTGTTGTGAACCGCCCTGAGATCTTCGCGTGAGGGGCGGTATACAAATTTAGCAAATAACAGCCATCAGCATAGAGAAGAAGGAAAGCGGGGCGGGGGGAAAACACTGGCGCAACCCGCCTACTACTGGACATAAACTCGGATGCCACAAAGAGGAGCGGAGGCGTAGTCGAAAGAGCTCTGCAGCGCGCAGGTGCGAGGAAGCAACCCCCCGACTACATATCCCAGGATGCACTGCTCCAGGCGCTGAGGGAAAGTTAGGCGAGCCCCGGCCTTCCTCGATTGCTGGGAGTTGTAGTCTCCGAAGAGCTTGGGCGGCGAAGTGGAGGCAGCCGCGTCGGGAAGTGGAGCTCGCGAGGGGCGACAAGTGTCATGGACAAGCTGAAGCGGGTTCTCAACGGGAAGGACGCCGAGGAGCCGGGGCCGCTGGCGGAGGTAAACCCCCCGGGGGGGGGAGTGTGGGATGAAGAAGGCTCTTTCCTTGGCTTTGTCGCCCGGTCCGCCTCAGCAATTCCTGCCCCAGTTCCTTCTCCGCACCCCTAAGGCGCTTAGCCCCCCTCACCAATTTCAGGGGAGCAGCTGAGGCCGTCGTTGTTGCTTGGCCTTTTTTGGCCCCTTCCATTCCTCTCCTCCCCGCACCTTTCCTCAACTACCTGCTATTTCTCTCCCTCTCTCTCTCCCCCCCCCTATGAAGGAAGGTCGCCTATAACCTTCCCCCGTCCCAGGGGGGCTTTCTGAGCTTTCAACTGCGCCGTGAGAGACCCTTCCTAGCGCCCAGCTCTCTCTCCCCTCTCTTGGCCAAAGGTGCGTGTTGACGCTTCTCGTTTAATTGCTGCCTTCCTGCCCGCCCAGGTGTTTGGGATCTGACGTCACAAGCTCCAGGAAAAAAAACCCCAGGATCCAAGCTCTCATCCTGTGCACAGTGTACACGCTCAGTACTGCTCAAAGCTCTCTTCGCCCCACTTCATTTGACCCAAGGAAAAAAAATGCTGCCTCCCCTTTTGGTACTTAACTGTTGCTGAACTGGACTCGAACCCACACCTTGCTTGTAATTCAGCAGGTGCTGAATAGGTGCACAGAGTTCACCCAGGTTAGGGCAGTTCTAGAGAAATTAATTTGGGGTTTATGCATCCGACCAAAGAGTCGTAAATTGGTTTCGCCGGTTTGTCTTTCAACAGATCACTTGCCGTATAACAAAAAGCTTAAATGCATTTCTTTTGATATAATGAAGGAAGAGTGAAAAATACAGGACAGACTGAATGGCTGTTTATCATGACAGATATATATTTACTCTAGTATCACACCCAGCATGCCTCTGAATACCAGTTGCTAGAGAGCAGGAGCTGAAGAGTGCTAGTGTGTTAATATTGCACATCTGGTTGGCCACTGTAAGAACATGATCCTAGGCTACGGAAGGGCACTTCTTGTACTGTATGCTTTTGTGCTCAAGGGACGAAGGCCAAAGGGAAGCTGTGTCATAATTGTTTACATACTAACGGCACCCTGGGTAGAACTTGCAAAACATAAGGAGATGGAAAGCGAAACATCACTGTCTCAACGTGTATCTTTGTGACTGTTTGATATGTTCTAAAACTTAGCCTGCAAGCTTTAGTTGACCAATTAATGCAGATTAAATCAATACTGATTGGTGAAGTCCATAAGTAAAACCTGTTTTGGTTTTGCTGTGTAACTGATAGGGGCCTAGAAAGAAAATACTATGGACAGCATTTTCTTCCAACAAAGGTGCCGTTTCTTGCATAAATGGAAGTGCATTCTGCTAGTACAAAGTCAGCTCTGAATGCAACCCTTGGCACCAGCTGGTTCCCCCGAGTAATTCAACACAATAAATGTAGGCTTAATTGGAGGGGGGGGGGGCTTTTAGAATGGTGGGATGAGTGGTGAAAAATTATTGGATCCTCTGTGGTTCTTATCCTTGCCGCTACTTGTGCTGTTTACTCTAGCTTGGCAGATGTAGCATGATATTCTATTCCCAGTTTAACAGGACTAATCTTGCTGTAGGGAGATAGGCCTGCTCCTTGTGTGCTATGTTTGTTTGGTAAACAGCTTGATGAATACTTAATTACCATTTTTTTGGGGGGGGGGCTGTGTTAGAGCATATCAAGAGTAAGGGAATCTTTTAAAATTCAAAGTGACTTTAAAAGTAATGTAAATGGTTAGAAAGGTGGGATAGTTGTACTGCATTTCATTTTATTTTTAAAATGCATTGCATAAGTGCGTCAGGAGATCAGTAATACAAAGTTCACAATATGAGGCTTATCATGTTCGTTTGTGGAGAGAGTTGTCATTATCACTAGTGATATACCTATGACACTTGCACAACCACAGTGCTGTGCTGTAGTTTCAGGAATGCCATTGTTAATAAACACATTTGGGCTGGGAAAACACAACATCCCTGAGGGAAACCAGCAACCTTGAAGTTTGCATCTGGAAGTATCTAAGTTAACATTGATGTAGTCTGGCTGCTAAGAGACTTTGCTCCATATCAGGTAGTCCTGGGTTTTCATCTCTGCTCTGCCATGAACTCATCAAGTGGCCTTAGGCAAGCCGGTTGCTCAGCCTCAGCCCTCATTTCCATTTGCAATCTGATGGATAATAACACTCATGTAACTTACAGGGTTTTTGTAAGGATTGCAACTAGATAATTGAAGCTCTTTGAACACTTGAAAATGCTTTGACATGTTGGGTATGATAATCTTGATTTATGTCCTAGGATGATCTTTGTTTAAATTTAGTTTGCTTTTCCCATCAATTTATTATCAAAATACAAGAATTGTTGCAAAATATATGAATAAATTCAAATACAACAAAATATTTTGGAAACATAGGATCAGTTCCATTCTACTTTTTTTTTGTTTCCATGTTTTAGCTGCTTGGATTTCAGACAACTGCATATTAATTGACTGATGTTATATAGATGAAAAAACTAAATTGTTTTGCTATTATTGGATTTTATAACAATGACTAAAATGATCCAAATCTGGTTTTATTACAGGAATGCCCTTGCTTACAAAATATTTATACTCCAATAGCTGATAGAAACTTAATAGTATTTTCAAAACTATATTATGTCATAAGAAGGAATTAGTAGAGTAGAATCAGACATAATACAACTATACGAATACATTTGTTATAAAAGTTGGATTCTTTTCTAGTATTTTTTTTAAACGGAATCCTCTTTGGATAAACTTGGCATGAAACATTGACTATGTGAAACAGTTGAAATGGAATCAATACACTCTTTGTTTTTAATATTAGAATAGAAATAATGCTAATGACCAGGGAAATGTATCTGCTTTCTGTGAACATGTGAAAGGAATATGCTCAAAGTTGCCTTGAGTGATGATTAATAGAAGCTGTTGTCGAAGAAGAAGAAAATTGAATATTGCCTTATATTAACATTGAGGAAGTGATATCTGTTCATAGAACAGATAGGACGAGGCACTTTTCACAAAGATGTTAGAAGCATGTTTGTGAAGTTTCCTCGTGTAGTGAAGCTGCTGGAAGGAAATGAAAGCAACTGGCTGTATATTGCCTTTTTAAAACCTTGACACTACAATTTTAATAAGACTCTCTTTTTAAAAAATATATTTCCAGGTGATTGATGCATCTTCCTTAAGCTGGAGTACGAGACTGAAAGGCTTTATAGCTTGTTTTGCTATTGGCGTTCTGTGTTCCATTCTGGTAAGAGCTTTCCTTCCCCACCTCATCAGCTTTTGTTGGATAAAGTTTGGATTTCTTGAATAATATCTCCCACAGTGCAAGGCAACCCCCCCAGCTGCTCAGTATTGCACTCAGCTCCATCATTGCTGAAGGAATATAAAAGTTTTGACTCCATGAAGAGTAATCACGGTGACCGATCTATCCCCTTATATTTTCACATCAGTTGAGATAGTGCAATCTTTTACATGCTTGCTGTGGAAAAAGCCCTACTGTAGATTAGGGTTTACTCCAATGTAAATGTTCACGGGTGTCACCAATTTTGTGGAGGCGTACTTCCTCTTCTTTCTCCTGCAGCCCCTATGAGTTGTCCAAATTTTCTCTGGAGGGTTGAAGGACTTTCTGAGGAGGGTTTTAGGGGTGCAAAAGAGGAAGAAATGCAAAGGGAAGTCCTACAAGTTGTACAAGCAGAAATCCATTCTGCATCATTAGATGCCAGCTTGTAAATTTTGCAACCTAAATGTAATTTGATTTGGAATATTGGTTGCAAGTTTTCTGCAGTGTCATGAGAAGCCTGTTGCTCAGAGAGAAAATACAACCCAAACCATCATAAATTCTAATACTGGAAAGACTAATAACAATAATCTCTCTAATATCCTTTGCGTAAATTTGACTGGTGTTTGATGCTTTAGGGATACTTTCAAGCAACCAACAATAAGCCAGTGATTTGTTCTTTTTCATTCATAGTTGGGATATCAAATCCTTCTTGATGGGCAAGTCATAAACTTGGATTCAGTCATCGCCCTGGCTAACACACCTAACCTTCATGATACTGGGTATCATGCAGTTCTTGTTTTCCCAGTGTGGTGAGCCTGGCTTACTTACGTGTTCAGAATGCCAAGGAAAAGACTGATTAAATGCTGATTCAGTTGATTGTCTTGCTCCCCACTATTGCAGGATACTAAAAACATACACAAAACAGTTACACACACATAGATGTGCATATATAAGTGTGTATGCGCAGTTTAAAACAACAGCACATACATCTGATCAATACAAAGCCACTACAGAAACCAATTTGGGATCACGTTGCATGACTCCCAGCTTGATGAAATCTAAATTTGAAATATTGCTTTTAGATGAAATATTAAGAGGATTTTTCATGAAAGTAAAATAATAGTAACATATGCTATTTTTAAAATAGGCTTTGACAAAAGAAAACTTAAGGCAACACATTTTATGTGATAATGAATGAGAGCAACCAAAATACTCATTTTCTCTACAGATAATTGTTTTTACAGACTTTTCTTCCTTACAGTGACTGTGTATGTTCCTTCTTTTGTCTGTCTTTCCAGGGTACTTGTCTGCTATGGGTTCCCAGGAAAGGGCTAATCTTGTTTGCAGTATTTTACACACTGGGGAATATCGCGTCTCTTGGAAGGTAATCTTCCTTTCCTTGAATTAGTAGGTTTGCTCAGAATATCAAATAGGTGAATGAACTAAGCAGCTCATTCTTGAAATATATAATCTTTCTCCTTTTTCCATTTTACCATCAAAATATTTTACAAACCAAATGTTTTGATTGTATCCCTCTCAACTCTTATTCCCAGCCTCATGTTTATGATTGGGGTTCAGAGAAACAATTTAACTCTGTTAGCATGGCTTCGGTATTGTTTTTAATACTATATGATTTTACTACTTGTTTTCCAATAGAGTGTTCCCTAATTTTCTCTTATGAGTTATACTATGTGATTATAGTACCTTTGAGGCTAAAGTATGGTCTATTTATGATACAGTACAATACAGTAATGGTAGCAGTTTAAGCTTGTATAATGTGCATTTGTGTGTTTTGCTCTTAGCAGATGGGTTAAATATTTTTTTCTTATAGCACTGTCTTTCTTATGGGACCGATGAATCAGTTGAAAAGAATGTTTGAACCCACTCGTTTGATAGCTACAGCTGTTATGCTTGTAAGTAACAAAACTTTTCTGTTTTAACTTGCATTTGAATTGAGAGGGCTATCAGTGTTAATGCTCTTTTTAAGGGAATTTGCTTAATTTTAAAATACAGTGGTACCTCGGGTTACATACGCTTCAGGTTACAGACTCCGCTAACCCCGAAATAGTGCTTCTGGTTAAGAACTTTGCTTCAGGCTAAGAACAGAAATTGTGCTCTGGTGGCGCAGCAGCAGCAGGAGGCCCCATTAGCTAAAGTGGTGCTTCAGGTTAAGAACAGTTTCAGGTTAAGAACGGACCTCTGGAATGAATTAAGTACTTAACCCGAGGTACCACTGTACAAGCAAACGTAGCATATAAAAGTACCTTGTGGTAAAATATCAGTAGTCAGTATTTCCAAAATACAGTGGTACCTTGGGTATACAGTGGTACCTTGTATTCCCGTATGTCCCCAGCATCTTGTACCTGGAGGGCTATTGTGTCTGTGTATCTAATGATCCCATTTAGCTGTCATGGCAAATGTGTATCTTTAGACTGCTCCTTCGGAACTGGACTGATGTTTCTTAGTTACGACTGCTACTATGTTTGAGATGGGGGCTTTGTCTTTTTTTTATTTGTTCTGGGATAACATACTGGAAATAGTTTGACAAATATATTGGATGGACATATTCTTAGGGCTTTTATTGACCTCTGATTCATTGCAACTATATAGTGTGGGGGTGTCCTTATCGGTACATAACCTGCTAATTAAGTGGAGTATGAGTATTTAATTAGGAAGTTCTGTACCAATAAGCACACCCCAACTCGATACACTTGGGGTGTCCTTTTTGGTAAATTGCTGAAACCAGGTCCTTTTGTCATGAGGTAGGGGCAAAAATGTTGCCATAATTCCCTGGAAAATTCAAAATACATCTATTGCTGATCCTTGGGTTACTTTAAATTAGCTATAGTGTACTTCAGTACTGTTGGGTCAAATGTGCAGACTGACAGTGCAATCCTATTCATGTCTGCTCAAAAGTAAGTTTCACTTCAGTTCAGTGGGACTTACTGTTGCTAATAATTAACTCAGTAAAAGGCCTTCCAATATTTGTGTTCTCCAGGTGACTGATAAAAATAAAAGATAAAATGCAGTATGATAAAATAACAATAGCATAAAACATGCAGTCTGACAATTTCTAGCACAGAGATGAATTAAACCAGACGATTAAAAAGAAGAAAAATTTTCCCACTTAAGTATGCTTAGGATTGCAGCCTGGCACTGTAGTCCAGTGCTAAAAAAACAAAAAAAACCCTGTTCATCTTCAGTTACAGTTTTAATGTTTTGCTTATTTTAAGATTGTGTCTTCTCTCTTTTAGTTATGCCTCATATTAACTCTTTGCGCAGCTTTTTGGGTAAGTACTTGAATCTCCGGTGTAACTATGCATATAAATTTAATGACATTTTCTTTGCTTGATTTATGATGATTTCTTCCTCTTTCAGTGGCACAATAAGGGACTTGCCCTCATCTTCTGCATTTTGCAGTTCTTCGCCTTAGCATGGTAAGTAATGCCCCCCCTTTATATATATATAATTTTAAAATTATACTGGTCTATCACCCCAACATTGTGAAGGCAGTCTGAGCTGTTGGGGAGCACACTGACTGAATGGAGATTTGAAAACTGGCCCTTGCAGGAATCCACCTCAGAGCCTGGATGGGTCACCTGAGTGGGAGGAGGAGAACAGCAGAGGAAGGCTCCACCTTCCTGCTGGGGGTGGTGGTGACTTCTTCTCCCTCCTTCTCTTTCTCCCTGGCACTGTGGGAGGCTTCTTTGGCAGGTCTAATGAAACAGAGGCATGGTGAGGTTGTCCTGAGCAGAAATTGAGGCAGGCAGGGGAAAATGTGGTCCTGGGGAGGGAAAACTGAAATAAAGAGGGGTGGGGGATGCTGAGCACACTGAGTAGAACTGGATATCCCCTAGTTTTAATATATGTACAGTGCTTTGAAAATTGTAGGTGCTTTAGAGATCATTATTATTATTATTATTGTATATTTATTATTATTTATTAATAGCAATAGGTTTGTGTATATGTATAACAGGAGGGGTTTATTTCCTCACCCTCTCTGTCACATATCTTTATAAAAAGACTGCAGTAATGGAGCCCAATGTCCATAAGTACACCGCCTCCTAAAATTTTCTCAACCAATTGCTGTTGGGGATTCCATTTGGACAGAAAGTTTCTTATGAAAGTCTAGTTAGTTACCTTAAAGCAAGAGTCACCAAGGCCCAGCTGAACTATTGTCAACTTCTGTTGATCTTCCACATTTGGCCACTTTCCTCTTTCACATGTGGTCTCCATGTGTGCAGATGTTGCTAACAATGAGAAAATGAGCTTATATTCTACCTTTCTCCCGGAAGGAGACTCTACTTCATGTGGAAATGATGGGAGAGGTGATGGAAACCGATCTTGACATGGATAGTTGGAAAACTAAACTGGAAAGCAAATGCTAGTTTTAATTTGTCAGTCACTTATCAAGCCACAATATGTGGTAGACTACCCTTGGCTTGGGTCATGTGTTATGCAGACTTGCCATTGACACTCCGTGGGAGAGTGTGTGTGTGTGTGTGTGTGTGTGTGTGTGTGTGTATGTGCCTGTTCTTCCACATGTATTAACATGTGTTTTTCTCTCTCTTCTAGGTACAGCATTTCCTTCATACCATATGCAAGGTAATCTTGACTTTCATTTGCTTCAGGAGCTACCCAGGTCATAAAACATAAAAGGGGAATTTCTTCTGTGATATGGATGGCTGGAAAAATCGATCTCCCTTTAATGCGTTCTTCTCTGTATTCTCGAGATTACTTGCTATGTGGAATGATTGAATAGAGGAGGTGAAATATTTCACTCATAGGGTTGATATAGCGCTGCGTGATTGAAAATATAGAAAGCTCAGCACTCTCGTGAAATGTGTTTTATGATTAATAAATCCCAAACAAATATTTATCATTTAGATTGTTTATATAGTGCCATTACTGTACTTGAGAAAGTACAAGAGGGTAGGCTCCTGCCCTGAGGGCTTAAAATATATAATTTGATATAAAGAGACAACAGAGGAAGTGGAGGCAGGAGCAAATAAGGAAAGAATGTGTGGTTATTTCAGATACATATTTCACTTTGGTTACAGTAAAGCTTAGGGGCTAAGGAGTGGAACCAAGTTTTCATGGAAAATGTTGGTTTTGTGGGAACAGAGAGTGGCAGCATTATATATTTTTGTTTGTGGCAAAACTACCCATAGATCTATGTTGAAAGTCTTTGTAACAATTTGCAGACAGGTAGCTATGTTCGTTTATTTCAAGAAAAAAACAAAGTCTGGTGGTGCTTTAAAGATTTAAGGTTTTTTATTATGGCATATGCTTCATCAGATGATGCCACAGAATTGTTGCTGAGTCCCTGCAGGCCATCCAAAACCTGTATACAGTGGTACCTTGGTTCTTAAACTTAATCCATTCTGGGAGTCCGTTCGACTTCCAAAACTGTTCGAAAACCAAGGTGCAGCTTCCGATTGGCTGCAGGACCTTCCTGCAGCCAATCGGAAGCTGTGTCAGACATTCAGCTTCTGAAAAACGTTTGCAATCTGGAACACTTGCTTCCAAGTTTGCGGCGTTCGGGAGCCGATTTGTTTGACAACTAAGCTGTTTGGGAACCAAGGTACCACTGTATTGGCAGATAGCACCATATATAATTAGTGGGTTAACCACCACTGCTGAAAAGGGAAAAGATTAATGAAGAAGGTAGGGTTAAATGGCAGTGGAATGTAAAAGGTAAAAATGCATTATGAGACAGTTGAATTAGAGCTTGTGTATGCAATTTGACCCTTCACAGCAGCAGTGATTGGTGATAACAAAAAACACCTTAGCATTGTTGAGTGAAGTGGCCATATAATTAGAGCAGAACATTTGCAAAATGAGCATGGTGACCCTTCATACCTATAGTGGGACAGGAAACCATTGTCTCTATTCAGACTCAGATTAATAGAATTGAACTGCTTGAGAAGTTGCAATTCGGTAAAGAGGATGGCTTCTGTCCCACTACAGGTGTTAATTTACCCAGCAGTGCTAAGATGATTCTGTTTGTCAAAAATCATTGCTGCTGTGAAGGGTCATTGCTTATACATTTTAAATATTTGTGCGGCTTATTCAAATACTTAAGGGGACAGTGTATTTGTTTTTATTTTTGCAGGGATGCTGTGAAGAAGTGTGTCACTGTGTGTATCACATAACAGAGACTCAAACGACTTGGTAAGTATTGGGGCGGGGGGGGGGGGGGAAACTGTGGTAAAATAGTTATATCCCCAGCTCCTCCTTTTTAATGCAGTAATCTCTGACTATACTCTTAAGTAGCTAAACATTGCTAGCTTTTTATTTTATTTTTAAATCTATTTAAATCTAGATTTTCAAGATAGCTTACAAAAGAGAACCATAAAACAAATATAAACTGTCCTGTACACTGAGGACTCAACTACATTTGTGAAGCGTTTTATACTCGTTATAACACTGTGGCACCAGATGGCGCTGTGGAGGCCCATTTTTCGCCAATGGGATTTCCCTGTATGAAGTTTACAATGCATTTAACTGAATCTCTTCTTTGATATGTCTAGATTCAGCCTGTTAGTACTTGAGCTGCAGTCTTAAACAGTCTAACTCATTGGAGCTTGTTTACCTATATTTGCTGAGATGTCCCAAATTTTTGCTCTTTGCTGATGTCACACTGTAGAAAGAGAAATTAATTGTGAGATGGTCTTTTAGGTGCCCATATCGGGTTGCATTCTATGCTGCTGTTCCACTTGTACAACTTGAGCAATGGAATTTCCCCCTTCTCTCTTCTGCAGCCCACTGTACACCTTCAAAATTTGCTCCAGAAGTTGGTGGAGTGGGGTGTGTGTCTTATTACCCATTGCTATGAGTAGGCATATATTTTGTCAATTTTAAAAGGCTTTTCTACATATTCGCTCCAGTCTGCAGATGTGCATAAACAGAACTCACAGTTTTGCTGGGACTGCAGATAAAGACCGGTCTGTCATGTAGTAGAGGAGGCATAAGCACTTCTCTCTGTGTGCAGAAGCCTCTGTATACCTATAAAGCAGGGGTCAGCAAACCTTTTCAGCAGGGAGCCGGTCCACTGTCCCTCAGACCTTGTGGGGGGGCAGACTATATTTTGGGAAAAAATGAACAAATTCCTATGCCCCACAAATAACTCAGAGATGCGTTTTAAATAAAAGCACACATTCTGCTCATGTAACAACACCAGGCAGGCCCCACAAATAACCCAGAGATACATTTTAAATAAAAAGACATATTCTACTTATGTAAAAACACACTCATTCCCGGACCATCCACGGGCTGGATTTAGAAGGCAGTTGGGCTTGATCTGGCCCCCAGGCCTTAGTTTGCCTACCCATGCTATAAAGTGTCTTACTGTAATTTAACTTGTGCTTTGGGAAAGGAAAACAATATACAACCTGACTGATGTAAAGTTGTAAATGTTGTAAAGGCTTTTGACTGAGAGCTGTCATCTTTATTTCAAAATATAATTCATTGCTTTTGTGCAGGCCAGCAAGATAAGCACCATTTCCTTACACTGCAATGTGACCTTGAGGACTAGAAGGTTTGCACAGTCATCTGGCATTTGCATCTGAACGCACCTTCCTAGGGGCAAGGCTATTAATTTTGCTAAGTGAACCTGTGAATCACCGGACAAAGCTACAAAGTATTCTCCCAAGGGTAATGTGTTTTGTGATAAGGAGCCCAAAGAGCAACAAAACATTCCTTTCACTCGCTTAGCTAAGCTGTTGTGTCCATTTGGTGCAATATTGTCAACTTCAGATTTTGTTGTTTTGCTGGTGAAAATGATATTATGGTAATTGCAAAGTAGGTGGGATTTAAATTTACTAGTCACACATTCTTAATTTAGAGGGTCCAAAGAACAGCTTACACACTGGCTACTGTGGCCTTATGGCAAAGAGATTGATTTTCAGAGTTCATTTCTTGGGTCCCAAAGTACCTTTTGTCTCCTGCAATCGTATAAGGGAACTTAAGAGGAGCTGCCTTCTAATTGAACAGCAAGCATGATTCCTTATTGTAATATAACCGAGACATTGATTCAATGTCCAACCAGCAACAGAAGCAGCATGAGCGAATATACTAGTGGGAATCATGAAAGCAAGCAAGTGCCCTTCCACTTCTGCAAGCAGTTTACTGCCTACTTTTTATGGTCTCTGAAGTAACGTCAAGACCTCTGCCTTAGTGCTAACATTGCCTCATGAATTATTTGCCACTCTTGCTGCTTTGGTTTTGCTAGATTCCCATCCACATCCATCTAAAATATGACTTTGTACAGCTCTCCCAACTGTGGAGAGGAGGAACATCTCATGTTTTTCAAATTCCCTTTCCCCTATTTAATCTTGCTGTTTTGATTTCTGTTTACATTGTCTGCCTAGCTGATGATTGCTTTCAGTTGGAGGGACTTCTGTTCATGACATTCTGGCTTCCTAGTAGGACATCATGTATTGATTGGAGCAAACTCCTAGACGTTGGGAATCTTTGCTGCATTCCACTTCTTGAACTGGTGCAGTTAGATTTTTTTGTCTCCATTTAAGAAGGAATGAAGGGTATTCTCCCCTCCAAAGAAATACTTGTACAGTTATTCGAGAGTAATTTGTCCTTTTTTAATGCTATCCTAAAGCTTGTGTCTTAGAGCATTTTGGGAAACCTTGAAGCTCCAGGTGTTGTTTGCAAAAGAAAAGAGCCATTGAACAAATTCTTTGCTGTAGTGGCTTTTGGGACTGACCGTCTTAATCTAGTATACCTCCTATTCTGCTTTCTCCCATCATTGGGCAGAGACTAGCACTTGCGTATCTGAGCACAGAAATTTCCTTGAACAACTCTGGAGTACCAGAATTCACCCTAATCTTGTCTAAAACTTTCTCTATAGCTTTTTCATAGGATATTATTGACTATTTATAACCTGGGTTTTTAGGAAGCTTAGTTGTACTGTGCAGCTTTGCCAAGCAAGCACATTTAGAGATTTGCAAAATTAGGTATTTATGAGGATTTTATAATTTTTTTTAGATTCTAGAACTGCAGCTCTGATGTCAGTAAGCTATAAAAATGAAAGTGTGAAATTTCTTGGTTTGAGTAGTCCACCAATTTACAGTGCGCAAGTGGAAAACTGCAGCCTTGATTTATTAGTCATATAGGCATAGGGTGAAAAGGCACAGGGTTGCCAGTCATACCCTAAGACAGCTATTGTTGCACAGAAGGCAGAATTTCATCTGGTGTGGCTTTTCTCATCACACCACTGCAGTAAGCTAAGGAGCCAGGTAGAATTTTCTTAAAAGGGACAGGGATCCTTCAGCATCTGGGCTTGGTAGCTCAGTACTGGAGAAATACTTGCACAGGGAAGTCATTGCTGAGAAGTGGCAGGGGACAACTCTGCCCTTCATTTCTCAGAGTTTGGAGGGTCTGGTTTTTCTGTACAGGGGAGTCATAAATCCTATTGGGTCTTTTTAAAATACCAGCTCTAATCTTCTTACCAGCTAGCTTTTTTTAGGCTGGAGACAGACAGTAGGTCTGTTCCCCCTACTCCCCAAAGTGTAGAAGGCAATGTGCACATCACAAGCTGGAACCTTTGTTTCACATTTTCCCCTGGTAAAATGGTGCTTGTGCATTCTTTAAAATTCTCAAAACTTCCTTGATTTAGAGGGTCTTCACCCCCAATTGCAGATGTTGCACAATGGTAATGTAGGGTTTTTTCCGGATGTTAAATGCCATGCTAGTGTACCGCTGAAACTTGCAAATATTTAAAAGAAGAACTTGAGCAGTTTTGTCAAGCTTTCCTTGCTGTAGTAATAGGTTTGCTTTATGGGAATAAAGTTCCTTTTTTCAGAAATCCATTTATTAAATTTGGATTATTAGTGCACTTGGTTTCAGTATGGAAAGGGGTAGGATCAGTAGTTGTATATTTAGCAGAATGAGACACATAAGCCCTCAGTGCTGCATCTCTTCTAAAGCAGCTTCTCTTAAAATATTGCAATATTTAATTACGGAA
The DNA here is from genome assembly GCF_965113315.1 of Podarcis vaucheri. NCBI lineage: Eukaryota > Metazoa > Chordata > Lepidosauria > Squamata > Lacertidae > Podarcis > Podarcis vaucheri. Next base: position 35,620,858 of record NC_138762.1, on the reverse strand, counting down.
TGCATTTCAGATATTCGTACCGATACTTTCTAGTTGTAATTTTTCTATTTAAAATCTGTCTTTGAGTACCTTTCTAATATTGACACTGCTGCTGCATTTATATTAAAGATTCGGGTTTTTATTCAAATGTTAAAATCAATGTTATGATTTGAATATTTGTCATGATTTGAATATATTTTTTTAACTAATTCAGTCCGATTTTAAGTCACTTGATAACATTGGACGTAGTTAAAAATATTCAAATCATGACATTGATTTTTATTTACTGGGACCTTTGCTAAATGTGGATTATGGTGGTAAGACATAGCTGTCACTATCTTTGTACATTTTTATTTTCCGGGACTTTAAAATCATCTGTATACTGAATTTTAAATTTCTGCTATAGTTACCCTTTGTGTTCTGGCATAAAGCATTTTTTCGCATTATGGAAATGATTTAGTTCCTTATTCTTCTTGTCCTAGATGTATAGGGTCACTTGCTCAAATTAATCAGTAGCTTGTTCACACTTGTTACAACACTATTTTAGATGAACCCAGTCTTGGCCTTAACTACAAGTATGTCAGTGTCATAGCTTAAGGCCTTTCAGCTACTAAATATAAGGTGGCTTCTTTAAGATGTACTTTTTTGGAAAACAAAAAAGTGCCTACTTGCACCATGCAATATGACTGCATTAATGGAGACTTTTGTAATAAGGTTTTGATTTTTTAAAAAGCTTGAATGGATGTTCCATTTTTGTACACTTTTCTTGTTGGCTTTTGTATTGTACCTTTTGTCTATGCTGGTCTTTTTTTCTGCCTTAAGAAAAAAACTATTACTTTATACTACTCTTACTGCACTATCTCTTCTGTAATAAAGCTGGTTTCTCAACACATGTGTACATCATTTTTAAATAAAGTTAGCACTGCAAAACATTTCAAGAAAGCTGAAATTTGATACTGAAGCTATGGAGTAGTCTTTGAACAATGGATTAGATTTTAATAGTGTTGGCCGTATACCATAATGGGAACAGGAAATTGTTTACAGTCTTTTACCTTGTAGTCAGTTCACTTTAAGCTTGCAGCCCCAGATAAGGGATGAATGAATCTCTGGGGCATGGGTGACCAGCAAGAGTGCCCTATCAGAAGATAGCAGAGATTGAGCTGGTGAATACTACTACTACTACTACTACTAATAATAATAATATAAATAAATAAATTTATAAAATTAATTATACCCTGCCCATCTGGTTGGGTTTTCCCAGCCACTCTGGGTGGCTTACAGCATATCTAAAAGCATAATAAAAACATAAAGTGTTAAAAACCTCCCGATACAGGGCAACCTTCAGATGTCTTCTAAATTTATTCTTTATCTCCTTGACATCTGAAAGGAGGGTGCCACTACCGAGAAGGCCCTCTGCCAGATTAGGAGGTCCTTCAGGTATTTGGGTCCAAGTTGTCCACCTCTGAATTAACATAACACATGGGCAACCACCACAGCTCTCTCAGCAAAAAAGTAACATGTTGCTGGTAACCTTTGAGCAGTCTGGCCACTGTGTTCTGCACTAATTGTGGCTTCCACACCAGATACAAGGACAACCTTCCATATGAAAGGTTCTTAATGAACATGGAATGGAAGATAATGTTTGCTTTCTTTCTTATTATTATTTCATGAAGCTTTTACCGTTTGATGTTTGTTTGGTTGTGGGTGGTGTTTTTTTTTTGGGGGGGGTGTTTAATTTTCGTTGGAAGCTTCCCAGGGTGGCTGAGGCAGCCCAGGCAGTTGATCGGGGTATAATAAATGAATTATTACTAGTTCAAATGGCAGAAAGATAAGAGAGTCCTGGCTGAAACCTTAGAGACTCACTTCCAGTCAGTGAAGTAGAGGCATGCCGATCTTGATGGACCAGTGGTCTGACTTGGTAAAAGAAAAACAGCTTATTTTGGGTTATCACATGGTAAATGAGTGAACTTGTGTAATGTCATAATAGTGCACCTTTGGCATAAACATGCAGGAGTGGGACATCCTATCATCTGACATGCATAGAATGAAACCATAAAGGTTGCACAGCAAGTCAGATTGCCATAGTGAAACACCAATAATTTGCTTCCCTGTCTTTGCAATGCATTTGCCAAACTATTTGCCAGTAATACTGTAAATCCAAAGCATGGTGACATTTGATTTTAAAGACTATTACAAACAGGTACAGGCAACGGTCATCACTAATAAATGCTTTATACATTAACATTGCTTGTGCAGGTTTACCAATGTGCACATTTGCCTAGACGTTGCTTGAGATTATTTCTTGACTTGCTGATTAAGCTCAGTCTAAAAGTACCCTTTAGCTAATACAGTGGTACCTCAGGTTACATATGCTTCAGGTTACATATGCTTCAGGTTACAGACTCCGCTAACCCAGAAATAGTACCTCGGGTAAAGAACTTTGCTTCAGGATGAGAACAGTTCCCGGCGGCGGGAGGAGGCTCCATTAGCTAAAGTGGTTCTTCAGGTTAAGAACAGTTTCAGGTTGAGAACGGACCTCCAGAGCGAATTATGTACTTAACCCAAGGTACCACTGTACCTGCTCACATCATGCAAGGTTGGGGGGAAGATGGAAAGGTCTTTCCCCCTCCTTGTCTGATATTTGATAGTTGTTTTTTCCTACAGACTTTTATACTGCGTGTAAAAAAAAAGAGGAGACATTCTTGATCAAATGAAATCTGCAAGAAACAAGCTCATTCTTTCCATCTCCCAGACGTCCTGTTTGAATGCCGTCCCTTCCCTGTACGTTCAGTTCCAGAAGCCTGGGGAAACCAAATACCCACCCAGCCATGACATACAATGCCAAGTCATAATTACGAAGGACAAAAAGACAGCTGCTTTGCTGGTGTTTTTAATCAGGGTTTGACACCATCGGAGATTATTGGACTTTTACGTGATTTAGGAAAGATTAGTCTTTTCTTTGCTTTTTGCAGGGATCAGTTCAGATAAAGGGCCAATTAACCGTGTTTCTAGTGGCTGAGAGAGGCAGACTGCAGGACTGGTACACATCAGCGCCTAATAGCTAAGGTGATAGTTGCTAAATGGCAGAAGAAGAGGTCTCAATTTTCATAGAGTTCAGGGAAGCCAAGAGAAGTATGGTTGAGCAGTCAAACCACACACTACTTTTCCAAAGCATGGAAGGTTTCAGTCTTTGGCCAAATGATTGCTTTTCACCCACCCAGTACAGTCAAAACTCGGTTGTCGAACGTAATCCGTTCCAGAAGCCCGTTTGGCTTCCAAAATGTTCGACAACCTAGGCACGGCTTCCAATTGGTTGAAAGAGCTTCCTGCACTCAAGTGGAAGTCACGTCAGACATTCAGCTTCCAATAAACATTCAAAAACCGGAGCATTTACTTCTGGGTTTTCAGCATTCGGGAGCCAAAACATTCCAAATGGAGTCGTTTGGGAACCAAGGTTTGACTGATCTATTGTACAATGGAAATCAGGTGTGGCAAGGCTAAATTATCTCCCTCAAGTACCATATTCAGATATATAATTGCAATAATTTATAGCTTATCATAAAATTGCCAAGAATTAACCATGCTAATTTAAATGAATCCGGCAATATTGAATTTATCTTCCCTTATGAAGGTGAACTAAGCATCTTGAAAACTATGTTTTCTCCCATTTCTCAGCAGAGTATACTGAGTATACAGGAGAATATTCTGCAATTTCCACCCTGTTCCATTATGTTTTATTTAGCCAATAGTTTACTGAAGCGCTAACTGCTTCACTAATCACTGGCACCATGTGTTTTAACCAATGTTAATATGAGAGAGTGCAGCTCTCAGCAGGAGCAATGATGTCATGATATGCATTGCAGGCTGTTTGGACTAGATCAGGGATGTCCAACCAGTAGATTGCGATCTACCGGTAGATCTCTGTGCAATCCTCCCTCAAAAAAGAGCTCAACAACTCTGGGCAATCCACCCACTGCACGCACACTCCTCCTCTCTCCAGTGACAATGGGTAGATAATTGCCAGTTTTTTTATCCTGGGAGTAGATCGCAGTCTCTTGGGAGCTGGACATGTCTGGACTAGATGATCCTTGGGTTTCCCTCCACCTCTATATGATTCTATGACCTGCCAGAGTGCTTTTTGTTGTAAGCCTAGGAGATAGGTCTAGCCTGCACATCATCCTTTTGTTATGTAGGCTACGCTTGACTCAGAGGGTGACTGGTCCAAGATTACTCAGTGAATTTAGTAACTGATCAGATACAAAGCCCAAGTCTCTCCAGCTCAATTTATATTTTTAAAAAAACTGAATTCAGTTAGAAGTCAGCATTTGACACCCTCTCCAAAATCAAGGAATGCAATATGATGGTGTGCAATGTTTACCTATAAAGCAAACACGCACTTCCCCAAACACACTTTCTCAAGAATGAACACTTACAATAATATTTTTACACTGGCCAGTAGATCCTTCAAAGTCTAGGATGGTATTCAACTAGAATTCAACTAGACCCACAGAAATCAATTAACATGACTAAGGTTCATTAATTTTAATAAGGACTGTTCTGAGTACAACTACCCTTAGTTAATGGACTATTCCACTTGTAAAGCAATCTACGTCCGTATTATGAGAGTATTATGAGAGGAGAAAATGTTTTCCCTATCCCTTTTCTTCATACTGCTGACTACATGCAGTTTTATATGCTCCCATCATGTCCCTTCTTATCAACCTTTTTTCTCAACTAAAATGCCCTAGATATTTAAGCTGTTATTCAGGGGATTCATATGATTTATCGCCAAACTGAGTTTTGTAAGCATGATGAATTTATAAGACCATCCCTTTGCAGTCTCCCAAGTGCAATCTGGGCAAGAAAAGCACTCTGAAATGGAACAAGTGGTTGCAGGGGTACCAACTTGAATAAAATATTGTGGGGGCCCAGGTAAGGCTGCCCCTCACATAATTGATCGCATGATGCAGTGCGCACACACCATTTGAATGGGAATGCCCATCAACTTAGCAGGGGCCCAGCCCCGTCAAATATCTTATTGTGGGGGCTGAAGCCCCCACAGCCCCTAGGAGTGGGCTCCTATGAATGGTTGCGTAAACTGGTTCTCGGTTTTGAGTGCTGGGTGTGAACAGAAAGTATTAGCATTCTTTTGAGAAAACTTAATCACACCCCTTCTCCTCACCCACCTTCATTTCATTCCCCAGAATTAGCTCCTTAATCTCAAATACAGGAAACCTGCACAAGTTATTTTCCAGTTTCAAGGAAGTATGGTCTGATGTTGAGCAGAGGATTTGCTGTTGAGAAATATATAACAGGTAAATGGCCAGATTTGTATATCCATCAAGTAATATCCCCACAGATTGCTGTTGAATGCTGTTACTTCTCCCATTTCTAGCAGGAATTTGCATCTGCACAGACCCACTTTCCATTCACTGTTTCAGTTGAGGCATTAAACCATTTTCATTAATGGAAATATAGTTCTTGAGCAGAATAATTAGACCCTCCTCAGAAAAGATAAAAGCTTGGTGATTTGAATGGAAGATTCTTCTTCAGAGGCAGCCAATTGCCTAATCAGGCTGTCTCCCACCTGACAGTCAGTAATTAGAAAATGGTTGTGTGTGCATGTTAAAACCTTAACACACAGGTGTCATCCTCCTGTTGGGACATAGTGGGGGGAAGAGCAAGTCTGTGGCAAAAGGCTGAGGTGAGCACATTTGTTCCACTGTGGCTAATTAATTGGTTTAGGTTCAGATCTGTGGGGTTGTTGTTGCTGCTTTTTTTTTTTTTAAGTCATCTGAGAAGTTTCTGACATTAAAGTCACCATGACTGATTTGGGCTGCAAGAAACATAGTGACTGCACTGTCTCCAGGCTGCTCAATGTGGTGGAGAACGAGCTCCAAGCTGGCAGAGACAAAGGAGACCCCACCGAAAAACAGCTCCAGGTTGTCTTAGAGGATGCTGCACTATGGCAGAGATTCAGAGAAGTTACTAATGAGATGATTGTCACGAAGAATGGCAGGTGAGTCTTATCTTCTGCTTAGAGGAAGCGAGGGTTGAAGAGAACTGTTTATGGGACAGCAGCTTAACCGTGCACTTAGTTTATTCAAAAACTCACTGGGGGGATTCTCCTGAGCAAGACCCATTGAATGGGACTGAACGAGAGCAGGGAGTAGAAGCACTAATGCACAGCTCCCAGTTGTTTGAGTGGTACTTGGGCAGGATACTTTGCCAGTGGATTGTACCCAAATACTTCTTTGAACAAATGCTGGTCTTTCTTGATATATAAACAAACTTGCCCCATTTACCCTTTTCCAGAATTCAGAGGTTGTCGAGAGCTGCTATTTCTGTAGATTTGGAGATGGAATATCTGAGTGATGTGTACATAGCTGATGGATGTTAATGAATAAGCAGAAAGTCGAAAGAACTAAAACATTCACCATTTTCCGGAATAGTATTTTCGTTAGGAGTACACAGTCTTATTGATTGAGTGATTGCATTTATATTTCATCTTTTCTCCAGGGACCTCAAGGTGGTGTTTGTGATTCTCCTTCTCCTCATTTAATCCCCACAAGAATCCTGTGAGGTAGATTAGGCTGAGAAGCATGACTGGTCCAAGATTACCCAGTGAGCTTCATAGCTGAGAGGGGATCTGAACCCTGGGCTACTAGATCCTGGTCTGACACTCTAACCCCCACCACACTGGCCCTCAGAGATACAGAACTTTCTTGCAGAAAGATTGTAACTTAAAAGGGCTCAATTGGATGTGATTTTCCTGCACAGATATCTATCTATATAACCTATGTGTTTTACAACAAGTATGGCAAATGTACGCAAATTATTTAATTTTAATTTGTACCCTGCTTTTCAGTTCACAACAGAACCCCCCAAAATAAACTTAACATCAAAATGCAAAGCCAGCTAAAAACACATTAATGAAATAAACATTAAAACAAAAAGTGGCGACTCATTCAACATATGTGCACATTATGCAATTAGCGATGGGTTTTCATGACATCTAAATGGTCATGTGTGTTTTTCTCATATATGATGGGGCACACACAGGTCTGACATCATGGCAGAAAGAGCGCATGAATACCCAAGCTGATTTTTGCCAAAATCCACTCAGAACTTTGTTAAAATATTGTTTTACATTGTTCGTTGACAAAATGAGCATGGTTAGAATCAGGGGGTTACATGGAATCTGTTCTCAACCCCCCAAATTAGGTCAAACTGACAGTGCATTCCTAACCATACTTGTTGAGAACTTCGGGTTCAAAAGAGCGTCACTCCATAGAATATTATAGGATTGCTACCTCAAATATATGTTTTCTAGTGAACCAGAACTGAACCTGAAACTTGAAATCTCTCAGGGTCAACACAAAATATTGAGAAGCCCTAGATATTTTGCTGCTGAGGTAAAGGACAGTATGGGACACACATCTTGGCTGCCTCTGCTTCACATGCAGGCTGCCTGAGGAGGCTACCTCATTCTACCTAATGTTAGGGCCAGCCTTGTTTGTTCCTTGAGGGTATAGTGCCTCTGAACACTTTGTTTTCATTTAACTATGATGGTTAATGTTCATGGATGATAGGACTATCAAGGTTTTGTCTAACTGTCTTAGTGGTCAGTATGGGCTTAAAGGGTGAATGGACAGCAATGATAATAGCAAGGAGGGGCATTTGGGTATCTGAGAATATCGTGCCCAAGTGCCTCTCGGAACCTGGAACCAGCATTAAATAAATGCATCAGATGAACCATTTTGGTACTGAAATGTGCTTAAATGCAGTTGTTGTTGTTTGTAAGAGAGATGGAAAGGGAGCTTGGTAAGCAAATCCCTTCTCAGTTGTATTGATGATGTAGTGACATTTCTCTGATGAAAATAGGGACGTCCTATTCCATCCCCTCCAACATTTCTCTGGCGAAAATAGGAATGTCTCAAGGAAAAGCGGGACCTTCTGGGATCAAATCAGAAAATGGGGCAGCTTCTGTAAATCCAGGTCTGTCCCTGGAAAATCGGGACACTTGGAGGGTCTGGATGACTACTTGGGCTGCACACACACCATATATTCAAAGCATATGACCCCCCCCCCAAGAATCTTGAGAACTACGTAGCTACAATTCCCAGCATCCTTAGCAGGGAGAGGCCATGTGTTTTAAATGTGCTTTAAATAAAATTGTGTCTATGCAGTCTTGAATGGCTTTAAAGGGGGATTGGACAAATTCATGGAGAATAAAGTTATCAGTGTCTACCAGTCACAATGGTGGAGTATGACCTTCAGCATCAGACTAGGCATGTTTCTGAGTACTGGTTTCCGGGGGACTCATATCCTGCTTGCAGACTTCCTGTAGGCATCCAATTGGCCGCTATGAGAATAGGATGCTGAACAAAGGAGATTCAGAAGTGGGGTTCTTAACTCTTTATTAGAAACAGAAAACGTTGCCCTGGTCATAATGCATGCTAGCTTATGCAATCATGGCTGGCTGTTTTGGGGAAAGCACATTGTGATGTTAAAACGTGTTCTCCTTCATGGAGAGCACGTGTTGCGGTGGGGGCCGCCAGGACACTCCAAAGTTGGGGGCAGGCTAATTGATCGTTGGCCACTGATGCGATTGGGGCTTCCCTTGTTGTTGGGAAGAAGTTAATGTTGCCATTTGTTGACTGACAGCCAGAAACGCTAAAACTCCTTCCACGAGGCTAGGGCTTCCTCTTTTCGCCCGTGCATCGGATTGCCCCCCCCCCTAGAATTAGGGTTGTTCGCTTTGACCTTGCTATGCCTGTCATGGGGTCGTCTGCTCTTGGGGCAGGGGCCCGGTAGGATTTTTGGTTTTTGCCTACTGCGTAGCAAATCGTCACAACTTGTAAGGTTGTGGTTAAGGCATTGGTTTATGGTTTGGTTGGTTGAGGGGCATGGATTGGCTGTGCCTGCCCCTCTAATGCTGCTGCTGCAAGGGATTCAGTTAAAGGAATCAGGGGCTAACTACTGCTTGTCCACTCTGTCAAGGGGGCTCGGGCCATAGCAATGAGCTCCTGGTTGCATTTGGGGAGGGCTGAGGGCAGCTTCCCTGCTCCGTCGCTACCCCCAAGTGTATTCCCCTTTTCTGACTTTCACATCGTGTGGAATGTCAGTCTGTCCCCCACGGTGGGGGCAGATAGTCGCAACCAATGCCTAAGCAACCACTCACATTTTTGTATTTTAATAAAGTTGTGGCCAAAATTATGCCAATAACCTTAAACAAAACTTCTGTGTGATGTGTGAGTTATTGGGGTGGCCCTGGGGACCTCGACACGCAAACAGATCCAGACATAATTTATAAGGAAGTTACTGAACAAGTAATTGAGAAAGATGATTTCTGAGTTTTAATTCCCCCTCATTCCTCATGTTTCTCTTACAGACGGATGTTCCCTGTCTTAAAGATCAGTGTCTCGGGCTTGGATCCCAATGCCATGTATTCTTTCCTGCTTGATTTTGCTCCGACTGACAGCCACCGCTGGAAGTATGTGAATGGAGAATGGGTCCCAGCCGGAAAGCCAGAGCCGTCGAATCACAGCTGTGTCTATATCCACCCAGACTCTCCCAACTTTGGGGCGCACTGGATGAAGGCTGCGGTATCTTTCAGTAAAGTGAAACTTACCAACAAGTTGAATGGCAATGGGCAGGTATAGCACCCTGTTTCCTCCATGCCTCTTGGCTTTGGTTTCAGGCTTCTACCAATCAAGAAATATCAAGGGTGCATTTACGCAATTAGAAGGGTCCTTAGAGGCCTCTTCACCCACAGATGCCAATTATTCCATGGAGTCCAAATGTAAACAGGAATAAACAGGTCTTAATTGGGGCTTTCAGATTTTAATGGACTCCTTGATGTTAAGAGAGACAGAGTGCGCTGTGGTTTAACCATCAGGGATGTTTCCCCCTATAGTTTTTTCTTGTGTGTTAAGGTTTTTACACAGGACTTCAGAGAAGGGGGAAATGATTGTGGGTATTAAGGTTTTGTTTTCTCCCCCATGCCGTTTGGTGCGTAAGTGGAATGTTGGCAATAGTCAGGTACTCGAATAAAAGGCTTCTCCTAAATGAAATAATTACTGTGCTTGCTTTTGCTTCATGATAATTATCAATATTCCATTGAATCATCTTTGGCCTTGGGAATAATAATAGAAAACATGTACCTGTACCAGAAAATAAGTGGCATTCTCTCCGAGACCCTTAAAAATGCAAAGAGGAAAGTTGGCTCTGTTAGGCTGTTTGTAGCTTTAGATGCATATTAAAAACAATGTTACGCCTTGCCTTTGACTTGTTTTGTGCAGAACTCTTGTATTGGAACAAAACTGTCAGAAAACCCATTAGCAAGCAACGGGTGAACTTTCAAGCTTGTATGCTCTAGTTTGTTGGTGGTCACAGGCAGTCAGGATCTTAATGAATCTAGCCTTCTGAGAAAGATATGAAGTGGGAAATGGCACTCAGTATCACATCAGATAAGAAAACAAAGGCACAGAAGACTCCTGGCTTGCCAGTTCAGTCACGCAGCGGAATAGTAGCAAACCTGAAAATGGAATCATGGCTTCCTGAATGCTGAGCCTACCGTATTTTTCACTCTATAAGACACACCAGACCACAAGACTCACCTAGTTTTTGGAGGAGGAAAACAAGAAAAAAAATATTCTGAATCTCAGAAGCCAGAACAGCAAGAGGGATCGCTGTGCAGTGAAAGCAGCAATCCCTCTTGCTGTTCTGGCTTCTGGGATAGCTGCTCAGCCTGCATTCGCTCCATAAGATGCACACACATTTCGCCTTACTTTTTAGGAGGGAAAAAGTGAGTCTCATAGAACAAAAAATACGGTATATCCTAAGTACAAGATTGTTCAGTCATGGAAAGGAATAAAGAGAACCTAAGTAGCTCCAATTCTAAATAGTTAGTGATAGATAGTAGCTGCATGTAACTTGCAATACAGATGTCTTAGCTGTTGTGGTGGTGCCTAAACACTCATACAGTGCTGTAGTCCCATGTTTTTTTTGCTATGGTGGTGCAGCTAGATAATTATATTTCTTGAACTTAGTGGTCTTAATGGGCGGGGGGGGGCATTAATTTTTTTCCAAAACTTGTTTTTATTATTTTCATTAAATATTACAAACAACAAATATAACCACATAAAATTATTTCAGTTACAAGTTTGTACATAGCAAAGCACAGTACAGAAGCAAGGAAAGTATCCACCAGTGCGATTTTGTGAGCACTCTACTCTCATGCATTTAGAGATTCATGTTATCACAAGGATACTGTGCCTCGTGCGTGATGCCCCCACTTTCAATGAGCCCCCACGTGGCCTCTCCACATACAAGCCTGAGGGACCAGTGGATGCCCACATATCAGGACTGAATCATTCACAGCTAATTTACATTCTTTTTCTCCTATAGTATGGCAATGCATTGGGACGGCCCTCTTGGTTTGCCTAGTTTTTCAGGCAGTTGAGGTGATCGGGGCCACTGATATTTGTTATTTTCAAAAAGAATTCCACACATCTGAGTGATTCCAAGAGAGATACGTTGTGCTGCACGATTCCTTCAGCTAGCTCTCCAACCTCTCTCTCTCTCTCTCTCTCGCCTCAGAAGTGCTTCCTTTTCACACATGTGCGCATAGAGCCATGTAGGCCAGGGGGAGGCCAACATGGTGCCCTCAAGATGTTTTGAACTACAACTTTCAGCGTCCTTGGATATTGGCCATGCTAACTAGGAAATGATGGTAGATGTTGTCTACAACATCTGGGGGGCACCCTTTGATGCAGGCTAATGATCTGGAATTGAATAAGACATTAGACCTGATCCAGGGCTAATTCAGACTTTGCCTAAGCCCCACTGAAGCCAAAGGAACCAACCAGTCTCAGTTCATTTCAGTTTCATTGCTTTCAATGAGACTTGATCACTATTAGTTTTTTTGCTGAATCAGGACCATTATTTCTGGTCAATCTCTGCCTCACTTTTTCTTGCCACAGATTATGTTGAATTCTCTGCACAAATATGAGCCGCAAGTTCATATTGTTCGAGTTGGAGGCCCACACAGGATGGTAATGAATTGTTCCTTTCCTGAAACTCAGTTCATAGCTGTGACTGCTTACCAAAATGAAGAGGTAGGTGGGTATAAAACATCTAAACAGCTGGGAATTGTTTAAGAAAACCCTATAACTGTGTACGCTAAAACCAGTGATATGCTTCCCTACTTAAATGCTAAAATTAGGATGAAAGGGGTGGGGTTTTTTGGTTAAAATTACTGTATATTTTAATCTTGATTGTAAGCCACCCTGAATATCCTATAGAAAGGCAGAATATAAATGATTATAAACAATTTAAGATAGAACAACAATAGTCAGCCTTCATCAAAATGCGACACTTCCACTTATTTATTGTTCTGTCCACTTTCATAGTTGGATGGTCAATTTTATGTTAAGATCTCATCTTTTTAATGTAGAATTTGTTAGACCTATTCTGAGCCTAGTTCGTTCTTTCTCTCTCTCTCTCTTTACTGCAGGTAGCCTATGGGGAAAAGTATTGAGCCCTATTTTGGCCTTTGAAGTAAACGTATATGGGATCAATGTTCCTGTGTATATTCCCTACACATCTTCCTAAGTCCAATGTGAAGGTCTGAAAGTAGATTTTGAGTGTGATTGGGTGAATGTGCTTAGAATCCTCCTTGCAAACAGAAACCTTGTGTTACCCAGGTGCCCAATCATGGGTAGGTTTCTAAGCACGTTCACCGAACCACAAGACCTGTATGCTGAACATGGAAGGTCAGAAGTGGCATTAATGTGCATAGGGAGAATGGAAGGAGGTTGTCTGTTTGTGCATGCCCACCCACCCTGCCCACTTTTAGTCACATGTGTTTCCCCTAAACACCAGAAAAGGCTTTAGTTCTTGCTTATTTTAATGATACAATTGTAATGGAGAAAGAAGCAAATTCTATCCATGTTGTTGTGGCCTTTTAACCATCTTTTTGGCTTCTCTAAGGACACTGTGGATGTTGGCACTGTGATGCTGCCCAACAGCATATGGAACAGAAATTCGGGGCCTATAATTCATTTTCTTCCAGCAGCAAACTAAATGCCACTGCTTCATAAGAGGGCAGTCCTTCAGTATAGTGAACCCACTGACTTATAACTACATGATTAAATAGAATGCAAGTTTCCGCGAGAGTGATTGCCTCTGGCAAAACTTACTCTGGAAAATGGCAGGCTTCAGATGATCAATTGTCAAACGTCAAATTTTCTTGCTAACGCAACTTTTCTTCTTTTTTTAAACTCAAGATAACAGCTCTCAAGATCAAGTACAACCCCTTTGCCAAAGCTTTTCTGGATGCAAAAGAAAGGTGAATTTATTTCCTAATAAGCCTCATTATACCTGCTGCCCTTTTGTCCTGGAATGACCTCAGATAATCGCCCCCAGGCTTGCTACTTGCTCTGCTGACAGAATAAACACGTATGGTGCACTGTGATGATGGGGCATTAAAACAATAACAACATTTGTACCCCAAACTCCCCACAAGAAACCTTCTGGACTTTCCCTCTTGTTTTCCCCTCACAAAAAGTAAGTCAGGTTGAAAAATAATGATCAGACCAAGGGTACTCAATTAACTCCATAATTAAATGGAGAGGCATCTGTGTGGACGTAGTGTTGCTAGAATTGAAATAACCTTAATAATACTATCTTTCAGAAACCACCCTAAGGATGCTTCAGATATTGTCTCTGAAAGTCAGCACATCACATATTCTCACTGTAAGTTTTGCCTTTTGATATCTTTGTCCTATTTGGGAATGCCAATGACCAATTGGCTCCAGCAACCTGATCTGTCAGTGGTTAGTACAATGGTACCTCAGGATGCGAATGGGATCCGTTCCGGAGCCCCGTTCACATCCTGAAGCCAACGCAACCCGTGATTGCGTGGGTTGCAATTCGCAGCTTCCGCGCATGCGCGTGACGCCATTTTGACCGCCTGCGCATGCGTGAGTGGCGAAACCCGGAAGTAACACGTTCCGTTACTTCCAGGTCGCTGCAGAGCACAATCCGAAAGCGCTTAACCTGAAGCTTATTTAACCTGAGGTATGACTGTACCAGAAAGGCTTCTGGTGGGATAACTAACCTTCTAACATCAGGAACATTACTACTATTTTCAACAGCTACCATTTGACTTGTACTTCCCCTCCCGCTCCCAGCTCTACCTCCTTTGATTGGCATTGTATGCTGGATATCATCTGGTTGTTGATGGGATGACATATAACAGGAAGGTTTCTTCTACCCACAACAGTTTGTTTGCTGTTTATTTATTTATTTTGTCCCCAACATTTCTGTTGTGTGCTGCTTGCATGCTAAGCCATTTGCACTTCCTTCATTACCAGCATGCTAAGCTGGTTGCAGGGATGCGGGTGGCGCTGTGGGTTAAACCACAGAGCCTAGGACTTGCCAATCAGAAGGTTGGCGGTTCAAATCCCTGTGACGTGGTGAGCTCTCGTTGCTCAGTCAAAGTGCAAGTAGATAAATAGGTACTGCTCCGGCGGGAAGGTAAACAACGTTTCCGTGTGCTGCTCTGGTTCGCCAGAAGCGGCTTAGTCATGCTGGCTACATGACCCGGAAGCTGTACGCCGGCTCCCTCGGCCAATAAAGCGATATGAGCGCCACAACCCCAGAGTCGGCCACGACTGGACCTAATGGTCAGGGGACCCTTTACCCTTTACCTTTTAAGCTGGTTGCACTTCCTTCATTAGCAGATTCTTATGGTTTTCTTAGAATCATAAAACAGACCCCGAGCATCATCTAGTCCAATTCCTTGCAATTCAGGAATCTCAACTAAAGCATCCATCACAGATGGTCATCTAATCTCTGCTTAAAGACTTCCAGTGAAGGCGAATCTATCACCTTCCAAGGGAGTCCATTGCACTGTGAAACACCTCTTACCACCAGAAAGTTCTTCCTGATGTTGAGTCATAATTTCTTGTAACTTGAATCCGTTGGTTTGGGTCCTACCTTCCAGAGTAGGAGACAACAAGCTTGCTCCATCCTCCATGTGACAACCCTTTGGATTTTTGAAAATGGCTGTCATATCTCCTCTCAGTCACCTCTTATCCAGACTAAAAACATACCCAACTCCCTCAAGAGTTCCTCATAAGTATGGATACAAAAATCTATGGAATATGCAGAAATGGTGAAACTTTATTGGAAGAATAAGAAATCAAGACAACAAATCTTTTACAAAAGAATGGACATGGTGTATTGAATATTTACAGATAAATTATAAACAGATAAAAACATTGGCAGGATTATTGTAATAACCTGCAGTTTTATAAGAGTATATATTTAAAGAAGATGAATAAATGCGTAAATTATGTTAATTTGGATATGCAGAAGGTATTACAAATAAATTTAACGAACCCCAGAAAGGGGGAAGTCAAGTTTTGAAATGTCAAAATGATTGTAAAATTAGTGAAATGTATAAAATAAGTGAAATGTATAAACTTGAAAAGTTTAAATAAATAAAAGAGAAACTTAAAAAAGAGAGAGAGAGTTCCTCATAAGGCTTGGCTTTATGTTGACAGTGAAACTAAGGCTGTTTGGGTATCTTAAACTAAAAGAATTCCCCCCTCTCTTTGAGCCTGAAACATTTTTGGTTGATTGTGTGTGCGTGTGTGTGTGTGCGCGCACACACACACACACACACACACACACACACACAGAGAAGCAAAGAAAGGGGTTTTGAGATTGTCATTTGCTGTTATTTCCCTTGATCAATGCTCTTTTCTTAATGTCTCCCTAGTGGGTGGCTGGTTGATTTCCAACCCAGATGCCATGTGCACAGCAGGAAGTTCAAGCTATCAGTATGGTGGGACTTTTCCTCTGCCTGCTGCCCATTCTCACCACGGCTGTGAGCACTATTCGGCCCTTCGAGGACATAGGGCTGTTCCATACCCTGCTTCATACATGCAAAGAAATCACTCTCCAACAGGTAAGTTCTTGGCCTGACATTTAAAAAAAAACTATTTATGGGGAAAGAGCAAAGACCTAAACAACAACAACAACAAGGAAGGACACAATTTACAATTCAAATGTTAACAAGTACAAATCAACAGGCAAAGAATCCGAGAGAGTTGTCGGCAGGATGCATATATCAAAAAATTGGAAAGGGAGAAAAATTCCATCAATGAAAGAATGACAAATTACATTTTGTGAATACAGTGGTGCCTTGCAAGACGAATGCCTCGCAAGACGGAAAACTCGCTAGATGAAAGGGTTTTCCGTTTTTGAGCTGCTTTGCAAGATGAATTTCCCTATGGGCTTGCTTCGCAAGACGAAAACGTCTTGCAAGTTTGTTTCCTTTTTCTTAACACCGTTAATACAGTTGCAACTTGACTTCGAGGAGCAACTCATAGAACGCAGTGTACATAGTAGCCTTTTTTGAGGTTTTTAAAGACTTTGGTGATTTTTGAAGATTTTCCAAAACTTCTTTTGCAGCCATTTGGTAAGTTAAGCTTTTAAAACTTTTTTTGGGGGGGGGTTGGATTTTGGGTTGGGGTGTTTGGAATTCAAGGACTTGGTGTTGGGAAGGGGTTTGCAAGAATCTGGAAGCTTGTGTGTTTTTTCCTGCATTTTTATGATTTTCTGTGACCATTGGGCCACTCTGCTGTTTTTTAAAAAAAATTCTGGATTTGAATTTCTGTGTGCTGGGTGGCTGGGGGAACAGTTGGGAAGGGGTTTGCAAGAATCTGGAAGCTTGTGTGTTTTTTTCTGCATTTTTATGATTTTCTGTGACCATTGGGCCACTCTGCTGTTTTTTTAAAAAAATTCTGGGTTTGAATTTTGAAATGCTCTTTACAGTATGTGTGACTTTAAAGAGCACTTAATAAACTCTTGTTGTACCAAATTTGGCTTTGTTTGGACTTTTTTTGACCATAGGAACACATTAATTGATTTTCAATGCATTCCTATGGGAAACCGTGCTTCGCAAGACGAAAAATTCGCTAGACGAAAAAATTCGCAGAACGAATTAATTTCGTCTTGCGAGGCACCACTGTATATAAATCTGGCAAGACTCACAGCATTCATAAGGGGGCAATCGGACCCAAAATTATTAAAATAATGGGGATGTGCTAAAGAGTATATGAAAAAACATTGTTCTGGAATAAGTATATTGGTTATGTAATGAATGATGCTTTACAGGGTAAAAGAAAAAAAAAGGCGTAAAAAAAGTATAAAGATAGAAGTAGTCTACATTAGACACAACAATTTAAAAAGAGTAAAATTTTTGAGGTCTTAGAACAAAGGAAGGAAGTCAATATGTGTATATGTATGTATGTAATGACTAGATTAGAATGAAGATATGGTTTTATTTGTAGATGTGTGATTTTTCTTTTGTTTTCTGTTTTCTTTTTTGTGTTCTGTTTTTCTTTCTTGTTTGTATAGTATTATTTTGGATTCAATGTTTGTACTTTTTGTTGTAATTTTGCATTGATATATATATATATATATATATATTTGCTTTCGTAGATTTTCACGGGTACAGGAATGCAGGTTTTGGTGTCTTCGGGTGTCTTCCCGTGTAAGAGTCGGGGTGTCTGTGCGACGTTTCGACGAGGTCTCACTCGTCATCTTCAGGCTGGTGCTTTCGGCTTCTTGTTACTGGAACAGAGCAGAATCTGGTGTTTGAGTTGTCCAATGTACGTGGCTGGGCAGACAAAGTCTGCAAAGTCTGCCCAGCCACGTACATTGGACAAACAAACAGACGAATAAATGCACGTATCGCAGAACACAAGAATGCCGTCAAAAAAGAAGAAAAAACTTCCTCTCTTTTCCAACACATGAAAGAAACAGGACACGAAATTAATTTTGCAGATTCCAAATTGCTCTTTAACATGGAACATCACCACAAGAGAATAATCATGGAAGCCATCGAGATAGAGAAACACCCTCACAACATGAACAAGCGTGACGACACGTCCCGCCTGCCAGACATCTGGAAATTAGCCCTCCCCACAAAAACCGACACCAGAACCAGAGGCACACAGAACGCCGTCACCAATCAACCACACCAGACCCAAACCCAGACCCTCTCCACAGACATATTACAGACTCCATCCAGTAGCCAAACTATAGTGGCACCTCCGGATGCTGCACCCCCCTGCAATCCCTACACAGATCTGGCTGGCACAAGGCACAAAACCACAGCTCGCCCCTATACACGAAGCCAAGCCAGAGCACAACTAAATGCAGCACAGCCATCTTCTCAGAAAAACTCTTCACAAGCCCAAGAGGTCAAGACACAAAAGCTTTAGCAACTAATCTACACTTAATGACCCACCCAGTGGTATTCAGAATATCACTCATGAAATCACTCAAGATATCCCTCAAGTAATTAAGGAACAAAAGAAGAAGAGGCACACTAATCTAGGAACTTCCTCTCTGCCCAGAACGTTGGAGGCTATACACCACACCCCTCAACAGTATTTATAGGAACTCAAACACCAGATTCTGCTCTGTTCCAGTAACAAGAAGCCGAAAGCACCAGCCTGAAGATGACGAGTGAGACCTCGTCGAAACGTCGCACAGACACCCCGACTCTTACACGGGAAGACACCCGAAGACACCAAAACCTGCATTCCTGTACCCGTGAAAATCTACGAAAGCATATATATATATATATATATATACACACACACACACACACACACACACACTGAGAGAGTTTTCCTAGGAGAACTTATTGATTCCACACATGCATAAATGGTTCCTATTTCTTTTTTAAATTAAGGGCAAAGGTATTTATGATCTCAAAGAATTCCCCTTCCCAAGTTCATGAGTGCATCCCAGGTATCTCTTTTCTGCAATCCTCTCCCTCAACTCTTGAGATGTGGGGATGGCAATTAGGTTAGGTGCCTTTAAAAAAGGATTAGACAAATTACAAATATATTGAGCTATTAGCTTTCCATGAATCTAGATTCAGGTAGGTAGCTGTGTTGGTCTGATGCAGTCGAAATAAATAAATAAATAGTCCAGTTGCATCTTCGAGACCAACTAAGTTTGTTCTGGGTATAAGCTTTCGTGTGCGTGCACACTTCTTCAGATACACTGAAACAGAAGTCACCAGACCCTTATATATAGTGAGAGGGTGGGGTTGGGTTTTTCTCAGAAGGGTGGTAGGAGATGGGTGATTGACTCAATGGGTATGGTAAACCTATTGACGACTGCAATTAGTCCTACAGGAAAAAGCATGGGATAGTATGCAGATGACCAAAAATAGCTTTAGCATGTGTAATGAGACAAGAATCCAATATCTCTATTCAGAACAGGTCTCTCCATAGTTTTCAGTTTAGTAAATGCCAGCAGCTCTCTATATTGGACAAACAGGCCAAATCCTCTGCCAAAGGATAAATGGTCATAACTCTGACATCAGGAATCGCAAGACAGAGAAGCCAGTAGGAGAATACTTCAATCTTCCAGGACATTCAATGCAGGGTCTCAAAGCAGCTTCAACAACAAATAAACAAATGCATTCTAATTTGTCATCTTAAAATAATTTTGTTAGAAACATGTCACTGTTGCTAACAACTTCTACTTCCCTTTCTAAAGTGAATTTGATAGAAAGCAGCAACAATGATCTTCAAGTGCCATCGGTCCACGAAGGCTGGGCTGCAGTACCCTCCAGTCACCATGGCAACTTGCTCCCAGTGCCGCACAACAGTGGTACGGCCACCCCAGGTCCGAGGTAAGCACACCATCGATTTGCAATTGCCCATCATATCAGCAGCAGCCACCGAGCAACTTTAGCAGCTTTCGGTGTAACAGCTCCCTTAGAGAACCATCACGTATGACAGTGGCCTCCCTGGATATGAATAAGTCTCTTTTTGTTCGACCTTCTCCACAAAATTGTGGAGGAAATGGGTAAAGGTGTGGTCTACACATGCAGCAGAATGAGATGGTAGAATACTGAGATTGTAGAGTGGATTGTAGCAATTGGAAAGGCAAGGAAGGGATTCAGTTTTTCCATGGGGGGAAATGGATTGGAAGTGAAGCACCAGTACAGTAGAGAGAAAGGCTCTATCCCAGCCTTACCTTCTGTCCTAATTTTCACTTGGATGTAGCTGTAGACAGCGGAATATTCCATTTAGGTCGAAGGATGGCATGTGAGGTGGCAGAATGAGAATGGATTCAAAAATTGCACGAACCCAGGTCCCAGTAGAGATTATGGATTCCAATCTCACTGTAAAACAATGAAGTAACAATGTATAACTTTAAGACAAAAAATCTCCCAATAGTGGGTGGCCTTTACACCTGGTCAAAAAAAGAGGACATGCAATTGCACAATCTTTTCCTATCCTAATTTATATGCATGGAGCATACTTAGAAATAAATTAAATAGAAATGCAATACAACCCACCATAGTGGAGCAGACTGGGTGAAAACTGACTGGGAGTTCTGTGTGTCTGCTCAGTGCGCTGTCTAGGTACAAGTTGTTGACAGGCAGCTTCAAGATCTTTGCTTTTGCTTCTTACAATTATTTAAACTGACTGGACAGTCCTTCAAATGAAAGACTGACCTCTGTACAGTAGGACATAAAGCACCCTATTTAATAAAAGGAGCAATTGCACCTTTTGAAAGATTTCCATTGCTTCTGTTTGGCTGTGATTTTTTTCAAAAGGACTTAGGGCTAATGGCTGGCTAGTTTACTGCAAGAAGTGCTTTACACCCAGCATCCCTAGTAAAGGTAAAGGGACCCCTGACCATTAGGTCCAGTCATGGCCGACTCTGGGGTTGCGGCGCTCATCTCGCTCTATAGGCTGAGGGAGCCGACATACAGCTTCTGGGCCATGTGGCCAGCATGACTAAGTCGCTTCTGGCAAACTAGACCAGCGCACGGAAACGCCGTTTACCTTCCTGCCGGAGCGGTACCTATTTATCTACTTGTACCGTGCTGGAGCGGTACCTATTTATCTACTTGTTGATGTGCTTCCGAACTGCTAGGTTGACAGGAGCAGGGACCGAGCAACGGGAGCTCACCCCGTCGCGGGGATTCGAACTGCCGATCTTCTGATAGGCAAGTCCTAGGCTATGTGGTTTAACCCACAGCGCCACCCGCGTCCCTCAGCAGCCGTAGAGACCACTGCGAATTTCAACTGTTGAGTGTTGTTGTTTTTGCTTTGCTTTGCTTCAGCCACTATCCATGCCTATGGACAGTCAGCAACAATGCCCTCAATGTGGCCAACCTTGCGAGTGATGCAAGCAGCAGCCCTCCTGGACCATTCCTGAGAAGCAACATTGCACTGCCTGCCACATCGTCCTCTGCTTCAATTCCGTTGCAGGGTACAGTTGCCGGCAGCATGGAAGCACAACTGGAGCCCACTTTCTCTAGGTTAACAGAGTCCACCTGGGCATCTGTAGCCTCCCATTCGTTTTAAAGGACCACTGGGCAGTGCAAGAATGCCTGGTAACACTCTGGACAGAACAGGATTTAAGGCTGCCATTCTTGCAGCAAAGAAAAGAACATGTTTAGTGATGTGCTGGCTTTTCCAAATCTTGAAATCTTGGCTGGTGAATTGGGCAAGTATCGTAGGACCAAAAGAAGAACAGGAGACCCCCTCTGCTGTTACAGTTCCCAGCCTTACAGGCACAGAGTAAAACAAATCCCAATGAGGAACTCTTGCTACTTGTCATGTCAAATAAGAGCGGAGGAAAGACTCCCACTAAGAAGACATAGAACTTATAATTATTTCAATCTATTTTCATATAGGTCAGATGGTTTCTCAGGAACCTATTCATTACTGAAAGACATTACATCACAGTGCTCTCCTTGAGGACTGTCTCTTGAAAGGACATTGCTATGACTTCTTCAGAGTTTAAGCTATAAGGGAGACCAAATGAGTAAGGATATATCTCATTGAACTAACTTACTGGTGAAAATATGAACCTATTCTGCTCATTCTCTTCAACCATCCCTGTTTTGAATGTCTATTGTAGGTTGTAAGTGCTTTAAGATCG
Source organism: Podarcis vaucheri (assembly GCF_965113315.1). Taxonomy (NCBI): domain Eukaryota; kingdom Metazoa; phylum Chordata; class Lepidosauria; order Squamata; family Lacertidae; genus Podarcis; species Podarcis vaucheri. The sequence goes on along the minus strand of NC_138762.1, from coordinate 35,598,874 downwards.
GAACTGTGTCTCTTCATGTTGTGAGCAACACTTAGCATGCCCACCTGGGAGAGGGGAGATTTTCATTGTATTCCCATCAGCAAGTTCATCCAGCAGATGTTAAATCTATTTTTTTGTAATGCTTGGAGTTCTTTTGGTGTTTATAAAAATACTTTTATAAGTGCTTTGTAAAGGCCTTATATGCTGTTCTAATATATTGAAGATTCGCTGTGTGATTTATTCTGCTCACACAGTGGACAGAATGTTGGACTACATTGATCTGATCTAACAGGGCTCTTACGTTCTTATGACAGTTGCACTCATGCAAGTTGTGGACTTGCAAACGTACATATTTTCATTAACAAGCCATGTGCACAACCAGATGATCAGCCACAGCTACTGGCAATCACGTCATTTATTTTTCTTCACTTGGCTCAGTCACAAAAATAAATCAGTTGCTAATCCATGACCACACATTGAAGTTGGTCAATATGAGCAGGTACCCAGGGAAGGGCAAAATTGCACAAATTAGTCCTATGATCATCCATCTCCAACTTTATAATATGGTCAATGTTACTTCCTTTACTATTGCTATGTAGTGTTCATGCATGAAGAATGCCATCATGTTCTAACACTGCTAAATGTTGAGTACACTCCATGGCAGATGAGTTCACCATCCAAGAGATTTGTGGTGTGTTTTCATGATCTTCTTGAGAATTAACATGTCTTGGCTGGATGTAATAAAAATGGAAAATATTATTTTTGAATTTCTACCTGATTCTAGTAGAAATAAAGGAACTTACTGCAACCCAATAATGTCTGTTCAGAAGTAAGATCTCTTGTGGTCAAATAGGGCTTACATCCAGGTCAGTTGGGTATAGGATTGCCACCTTAAATGTGCAATCTTACACTGATATGTCAAGAAAGAGGAAAAGGTATTCAGTTTGCATTCTGAATTCGCTTGCTCATTAACAACATTCATAAATGACAAAAAAATGAGACTCGGGAGCATTTTTAGTTTCACATTTGCAAATGCTCTTAGGCAGAAGACCTATCAGCTTCTTCTACCTGTAACACCTGTGCAGAAGGAGGACACCTGAAATAACATTGGCCATTCCGCAGGCTGCACATGCCAACTCTGAGCTCATCACTAACAAGGAGGTGCCAGCCAGAGAGAATAAGAGAAATGTAAAATGATTTTCTCCTCCAGACATATTATGTGGGTGGAGGTATAAGCTTGTAAGTTGCAAGGAATGCTCCCCCCCCAAAATATTTCACACCTTATTTTTCTTACACGTTAATTGGAGAATGGCCTGGGAAATGCATCACATTACGGGGCACAGGATTAGCAGCTTCAGTGCAGTTTTTAATCCAACAACATGCACACGGTAGCGATTGTATCTGGTGCCACTGGCAGGCTGCGGCTTCACAGAGCATGTTTGACACAGAAATGCTCTCGCACTGCTGTTCACATATTACAAGGCGTACGTTGTTCCAGAAGGCAGGCACCAATTCTCTGGGACCAGAATCAACTTTGCAACACACTCTCCATTCACCTCCACTCCCACCCTTTGTCTGGTTTGAAAAACTGTAAGGGGAAAACAGGTCCCTTTTGAAACACTGAAGGAGTGGTGGGCTTGTTGAAGAGGGATATCGGTAGGAATCCCTTGCACCAAAGAGAGAGAGAGAGAGAGAGAGAGAGAGAGAGAGAGAGAGAGAAAACACGAAGCGTTTTGTGGCACCTTAAAGTCTGACAAGTGTATTTGCAGCTTAAGCTTTCACAGACTACAGTGTTTGTACTTAAAAGTCGACATGGCACTGTGGCACGAGTGCATAGTCATTATAGATAAATTACAATTGCCCTTTAAAGCACTTCTCCCTGCCTTTGCGACTTAGTTTTAGTTCCTCTGGAGAAAAGAGGCTGACCTCACATTTGTTCTAGGTCCTGGAAGTCCTATTTATTTATTTTATTTCATAAGGTTTCTACACCACCCCTTGATTGTAAAATACTTCAAAGCAGTTTATGAAAAGAAAAAGAAAAAAAACAAGAAAACCAAGGTGGAAAATCACAGCCACTCTCCGGCTATTATGTTATTTGCCTCTCTCTCCTGCTGCTCTCCCAACCTGGCCTGTTACCCACTCCTGTCAGTGCACAGGAAAACACATACTGCAGAAGGTTTTTGCGAGGATGATAGGGGAAACCTTGTACACAGCCATTGCCCCAGCTTTTTGGAGGAAGGGTAGGCTAAGTAAAACAAAAATAAGCATGTAGTTTTAGGCTGAAATCTGAAGGTCCCTGTGAAGGCATCCTGAGGTTCATGGGGTTTTTCAGATCTTAAGAATGTAAGCAGAGGCTGCTGTGTGTGGCCTGTCTCGTCGAGCATCCGGCTCTGACTGTGGCCCACCAGATGCCAATGGAAAACTGAAAGGAGGACCCGAGTGCCACAGCTCACTCTCCTCTGAGGCAAGAGAGAGACCTTTGTCCTTGTAGGCGTCTTCCTTGAAGCTGCAGAAAGCTCTGGACCACAGCTATTGCTCCTGGACTGCACTTCCAAAGCCATCCTTCTCTGCCATGGGGGGAAATAATGCACACCAACCCTGCAGGTGGTAGATTTTATTATCCTCCAGCTGGAATCAATGGGAGGGCAAATTCTATTAAAAACACAGTGGTACCTTGATTATTGAATGGCTTAGTTGTCAAACAAATCGGCTCCCGAACGCTGCAAATCCGGAAGTAAGTGTTCCAGTTTGTGAACGTTTTTCGGAAGCCGAACGTCCGGCGCGGCTTCCTCTTGAGTGCAGGAAGCTCCTGCAGCCAATCGGAAGCAGCACCTTGGTTTTTGAACAGTTTCAAGAGTCGAACGGACTCCCAGAACAGATTATGTTCGAGAACCAAGGTACCGCAGTATAGGAGGGGGAAAAACCTGCTCTCACCACCACCTGCCTCCTGTCCTGCTCGCACAAGCCTGACAGGACGTAGGAGAAGACAGCTCCTTTCCCCTTCATTTCCCTCTCCTCCCCTTTGGACTGCTGTATATCCATTTTCCATTGTTCTCTAATAAAATAGCTCAAGTCTTCTCAAGCTGGCTTTCTGGGGCATTCTCATTCCCAAAGAGAGGCCGCAGTGCTGGATTACCAAACAGGCAGAGTAGACACCGGCTTATAGGCTTATATTGATTTGATCTTGAAAGAAAATACTCAAGCTTTCTTAGTTTTAGGAGATAATTTGCGAGGCCCCCCTCTCCCATTTCAACTGCCTCCAGGCCGCCATAGGGTTTAATCTGGCACTGAGAGGCTGCTAACTTTTCCTGCTCCTTAGATGGGCACTCAGCAGTCAGATGAAGTACACAGAAGCATGCATTACGGGCAGCCTGCAAGCATCAGGGGCAGTAATTCTCCACGATAAACAGTTTTGCTGGGCAGTGGGGGTTTGTCTCCCTGCCTGAGATGAAACTTGCAGTTTAGTAATTAGGTAAGGTAAGAAAACTCTGCCCGGGAGGCAAAGAGTGTCATTCTCATTAACGTGGTGGCCAATGTGTGGGCAGGAGGTGTGTGTATCTCCTTAGGAGGGTAACATCAGCATGATGCCTCTTTCTCCAGGCAGGCAACTCTGCATGAGATCGCAATCGCCAGTCTCTCTCTGGGGTTGCAACATAAGCATGGGGATACATTGCGCAGTCGTTCACTGAGAAAAGGCAGCAGTAGAAGAACGAAGGTGCATTGCTTTCTTCCCCATTCATTGGAGCAGGAAGGAAGATGTGAGCAGAGTCTTTTTCTCACTGGGGGAGACACATGGATGGACATGTCGGGACCATTTCTCCCCCATGGAGGTGGGACGTAGCAGTGGGCTGCTTCTACCAGCGCCGCTTCTCTGCCCCAGAGAGAGACTGGCTATTGTGATCTCATGCAGAGCTTTCCTGTCTGGAGAGAGAAACTGGCCATTGTGGCATCATGCTGATGTTACCCACCTACAGGATGTTACGCACCCATGTGACCTCCCACAGTGTGACGTCACACACGGGTGCTGGGCCCCCACAATGTTGGGTGGAACCCGGCGCGCCTTGTCACTGTAGCTGTTTTGCCTTTATGTAATTACAGTCATACCTCAGGTTAAATGTGCTTCAGGCTGAGCATTTTCAGGTTACGCTCCACAGCGACCCAGAAGTAACGGAGTGCATTACTTCTGGGTTTCACCGCTCACGCATGAGCAGATGCTAAAAAGTACGTCACGTGCATGCGCGGAAGCAGCGAATCGTGACCTGCGCATGTGCAAATGCGCAGTAACGGGTTGCGTTCTACTCAGGATGCAAACGGGGCTCCAGAACGGATCCCATTCGCATCCAGAGGTACCACTGTATCACTGACCTTTCGGCATTTTATTTCCCTCAGACCATACTCCTTTTCTATTCTTCCAAAAGCCGTGTTTACAGATTTAGGCATTTAGGATTGATGTTTGTGCATCTGATGAATGGACCCCAGTCCATGAAATCTTACCCGGTGTTATGTACTGAGTTGAATAGGATTCAAACTGCAGCAGTCTGATTAGTCCTAGAACAATAGGATTCAGAATGCAGCAGTCTGATTGGTCCTAGAACAATGCAGCAGTATGATTGGTTGGCAGGAACCACCCAATCCTGCTCCAGATTGAAGTGAATCCACAACCTGATTGGCTTACAGTAGAATTCCGGAATTAGCCAATCATGTGCAACCCATTGTGTAAATAATGTATATAAAGCAGATACTGTGAGGGGACTTTCATTCATTCCTCCTCACCACTATGAGCTGAATAAAGAGCATGAAATCACTTTGCGACTCTGAGTATATTTCACTGGCGACGAAGGTGGGATCCCGCTGAGCTGACTGCCACACACAGCACCGCAGCACCGCCACCTGCCGCACCGCTGCCTCGCACCGTGTATCCAGGCTTCAGCTCCGGGACACAAGGAACTCAGAATGGCAGCCAACAGCAGCTTCTCGCCATTCAACCCAGCATCTGGAGACTGGGAAGCATACGCCTCCCGTTTCACCTTCCTCCTAGAAGCCAAAGGGGTCACCGACGAAGAAGACGCCAAGAAGAGGGCGATATTCTTCAGCGTCTGCGGAGAGGAGACGTTTGAAATCGCCCGGGCTCTCCTTGCGCCTGAAGATGTTGCTACTGTTCCATACAAAACAATAATGGAACAGCTGAAGGGGCACTTTTCGCCGCAGCCCTCAGTGGTGGCTCGTCGAAATGCCTTCTACGCAAAGCGACAAGCCCCTGGGGAAACCATAACTGGGTTTGTGACCTCTCTCCGCCAAGCCGCCCGGTTCTGCAACTTCTCAGAGCTGGAGAACATGCTTCGTGACCGCCTCGTCGGTGGCCTGAAGGATGAGAAGCTGCAACGACGCCTCTACACTAAGAAGGACCTAACGTTCCAGGTCGCTCTGGAGGAGGCCCTGGCAACGGAAGCTGCCGAGAGGTCGACGCAAGAGGCACGGCCGAGCCTGCCATCCCAACCGAGGGTCCACCACGAAGACCTCACTGACGACTCAGGATCCGACAGGGAGGAGGTGCATCGAGTACAGCAGCGCACTCAAGCAGCGCACAGACCACAGCTGCCTCAGCGAGAAGGAGGAAACTGCGCAAGCTGCGGGGAGAGTCACGAGAGGAGGACCTGCCGTTTCCGCAACGCAGAGTGCAGGCAGTGCAGAAAATCGGGACACATCGCCCGGGTGTGTCGGGCTCGGCCCACCCGACACCAGGCATCAGATGACCAACCCAAGAGCCCCAGGTCCCGGGGCCCAACGCACCAAGGCAACTCGACGGAGCTCACGGACTGCCAGGTATACCAGTTGCCCCACCCCAACGTAGAGAAAATTTATGTAGAGGTACAGATAGAGGGGGCCCCATGCCGCATGGAGCTTGACACGGGTTCAACTCTATCCATAATCTCGGCAAAGACCTTAAGGGGACTGTGTCCTACTGGGGGTCCCAAACTCAGGCCGGCCCCATTCACCCTACGGGACTTCCAGAAACGTAAGGTCCCCACAATGGGGGTGGGGACCTTCAGGGTGCAATACCGAGGGCGGACGCGGCAACTGGACTTGCTTGTGGTCAAGGGCCCCTACATTAGCTTACTGGGATTGGCATGGTTTGGACCACTGGGGCTAGCTGTCACCGGGGTGAACCACACTAGCTTACAAGTGGACGTGGACGCCATATGCAAGGAATTTCCAGGCGTTTTCGATGGGAAATTGGGACAGTATACGGGGCCCCCCATTGCGCTACAGCTTGACCCCGCAGTACGACCGGTCAGGCTCAAGGCCCGCCGGGTCCCGTTCGCCTTGAAACCCCGTATAGACGAGGAATTGGACCGACTCGTGGAGCAAGGAGTGCTGGAGCCGGTGCCTAATGCCCCCTGGGAAACTCCAATCGTTACACCCGTCAAGCCTAATGGTTCGGTCCGCATCTGCGCAGACTACAAATGTACCATAAACAAGGCCCTCACGGCCCACGCATACCCAGTGCCAGTGGTCAGCCATGTCCTTGCCACCCTGGCTGGGTCGAAAATTTTTGGCAAGCTGGACTTGGCCCAAGCATATCAACAGCTGCCAGTAGATGAGGCCACAGCAGAGGCACAGACGATTGTGACGCACAGAGGAGCGTTCAGGGTAAAGCGGCTGCAATTCGGGGTCAGCGTGGCACCAGGCATATTCCAGAATCTAATGGACTCTCTCCTTAAAGGGATTCCTGGTGTCACCCCCTTCTTCGATGATGTGTTGATTGCTGGGCCCACACCAGAGGAGTTTGAGGACCGCCTCCGCACTGTTCTACACCGTTTCCAGACGGCGGGTCTCAAGGTGAAGCGGGAAAAATGTCTACTAGGAGTGCCTCAGGTGGACTTTCTGGGATTTATGGTGGACGCAGAAGGGGTCCACCCGACTGGGGACAAGGTACGGGCTATTTGTGATGCCCCAGCGCCCAAGAGCAAGACTGAACTTCAGGCCTTCTTAGGACTATTGAACTTTTACCATTCCTTCCTTCCCCACAAGGCGGCGGTAGCGGAGCCCCTACACAGACTCCTAGACAAGCGGGCCCCTTGGGTGTGGGGCCAGCGCCAGGAGGCCGCATTCCAGGCAGTCAAGGACTTGCTTGTCTCAAACTCTGTCTTGGCACACTTCGACGAGAGGCTGCCGGTGGTGCTAGCATGCGACGCCTCACCCTATGGCATTGGCGCTGTCCTGGGGCACCAACTCCCGGATGGAAGAGAGGTGCCGGTGGCGTACTTTTCCCAGACACTCAACGCAACCGAGCGGAACTACTCGCAAATTGACAAGGAGGGTCTGGCAATCGTGAAGGGAGTAAAAAAATTCCATGATTTCTTGTACGGGCGGCCCTTCACCGTGGTGACTGACCACAAGCCGTTGCTTGGCTTGTTTGCCCCCGAAAAGCAGACCCCCCAAGTGCTGTCTCCTCGCGTCCTCAGGTGGTCAATTTTCCTTGCCAGCTACCAGTATGCACTGATTCACCGACCTGGGAAGGCGATGGGCCATGCGGACGCCCTCAGCAGGCTACCACTACCGGAAACAGGCCCTGACCCAGCACCTGCACAAGAGGTTATGAGCCTGGAGCTGCTTCCCGACCGCCCCATTCAGGCACAAGAAGTTGCACACCATTCCAAGAAGGATAGGGTCATCTCCCGGGTCCTGGACTGGGTGTGGAGGGGATGGCCCAGCAGCAGCCCCGGGCCAGAATTCGCCGGCTACACAACCCGCAAACATGAACTGTCGGCCCACAAGGGGTGCCTGTTATGGGGAAGCAGAGTCGTTGTTCCCCAGCCCCTCCGCAGAAGGGTCCTCACAGCCCTACATGAGACACACCCAGGGGTAGTAAGAATGAAGGCCCTTGCCAGGAGTTATGTGTGGTGGCCAGGGATCGACGGAGAGATAGAGGCCTGGGTCAAACACTGCCAGGCCTGCCAAGAATCCCGCCCAGATCCCCCAAGGGCCCCAGTCCAGACCTGGGAGTCCGCCCGAGCACCATGGTCACGCCTGCATGTGGATTTCGCTGGCCCCTTTCAGGGGAAAACATTCTTCATAGTGGTGGACTCCTACACCAAATGGCTGGAAGTCGCACTGGTACCGTCCACTTCCACGTCCGCAGCCATCCGGGTACTACGCAGGCTGTTTGCAACCCACGGGCTCCCTGACACTCTCGTCTCAGACAACGGGACTGCATTTACGTCAGGAGAATTCCAAACCTTCACAGCACAGAACGCCATCCGCCACATCCGTTCGGCGCCATTCCACCCTGCCACCAATGGCCAAGCAGAACGCATGGTGCGGACCACCAAGGACACCCTTCGCCGCATGACGCAAGGGGACTGGGAGTACCGCCTTGCCACATTCCTGCTAGCACAGCACAGCACCCCCAGCTCAACGACTGGCCGGAGCCCCGCTGAACTACTAATGGGTCGGCGCCTTGCAATCAGATTGGACCGCCTTCACCCCGATAGAGCTCAGGATGAGGTAGTGGTGGGGGAAGGCAGGAACCCCCGGACCTTCGAAGCCCAGGACCCAGTGTATGCAAAGAATTTTGGGGCAGGCCCAGCATGGGTACCCGCCACGGTCACCAGGGTCACTGGCCCAGTGTCGTACGAGGTGCTAACGGATGGGGGGCAATGCTGGCGCCGCCACTGCGACCAGATACGGCGACGATTCCCGGGAGAAACCCAGGAGGAGGACAGGTCAGAGGAGTCCCAAGGGAACAGCGGGGCAGTGAGGCCCATAGAGCAGGAGGGGCCAGCAGGAGAGGCAGAATCAGTAAATACAGAGAGGACCCGTGAGGCCGAAAGGACACCAGAACCAGAACCACGACTGAGCGAGCCTGTTGCGCCAGACCAAACAACCCCATCACAGCCAGCATCCTTGGAACACGAGCCAGAACCTGGAGCCCGGACCAGGGAACACCCCAGGCCGCAACGCACACGTAGGCCGCCGGCATACCTTGAGGACTATGAATGCGACCTCCCGGGCAGGACTGGAACTTAGAGGGGAGGGGTGTTATGTACTGAGTTGAATAGGATTCAAACTGCAGCAGTCTGATTAGTCCTAGAACAATAGGATTCAGAATGCAGCAGTCTGATTGGTCCTAGAACAATGCAGCAGTATGATTGGTTGGCAGGAACCACCCAATCCTGCTCCAGATTGAAGTGAATCCACAACCTGATTGGCTTACAGTAGAATTCCGGAATTAGCCAATCATGTGCAACCCATTGTGTAAATAATGTATATAAAGCAGATACTGTGAGGGGACTTTCATTCATTCCTCCTCACCACTATGAGCTGAATAAAGAGCATGAAATCACTTTGCGACTCTGAGTATATTTCACCCTCAATAAATTTGTTTCTCTTTAAGGTTGCTGTTGTTGTACATACTGGTCTTAGGCTGACACAGAACTATACAATATCTCAGCCCCTAGGTGGCAGACTTACTCTAAAAATCTTTCCCCAGGAATAGTCACATGTATATAGATGGACCAGTAGTCTCACCTGGTATAAGGAGGCATGGAAATGAGGGTGGTCCGTGTGCAAGGCGGGGGGGGGGGGAGCTGGGAAAAGGGAGGCGAAGCGAGGGGAAAGTGGATGAAGGTGAAAATGTGGGTGGGGGTGCCAAAAGGAAGGAGGAGAAGGCATGGGAATGGGGGTGAAGATGAAAGTGGGGTGCAAAATGGGTGGTAGAATAGGAGGGGATGGTGGCTACATAAATGGGTGGAAGGTGAAAGGAGTGCTTAGATTTTGCAATGTATGTATGGGGTTAGCATATGAGTGGATTGTGTGCAAGTGGCGGGGGGGGCAGGCATGGCTGAAAAGTGGGACTGCAGACTTGGAGTGGTTTCAGACACAGGGTTAAAGGGACCCCTGACCATTAGGTCCAGTCATGACCGACTCTGGGGTTGCGGCACTCATCTCGCTTTATTGGCCGAGGGAGCCGGCGTACAGCTTCCGGGTCATGTGGCCAGCATGACTAAGCCGCTTCTGGAGAACCATAGCAGCACACGGAAATGCCGTTTACCTTCCCGCCAGAGCGGTACCTATTTATCTACTTGCTCTTTGATGTGCTTTTGAACTGCTAGGTTGGCAGGAGCTGGGACTGAGCAACGGGAGCTCACCCCGTCGCAGGGATTCGAACCGCCAACCTTCTGATCGGCAAGTCCTAGGCTCTGTGGTTTAACCCACAGTTAAGGAAGGTGTAAAAAGAAGCTTTTTCTTGGGGTGGGAAGGAGAAGCTCTAGGGGAGCTAAAGTGGCAGCCCCATGTCATATATTAAAAGGTAATGTTTGTATACAAAATACAGTGGTACCTTGGGTTACAGACGCTTCAGGTTACAAACGCTTCAGGTTACAGACTCCGCTAACCCAGAAATAGTACCTCGGGTTAAGAACTTTGCTTCAGGATGAGAACAGAAATCATGTGGTGGAGGCGCGGTGGCAGCAGTGGGAGAACCCATTAGCTAAAGTGGTACCTCAGGTTAAGAACAGTTTCAGGTTAAGATCAGACCTCCAGAATGAATTAAGTTCTTAACCTGAGGTACCACTGTATAAAACAATCATTTCTCATCCCTGAGAAAGTGGCAAGCAGATGTCTGGCTTCACCTTTCTTGTAAGGGACAAGTGACTACGAGATGTGTTTAAAGTCTTCCCAGCTCTGTGGTCTTAACTTGAGGTTAACGGTCTGCCGCTTGCTCTTCAAGGCAGATGCCCCTAGTTTCTTGGTTTTACTTTGAATGACACAATGGAAAAGTGACAGATTATGTAGTGGGATGTGAGCGACCACCATCTGGGAAGGGGAGAAACACACATGGTGGGAGGAGACTTCAAAGGATGAGAGGAGATGTGAGGTAAATAGTGGAAAACTTGGGTGAGTGAGGTTTGTGGGGATTATATTAAAGACTGACAAACTAGCAAAAAAATCGCTCGAACCTTTCTTTTTAAAATTTTATTTTATTTCAAACCAGGTAATAATAATACAAGTAAAAATAAAAATGTACCTCCCACCCCCAAGACCAGTGTTCATCTCCTTCTCAAAGGTGACTGAAAAAGAGATTGAAATGGGCTTGTTAAAAATAGAAAGTCTCAGTGTGCCATTTCATGCAATACTATTTTTAATCCTGATCTACTGTTTTATGTTTTATGTTTATTTATTTTTTAAAAAATAAGAATGTACTGCAACCCCCACTGCTTTATTTGAAGATTCAAAAGGCATCTCATGCTGTTTTTTTGTGAGGAGAGTGGAGAGTAAGAGATTGACAGTGCAGTCTTATGCATGCCTACTTAGAAATTAGCTATGTGAGATTTGTGGGACTTTCTCCCCAGTAAATGTGCTGAATACTTCATGAAATGATTTAGAGAAACAAAATCAAGGTAGGGCAATTTCACAGAACCATTTCTCCTCAAGTTGCTGAGGTAATTTCATGACTTTTCAGTCAATTCACTTTCTACTCAGCTCTACACTTTAGTAAGTTTATTAAGGACTGCAACCTTAATGGCATATGCCTTGTTGGTGGGTATGTCTATTGATCCTTCTCCCCCTGTCCCATTGTGGCCCTTGTACGAAAGGCTTCCCAATAAAGTCAGACACCAATGGAACAGGAAATCAATGTCTATGGTATATAGTTCTGTATCTTACATCAGCACATGATTCAACATAATGATGGGCAGATTCCATTTGGTTCAGTTCATAGTCAGCATCTTTGAATAATTCTCAGGAAAAGGTCGTCTGGTTCTTGAGAGCTTCTTTCCCACCCAAAACACTGCTGTGCACACTGGGACAATCCTGGAATCATGCAGTTCCATCTGGGAACTGAAGTTTAGCTTCACTTCACCACATAACAGAGACCTGCCTGGAAATTCAACCTCTTCTCCACATAACCCCAGTCTAGAACTAAGGAGGGTTTTAGATCTTGTTGTTGTTGCAACAACAACATAAAATGTTTGAAAAGAAGCCATCAGGAAAAAGGATTGACTTAAATAAGAGAAGATACTCACCAAAAGAAAGGAAGCTGCCTGGGCAAGTGGCTAGGTCACCGGGGATGAGTAAGTCTGCCCATTTTAGTTTCCCTCATTTTTACAATTTTAAGTTGAGCTTTCTGCATTTTGACCTAAGTTTGCGATTAAGAAAAAAAGGATTCATGAAAATTCACCAGCATCTTAATAGCAAATTTCTCTTAATATACACATTTTTGTATACCATCTTGTCCAATATAGACATTTTTTGCAAAGCAGTTTCTCCCCTGGTATTATGCATTTTTGGATGTTATGTTCACTAGTATATGCTTTTCGAATGCACACTTTACCCTATTAGATGCATTACGTTGTGGGCAAACTGCATTGCAACATTCAGAGAACTGCGAATGCCCAAGTATGGCTGGGTTACAGCTATTGCTGTGAAAGTGCAAACTGCCAGGCAAAACTATTCAGGAAAGAAGTGGTGCAGGGCCAGTGAGGGGCTTTGGCCTAGAGAGAGAGCCCTGAGGCCCTGATAAAGAGGCAGCACTTAGCCCCCATCTCTGACCCATGGCATGAAGATTTGAAAGAAGACAACGAGAGGTGAAGGGCTAGACAGGAGCAGCCGTGTCTATTCACATCGGAATTGGTGCTGAACATAGAGGGCACATGCCAAATCTCTGACTTGTGCAACCTAATGCTTATGGGTTGTTTTTCTGTCTGTTGCTTTACCCACATGTCTCACTTTCATGGGTGGAAAGATGAAAGGGGGGAGTTTGCTTATTCTTTTAGCTGCCTCCAGGAAGGCAAAGATGGGGGATATTGTCCTGGGTCTTCATCCCTCCTCGGCTCCCCCTCTAAAGCAGGGTTCTCTCACAAATTTGCTGAGAGAGTAATGGCTGCTGCTTGGCTGGCGCAGTCTCTGCACTGCTAATGCATGACTCATCTCTGCCCAGAGAGACTCCTGCAGCAAACAAAGGGAGCTGCCTAGAATGGCAACCTGGTTCTCCAGAAGACTCATTTTGAGCAGCCTTCTCTCCCCCCCCACCATTTCCTTTTCATGTTACTAGAAAAACAAGAGAAGAAAAGGGGTAAAACTGTTCAGACATAAAGGAGCAGGCTGGGGTGTTTGTTCATGACTGGATCTGCTGGCAGGGAAGGGCTCTAGGACAACAACAATAACAATAACAATAACAGAAGAGATACTGCCAATTCTCAGAAAACCAAACTGGTTCCAGTACCAAGGAATTGCCATGATGAGAAAGATAAAAACACACACATACACATCTGTGCAGCCTGTAAAACACACACATGCAGAAAAGCAGTCATTTTATAACAAGGAAGACAACATAAAATGGTGGAACAATGACGTGCCTCTTATTGTGTACGTTGTACACCGTATATTTCTGGTCATGAAAAAGGCATGCCAAAATGATGTCACCTACTATTGCTGTTCTGTTCAATTGGGAATGGTTTTACTGGTTTCATATTTGTATGTTGTTGTTGTTTAGTCGTTTAGTCGTGTCTGACTCTTTGTGACCCCATGGACCAGAGCACGCCAGGCACTCCTGTCTTTCACTGCCTCCCGCAGTTTGGTCAAACTCATGCTGGTAGCTTCGAGAACACTGTCCAACCATCTCGTCCTCTGTCGTCCCCTTCTCCTTGTGCCCTCTATCTTTCCCAACATCAGGGTCTTTTCCACCCTGGGTCCTTACGGTGAAGGGCAGGTCAGAAATCTGACAATTAAACAAGTACCCAAGCAAGGGTCAATGAGAGACTGAGTTCCCCCTTTTAAAAAACATCCAGGTCAAGTCCTAATCAGGGAAACCACCTGGGATTAGGAGCGCTGTGTTCCTTGGGAATAGCTCTCCCACTGATCACAGAAGAAATACTTTATGTTCTTCGTTTGAAACAGGGACTTTGCAGCACAACCAGGCAAAGTGTGGTGCTGGTGTTGTGTAGCCTCCCTCTTGACACCAGTGTTGCTGCCTGCTGCTTATTTGAATGGTGTGTTGCAGGGCTGACTGGGGCCATTGCAGGAGCACCATTTTGGCTCTGCAGCCCTTGCCGAATCCTTGTAAGCAGCAGCACCAGGAGGGGGCGCCACCCTCACTGCGTTGGCTGCTCCTAGCACAGGCAAAACCCACAGCTGAAAGGAGTGTGTCTCCCCAGTCTGTGGTCTCTGCCTCCTAAAGTCTCCCTCACTGCTTTGCAAGCTCTTGCCTCTCCCCCCACATGCTGGCAGATGGTGTCAGGTGGCAGTTTAATGACTCACCCTCTGTTTGATGAGGGGGAAAAGGGATCATTTTGGCAACAGAGCTGAAAGACATTCATATTTAAGCCCTGCCAATTTGGTAAGAATGTGCATGAAATTCAGATGCTGATACAACCCGGATGCCAGAATATCTATGACTGGGCTGTTGTTGTTTTTAATGGTTACCTGCCCCACTATAGGTGTCAATCAATGCAATCATCTCAGCAATCATCGCCAATCAAGCTGCTCGAGTAAAGGATCAAAGGTGTGCCTATTTAACATATATTTAAGCTTTACTTCTCATCGCTTGTCATTTTCCCACCTCATTGCCATTCAGCCCCCATCTCACAATTTCCTGCTTCATATATATCATGCCAACTCAGATTTCATTTGACAAAGTGGGCTTGTGTCTATGAAAGCTTATGCCGTAACAAATAGGCTAGCCTTAAATGGCTTTTCAGCATTCTTACTCATCTAACACATATACTGTATGTGGATGTCAGCATGTGTGTACATAGTGACACCACCATTTTAGATCACAAAATTAGACCCAGATTTGCCGGGAGAAGGATTTTATGAATTCTCAAAGCACCAACCAGAGGCAAACATGGTGATAAGGGATGTGTGCCTCTGTGAGTGGTGGTGATTTATGTGGGCTGTGAAGCTAGTTTCATGACATGCAGAAATGATGTTAGCTATCATTGACCTGGCAGCACAAGCTTAAATGAGAGGCATCTTCAATCAATGATATTTGTTCAGCAGAAGACAAAGGGCTCTTAGCTGGCTGCATAAATGATACCTGAGTGATAATGAGTTTAGCTAACATAGAGTTTTGTTGACTTCCCCTTCATTGGCTTTCATGTGCTTTCTTGTACTTCCTAACAGCAGCTAATACGAGATAAGAGAGGCAGGCTGAATGACATCGCAAGTCAGGCTTCTCCACAGTTTCACAGCATGCTATAGTGGTTAGTACTCTGGGCTGTGGCTGCACCAAACCTCAGCTAGAATCTGAGTCACTGCAAGTTGGTTGTGATGGCTGTCTATGGGACCAACCTGAGCAAAGCCCCTGGGTGCCAGTTGCTGGGGAGCACAAGTCTCAGGGAGATGTGGTGTTTTCATGCGCTGCTTGATGCTTCTTGGTGTCAGGGGCTGGACTGAGGAAGAATGGTGGGAGCTGTGTGTCCCCCCCCCCGCACCTTCCTGAGAAGAGGAGAATCGTATAGATTTAGAACAGTGGTTTGCAGAAGGGCATAGTTCAGAGGCTGCTGAGGAGAAAAGCTGGGAAATAGTGGGGGAACAGCACCAGGAAGGAGAAGCACTGGAGGAAAGACAGATAACAGACCTTAGTGTCTCTTGAAAGCATCCCTGACCCGCCTCCCCAAATCAGGTGGGCTGTGAGAGTAGCAGAACAGAAAGAAAGCACTGACCAGCTGGCACAGAGATGACATAGATTAGGAGGGACTGAAGGGGTGGACTTGTAGTAGAGACAGTGTTCCTTTGTCTCTCTGTGACTACTGAATATGTAAATTACGTGGTAAGAACTCTTTTCGGTTATCTGTGTTTTGACTGCCACTGGGGGCGGGATCATAATTCCTTTGATACTTGGCTGCTGTGAAAAGGAAGATCCTGAATTAGATGAATCTCTGGCCTTAACCAATATGGTTTGCTTGCTTTTAATGTTCTTGTGTTTGCTCAGAAAGAGCATCACCTAATGCAGATAGAATACATAATACTTGTTCATGTCAGCACGACTGATTAGCAGATTTGTGAAAACATGCTTTCGCACCCACCCACCCTGACAAGCACCAGAGTTTTCAGGTTAAGGCACAAAAAGGCAGTAGACAGTTTAACAGATCAACCCTAAGTACCAGTTGTGTCAGTGGGTGTGGTGCCCATATACCATTGTGACATCCCCCATATCCTGCACTCACACAGCTGAGGATGCAGTGGTGGCTGTTGTCCATTGTGACCGGTAGGGTGAAAGGTCAGGAGACCAACAGTAGTTGGAGTCAGAGCCAACAACAGGCAGAGCTGACTAATTCTCATTTTTTGCCACAACCTCTTCCCTGTTCTGACAGAGCAACAGTGAGACAATGGAAGAGGAAACTGAATGGGTGTGCCACCCTCCAGACTAGTAGCATGTAAGGAGGCATGCTACTTGCTGAGGGCAGAGTGAGGTTGGTGGGCCAATGCCTCATTCAACCTAATGGACCAGCTTCCATTAACATGACAGACAGGGGATAAATACACCACTCCAAAACACACAGAATGCAGCGAAAATGACAGTCACTGAGTCCATGACAACATTGTGGGTGCCATAGGCCCATGCAACCATGACATGGAGATAACGCAGTGATGCTCCAGAGGGCATTGTGGAGATGCTGTGGGGAAGATGTGACAATGTCTCTTTGCCAGTCAGACATAGGAGGAGACAATCCATTTATGGTGGCATATAAATAAATAATTCAGAGCCAATCAGGAGGAGCACTACACGGGCCAATAGTGTATTTGATCATCTCTGTTCAGCTGTTGTAGTCATTATAGGTACCTAATGAGACAATATACCTGAAATGCATCCAAAATTTAAAAAAATAAAAAGCAGTTCTGGAAGGCTGCCACATTGGATGGAGGAATAGTAGAAGTTGGACTGCTTAATTCTTTCTCCTCCTGTTACTCTCTGGCTCAAAATCAACTCTAAATCTTGTTTTTTACCCATGGGGTGGATGGGAATTGGAACCTATCTTTTACTTGTGTCTCTTCCCCAACAGGTGAAAAAGCACTTTATGAGAGGTGAGTGGAGAAATGGTCAGGGGAAAGAGTTATGTAGCATCTCCCCCACAGTTCCTCTACTCAGATTGGCAGCCTATTTTTCATTCAGCAAAACTGGCCAGTGTCCGTCACACCTGTCTCCAGTGCAACATCTAGTTTGTCCCTAAGAAGCTTTCTTTTCTAGGCTCCGTATTTCCTTTTTCTGCTGCACAGAGCGTCAACAACACAGTGAAAAACAGCAAGTGACATTTTCTTATGACAAACTTCCAACATTTTCATCATTAAATTCCATGCCATATTGAGAATGGTAATTTGCAGGGAAATATCACAAAAGCCATTTCCATTTCCATTTCGAGAATGCAGGCAAGTTGAAGGGTAGCACTCATTTTTAAATGCAAATTTGTGCACGCGGACATGTTAAAAAATGAGGCACTCCACAAGAAAGCAAAGCTTAACACAATACTGCATGATCCCATGTGCACCGTTTGTGAAAGAATTTTCTGCTTCTTAAAAAAATATTTTGAAGGACCCTGTGATATGAGCCAGGTGACACATAGTAACTCATTAGTTGTCAGAGAAAGGGCAGAGTGATGGGGAGATCAGGATAGGAAATGTGAAGGGGAAGCCTGTTTTAGTAACTTGTGTGTGCTGACTGAGCTATCTTCCTTGAGCAGGGGAATGATGGGGGGGCACTCATAAGCCTAGCTAATTTTGAGCCCAATATTCTGCACTGTACAGCCAAGGTATTTTCATCATCATTCTTATTGCTATGGCTATTATTAAAGATTCATAGACCTCTGCACATAAAAATACCATGATGGTTTATTATAGGCCTTAGCACAGATGAAGGCTGCATGGGTTACAGAAGAAGACATTCAAGTCCCAGAGAGTTTGGTCTGGTGCCTGCTTTATATTCTTTTCTGTGCCAGTCAAAGGTCTTCTTTTATGTGGTGAAAGCTTTCAGGAAGGTAAAGATGCAGCTGCAGAAAGCACAAATGGGACACATAAAGTGCCCTCCTCCTTGTATCCCCTTGGTAAGCAGGTTTGTATCTGACACCTTTTAAATTTACTGCCAAATTTACTGTCCTGCTGGCGTTGGTTCCGTTCCTTGCTCTCCCAAGCACAGCTCTTGAGTGGAGCCTATCCTTGCCAACAGCGAGGTTTGGGAACTCCTGTTGCAGGCGGTCCCAGCAGAAAAGCAGGGTTTGCAGGTGGGACTGACCAGCTGATCCTCAGTGGCTGCAAGCTCTGATTTTGTCAGGGAGCTAAACTCATAGCCCAGCTTGAGTTCGAGTGGTAAATTTTACTATCTGAGAGAGTTTGTCCCTAAAGCAACGCTCTCTTGGCCAGACGTCAAAAGCCTGTTCACCACCTGGGAAAGTTCTCTTAGGTGGCTACTTGTGGACACAATGGTGAGGGAGAAGTCAGCTTTCTCCACTACTGCCACTGCCATTTGGCAGACATGGTAATATGACTTTGCATGTTTTCATTTGGGTGCAGACTGAGATTTTCAGCACCTGCGCTCTAGCCATTGACCCTCCTGTTTCATTGCATGCAGGTCACTAGGGTTCAAAGGGGACCTACATGGTTCACAGTGAGGGCAAAGGCATTCAGGAATTACAATATTTTTCGCTCTATAAGACGCACCAGACCACAAGACACACCTAGGTTTTGGAGGAGGAAAACAAGAAAAAAATATTCTGAATCTCAGAAGCCAGAACAGCAAGAGGGATCGCTGTGCAGTGAAAGCAGCAATCCCTCTTGTTGTTCTGGCTTCTGGGATAATTGCGCAGCCTGCATTTGCTCCATAAGACGCACACACATTTCCCCTTACTTTTTAGGAGGGAAAAAGTGAGTCTTATAGGGCAAAAAATACGGTATCTTGTTGATGGCTTTACACATCTCATTCCACAGTGTGATGAGAACCTCAACGGAAATGCCGACCATGTCAGCTTTGGAGGCCAAAGTAGAATCTACACTTCGATTTGCTGCCACCTCATGCCCCAGTTTCCTGGGATGCCTAAAAAAGCAAGGATTAGGTTTTGCTGCATCTTTGCAGCAAATGATTAATGGAAGGGAAAAGTTAATAACTGAGCACATCTGATATGACACTCCAGGGCAAGATTTATGCAATGCTAAGAAATGAGCTTCATGGGAGCAACAGCACTTTAGTGACAAGATAATAGATGCTGTTTTATAGACATGTTCGTGAGCGACTGCTAAGAATAGCATTTGCGTATATTCAAATATTCAGAGTGCTGGCATGAAGGAGAAGGAAGGAAAAGTGCTATTGAAAGTGAACGTACTCACCCATTTAGCAGGGCTTTTCCTTCTCGCCTCTATGGCTCCCCCCCCCCCCATGAAGGGTCTATGTATAGATGTGCTGGGATTATAACACTTACATTTCCTCCTGATTTCTGCTTGATTTCTGAGGTCATTAGAAAGGCACTATTACCTATCTGTATTTATTTTCTTAGTGAACATTAATGCATAGTTTGCATATGTTCAGTTCACTATTTCTAAATTTCCTTTGCCCAAAAGGAGCCCTTTTTGTTTTAAAGCATCTAGTTTGTAATCAGAAGGCTGTGGAAATGAAAGAAGCACTGGAAGAAGAATGGGTTAGACTCTGGACTGTAGCTGATCCAAGCAGACTTGAAGTCACTGGTGGGAAGTGACTTCAAGCCCGCCTTCCAGCAGAAATTCCAGTGGGGGTTGTACATTTGCAGTTAAATCTCAAAAGTGCCAAATGCAAGCCCTGCTTGCCAAGGAACAATCAGGAGCGCACTTGAAGACCTCCAAGGATTCCTTTGCAGCTGCATCTTCACCTGTCTCATACCTGCTTGTCAGGAGCCGGTTTCAGGAGTAGTTTAGCAATAAAACACCTGGTATTGGTGAAGTTAACTCTTTATTCAAAGAAACCAAACAGTGCAGGCTTAGTGATTACAGCAACTCTTCCCAGTAGGTCTTATCCCAATGAAGCAGTTGCAAGTGAAGGTTCCCACCTTCCTACAGCTGCCTAAGACCCGCCTCCCCCAGGTCCTTCCCAAGCAATCTCGGGCTCCTTCGTCTTGTCTCTCATTGCTCTGCCCTCTTCATCCCTCTATATGTTCTGGGAGATTGGGGCAGAGGGGAACTGGTTGCAGCAGGAGGGAGAGACTCCCTGGATTCTTCTGCAGCCTGCCTCCTCTCTGTCTCCTGGTCCCTTCCTCTCCTGCCTTTGATTCTGGACTGCCCCAGCCTCTTCCTGCTCACTGCTGCCTCTTCAGCTCCTGACACCACCTCCTCCTCCTAGTCTGGCCCTCTTCTCCCCCTGACCATTCATCATCGTCCCACCACCAATCCCCTCTGAGCCTTTTTCCTTTGGGGGTTCCCCAGCTGGTGCCTCCCACCTCTCCTCTACACCCAGCCAGTCCATGACACTGATGTGTCATCAGTTGTGGAGCAGAGTGGCATGGGGAATCCTGATAATGCAGCCCACAGACTGGAGCACCCTCCTATTGTTGTGTGACTCCTTCTGGCTTGCGTTTTATCAAGCAGGAAGCCTTTTTGACTCATGGAGCATCCCTCCTGAGGAAGATCCCTCTTCTGAAGCTAGTATTTGCATTGCAAGGAATTCCCCCAGTGGTGCCACTAGGGGATATCACCCCGCCCCCACCAAGGCAGATATTAATTTCAGAGGAGGGATTTTCCTCAAGACTCCAGCAGGAGAGAAAAGGGTTACATTTTCCCTGCGTCTCTGCTCTGATCCCATTAATTACCAGCCATGTGATGCCATTTGCATTTTAAAAACCTGCTCTAGCTGCAAAGCAGCGCTTAACAGCCGCTTTGCAGTTTGGCCCTGGGAAAACTATCTTCGAGATTGAGGTTGATTACTACAGCTACTGTTTCCTGAAGACCCGGGGAAGTTTATTCTGGTCACGGTTACAAGATGTGCATCAGTATCAGTACAGATCTAGTGATCACTAATTTAAAAATAAAACCCCCAAGTGTTCCGACTCAATTCCAGCACATTTATACAGCCCAACAAGGGATCTATAAAGCCAAATGAAATGAAAAGTAGCAGGTGTGTTGATGCAGATACAAACCCAGTTTGGATAAACATATCCCTGCTCATTAAGCCAATATGTTGTTACACACCACACCCAGTGGCAGGCCTTAGAATCTCAAATTTCAGTAGCACCCTGTGCAACACCAACATTCATTGCCCCCCCCGCCTCTCTTGCTCCATTCTAAATCATAGTTGTGGCACCCCCTGCAGTGCCCCCGAGGCTCTGCACCTAGTGCGACCGAACTGATCTCGCTCCCCTAAATCATGACGGAAGGAGATTTTGTCCAAGGCCACACAGTGAGTGGAAAAATGAATGCCAGAACACAATTCAGGAAGCGCCCCCAACTTCAGTGGCCTCGTAACCTGGGCTTCTGGTGCCACTTCTGATTCGGTGTTTAAATCCTGTGGTTCCATCATTGTGTTGTTGCTGATAGCTTCTTCACACCCAGCTTTTCCGGCTTCCCAGGATGAGATGCTGATTTGTATTTATGGATGCTGTGTACCAGGAGTTTCTGTTTGCAAAGCTCAGTAGTAACACCAGCGGCATCACACGTGCAACTTGAGAGGCTGATACAGTCTCCATGCAAAATGGGGAGGTGGAATTAGAAAAAATCCTGGTAAGAATTTGATGGCCCCCTCCCCAACCCCCAACCCCAACCCCAGCCTGGTAAGCTTAAAATGCAAACGTGTGCTTGGTGGGAGTTTCTGTGACTTGGCAGCATTGTCTACACAGCTCACAGCTTCATAGGACCTTTGTGCAGACAAAATTGATCAACAGCGGGAGGAAAATAGCTGTTGCCTTGGTAACCAGCTGATGACTCATCCCGGGTAGCAAGTGGCAGAAGCTGAGAGGCTGCGGTAATTTTCCAGATGCTTAATTCAGCTCTCTTTCTCTCTCCTCCTCAAAGACAGATTTCTCTTCTCTCCTCACCCCACCCCCTGTAGCCTTATGTGATGCAATAAACAGTCCTCAAGGTAGCCCAAGACATTTTATTACCTGAGGTGAAGCAGCAAATGGTGGCTGCCTCCCTGAAGTCAGGGTGCATAAGTACTTCCCAAGGCTGGTTCAAGTTATTTTGGCAACTGAGTCATCAGTGGTGCTCACACAGGGCAGCATCTCGGAGAAAAACTAATGATATGATGATTGGATTAGCGCTCCTGTGCCTCAAAGTAGTTCCCAAAAAGTATTTGAAAATTAAAATTAGAAAGTTCTCCCCAGGACACTAGTTAACTGGTATCATGCTTGCGACAGCAGGTCAGGCCCACCCACCCTCTGAGAAATTTGCCCCACTTCTTTTCGTTCCACAGTGTTCAATGCTGTGCTGCTTACCTTTTAAGACACTGGGTTCTGGCAACCGGACTGAATAGATTTGAAATGCTGCATGATGCTTTGTACATTTTGGGTTGCTCGAGAAATATTCAGGGACGATGGTGTTGATGCTGGAGCCGCCTCTTTAATAGGCAGGACATGGAATGAAAGACAAGTGGGATGATTTTGGGCGTCTTGCCTGTTGGGGCTGGTGGCTCACCATTCATCCTCAGAACCTAAGAAGAACCTGCTGGATCAAGCTAATGGCCCATTGAGTCCAGCATCCTGCTCAGACAATGGCCAGCCAGATACCTGTAGGGAACCTGCAAGAAGGCAATGGGCTCAACTGCATCCTGTCCACTTGAGATTCCTGGCAACTGGTACCCAGAGGCATATTGACTTTGACAGTGGAGGTGAAACTACTGGGGTTTTCTAGAGCAGTGTTTCCCAACCGGTGTTCCGTGGCACACTAGTGTGCCGCGAGACGTTGCCTGGTGTGCCGTGGGAGGGAGGCGGGCGAGTCGGGCGGCGAGAGGCGGGGTGGCGGTGGCGAGGAGAGGCCGCCCAGCGCGGGGCTCTTGCCGTCTGCCTGCCTGGCGCTGACGTCACGGGGCTGTAACGTGCCCCACATAGGCACACGCGGGGCGGCGAGCGAGCTCCCTCCCACATCCCATCGCCGGCTCTGCACCAGGCGGTAGAGCTCGGCGAAGTCGCCGCGCTGGAAGGCCAGCAGCGCGCACGCCTTGGCCAGGCTCTCGCCCGCCTGCGCCTCCAGGCACGGCGCCTCGGCGTCGGGCGGCAGCGAGCCCAGGAAGTGGCCCAGCCGGCCGGGGTCGCCCACCTGCAGCAGCGCCTCGCACACGCACAAGACCTGCTCCACACAAGACCCTAGGAGCCGCGGTCCGCCTACCGCCCCCGGGCCGCGGCGCGGCTCCCAGCCCGGGCTGGCCTCCGCCTCCTGGGACGCGCGCCCACCCCCGCGGCCCCCAAACTTCGGAGCAACTCTCCAGACGCTTCTCCCCCGCCTCGGTCTCCCTCCTTTCCACTTCTCTTCCCGCCTTCCTTCCCTCTTTCTTTCTCTTTCTCTCCCACCCGCCTTTCCTTCTATTAACTTTCCTTTCCCCTCCCTCCCTTCGTCCTTCCTACTTTTACTCCTGGTCTCCTCCCCCCTTTGCGCAGCCACAAATCAATCTCTCTCTCTTTCCCCCCCTCTCTCTCTTCTTTGCTCAGACGCAAAAAAGCGCCGCTTTTTGGAAATCCGGACTGCTGTCCCCGCTGAAACGATACTTTAAAAAAGGAAGAACCCACTGGCTCTTATTTCTGTTTAAAGCAGTAGATCCCGAACTCTTTTGGCCCACTGCCCCCTTGGTTCCACATCCCCCAGTGTCCCCTATGCTTACTCTATAGAAAGCATTACAGGGGTTAACGTGGCTCGCTAAGGAAGATATTAATAGAATTCTGCATTTGGGGGGAGACCCTAACAGTCATCTAGTCCAGTGTTTCCCAACCGGTGTTCCGCGGCACACTAGTGCCGTGGGAGGGAGTAAAAAGTGACCTTTCCCCATCTGGCATGGTGGTGTGCCTCGAGATTTTTTTCATGAAACAAGTGTGCCTTTGCCCAAAAAAGGTTGGGAAACACTGTTCTAGAGGAACATGGTTTCCTCAATACACAAACACACTATTGACTGCACAGGGTCCAGCTACCTTCTATTGAGAAAATACTTGTTTTTGATGGGATACAACATTTCCCCAGCACTGAAGGAGCAATATTTCATGGCTGAATGTTCCAGAATGAATTTGCTGAAGAATCATAATTATTTTCCTTTACTCCAACACCCTGAGGCATAATTTGCCAAAGAGGCTCCCCTCACCCCCCGCTGGTGCCTACATTAATTTCCTTTCATTTCTGTTCTCAAATGCCTTTTAAACTGTGAAACTACTTTATAGTTTATAGTTTATACTTTATAGTTTTGTGTTATATTGGTATTATATTGGTTCCCCCCTGTGAACTGATGATAGTTCCTTCTCTGGTATTCTTCTTCTTCTTTTTAAAAATGTGCAAACTTTCTTATGCCACCACCACTGAGGGGTAAAATGTATTGTGGCAGTGATACTGGTGGTATTGGTGGAAAAAGGGGTCCAGCTGGTTGTCTCTTTGTCTTATTTCTGTTGAATAAAAGTTGTATCGTTATACTGGATTAACAGTGAATTGCTTGTGGCCTAGAAGCTGTGGAAGTGGGCAGTCAACAAATCTAACAAATCCTCCTCCTCCTCCTCCTCCTCCTCATCAACGTAACCAAAAGAAGAGTAGACTAATCCCTCTTGAATAGGAACCTCCCACCCCTCTACCTGAACAATCAAGAGCCTTAGCTTAGTGGTAGAGCTTCTGTTTTGAATGCAGAAGTTCCCAGGTTCAGTCCCAGGCATTGCCAGGTAGGGCTGGGAATATTTGCTGCCTGGATCCCTGGATGGATGGTGGTTGCTGGCCAGTGTAGATGATGCTGATCAAAATGGACCCATGATCTCACTCAGCTTCCTATGTTTCTATGTTCAACTGACTAATGGGAACAAATTTCATTTTATTTTGGCCTAAGTGAAAAGCATAAATAATAGATGCTGAGATCCATTATAGGGTAGCAGCAATGAGGACCCTTTATATTAAATATTGGAGAGTAAGGGAAACATTTGCAACAGAAGAACGGGAGACGAATATGCTGTTATGACTAAATTAACAATGTCAGAACCACCAGCAAAACTCCAACCAATTTAATGAATGCCAGGAATGGCTTATTCCTTATTGAAACAGTAAAGCACATACATTTCTACTATGGTAGTAATGTGTTTGAAGTATTAGAAAGCTTAAATAAATGAAATAAATATTTGTTCATATGTTTTATAATTTTAATCACATAAGAAAGCACCTCTAGTCTGAAACTGTAATGCAACCTGGCACCCACTAGATGTTTTAGACTACAATTCCCATCAGCCCACACAGCTGAGCTGACCTCAGTCATGTGGTGTGACCAGCATCCTGTCAATCAATACAGCACCAGGGGCAGTTTCAGGACTAGCCTCTCCTACGCCGGACCACCCTTGATTTTTTTTTATTACAACCTATCTTCTCACCCTTCAGCTTTCTGCCATACAGCCTCTTTGAATGAGGATGAATCCTCATTCAATCCTCTTTGAATGAGGATGAATCCTTCCTTCCTTGAAAATTTGGAAATACTTTGATATTTAGGTTAATTTCACAGCTTTGTGCATGCAAAGTTCTAAATAATTTAGTTCCTGCATGTGTTTCTCTCACCAATTCCTCTTTAGACTTTTTCTCCAATGCCCAACACTCAGAGCCCATCCCCACTCCTGTTTCTGCCTGGGAAAACTCGTGGTTTAGTGCTGAATCGGAACAAATGGCAAACAGATTTTTCATGGATTGCCACTTGTTATGATTTATTGTTAATGAGTGGGTTTTCTGGGGGAAAGTGATGAGGCACTCAGACTCATGCCTCAAAAGCATAGGACATGCAGAAAACCTCTTGGATAAGTCCAGGTGTAGACTGATTCTCAGTTTAAAACATTTGCCGTTTATTGTAGTATTTTCATGGGCTTGGTCAAGTAAGGCGGGGAGAATTCACTACTAAGAAGATCTGCTTTTCAAACAAAGCAATCTATCTTGAAATGGGAAGGCTGACAACCACAACTCAAGAACTGCATTCTCCATTGACAGTCACAAATGACGAATATGCTAAACCAGAATGGCTCTATGGTTACGGAGAAGTCCTCCCTCCTTCCTCAGCCAGTTGGCAGGTCAGATGCTGCCAGAACAGAACCGTCATCTATCATCATGACCACTCGTGAAGGTGACATTTTTCAGAGCTGGCTGGTTTTGCAGCAATGTGAGTGAAGGAGCTGGCAAAGCACTTTGGTAGTGGCAATGAACATAGCTTTGAGTTGTCCTTGACAGTGGAACGCTCTGAATCCCTTTTGTTTTTCCATGGAAAGCTGAGCTGATACAGTCTTCCTATGAAGTGATAAAAAAAAGATCCTATTAAACAGATATCTGTCAACCTAGTTTAGCTTCTAACACCATCCCCAAGCCCTAATTCAGTGGTGGGGAGCCTGCCCCCACCAGGCCTCCCGTTTAGGCCTGCTCACCCAAACATGGGGGCACCAGTGAGTTCCTAGGGGAAACTGGTAGGTGCACCCAAATTTTGCAGAAATCAGGAGTGAATGGGTGTTCGATCCTGCTCAGTTCAGACACACTAGTAAGCTCTCAAGGGGAATTGGCAGGCTCACCCAAACTGCAGGGTGAGCCTTCTGTGCACCAACTGATGTGTGGGGAGTTCAATTCTGCTTGGTTTGGGTGCACCAGTGAGTTCATTATGATGTCACACGATTGACATGTGGGTGGTTCTTCTGTACATGGTTTCTGAAATTTGTGCCCACAAGATGTAGTGATCACCACCAACTTGGTTGACTTTAAATGAGGATTAGAAAAATTCTTTAAAGGTAAGGCTACAAACAGCAACTAACCATGGTGGTTATGTACGTTCTCCACTGTTGAGTGTAATATTCCTCCGAATACAGTGGTACCTCGGGTAAATACTTAATTCGTTCCGGAGGTCCGTTCTTAACCTGAAACTGTTCTTAACCTGAAACACCACATTAGCTAATGGGGCCTCCTGCTGCTGCTGTGGTGCCGGAGCACGATTTCTGTTCTCATTCTGAAGCAAAGTTCTTAACCCGAGGTAATATTTCTGGGTTAGCAGAGTCTGTAACCTGAAGCGTATGTAACCCGAGGTACCACTGTACCAGTTTCTCAGATTTGCAAGTGGGGAGATGGTTTTTGAGCATATGTTCTGCTTCCAAGCTTCCCCTTACAGCCAAGTGAACATGATGAACTTTTGCTGGAATTAGCACGGTTGTAGTATGCCCCATCATTCTGCAGTTCCTTTTCTTGAGTGGGTTGCGGCTGTAATGAGATGGCAAAGAATCTGGAAAGCATATTGTAGAGGGTGGTTAGAGCGGAAGGAATAACTTGTTCTCTTTTGCACACGTTCAAAACACATCTTATACGGACATGATTTAACTGGTTCAAATCATGTTCAACAGTTTGCCGTTAACATTGTTTGGTTCATGGCCTGCCACTTGTTTCTCAGTGCAATGCCATGGCTTCACAAACAGTTTTATGCAAGTCAAGAGATCCCGGCTTCAAAAAAAGAAAAAGAAAAATGTAGTCTCAAAGAGGTTCTGTTATTCACTTCACAAGAAATTATTGAGCTACACCTTATAGATAAAATGGACATCCATTCAATCACTCTGGGAACAAAGTGTTCAAGGACAATACACGATAAGCAAGTCCCCAGCCTCCAGGCGAGGGGTTGGCAAGGAACTGAGTTCATCATTCACCCATAAAGGGCCTGAGTTTATGATTACAAGAGCAGAATGGTTACAATATCTGTTTATTTCCAAATGGAAACACGCCAAAAGAGCCTTCGACGGCACAGAAGTGTTGTGTGAAGATGTTTCAGCCTCAAATGCCTTTGTAGACTGTAAGTCAGGAGTCAGTGAACTTTTTCAGCAGGTGGCCGGTCCACTGTCCCTCAGACCTTGTGGAGGGCCAGGCTATATTTTGAAGGGGGGGAAAGGAACGAAATCCTACGCCCCACAAATAACCCAGAGATGCATTTTAAATAAAAGTACACATTCTACTTATGTAAAAACACACTGACTGTCCGCGGGCTGGATTTAGAAGGTGATCATGGCAGATCCGGTCCCCGCGCCTTAGTTTGCCTACCCATGCTGTAAGTCTTTTTGATGTGTTTGTAAGTCACTTGGAGTCATTTCCATGAGTAAATCATCAAAAATCATTCATTCCCCAAAACAATTATGATGAGGCAGTGGGGCAACTTTCTCTTTAGGGTCTCTTGTGAAGCCCCTCTTCAAAAAAATCCCTGAAGGTGACATTGTATAGCCCTCCACTTCATAGGCTGCCTATAAACACATTCCCCCTCTCCAAAGAATCCTAGGAACTGTAGTTTATCTCTCACAGAACTATAATTCCCACTACTGTTAACCAACTACAGTTCCCAGGGTTCTTTGGGGCAGAGGAATGTGCTTTAAAGGCATGGTGTGTATGCAGCCACAATATTATGCCACCACTACAGTATCAGTAGAAATCAAAATACCTAACTGAAAGGCAGTAAGCACAAGGAATACAGCAATGGCCCTCAGCCACCTGTGTTTTGAGCTTTGAGTGAAGGAGAAAGAGAACATCAATCTGATGGGCAACAAAATATGCCTTTCATTTTCGTTCTTCCTGAGACACTGTTCTGAAGACAGCTTTTCTTTCCCTCCCAAGTGGCAGCTACTGCAACATTGCAGAAAGCGGGCTGACCAATGATCCAAGAAATGGTGATTAAGTTTCAAGCTGAAGGTGTTTTGCTGAAACCAACACATACCGCTTCAGACATGTGTGGAACTCAACCCTGTATTTTTAACACGCCTGATTCAGCTTGCACTGGGCACACACACACAGTGCATATATTTCCAGCTGTTGACATCTCACTCCTTTTTTCCAGCACCGGGAGCTGTTCCCATACTTCTAGTTCAGCAAACAGCATCCATCTGTCAAGGATGCTGTGCTCTTGCTTTAAGAAAGCTCTTATATAGCAGTGCATTGGTGATGCTGCCAAAATTAGGAAGGGATAGAGCAATTTTTTGTGGGGGAGCTGCTGGGAGCAATCTAGACTAGAGCCTATTGCCTGCCCTATCTCCCCTTTTCTTCTTTCTCCACCTTCCATGTGACAGCCCTTTAGATATTTGAAGATGGCAGTCATAAATGGGTTTGATCACCAAAGCATCTCTATACTGTAGCATCTTCATGCTACTGATGTAAGAGGAAAAAACTCTTGCAAAAGCTATTTCTGTTGGCCAAAGTCAAATAAAGATACAGACTTATTTGGAAATGCTTGCATATACTGTGAGCAGATTCAAACTGATTTCAAGACTGACTCCATCAAGTGTAACACACTTCATAAAGCGATATGCCATCTGTCTCTCATCTTCTCCAGTGAAAGATACTTCTGCATGTGTGATGAAAACCTTCTCCCCACCCCCCAAGCACTGCTTTTGACTAGCTTTGCCAGCAACAGAATTTGACCTTCTGATAATTGTGCTGTTGTATGTGCCATTCATTTCAGTGCCCTGCACAGAGAAGTCTCCTTTTCGTAGGTATCTCACACATTTCTGCCATGCCCCTGTGCTCCAGGGCACATTGCAGCCAGGACTGCATAAGCATGAGAAGGTACCTTAAGCACTGGCTTTGCCCACCTGGTTCCTTCACCTATCATGCATGAATGGAGCCGTACAGGAAGAAGCTAGAAGGAAGTGACTCCACACTGCTCCAGTAATCTATGTATCGGCCCTAATTCCCATGTAGAGCTTTTCCCGTTTTCTGTTTTTGATGTGGGAGTGACCTCTAGAAACCCAAAAATTCTATCTGGGGGGCAGCCCTTCTTGTGTCATGTTGTCAGTATTCTGAAAAGAGAAGGGTGTTGTTGTCTGTGGCTGTGAAAACAGATACTATCGCTTACCATGAAGACCGACCTTCATCTACACAGGAAAAACAACAACACCCCCCCCCCGGTGTCATGCATCTGAAAACCTGCAAGCATCTTTGAGGAAACCATTAAAGGAAGAACTTGACCAAGCAGGTTTTGTTGCTAAGCCCCTAAGTTGTTTATGTCAGAGAGTGCTAACCCATTTGCAGATGATTTGCCAGCCATGTCAGGCCCTCTGACCCTGCCTAGTTAGTTCCAGAGGTGCAGTCTGGTAACTTAAAAGTCATGGACTTCATAATCATATGTCCTACCCTTTAGATGGTAACCTGTCTTCACTGAATTCAAAATCTGGTAAGCCAGTCCTGCTGCATTTGAAGGCTCTCCTGCTCATTCTGCTAGGTCTTGCCATGATGGAAGGAATCCCTTCCCACTTCATGTCCTCTCACAGTTTCCCTTGCATTCTTCTCAGCCACTTCTGGAAGTTGCTAGTGCTGCGTTCTCAGCCACCATGTTCCCTTGCATTTTCTCAGGACTGGCCCTACTGTTAGGCATGGTGGGAGTGCAACCTCAGGCAGCTGACATTAGTGAAGGTGGCAAGACAGAGCTGTGTGTGCTATGCAGCCTGTCCTGTGACCCATAAGCCAGCCTCCTGCCTTCAGGTATTGCTGAGGACACTATCCCATCACAAGTAAGATTCAACTACAGGTCTAGTTGGCTTCCATGCAAGTAGACCTTTGGGTGACTGGCAGTAATATTATTCCATTATTTACTTATTGAATTTGCTCCCCATCCATCCTCCCAAGAATGCAGGATGACAAACTGATCCGCTGATCACTCCTCACTTCCACCTCGCAAAGAATACAGTTTGGTAATATATTAGTGATATGTAGTTGAGGCCAAGTGGGGAGAGTGAACTGAGTTTTGAAATGAGAATCACACAGCACTGAGTTTAGAAGGTTAATTGCAAAGTCGTTTTACTACAATACTAACAGAGCAGGGAATTTAGTTTCCAAGAGAAAATAGATAGATGCTACCCTGTGCAGAGATTTCCAACCTTAATTACCTTGTAAACGCCACCCCCGACAGAGAGCCTGTTAGCTACCTCCCGAGGGACATACTTCACAGCTTCTGAAAGCAACACCCTTAGCAAAGCTTTTGTTCCATAATGATGGCTTGGATGGCTTTAAAGAGGATTAGATAAATTTGTGGAGGATAAGGCTAACAATGGCTGCTAACCTTGATGACTATGTTCTACCTTGCTTGCCAGAGGCAGTATGCCTCAGAGCTTCTGCATTTTACAAGCACTCAGGTGCTTGCATGCTTCCATTAGGCACCTGGTTGGCCACTGTGAGGATTCTGGGCTAGATGGTCCTTCATTCTGAGGCAGTTAGAGCTCTTCTTATGTTCTGTTGATGTTTGAGCGGATGACATAGAAATCTTCTTTTATTTAGAAACTGCCCTGTGCAGAAAAGTGAATCTGGGCTGCCATGATGGTTTATAATAATATCTTTATTGTCACTGCCCCCTTCGGGGACAACAAAATTACTTGACTGCTCCATAAAAACACTAATTAAACAATACAGTATAATACAGCAAGGGAGATTAGATGACTTTAAGTCCGGGCTTCCCATTCAGGGCTGAGATCGCTCTGGAGAAGAAGCTGTTCTTAAGACGGCTCATTCTTGTCTTCATCGTCCTGTATCTCCGTCCCGACGGCAAGAGCTCGAAGAGACAGTGACCAGGATGCGATGGATCTTTTACTATGTCCAGTGCCTTCCTATGGCACCTTGTGGCATACATCTGCTCTAAGGTGGAGAGTGGGCAGCCAACAATGCTCTCTGCTGCCTTAACAACCCTGCACAACCCCATTCTGTCCTGGGTAGTGCAGCTTCCGTACCACACACATAAGCCATAAGTAAGCACGCTCTCAATGGCACAGTGATAGAAGGCAAGCAGCAATTTCTGTGGAAGATGGTTTTTCCTTAGTATTCTCAAAAAGTACAGTCTCTGCTGCGCCTTCTTCACAAGCCCCCTTGTGTTGACACTCCAGGACAGATCCTCTTGTAATTCAATGACCAAAAATCTGGCTTTACAAGAAAAGTATAAGCAAACTAGTTTCGCCTTAATTTGGCCTTTCCTAGCCATTTATATTCCAGAATGCCGTGTGTGTGTGTGTGTGTAAGAGCTGTTTGGCATGCAAGCCACGTGCCCTCCCATTGAGCTACAAGCACTGGGTCACTTGTTTAATTTGCCACAATTGCATGTTTCATGAGCAAACAGGGCACACCACCAGTCCTGCATAACTCCGTGTCAGGTTGACTTTCTCAGAGTTGGAAGGGGGATGGGGGACCCTGAGGATCATCTAAGCCCAACCCCTGCAATCCAGGAATATGCAGCTGTCCCTTACGGGGATCAAACCTGCAACCTCGGTGTTGACAACACAACACTCTAACCAACTGAGCTATCCACTTTGACTGATTTGAAGCATGTGGAAAAGTCAGTGCTCCCACAAGACATTGTGCTCGCCTGAAGAACAGCTCTCAGGTGAGGGCAAACACTTTCAAGAGTTTTGCTGCACCGTTCAAACACCAGCTCCTGATTTTATCTATATTCTCTCTCCTGGCAATGCCTAAAAGCGATTGTTTTGCTCTGTTGCGTGGAAGGGCCAGCCTTGCAAAATATGTATGACAACTAATTTATTACAAAGGAATATGTTGCTTGAGAAATGGTGTTGAGGGGCCTAGCTTGGTTGATTTAGCTATTGCCCTGCCCAGAATCAGCTGGCATAGTCAGCTAGGGTTGCCATATTTCAAACAGCGAAAATCTGAACAGAAAAGTTGTTTCTGGTCAAAGTTGTTGAGTTTTTTTGGGCAAAAGAGCCAAAGGAAAATGGCTGTTTTTTAGCTATTTTTATAGAAATCGGCAAAAATGGCACTGCCGACATAGGGTTGCCATATACCTGGATGTTCCCAGACATTTTTACCGATTTCTGCCTGGACACTGCTGCCAACTGCAGTATTCTGGATATGTCCAGGAAAATCCAGACATATGGCAACCCTACAGCGGGTCAGCGCCACAGTGCCACCCTCCCCACACAGGCATTGTTGATGCTTACCTGGATTGTTGGTGCTGCACAGGTGGGAGTGCCGGATAGGTTCTGCCCGTGTAGTGTACCTGCTGTATGGTCTTCACCCAGCCACTATCTCACCACTTCCCATTCAGGCAAGCAGCAGTAATGCAAATGCCAGGAGTCCAGCTCTGTGGCTTTGTTTATGGAGATGCTACTGGTTCTCAATTAAGAAATAAAAATCCACCAATGAATGGATGGTGCTTTTCATTAAGTGTCAGCTGTATATGTAGCAATGAATTCACCCCTAACAGTTTAGGTGCATCTTGTGGCTTTTAAAATGCGAATCAATATAAGTTATTCAAAGGGGAATGGAAATATCTTCCAGAGGCTTGCCTACAGAGCAGCTTACTCCTGCACAGATATACAATATGGGTTCCAGGACTGCTATACTCTCCTCTATGTGTTTGCTCATTTACTGCCTCAATTTAGGCAAGCCTGTGGTTTAAGCTATTCTGTCTCAGATTCTGGGCTCCAAAACTTTGATTGTGTGGTTTTCTTCCATTTTCCCACTGGCAAAGGATTTCTTTTTCTGCCAGTCCCATAAATCATCTTTTGACGTTAATTTTTAACAATCTCTTAGAGAAGTCTCCCATGTCCATTCTTATCAAAATGAAATAGTGCACCTATGCACAGTCATCTTGTGAAATTAAAATGTTAACAGCACTCAAATGCGTAAGCTTGTCCCATTTACTTTTGCAAATGCTATGTATAGCAGACAGAGTACAGACCAGCTTTCTGCCTTCCCACAGAACTTAATGGCTTGGATCTTCTTCTGATGTTACATTTGCACTGTGGAAGTTTCCATGCCAGAGCCCTGGGCCATGCGTAACGAGTCCACAATGTGGCTTCTTCCCAGCCTTGCCCCAGTTTCTGCAGTTGTGTTGCAGATGGGAGCAGCTGAATCATGGACACCTTCAAGATAATGCATGTATTATCGTTGGAGCCTGTTCCCGTACTGCAAAGATAATGTCAGAACAGCAATCTCCACCCCCCCTCACCCCAGCAGATGCAGGTTTGCTACACATGCAGGTTTGCAGCTAAATAGATGAGGAATGTGGAAACTGTGGTCCTCCAGACACTGTTGGACTCCAACTCCCATCAAATCCATCCATCATGGTCAATGGTCAGGGATGGTGGGCTTTGAAGTCCAGCACCATCTGGCTCCATCTGGAGGGTCACATGCTCAGGGAGGTCAATCTCTGAAACCGACAAATGTTCTTATTTCCCATATCACTGATAGGAAATTGGGAAATAGAAGGACATAAGAAAAGTCTTTCTGGATTGGACCAATCTAGTTCAACATTTAGTTATCAAAGTGGCCATCCAGCATAGGAGGCAACTCCTAGGGGTCAAGGTCCCTTCTGCCCCCCACCCTAGTTGATGGGCATTGCCTTTCAAATTGTGTGCGTGCACCACATTTTGTGATTGATTATGCAGGGAGAGGCTTACCTGCCCCACCATATTTTATTCAAATTGGATCCCTGCCAACCAGATGCCTATGGAAAGCCTACAAGTTGGACATGAGGGCAACAACACTTTCCTCCTCACAATCCCAAGCAGCTAGTATTCAGAGACTTTCATAACTAATGACCACTGAGATCTTCAGAGTTCATGGATTTGTCTAATCCCCCTTTAAAACTGCCCATGTTGGCAGCCATCAAGTCAACTTGCAATAGCAAATTCAATACGATGTTCAACGGATTAACATTCTAACAACGGCATGTTTTTCAGAGAAGGACTCACTCACCCACTGCAGGCTACTGATAACAATCCTATTCAACAATAGAAGATTCAGGGCATTTTTTGTTTTTTGGGGGGGAAGGCAAGTAGGGAGGGAACATGGTAGAGGTGTATAAAAGTATATACAGTGGGGAGAAAATGGATAGAAAGAAATTAGGATCATTAGAGCTTAATGATGTTCTCATCTATAAAAGAAAAAAGAAAAAAGAATTTTCTCGTTTTGAGACTGCGTGCAGAATGTTCTGGAGCTTGACTGCAGGAGCCATAATCTAGGCCACTCAGCAA
Organism: Podarcis vaucheri; assembly: GCF_965113315.1. NCBI lineage: Eukaryota > Metazoa > Chordata > Lepidosauria > Squamata > Lacertidae > Podarcis > Podarcis vaucheri. Next base: position 35,563,814 of record NC_138762.1, on the reverse strand, counting down.
TTGTACGCTGTTTCTGAAAAAGCATCTGTCTAGGTCATGGGAACTGATCTCGTGAATCTGGAGCACCCAAGAAGACTTGCTGAATCAGCAGTTTACTGGCATCTAGCAACAAGAATGTAATATTAGAGAGAAAGAAAGGCATTATAACACCACAAGATTTTTTATTTTATTTTTTAGTATTTTGCTCTGATGGTGCAAAGCTAATACGCTTCACCTAGATTCTTCAAAGGCAGAAAGACAAAATGGTTGGAAGGCCATACCTGTATTAGACATACATCAGGCTAGCTCAGCCTGACCCAGATACAAGTTTGCATCCAAATGGACACAGACATTCAAAATGTCTGCCGTCTTGCTAATATAATACAGCATAACACAATGCAATGCAACGCAATGTGTCGTATTTTCTGTAACTAAACTATCTCTGTCAGAAAGGTACGCTACAACTAGAAAGTCCCATGTGTTATACAGAATGAACAGAAAGGCGTGGAATGAGGCGGGAAATGTCTGTAAAAGATGTCTTCATGCAGAAGGTGGAAAACATGAAACATTTTGGGCATGAAATTCTGCTTTTTTGGATCTGGAGTTTTCATTAGTTTCAGCAAGGAATCTCCCTCTCTTCCATACGTGGGTGCATGTAACTCACAACTGACACACATTTAATGTGTGAACATTCAGTTTTATGTGCTCGGCAAAAATAAAAAAAATAAAAAGGGGGTGGAAAGAGGGTGGACATCTGGGGGGTGGAGACTTTGGAAATCCCACTCACCATTGAACCCAATGTGCTTTGACTATATGAGGTTTTGTCATTATGCATGATCCCTGGAATATTACCCCGACCCTATGCAATATATACTAGGTTTTCCTAACTTGCAGGAATTTAATTTACCCTGTGATGTTGTTTTCACAGCCTCTTCAGGTCAGTCTGCTGTTGTGGTTGATTATTTGGCTGCTTGGCTTTCATTTTTTCCAATACTGCCCATCTACATTTCTTTGTGTTCTGCCCTCTAATGCATTTGTCTTATTTGGCCTGTGACAGTACTGGTTTTATTGCCTCCATCACTGATTGTCTCTTTCCCCCGCACACCCTCTGTATAATCTGTGAACCTCAGCAGAATTGTCCAAGGTGAGAGCTGCTATATTGCAATATAATCTATTTGGACAAAATGCTGGAAGTAGGTCTGTTAAGACATCCAGCCTTGACACCACAGGGCTGTTTTTTTGCAGAAGGTTTTCACTGTATTGTCTGGCCTCATTTTAAAATCCCAGAGCCATCAGATTTTGACTCTCCTCTACAGACAATGCCCTGCTGCCATGCATCAGCAATTCTGTAACATCCAGTGTAGATTCCTTCTCCTTAGTTTTGACTCACTAATCCCCCTGCACCACAGAGAGCAATTATTCTCTGTCCTTGGCATTCCCATTGGTGTCGTTTTCTACTGGTGTTTGCTTTTCTCATATACCACTACTGTTTTCTTTAACTTCCTGTTCTACTTTTTGCAGGTGGGGGATTCAGTAACAGTAAGACGGCATTGCACTCCTGTTCCCAGCCCACCAGGTCAATATCCAGAGCCACATTACATTACTTTTGGTTGTTCCAAGAACAATCGTTAAACTCTGAAGGATTCTAAAAAAAAGAAGCTAATTGCTTCTATTCTATTCTATTCTATTCTATTCATTTAAAGTAAATATTGTATACTAGGGGCTGTGAAGTGTAGCTGGGTTCCCACAAGGCAAAACACAGTCATAACCGCAAGAACCTTTATTGAACTAACAGAATCGGACAACAGGGGCAAAGCAACTGCTTATATACATTTCTGAAGGCCTGGGCCACTCCCACTCCCAACGTGATTGGCTGTCTACACTCCCAAACTGCGAATCATAACTCAGAGTTTAAGGGCCAATGGCAGTGGCCCAAATCCTGAAATGTTCTGTGACTGGATATCATGTATCGAATCAGAACACAGGGGCTCAGAATCCTTAGTCCAGACTCAAGCTCAGGCAAACAAAGTCCACTGAATACATAACAGGCTGTGTCCTGGCTTTCTTTCTTCACCACTCCCACCCCTGGACCTCACCAAACCTCACCTACAAACCTCACCACCTCCATCCCACAAACTCCTTAGACTTTGCCTTTCTACCTTATGCCACTGCCACAGCCAAGCAAACTGAAGAGTCAACCCAGCAGGAGGAGCCATGTCCAAAATCCATTTTGGGGGCCTATTTCGGTTTAATCCGGTTACTGTGGCAGTTTATTTCCTGGGGTAAAATCCCAAAAAGCTCAACAACTTCAATCCTAAAAAAAGCAACAACTCTTTGGCCGGCCCTCACGCATGTTCACTTCAACAAATCTGGCCCTCTTTGAAAAAAGTTTGGGCACCCCTGACCATAGGAAAGGAGGCTGGAAGCTGTCGCCAATACATTGCCTGTCTTGACTTGTCATCCTGATTAACTGCAGGAAGTTAATCTGCGGGAAGAGGGATGCACTGTTAAACCAGTCTGAGAATTTTAGCTCTGTGAGGGGAATCAGAAGTTTCCTAACAACTCTCAGCACTCTTATCACAGTGGCTGACTTTGGGCTCTCAAATTTCAGGGATGCCCTGTCTGACATTAAAATACGGCGCCCCCCCCACCTCTGGCGCCCCCCCCCCAGTGTGGTGCCCAGTGTGGCCACATTGGCCATGCTATCCTAAAACTGCCTCTGACCTTAACAGTGGATTCCCCCCACCCCCGGGAAGCCACGACTGCTAAAAGTGGTTTGATACAGCTTTAAATGTATAAAGCAGAATAACTCCACCAATAATGCAGTACTACTGTGTCAAGAACATATCACAGAATACGCCAGCAATAGAATGCCAGTCTGGAGGGGCTCAGAAATTTAACTTAACATGTAAATAACTAAGAAGGGAAGGAGGGCTAATGAGATGAGTAGACTTGGTCTGTTAAATGACACAAACAGATACTTCCTTTTGGAGAAGCTGTACGTCAATTGCTTTTGGAGCACAGCAGCCTTAATCTCAAATGTGAAGTGTTATTCTTTCTGGGGAAGGGAGGGAGGTGAATTTATTACAATATGGAAGCCTTGTGACTCAGGCACATTGCTCTAGCAGTATCACATTTATCAAGATCCTCCAGGCTGCTTTTCCCTCGTAGTTGGGACGTGATTCTTAATTGTTATTTTCTGGTGGCATTGCTGGCTAGGGCAGAAGCTTCTAAGGCTGGAATCAGGGAGGGAAATGGTCCTTTGATAATCTCCTGGGAATTACGGTTGCTCTTCTGAAAATGGCGACAAGAACATTGGTGTTTCCTCTCTCAGTCTGCCCCATAAAGAAGCTAAGGCAGAGGGGGAAGATTGCAGAGTGACAGCCTCATCACCGATATGCACGAATGAGCTGAGGAAGGAATATAAATTGTACATGCCATAAAACTGCAAAGGTGCCACAGGAGTCGTGACTATAAGCTTCATGTTCAGAGCTCTGCTGTGAGCAGTTTACATTTACATAACACCAGTCAGAAAGATCCCGAAGCACTATAGCCAATTCGTAGGACTCAATTACCCCTCCAGGAAGAAAAGGAGAAGCAGCCTACACCAGGAAGGTGTGTGGTTTGCAAAATAAAGGCCACAGAACAGCTTTATGCCATCGTAGAAATGGATGGGATCCTGAAGGTTGTTGTTATTTATTATTAGTAATGTTAATTGCAGACCACTCTTCAAGAAGAGTTCTCAGGGAGGTGAGTATAAAATATCAAACAAAGTATTAGCAGTACTTCGGAACCTCCGGTTGCAGACATAATCCATGATGGAGGCACGTCTGCAACCCACAGTGTTCGCGTCTGTGCAGGCGCCGGCACAATTTGGTCTTCTGCGCAGGCGTGATTTAGTGCTTCTGTGCACACGCGAGTGGTGAAACCTGGAAGTAACCCGTTCCGGTACTTCCAGGTTTCCCGCAGTCTGCAACCCGAAAACACGTAACCTGAAGTGAACGTAACATGAGGTATGACTGTAGACCAATAAAAAGCACAATACTCTATCATAAAAATCACCACCAACAGAATATATAGGTCCAATCAACAAACAGCAGCAAAATCATATTGCTAGGCCTCATACAGATGTGTTGTCAGTAGATGATGAAAAAGATGTCAACAAGAGGGATGAGTATATGTCCAAAGAGAGGGAATTCCGCATTCAGGGAGTCCTGAAAGCCCTACGAAGAGCCGAATGAACATGTTCAGCTGAAAAAATGTCTTCATGTTGCCAAGATGGCGGCTGAGCCAATGAGCCAATGGCAGCAACACTAAGCATTGAAGACAGAACACACCGTCCTATGCTTGTTACCAGTAACTCTGAAGCTCCAGTCTGTTCAAACGGGGTTGTTTAAGAGTGCTAATAGTTGTTAGAAAACCCCTATTCCCCTCCCAGAGTTCCCTCTCATTTCCAGAGTTCTTTGGGAAGAGGGATGGATGGTTAAACCTCTCTGAGAATTGTAGCTCAACTCTCAGCACCCTTAACAAACCACAGCTCTCAGAATTATTAGAGGGAAGGCATGACAGTTTCAAGTGGTATCACAGTGATTTAAATATATGGTGTGAATGTTGCCTAATATTGAGCAGGGGGCTGTGATATGCACATGGCTTTGCAACAGAGCCAGATCTTTACCTGCCCCACAGCTGACATCATATGTGGTGTCAAGTGTACGGTGAGTGGGTGTGGCTTGACCAAATGGCCTTGAGAGCCAAATGGGAAGTCCTGGCTGGCCTAATTCAGCCCAGAGGCTGGGTCCCTCACCTCTTTAGTAGGGGGATAATTACGCTAAGCTCTTCAGTTTCATTTTCCTAGGCGCTTGTCAGGTCCAGGCCACAACAGATGGAGAGGTGGCAAGAATCTGGAGCAGAGGGAACAATAGGCAGGTGGGTACGTTGCTAACAGGTAGAGAGACAGCCTAGTGGCTTCCCTCAAAAGCAGACTGAGGAGTACTACCGTCTGAGAACTATAAAGAATGGGCTTGTCCAGGGGTGCCAGCTCCTGGGGACAGAGCCCTTTTCATCCCCCCCCAATATTTTTGGGGTAGAGCCTGGGTCCCCTCAATGCCCCATAAGCACATAGATGAAGCATGAAGCTGCCGGCCATTGAAGCTGTGTGGCCGCTGTGTTCGGCTCCACCCTCGGTTTCCTCATGATGTCAGAAACTGAATGTCAGGACATTGTACATGTGTGACTTCACACACACACACACACACACACACACACACACTGTTGCCCCTCCCCCCATCACTCTCGCAAGCTGGTGTCCATTCCCTAAACTAGAAGGGTATTCTGATGTGTGGTGTTAAGACCCATGGTTTGAACTGCTTGCAGTTCTTTCTTTCAGCTAGTGGTGTGAGTAGAAAGGAATTGCCACAGGGGCCCTAGTTTGAATTTTGTGGGGCCTGGCAGCACCTCTGTCATTGATGATGTGGTCCCTCCTGTTCTCTGCTGATGAAACCTGAAAATGGAGGGCCAAGCTATTTGTGTATGGTCCCTCCCACCCCCATTTTCTTCTCTTACAGATTGCATCAAAGGAGGCTGCAATCTGTTCTGGAACACTGGCAGGGAAGGAGCTTCTTAACCCTCACCCTCTGGCAAAAGGATCACTACTTCATAGGAGGAAAAGCAGCTGGGATGAGGCTTTTAGCAGAAGAAATGCCAGCAGGGAGGATTAAGAAGACCTTCTCCTGAGGCACGATGCAGCCCCTGTGACCCCATTTTGGGGGGAAAGAAGAAGGCAGAGTCGTGATGGAGCATCACATGTAGTTTTGCCTTGAGGACCAGTCTGCCAGGAAGGATGAAAAAAAGGGGAGATGTGCATGGATCAGATAAATGAGAAGATGAGAAATTATTTAGTACTCCAAGAGGCTGTAATTAATGGGATGACACTGTGCAAAGGAAACCCTAGGATGAGTAATCAAGAAGAACATTTCTGGGAGCGTGATCTGCTTAGGTAATGTTTTTGTCCATGTTTGTCTGGGTTTTGCAGGAGCAGCACCAGAAGATGTTAAATCTGCCAAAGGCAACACCTGGCCCCCCTGGTTTCCCCCATTGAGCTCTACAGCACGAATGTGGGAGTAGCGCATGGTGGATCAAGACCACTCCCTTCCAAGAAAAGCAACAGAATGGATGCCTTGTCTTGAGTTGCATGGTTAGTCGTCATTACTCCCTTCAGCCCTCATACGTTATGGGTAATCTGGAACCTTATCCAGCCTTAAATGCCCTCTAAAAGTCTTGCTTCTAAGCGCCAAAAGAGATATTAAGGGTGGTCCTATCATGAGACAGAGTGAGGCAGCTGCCTCAGGTGAAATGTGGGGAGGATGTGGCATGTAAGTGGAGCTGTGCATGCCCTGTGGCCTGTTCTGCACTCCCTCATCCAGCCAGATTCAACTTCTAGTCTGGTCCACCTTGGATACTTGGAATGGAAGAGGGCACCAATCCTTCATCTCCGGCACCAAATTGTCTTGGACCAACTCTGTGAGGCATGGCAGCAGCAGTACCTTGTGATTAAGCATGGATCTTGCGCAATCATACAAAAAAACAAGTGGCTTGAGTGGGTTTGTTCTTAACAACGGACATGGGTGTGGGTGAGGAATGCAGGACCCAAAGGGGTATCTTTTTGCAGCTGCTCTCCTGCCTGAACCATTGACACTGATTGCTGAGACTGGATTGGGGCAGCATGGGCGGGGAAGCACCAGATTCAGAGTTAGTTTTAGGGTAGCACAACCGGTTTGGCATGGGAGGTAGGAGGGGCACCAAATTTTAGCATCACACAGGGCACCACTGAAATTTGAGAGCCCAAGGTCTGCCACTGCTAGGTGGATGATGGCCATAACCTTGGGGGAGGGCATTTAAATACTTGCATCTCCCACTATCACATTGAGTTTATGCAAATTCATTTCCCTTTGGGGAAGGGATGTACAGTATCTCAGTGGTAGAATATCTGCATTGTTTGCAGAACATCCCAAGTTGAATTCCAGGTGTCTCCGGGCACAGCTGGAACAGAGTTCTGTTTAAAACAAACTAGCATTGTATCTTCCTAAACTAGAAAGCTCTCCCTGCGCTTTCTTCCTTTCTCAAATGAGGGTAGCTTAGTACAAGATTGTCTTTTCTATCCATTAAGTTGTTTCAACTGCATGACCCGCCCCACATAGTTCACCCCATGTGAAATGACAAATTGTGCATGGGGTTTGTGCCATTTCCTAAACGATGCAGGAGATTTGTCTCAGTGCAAAGTGGCCCTAAGAGAATATGACTGCTGTGCCCTTGATAGATGCCAGATGGCATCCTCAGAAAATGTTAACTGCAGCAGTCATTTCTGATCCACAACTGACTACCAAACAGTTTGCGGAAAGGCAAGGAGAGAAAAAAAACGCCCCACCATTACGTTTTTGATTCCAGTCTGAAACATGCTGACTCACTGCCAACAAAATATCCGACAAAATAATCATAATCAAGAATGATAATGATGATATAATGGCATTGGGACTTTCTTCAATATGGGAGAAGCTCCCCAGAGAAATGAGCAGAGGAGAACCTGCAACAACATCTCAGAATAAATGGACTAGTCTGTTGGCAGTCCTGTCAGTTTTGTAGGTGCTCATAAATCCATCATTGGTTTGTGATTCAGAAAACAACCCACAGACAGAAATCTGCATTATTTTTATTCATAAATTTCACAAAATACATATTTTAAGTGTAGCTTAAAACGTGCATTTTATGCTCATTTGCACTAAAATACACTTTTAATGTAAAAATATGCATTTTTACATGACTTTTTGGAACTTTTTTGAGCCAAAAATTGTAGCAGAAAATTTGCAAAAGCACTAAACCAGGCTTCCTCAATCTCGGCCCTCCAGATGTTTTGAGACTACAATTCCCATCATCCCTGACCCCTGGTCCTGCTAGCTAGGGATCATGGGAGTTGTAGGCCAAAAACATCTGGAGGGTCGAGGTTGAGGAAGCCTGCACTAAACCAAAGGACAACTGCCTTCCAATCTCTGTGTTAGTCCGTTAGTCCAACAGGATATATCAGGTAAGGCCAATTCTGCTCAGTCAGTTCACTACAGAGTGAACAAAATCCTCAGGCACTCAAGATTAGACTTTGGATTTGCAGATAGTCCATCCCATGACGTCCCCATGCAAAGCTGCAAACAATGCCAGTGAAGGCGGATTTGAATGAAACACTTTAGATGTGGAACTAATATAGTTCAGGAAGGAAAATAATTTCTTATTATGTTTCCCTGAACTAACAACATTAAGAGGGTAGTCGTGTTAGTCTGTTGCAGTGAAAACTGCAAAGAATCTTGTGGTAGCTTAAAGAGCAACACCTTTTTATGGCATAAGCTTTTGTGGACTGGTTTATTCATCTGACTTGTTTTCCCACCAAGTATTTATGAGTACTTAAGAGTCACAAGCTGGCTGGGACTGATGAGAGTGCATACAGAGGATGCAGCACGGACTGTTCTGGATTTAAGGTAAACAATAGCCCCATTACCTCTCTTCTCCAAAGGACCATGCCCCACCATCCCAGTTATGGAAGGGTCGCCAGGTGAACTGGGGTCCTTTATTTGCCCCTGCTAGTCTGTCCCTAATGATGCCTATGATAGCATACCCAAGATTTTGGCTGCAAATTCAGGAGATTGAACTCACCATAAAATATCTCTCACACTGGCCAGCGTTTGTGTGCGTGCGCTATGAATATTTTATATAACAGGACGCTGGGTTTGCAGAAACACCCTAATTATGGTTTATTAGGCTTTGTACTGAACATCTTGCACATTTCCTGTTCTCAGCTTACCTGACTGACAGAACATGAGGCTGTCAGAGCCGCTTGCGCTAGGATGGGGTTTTTGTTTGCATCTGTGGCTCAACCAAATGTACTTCCTGAAGTAACACCTGTGTGCTGCTTAGATCTGAATCAAGAATAGCCTCCTCTCTTATCTGTTTCCAAGAACTGTTGATAGGTACCAGGAATTCTTTTTCTAGCACTTTGGACATTTGCCGAGTCAAAAAAGTGAACTGCGGTGGTGCTCTGTGTGTGTGTGTGTGTGTGTGTGTGTGTGTGTGTGTTGTAATTGCGAAATGTGATGCTAAAAGCTTTTCTGCAATAACAGCAAAGCACACCATTTGGTCCCCTTAATGCTTTTTTCCATTTCTATTTGATTTAAGCAGTAAAACAGGGATGGGAAATCTTTCATCCTCCAGATGCTCCCATTCACCCCAGTGAGCATGACCAGTGGTCAGGGATGATAGGAGAGGGTTTGCAACAACCTTTGGAGGGTCACAGCTCCCCCATCCTTGCAGTAAATGCATCTATAGCTGTAAGCATGAAAGTACATTTGAACTTCATTCTAAGAGAAGATCTACACCACACATGTAAAGCACATTGAGCACACATTTAAAGCACATGACACCCCCCCCTCAAGAATCCTGGGAACTGTCACTTTCTCCTCCCAGAGCTATAATTCATTTTAGTGGGGTTTCAGCAAGAGAAGTCCCTGGTGCAGTGTGTCCTGAGTTACCATGTTTTTCACCCCATAGGACACACTTTTCCCCCTCCAAAAATGAAGGGGAAATGTGTGTGCGTCCTATGGGGCGAATGCAGGCTTTCGCTGAAGCCTGGAGAGTGAGAGGGGTCAGTGTGCACCGACCCCTCTCGCTTTGCAGGCTACAGGAAGCTATCCGCAAGCCTTGGGAGTTCCCGCCGGGCTCCCAAGGCTTGCGGACAGCAGCCTGCAGCCCAAAACCCAGGGAGCACAGCGGGGTGCACCCCGGGCTTCAGGCAGCTTTCCACAAGCCTTGGGAGCCCGGCGCGACTTCCCACCAGGCTCCCAAGGCTTGCGGACAGCAGCCTGCAGCCCGAAACCCGGGGAGCTCAGCGGGGTGCGCCCCGGGCTTCGGGCAGATATCTGCAAGCCTGGAGAGCCCAGCGGGAGTACTTGTTTGTTTGAATGGTTTCTTCTGTGGTTCTGATCATTATGGTTCTAAGAGAAGATTGGGTGTGCGTTTATGGGAAAGGATTGACACTGTATTTCTTAAAGCCATATTAATATGGTAGTGCTGCACAAGGCAATCAAGGTGATCTTGCAGCCCTTTGCCACTCATGAATGATCCTATTGTTCAGTAGACCTTGTGGGAAATGGGAAGCTAAGTTTGTTTTGAGAACCTCAGTTTCCTGGTTTTGCGGGCATAAAGGGAAAAAAAATATATCAATGTATGCTTCATGGCAAACATACTGCATAACCCTGTTGCTTTTGTACAGTGGACACATAGCTTCTCCAAATCTCTTACTATATCCTGAGTCTTTCTGCACATGTTACTGTGGGTTGCTAGGCTACAGTCTACAGGTGTGTGTGCATGTTTTAGTTTTCCATATTTAGTATGTATTGCTTTGAGATCCACAGTTAACGTGGCAGACCTGATTACTGTAGCACCATGGCTCCCAACCCACCAAATTTAATTGGTATTGCGACCCATCCATTTATTGTTGCATGAAATTTGGGCCTTAGGTCTTCTCTGCTGCCAGCCACCAGAGCGTGGTTCCCAAGTTGTAAGTCAGTATAAATTCACCGCAAAGACTTGCCCAAACATGAAGTTTCCCAACGTTCGGTTACAAGTGTCATCGCAGCATTATAATAGGCTAATGAAACAAAAAGTTGTAAGATGTTTTCATCAAGCCAGCTAAGGATTACAAGCAATAATTATTATGGGTTTGGTTATAAAGCTTGAGACCAACTGCACAGGCTGGTGCCCTCATGATACACCTTTAGGCGCCAGGCGAAAACATTCCTCTTCAGCTAGGCCTTTGGCTGTTTAACACCCTATACCCTTTTAAATGTTAAAATAAAAAAATTCCTTCCAGTAGCACCTTAAATACCAACTAAGTTAGTTCTTGGTATGAGCTTTCGTGTGCATCCACACTTCTTCAGATACAGTGTGCATGCACACAAAAGCTCATACCAAGAACTAACTTAGTTGGTCTTTAAGGTGCTACTGGAAGGAATTTTTTTATTTTGACTATGGCAGACCAACATGGCTACCTATCTGTAACCTTTTAAATGTTGTTTGTGGGAGCGGGGTTATTGGTTTGTGTTTTTTTTTCCTTGTTCTTTGATTGTGTATATTGTGCTTTTATCTTGTATTTTCATGTTGTGAAGCACCCTGAGATCTGCAGATAAAGGCCGGTATACAAATTTAACAAATAGGTAAATAATGTAATTTACAACCCACAGGTTGGGAACTGCTGCTGCAGCACATTGGGATTTCCAGCAATATAAATACCATGTACAGTGGTACCTCGGGTTAAGTACTTAATTTGTTCCGGAGGTCTGTACTTAACCTGAAACTGTTCTTAACCTGAAGCAAAGTTCTTAACCTGAAGCACTATTTCTGGGTTAGCGGAGTCTGTATCCTGAAGCATATGTAACCTGAAGCGTATGTAACCTGAGGTACCACTGTACTTGAAATCAATTGCTTAGTGTTGCAGCATGCAAACTTCGGAACTATTGACATCAGGCAGGCCCCTTCACTGTACTGTTTTTGATACCTGCTAAGAAGATTTTTTGTTTAGGCAGCAGCAAGCCTATCCAGACGTGTAGAATGTTGATGTGTGTTTCAAGTTGGTTTTTAGCTTATCGTTGATTTTAATTATTTTTGAATGTTTAAAATAGTTGCTTTTAACTATTTTATTATTTTATTATTTTTGTAAACTGCTTTGAGGTTTTATTTTATATATATATATATATATATATATATATATATATATATATATAGTCTGACCTGCAGCCTATGTCAATTTAAATACCTCTGTCCAGTTAGTTAGGGTTCCTAGATACATTAGTTTCAAGCCAGTCTGGAAAGCAGGTGGTGCTGTTTTCCTGTTTGATCAATAGGGAACTGACTATGAGAGACACCTGCCCACACTATTTCTGGCAGATCAGTAATTTGAGTCTCCAGTGTGCAAAAACAGCATTGGAGTAGGTCTGAAAAACACATGTCTTCACTGTGATAGTGAAAAAGGAAATGGTGACTTACTGCTATGCCAGCAGATATGTGCTTTTGGACAATTCTGGAGGTTGGTTGTTGTTGTTTTTTAAAAATATATATGAATACAGGTAAAGTTATACCTGCACATACACCCAGTTTGAGGAGAAATGGAGGGTGGGGAATTAGCGATTGAGGGGCAGGGACAAAAGCACATATTGCAGATATGGAACATCTACTCATGTAGATGGGAAAGGCTGGAGAATTAATTAGGGCAGAAAATGTAAGCTGCATGAGTTCCCAATCGGACTTGCACACAGGAAACAGGAATTCTCAGCAAAAAGTATGGCTAAGCCTTTGATATCATGGTTGTGTGTTTGTGAAACTAGAAGCTAGTATCTCAGAATATATATATTAGGGAATACAGCCTCCATAGTCTGCTCAGAACACCATTACTTTGCAATCTCCATTTTTTTTATTGCATCTGCAGATTCACGATATGCTCTCCCTGCTTCACTGCCACGAAAATTTGGGATTCTGCATAGAGCCCAACTATACAAATCACAAAGAATAGACTGATTCAGTAGGTTGCAAAATGTCCAACCATCTCGTCCTCTGTCGTCCCCTTCTCCTTGTGCCCTCCATCTTTCCCAACATCAGGGTCTTTTCCAGGGAGTCTTCTCTTCTCATGAGGTGGCCAAAGTATTGGAGCCTCAGCTTCAGGATCTGTCCTTCCAGTGAGCACTCAGGGCTGATTTCCTTCAGAATGGATAGGTTTGATCTTCTTGCAGTCCACGGGACTCTCAGGAGTCTCCTCCAACACCATAATTCAAAAGCATCAATTCTTCGGTGATCAGCCTTCTTGATGGTCCAGCTCTCACTTCCATACATCACTACTGGGAAAACCATAGCTTTAACTATACGGACCTTTGTTGGCAAGGTGATGTCTCTGCTTTTTAAGATGCTGTCTAGGTTTGTCATTGCTTTTCTCCCAAGAAGCAGGCATCTTCTAATTTCGTGACTGCTGTCACCATCTGCAGTGGTCATGGAACCCAAGAAAGTAAAATCTCTCACTGCCTCCATTTCTTCCCCTTCTATTTGCCCCGTACACTATCAATGTGAAAATCCCTAATATCTGCTTGTGTTGCAAAGGGACACAAGATAACCTAAAGGCAAGGCAATCCCTGATGTTGATTCACAAAATGGCAGGTTACTAGTTTCTTCTCTCTGTTAAACATGTGTTGCTTTGACTTTTCTGTATCTGCTTCTTCTATCCGGGTTTTATGTGTTGTTTCTCAAGGACTTCCTATATGATTCAAAATATATGCAGCTAATTTCTAACAAAACCTTGGGGACTGACTCAGTGTATGACCTCCAAGGACATTTGTGCATGTGTTCGCATGAAATTAAACAGGATGTTGGAGCGACTTGATGATTTCTGTATAAATACGTTTGGGGAAAATGGTTATAATTCATGACATCCATCAATCTTCCCCACCTTAGTCAGTGGTAATTAAGAGCTATGACTCAAGTACAGGCAGAACTCTGGAGTTGTAGAGGGATGCTGCCAGGAGCACCTTAAACTACCTTACACATAAAAAAATTACATACTTTTTGTGGTTTGGGAGGTGATTATAAACTGTTGGATGAATGAACGATTAATGGGAAGATGTATAAACACCCCAAAAGCAAAGCAGGATGAAAGCAGGATAAATGCTCAGTGTCCTATAACTGTCCCACAAACAAATTGCTCAGATATAGCCTAACCATCATGTGAGTTTTGTGCAAATAAACTAGGATGAATCCTGAAGAAGTAGGCCATCTATCTTAGTTGTAGGGAGTCTCACTTTTGAATAAATAGGGATGCCCTTCTGATGACCTGCTTCATGATTTGTGCTGATTTGGTATATCGTTACCTGCTTCCAGAGAGTTTAAGGCTGCACTCCTGTGCCTACTTATCTGCCAACTCAATGACAATTACTTTTAAGTAGACAGATACGGGATTTTGTTGTGAATCCCTCAAAGATTCAGTATAAATGGTGAAACTATTGGATAGGTATGCCTGATCTGTGCGATTCACCATCCAGCATCACATCAGACATCACATGAGAGTGTCAACTGCCAACAGGAGAAAGCACGATGTCACCTCTTGATCTCAGTCAAGTACCAGAGTGACCAAGTGTGCTGGATGTGAAATTTCAGTCCTGGAACTGCAGTTGCACATGCCGTGCTTTCATTGAAAACTATAGATGACTGATATTGGAGGTCATGTTTGCAATGATGATCACCTGTCCTGAAATGCTATTTCTAGACCTGCAATAAAAATCATTTACATGTAATCAGCAGAACAGCGGACAGCCAAGAGAACCATTGAGCAGACACCCTATCTTGGTGATATTTTCTCTGGCTGATTAAACAGAGCTCATTAGCAGACCTAAAAATACCCAGAAACCCATTATATTCAATGTGAAACAAAAGGCATTCGCCAGTAGCAAGCTTCTCAATCAATACACAATTGACCAGTACCAGATCTGTACTCAGCATGTTCAAAGCATTTGGAATGCAACCAATGTTGCATATAAGATATCACACCCTTGCTAATTGATCCAGAATAAGCACCAATGCTGGATTCTATAGCCATAATCTCTGACGTAGATCAGAATCCCCATTCAACCTATATCAACATGCTTTGAAAGCCTAAAGAAACTGAAGAATACTAAACACACCACAAGGCTTCAAGAAAATTGTCCCTATAAGCCTGGAACTTTAGCTGCTTTGTGAGTGCAAAACCATGTTTATGAAAAGAGTTTCCCACCCAAAAATAAAATAAAATAAAATAAAAATCATTTGAAGCATTGCTTCTAGAGGTAAGGGGATTTTGTAAATGTTTCCCTAACTGAAAAGTACATCATTTTCTTTTCTTTGACATTGAAAGGGTTCGGATTCCCAGGGCTTAACTGAATTTAAGGCACATCCTCCTTATCACTTAACATTCAATAGTTGCACTTTGAAACCCACTATTGCGCAGCACCAGTGTGGCTAATTTAAAGTGGTAAAAGGGTTATGTTTCCTTTTTGCAGTTAATCAAGTCACAGTTACACAAGTATTAAGGGATCACAGTACGCAGCAAACAGTACACAGCAGGCATGCAAACATATGAACAGCCTGCCAGACCAGGCTAAGAGCCCATCTAGTCCAGCACCCTGTTCTCGCAGTGGCCAATGTGGTGCCTGTGGAATACCTGCAAGCAGGGCTTAAGTGCGACAGCAATCTCCCCTCCTGTGATTCCCAGTAACAGGCACTCAGAGGCATACTTCCTCTGATCGTGGCGGTACTGCCAGCAACCGTACCTTCTTCTCCAGTAGTGTACGGCATGGTGGGGCCAGTGGTGCTCACTTGACCTCCAGTTGGTTGCATTGCTGCTCACTGGGAGGTAGAGGGTGAGGTGATGCCAAGGCTGCTGCGGTGGAAACACATGGTCTGTAATGCCCAGTATGCTCCACCAGTGCATTTGCACCGCACCAGCATTGCCATGGCCTCACCCCTCTAGTTCCTTGGTAAGCAGCAGCTTAGGCTGTTTGCGTGAGTCCCTTCTGATTCCTAGCTCCAGCAAGGGTTAAAATCTAATGGAGGATTTAATTGTTGGAATAGCCAGGCTGGCTTCTTGGTGAGTTAATGGTAACAAAGGAAGTGGTTTTGTGCCAGAGGGCGAATGGCTGTTGGTGAGAAGAACAAGGGTCAAGAGGTGAGAGAGCGAGAGCTGGGCTAGAAGCAGGCTGCAGGCAGCAGCCTGAAAGGGAGAGACATGCTTGGTTTCTGCTTGAATCCAACACTGTGGCTGTGGGAGAAGCAAGGCCTTATTGTGGTGTTAATGCTGTGAACCCCTCCATCGTAGGCTTAGGTTGTATGTATGTGTAAATAAACAGTGGTACCTCGGTTTTCAAACGTAATCCGTTCCAGAAGACAGTTCGAATTCTGAAACGTTCAAAAACCAAAAACTCAATAGCTGACAGCTAGACCTCAGGATCTTGTACTCAGCAGAAGCCGCGTGGCACGTTCGACTTCTGAGGTGTGTTCAAAAACCGAAGCATTTACTTCCGGGTTTACAACATTTGAAAACCGAAATGTTCATCAGCTGAGACGTTCAAAAACCGAGGTACCTAAAAACACCACAGTCTCCGCTGTCCCTGATTCCAAGGAAACCGAACCCTGGGTAAGCATTTGGCAACCCTGGAATCTTGGACCACTCGGAGGTTAGGGTGGCATGCAGATAAATGTGTCTGTGTGTGATTTTAATAAAACATAACAAAATGTAATAACAAACCCCCAAAACAAAAGTGAAAGGGTTATCTGAACATAAAATATCAGGACAAATTTCCATGCCAAAGTCAAGTGTAACAGGCCAACATTATCAGATTCTAAGTAACACAAATGGGTTTATTATCCTCTACCTTATTGTTCCAGGACATTGCGTGTTAAGATCACAGGAGCTTCCCCATAAATAAAGACACAATTGACGTAGAAATTAGGTTTAGGTTATTGGCATTATTTTGGCCACAACTTTATTGATTACAGATTGTGAGTGGTTTGCTTAGGCGTTGGTTCCGACTAGCTGCACATGCACCCTTGCAGGGCAGCGCTGACCACTGGACTCTGGCAGAGGTCAGCAAGGGAAAACGTCCTGGGGCAGCATTGATCCGGGTACAATGACTCAAGCTCAACCCAAATGCTCCCAGGGGCTCTTGCGTGGCCCTAACCCCTGGAAGGGGATCAGACAAAAGCATGGCAAGCCCCTGGATTGCTTTAACAGAATACCCTAGCATTGGAGGGGCGGGCACAGCCTAACCACATTCCCTCCACCACCACTGAACCAATGCCTAACCGCCAAACCTTACAAAGTTGTGACGATTTGCTACGCAGTAGGTGAAACCCAAGTGGCACCAGCCAATCAGCCAATTGGGGAAATTCCTATGGGGCCCCTGTCCCAAAAACAGACGACCCACGATGGCATAGCAAGCAAGACCCTAAATATAGGGAGGGTGGGCGGGTGATTCAGTCCACGTCTGCGATAAGAGGAAGCTTAACGCAGCATGCAGTGGCATATAAAGGTCCCTCGATTAATGCACAAACGATCCCATTGGCCAGATTTTACCCCAGCAACTGAGGGTCCTTCAATCGGGTGTTGTGACATATCTAGTTGCACCCTACCCACAACAATGAGGTCGGCCTTGATGATCTTACCGCAACGCGTGCTCTCTTTGAGGAGGACACGATTTATAAAGAGACTACTTTCCTCCATAAGGACTTTATCTTGCTGTCTTCCCTCTCTGGTTCTAACCACATGTGTGAGCTTAACTATGCATACTATGCCCCAGATTTTAGTTTTCGTTCTCTCATGGATGGTCTTCTCAAGTAGATAAGTTTATATAATTGCCTTTTGGGTCCCAAGGCAGTTTGTAACAATAAAAGTATAATCTTGACACACAAAAACGGAGAACAGTAAAGCCACTATAAAAACAAACACACAGAGAGACACACATTCAAAACGAACAGTGATCTAAGTTAACATCCAGTTCAAGGCCATTAAAAACCTACAAAATAAAAATATATTTACTGCCTGCTTAAAGACTATCAATGAAGAAGCCATCTGAAGTTCTCTTAGGCTGTAATTCTAACACTACTCATTTCGATTGAGTCCCATTAAATTTAGTAGGATTTACAATGAGTATACATCGTAATGCTTGCACCATAAGCATCTGCTAACTGGCTTAAAAAACTTACAACATATCCTTATTCATATCTACTCCATGGTAAATCGAGTTCAGTGGGTCTTACTTTCAGATAAGTGAGCATAGGTTTGCGTCCTTAGAGGTGTCCCATTCCCTCACCAAATTAAAATTGTGCATTTTCCAGGTCTGGTCTATTAGCACCCGCTCTCAGACAAGAAATGGGCATCAGCTCTGCACAGAGGCTGAATAATAAGGTGAATCAGAATGAGTTAGGGGCCTTCCCCGCACCCTGAGTCAAAGCACAATACCAATACTCCCAAATCAGATCAGGATGTGTGGGATTTGTAAGAAGCGAGGCTGCCCAAAATGCTGTTGACAGAGCAACGAGAAGTTCCAGATTGGGGTTAGTCGTAAAAGCAGAGCAGCAGAAGATTTTTAAATTTAAGTTAAATGCTTTTAAAATCCGACATCACTCTACTTTAGCAAAAATAAGCATTGTTGACAGTCTTCTTCCTCTTCTTCTTCTTCTTCTTCTTCTTCTTCTTCTTCTTCTTCTTCTTCTTCTTCTTCTTCTTCTTGTGTTTATTACCCAATCTTCATCCTAAGGCCCTGGGGTGGGTTACAACATTAAAAACAAAATTAGAAACAATTTAAAACAAGCATGTATTGTAAGTCCTATCATGGAAGTCTGTGGTTAGATGACCCAAACAACCTGCAGGGAGGTTTTAAAAATGTACAAGCAAGAATATGCACCACTTTGCCTCCTCATAACTATTTTAATGTAAGAAAGAACAAGAGCAAGGCATTGCCACGCTACTAATTATGGATACAATTTCTCTTTAAAAAGCTGTGCCTGTTTGCCTGAAATTTAGCAGGCTTAATCTATTCTCAGGAGAACCATGTGCTTGTAAATGTGTTCCACTTTGGCCAACAGCAGGGAATATTTCAGCCTTTTAAAAATTCCCAATTACAGAGATTGGGGAACAGAGGGCTTTATTTTATACAGAGGGACTAGGAAACCAAAGCGCAGAAGTGGAGAGAGCTCAAAATTACACAAAACAACAGATTTTTGTTTTGTTTTTTAAAAAACACATAGTTACATGTGCAAGGCAAACCTGAGGGCTTGCGCCCACACCTCTAGTTTCACAGCCTCTTCCCAGTCTGCAGGTAGGGGCAAGCTGATCATTTAAATGGCTGATGCAACCAGCTGCCTGACTTGCCCATAAATTAACATTTACTGTCAACAGGCAAGCCATGGCAAAGCTAACAGAAATTTTGTTCTTTGTTGCCATCCATCTGCCTTGAGAAACAATGGATTTTCCTAACAGAATAGCATAGTCGTAATATCAATGTTTATATTTCTCAGCACTCTTAAAATACATTGAGGTGTGGTGTGGTCTCTTGAGCGTGCTTCCTATACATTTTCAGGAATCTTAAAAGTGTCTTGGTTTGAGCCTAGGGTACCCAGATGCAAAATAGGACAGGTTTACTGCACCTTCAATAGTTGTGTAGAAGAGGGAATTTCAGCAAGCTTCACTGAAATCCCCTCTTCTCTCTTGCATCTGGCCACTGTACTTGACTCAAATATTTGATCACAGATCAAGCTTTAAAAGGAGATTAGACACATTTACAGAAAACAAGCTTGTTTGTTTATTGTTTGTTGTTGTTTCAACCATCATGGTCATATCAACCACTGAAAAAAAGGATTATACATCCTATACAATATATACATAGATACAACATTAAAGCACAATATCAACCAACATACACAAATATAAAAACCTATTTGTATTTGTGTTTCATTCGCAATTAAATCTTTATAGTCCACTATGTTCTCCTCAATGAACATTCTCCTCAAATTTTGGGGAGCAACTGCAAATCTCGCAACTTTGTCACAAATTTGTCAAAACCCGACAACAAATGTGTGATTTTCACTTGGTCATCCACATCAGGTATCTTCCATAACAAATCAAGAATAAACTTAGCTCTCGGTTCAGAATACAGAAAGTAGGTATATGCAGAGAATAAGATACCATCCAAATTTTTTAAGCCCCAAACTGGGATGTGCTACCGGGCAAGCCATGTGACCTGTGACTTACTCTTGCCTTGAAAAAGTGGGGGGTTTGTGGGGGTGGGGTGAGATCTTGTGTGGCACCCAAAAATGTGGCCCCCAAAAGTGCTTTTTTTGGGGGGGATGAGAGTGCAGCGTGAGAACATGTGAGATTGCAGCACCCAAAATGGCCGTCGCAATCGCGTGTGAAAAAATGGGGTGTCACTTTTCCCAGGGCACTTGGGTGTTATGGAATAAGGCTATAAATTACTACCAGTCATGATGGCTATATTACCCCAGTATCGAAGAGGGTGTGCCTCTGAACCCCAATTGCTGAGGAGCACAAGTCTGGGAGTGTGCTGTTGCACTCATGTTCCACTTGTGGGCTTTCCAGGGGCATCTGGTTGGCCACTGTGGGAGCAGGACGCTGGACTAGATGGGCCTTTTGGTCTACAGGTCTTCCTCAGGCATTGCTACCTGGCACATTTGACAATTCTTAGCAGAAGCATAGGTCGCTTTGGCAACTGCTAGTGGCAATAAGTACAGCAGATGCCTCTTTGCCTCATCACAAGAAAAGCTGTCTTTCTAACTGTCTTTCCCCTGTTAAAGCACAGGCACTTCTGTCAAGAATGGAAGTGTAGAGCTGAGATAGAGATGGCTCCATCTGGGAAATCTGGAACTATTCCCCCCCCTGTCCAAGCTAGCCTTGCTAACTTCCTTTCCTGACAGTGCTTCTGTGCCTTCAGCAACATCAGCAGGGCTTGCTAATAGTACCTCACTACCCTTCACAGCCCTTACATGCCTCCAGCCTTGGGAGCATGGGTGCAGAAAGGGAGATGGTGGAAACCGGTGAACGAATTTAAGAAGGGTGCAGCTCTAGGCCTGCTTATCGGAGGGAGTACACCTTAGTTACTCATGTCCTTTGGTGCGCTGACCTGGTAAACAGAAAACCATGGTTCTCCTCCCAAGAGAACAAGACTCGGTAAGCTGTTCCCTGTATTTTGCATGAATGAGAAAGAGAAACATTCAAACAGTACTTTCTTATGCCCAAATTTGAGGAATTAGGGGTTTGTTTCTGTTATGTACTGAGTTGAATAGGATCCAAACTGCAGCAGTCTGATTGGTCCTAGAACAATAGGATCCAAATTGCAGCAGTCTGATTGGTCCTAGAACAATAGGATTCAGAATGCAGCAGTCTGATTGGTCCAAGAACAATGCAGCAGTATGATTGGTTGGCAGGAACCACCCAATCATGCTCCAGATATAAGTGAATCCACAACCTGATTGGCTTACAGTAGAATTCCAGAATTAACCAATCATGTGCAGCCCATTGTGTAAATAATGTATATAAAGCAGATACTTTGAGGGGACTTTCATTCATTCCTCCTCACCACTATGAGCTGAATAAAGAGCATGAAATCACTTTGCGACTCTGAGTATATTTCAGTTTCAAATATACTTTGAGAACAAAACAGAAACTGAACTGAAAATTTGATCCTGTCTTGTTCTCAGTAATTCTAGTTTAAACAGGCTATGGTCTCCAAAGTTCACACATCGCATGAAACTATGGTTAGGTTAAAATCAGAAGCTTCTGATCTGATTGCAGGCAGAAAAGAAGATGAAAAGGGAGGGAAGTACTTGACCCCAAAACTTGTAGCAAGCTCATTCTTGTAACAGGAAATGTGGCTTCTAATCTGCAACCCTAAATATGTATTCACAGAAGTGATCCCTGCTGAACTCAGTGTGTCTTACTTCCAGATATGTGGGATTAGTATTGTAGTCCAAATTTTCTTTGGAAAATTCAACGAATTAGAAAAAGCAATATTTTATTTTGTGGGGTGTGTGTATGAAGTGGACACTTTTGAGGTTTTCTAGTGCTAGTGTTCTTAAGAAGACCAAAAGTAAACAGCTGCCTTGTGCTTAATAGAATTATTCAACAGAGGTTTCTAAGAATCACTGGGCTTTTTCATGTTGACTATGAAACAGAAAGTCTAGATGGATAACTTATTTAGAGCTCCCATTAAAAATGTTTTGATTACCGCTGAATTGGACTATCCTAACATTGAAAAAGAAAACCCTGGATTTTTTTCCAAACCAGTTCTTGGATGCTGGGCTCCCTGATTTATATGCAGTGTTCAAGTAAAATGGCAGACCCTATTTAACTGAAATCTGCATCATCATTACATAGTTTACCATTTTCTGCTTTCAGTGATCCTGTGATATAGAAACAGAGAAAGCACAAATCCATGAAGACAACCTATTCATCGTAAGCAAAAGCATTTGTGTCTCCTTTCAGCTAGCATAAATTGCTGCAAATTACATGAATAAAGTTCAAGTTAAGTTTGTTATAGACCTTAGGATGCAGTCTGGAAGCATTGCTGTTCTGAGCACATGAAGCTGAAGCTGGAACTTAAGTGTGTTTAATTGTTTACTGCATAGTCTACAGGGCTTGTTTCAAATTATTTAGGCCGTGGGACATTTAATTGGGCAGGGCGTGTCTCCAAGGGTTGTTGTCTCTTTTCTGGCTTAGCCTTGTAAAGACACATGGAACCATCTGATCACCAAGAACCAGATGAACTGGGGATTGTTGGGGATTGTATTGTTATATTGTTACTGACAAGTGGAGTAGTCAGGTAAGCAGCACACAGTCAGCACCAGAGCAGCTTTCTAAGTCTGCTCTTGGAAAACAGAAACCACACTAGAGGTTTATGTTACAGGGAAAATCAGATAAGAAAACGTGACATGACATTTAAAACACACACACACACGCACGCTAGAGGTGCAGTCATCATGAAATGAGGTTGCCAGGGTGATTTGATACATGAAAGGAAGACTAGGTGAAGATTTCTATGTATCTCGTGAATTTTGTTTTCTTTAGGCCTAGCCCAATCCATAGCTACTATCTATGGGAATAATTTACAAATACACTACTAATTTAAGACAATTCAAGATCAGCATGATCACCTGCTAGTGTTTCAAAGGAAGAGCACAGCCTAGGAGCAAAAACAACAGAAACAAAGCCAATCCCATCTGGGACATATGGTACCTCCAGACTGCCACTATTTTGTGGGAGGGATTTAAATGCACACCGGGGATTTCAGTTTGTGCAATTAAAGTGGATTAAAGCACGGTGTCACCCTTGCACAACCCACTTAAAAAAAAAAAGATGACTGGACTTTTTGTGGTTAGGAAAGTGAAGGGGAAACGCACTGAAAAGTGTGGGAAGACTAAAGGGAAGACATACCACATACTAGCAAATCAAGGTTGCCCAATCAAAGCTAATTTGGACCTCCTGTACAAAACCCCTCTTTTTTTAAAACATCAGGTTGTTTGCAATAAGGAAAGTGATAGGAAAATGCCCTGGAATGTGTGGAGTAATACTTGCTTGGCGCAACATCATTTAACCGCTCTGTAAACAAATCAGGATGAATGCTCAATAAGCAGGTTGTCTGGAAGCGACTGTATTCACACCAGAATTTTACTTATCTCTTAAACTTTACTTCAACCCAGAGACTTCACCTTTTAAATATTTCACCAGTTGTGTGTGTTTACCCAATCAAAAGGGGTCATCCAAGGTGACTAGGCTCCAAAGAGCTCCTTAGGTGCACCCAATAACTTCCATGGAAATACACTTGGACTCCCCCACTGGACAGCTTAATCCTGCCCCCTCCATGCCACAACAGTTTCGTGTGTGTGTGTGTGTGTGTGTGTGTGAATTTGGAGCCCCCTTGAGTTCACAAAATTGGTCCATTGTTCTTGAGATTCTGGCCGAGGAGAAGAGGGTTCTCACCATGTGCACAAAATATTCTGCAAAGGAGGATGCAGTGCATTCCAGCCCCTCACAAAGAAGAGGGTGGATTAATGTGTCACAGACATTCATTAAAACTGTAATAGTGCCAGAGCATGAATTTGGAAACAATAGCCTAGCTATAGAGAAAATCCAAATTAACCAGTTTAACCGGTTGGCTTTCTGCCACAGCACATCCACTGAGTGGCACAGATGGACTAAACTGGATTGATCATTGCCCAATTGTTCCTCGTTTCTTTGTGAACGGAAATATGAAAAGGGGGGGGGGAGGTCTACATGTACCCAGAACTGTGAGGGGAAGAAAAGCTTGCCAGCTCCAATTGTTTTTCCAGCCAGCTCCAGATGGTTTCTTTCTAGACATGCTTTGTTAATGAGGCAACTTCAACTGCTTATCTATGGGAATGCTGTTGACTGTCTTGCTCATACCATCTTCCAGAGAAGATACCACAACCACATGAAAAAGTGGTCTCCCAACTGCTGCAGCAGAGGTTTAATTGAATTTGCATTGCATCTCTTGTTGCTTGACTTCCTAGCTTATTATTTGCGCTGGGAATTCCCAGTTGCTGGGAATCAAAAAGCAGGAGAGTGCTGTTACACTCAGGTCTTGCTTGTGGGAGCAGTAGGTGGTGGGGTGGGGTGGAGATGCTTACCTGACCTCCCAGCAGGTAAGTTGCTGCTGCTTACCAGGACAGAGAGTTGAAGAAGCAGAGAGGGTGGTGCGGTGCAAATGCTGTAGGAGTGCCAGACTAGCTCTGCTGGTGTGCTTGCACTGTGCTAACCATGCTGCTGCCTAATGCATCCCAGTAAGCAACTGCAGCCCATCTGCTAGGAGGTCAGGTGAGCACCTACTCTCTGCTGTGTCATCCACTGCTAGTTTGTAGACTTGAAAAAAAAATAAGAGAAGACTAGAGCCCATCGTTCCACCTTTTACAATCAAGCAGTCAGGTTTTTTTCCTAGTGTTTAGCTGAAATCCCATTTCTGGTAATGAACCCGTTGGCAGCCTGGGCCTGACTCTGCAAGGTCCACCCCAGTGCTTAGTGGATCAGGGCCTTTGGACATTGCTGAGGGACACAGGGCCCATTGGCAGTGTAGGCCTGGATCTGCAAGGCGTGAGGTGACATAGAAAATGGAGGCGATGCACACAGGATATTTTATTCCAGAATAAATGAATTTACATTTGTTTTTTCCATGTAGTCCACACACAATCTAGATCCTTTGCATATTTTTTGCCCAGAAAAGCACTTCTTGAGAAACTGGTTTCATTCCAAATATAAAAGTTCATTGCAGATTCGTTCTGCACTAGCCTTCAATGTGTCCATTTGAAAACAGATGAAAACAAATGTATGTGGTCCCAGCAATGCAGTGTGCGCATGAATCCACACCTGCCCAATGACACTGTGAGTGTGCATATATCAAGATTGTAATTCCCACGTCCTCCTTCATTCATCTGGGGCCTGTGCAGGGGGAAAAAGGTGTGGATAATCAAATCAAGGGGAGGCTTTTCAGACATGTATCAAATAACCACCCTAATCCTTCTGGATGATAGGATCTAGAACAGGGATTGGCAACCTTTTTCAGCCGTGGGCCGGTCCACCGTTCCTCAGACCATGTGGTGGGTCGGACTATATTTTGAAGAAAAAAAATGAACGAATTCCTATGCCCCACAAATAACCCAGAGATGCATTTTAAATAAAAGCACACATTAATCATGCAAAAACACCAAGCAGGCCCCACAAATAACCCAGAGATGCATTTTAAATAAAAGGGCACATTCTACTCATGTAAAAACACGCTGATTCCTGGACCGTCTGTGGGCCGGATTAAGAAGCCAATTGGGCCACATCTGGCCAATGGGCCTTAGGTTGTCTACCCCTAATCTAGAATCAATCTAGGCTGAAATTGGCATGTTGAGTACAAGCACAAATGATTCTGGATTGAGGAAAAACTCCACTTTTGCTTTACACATAGGCTAGCATGTACGCAGCCTAATATACAATGGAGAAGGCTTGGATAAAGCCCTTTTCCCTGACAGATTACCTTTCTACAAATGATTCTCTCTCTCTCTCTCTCTCTCTCTCTCTCTCTCTCTTTTGTACTGAGGGTGGAACATTTCCAATTATTTAACCCTCCCTCCAGTTCTGTTGTAATAATACAGTTCTAGAAGGAAAGTCCAGTGTGTGGTTTCCCCCACCATGCACTGCTTCGCTAGTAATGTGTGGAAAGCCAGCTTGAAGATACGACTCAGAAATGTACCCTGGAAAGCCAAGAGGGTGGAACATACGGGGACAGTAGGTGTGTGCTAACCACAGTGGGGGCGCTGCTCTCTGTGCAACTAACATCATGTTTCCTTGATGTGGAGACTTCTCCCACTTGGTGAACTTTTGCAGGGTAAGTGTCTCAGGAACAGGAACAAAAAGCCCACCAAAAGGAAAGCATTTCCCCCTCCTCCTCCTCTCTCTGCATTACTCCGTCTTGACACCAGTTTGGTTACACCCAAGTGAGAAAGAGTGACTTGGTTTTGACTTAACACATATGTAATTGGACAGGCAGGATGTGGGTTATCAATGCCCAGTGCGTAGTACCAAGTCGAGGGACAGGCAGGCTACATCATCAGTGGTGTGGTTAGAATGTGCAGCAGCTCAGTTGTAAAACACTGCCGGGGGGGGGGGGAGCGAGTAGGCTGCAAAGCTCAGATGAACTTGTAAAGCATTTGGCTGGTTAGCAACACTAACCTGCTCCGTCAAGGATTGCGATGGCCTCGGGCAAATGTTTTCCTGCCCTTGAGAGGTATGTGCTTGACCTTACATTCCTCTCCGTACTGGCAAATGTGAAAACCTGTATTCCACCTTTTCAAATGCACCTGGGCATGAAAGAAACACGTAGATTTGGGGAATACAAAGGACAATGGAGGCACCAGAGAGAGGAAAGGGCCCGTGGGCCTTTGCCAGGTGAAACAAAGAGAGCCACACGGCTGAACTGTGGCCAGAAAAAGGAATGAATCCCAAATATGATTGAAAAATTACCGAGCTGTTTCAAAGGTAAAACACTCAACCTGGAAAATACAAGTAACAAAGGAAATAGAAAGTAACAAAGGAAATAATCTGGGGGGTAGGGCAGGAAATATTATGCCCACACAAATATACAGTACAATCTTTTACATCCACGTTCATACCTGAATCCACTATTTATTTATAAGTTCCACTCCTCATTTGTAATAATGGGCCTAGTATTAATTTTGAATTTTTAAAATGCATACCATCAATAAATAACAATTTCCAGAAGGCAATTACACTAATATAATATAAACTTCATGTTAGTATATAGATGTTAAGCTAACTTATCTCCCTATATTATATTTGCACTAATCAGTCATCACGTTATATGATAATATATGATACTTACCGAAGGGGAGGAAGGAAGTCCAAAGCTCAACAGAGCTAATGTTATGTATGAGATGTATTAATACAATGAATGCATTGGAATGTATGTTTGATGAAAACTAATAAAAATTTAAGTTGAAAAAAAGAAATCAGTCATCACGTTATTTTCATTGGCTGTTTCCCAAGATTCTAAAGGGGTGGAGGAGGAGGAAGGGGGAAGGAAGAAAAAGGAGGCTGCTCGTATCTGTAGTCAATGACTTGGGCAAGTGTTAAGGGAAGGCCTTGGTGGGG
This sequence comes from Podarcis vaucheri, assembly GCF_965113315.1. Taxonomy (NCBI): domain Eukaryota; kingdom Metazoa; phylum Chordata; class Lepidosauria; order Squamata; family Lacertidae; genus Podarcis; species Podarcis vaucheri. The sequence continues at coordinate 35,536,549 of NC_138762.1, read as the reverse complement.
AAAGAAGGTTCTTTCTATGAGTGACAGCTTTAATCTTCTGGTGATAGGATAGAGAAAGGAGGAACCGAGGAAGGAGCAGGTGGAATTGGGTGGGGGTAAAGGTGGCACTTGGAGGAATATGGGAAGTAGGGTGAAAGGTGGTGTGTGATACAAAAAAATCAGCTCAGTGGAGAAGAAAACTGGAGGTGAGAGGAGTTAGGGGGGCAGATGGAAATAGTTGTGGTTAAGGTGGGCATTTGCAATACTGTGGAGGAGAAAGAGAGGGTACTGAGAGAAATGAGGAATATGTCTCTGTCCTCCCCCTCACACTATACTCAGACTTCTCCTGCAATTCATCAGCTGCCTTATACGAGAACGCTAAAGGATGCAGAACTCTCAAATATTCCATTGTAATATCATGCAATGTATTTCACGCCTGGTTCCATGTGTTGCCTTCAGGATGAAGTTCCCAGATTCTGGAAGTTCTTTTTTCCCTTTCCTTTTTCCCCTGTGCATGGCAGCCATTTTGTTCTAGCACCCATGACACTGTTGTCAATATATGAGCATCAGCACCTCATTAAAAACCCCCAAAAACCCCAGCACTGTGAACAACATCCATCCACTGAACTGAACTTTCTCTAAGTGAACAAGCCAACTGACATCCTTGCTCTTAAGAGTTCCTGCATCTGAAAGATACAGTGACATATATCAGCACAGGGTGAGTGTGCAAAGGGTGCTGCAGGAAAGAGGAGGAAACATGATGGGGGTGGCATCTGTACAAAGGAAAGTTGAAAGAAAAGGCTGCAGAATAGGAGGGGATGGTGGCTTCATACTTGGGCGGAGGGTGAAAAGGGTGCTCAGTAGTTGCAAGGTGTGGGAGGAGGAATATACAGAAGCTCACCCGGGGGGGGGGGTGCAAGAGGAGGCTGCACAAAAGGAGGAGGAGGGGAGGCATGGACATGGGGGGAAGAGGAAAATGGTTGCAAAGTGGGACTGCAGAACCGAAGTGGCTTCAAAAATAGGGTTGGGGACATGAAAGGGGGTTTAGTAGCATGAAGGGAAATCTCTATGCAACATACAATTTGGCTGTTGCCCTTTTGCGTGTTCAGACCCAGAGACCTCCTCCCTAAATAAAGACACATTTGACTCAAATTTTAGTTTTGGTTTTTGGCAGAATTTAGGCCACAACTTTATTGATTACAGAAAAGTGAGTGGTTGCATACGCTCTGGTTCGACTAGCTCCCTGCACCCTTGCAGCAGCCCTGACCCAGAGCTCTATCATAGGTCAGCCAAGGGTGAACACCTGAGGCAGGTGAAAAGCCTGGGAACAGACTCTGTTCACTCCCCAGATGCTCCCCTGGACTCAGGCATGGGCACAACCCCCTTTCAGAGGTTGATCAAAGCAAGTTGAGTCCCTGGATTCCTTTAACAGAATACCCTTCACATAGGGATGGCGAGACCGTTCTCCCATCCCTATCACCTGAACCAGTGCCTATCCGCAACCTTACAAGTTGTGACGAATTGCTATGTGGCAGGCGAAACCCAAATGGCTACAGCCAATCAGCCAAGTGGGGGAAATTCCTGTTGTGCCCCTGTCCCAACGACAGATGACACACGACGGCATAGCAAAGTCAATCGCAAAATGCCCTAAAATTAGGGAGAGGTGGGCAGGTGTTCCAATGCACGAGCCGAAAGAGGAAGCTCTGGGACACGTGCATGGGTTTATATAGGTCCCTCGATCCGTTTAGGCTGCACCTCATTGGCCAGATTAAACCCAGCAATGAGGGACCTACCAAATGGGTGTTGTGGCTATCCAGTAGACCCACCCACAACAAGGAAGTCAGTCTCCAGGTCTCACTGCAACACGTGCCCTCTTTTACAGAGTACACAATTTATATCTAGTTTGGCCCTTAGAAAGGATATCACAGAGCTGGAAAGGTATAGAAAGGGGAAGCCAAAATGGTCCTTTGTTCTGATTCAACAAGGCTCCTCTTATTTTTCTGCATCTAACAAAGTAGGCTTGGGCCTTGTGAAAGCCAAAAGCTTATACCTTGTGAAATCTGTTGGTCTTTGAGGTGCCACAAGACTTTTAGTTCATATTCCTGCGCTTTTTGATGCTCAGGGGAGTTCAGAAAATGTGTTCAGTATTGGTAATTTCCTGGAAGGGTGAGCTCCCTGAAGGAAAGGTGGTGTGTCCATGTGTCAGAATAATAATAGTAACTGTGGAGAACCCACCATGCCGTTTTCTGGAAAGATGGCCAATATGCCTTGGGAGAACAGGGCTCCAGTACATTTCGTAAATATGTAGACTAGGGAGCTTCAGCACATGTGAATTTCCTTATTTCTACATGACAACGTGCAAAATTCCCTCTTTTAGTACAGGAGCACTGCCCTCCTTTGCCACTCTTCACATTTCCTTCTATAGCTCTTTAAATTGCACATCACTGATGCCATGGTTTCTGTGATAGGGGATTACAGTACTTCCCCCAAATTACCATCTTCTCATTCTGCATTAATTTCACTGAGACAGATGAAAGGGTTGTGTCATCCCTTCCATAGATTGCTAAGTAGGGCTGCAGAAATAAGTTTTTGGAAAAGACTGAATGATCCCGAATTGGGTCAATTCAGATCTTGCTAAGGAAATTTGGAAAGCCGAGGGGCCTTCCTTGCTGTTGTATTCCTTTCATCCTCCACTGCCATATCACTACTGTAATCCCACCTCCATTTTGAATTCAAAATGTGCTGAATTTCTTTCCACTCCAGGGCTCCTAGAACAGCTTAGACTTTACTCTTTTGCATCCAGCTCAAAGTGGAATTAAAACAGTGGTTCCAAATAGCACTTGATATAGTATTCTCCATTCTTAAAAAGCCCACCCACAATGTTCATTCCTATAGGCAAGAGTCTAAGCATGCAGAAGTCCTATCTAATTCTAAATAAACTATTAGAAATCAGCTTTCTAAATTAATGATTTCCTGTTCTCTGGCAGCTGTAAGGTAAAGGTAAAAGGTAAAGGTACCCCTGCCCGTATGGGCCAGTCTTGCCAGACTCTAGGGTTGTGCGCTCATCTCACTCTATAGGCCGGGAGCCAGCGCTGTCCGCAGACACTTCCGGGTCACGTGGCCAGCATGACAAGCTGCATCTGGCGAGCCAGCGCAGCACACGAAACGCCGTTTACCTTCCCGCTGATAAGCGGTCCCCTATTTATCTACTTGCACCCGGGGGTGCTTTTGAACTGCTAGGTTGGCAGGCGCTGGGACCGAACGACGGGAGCGCACCCCGCCGCGGGGATTCGAACCACCGACCATGCGATCGGCAAGTCCTAGGCGCTGAGGATTTACCCACAGCGCCACCTGCGTCCCTCTGGCAGCTGTAGATCCCCTTGATTATTACAGTGGTACCTCGGGTTACATACACTTCAGGTTACATATGCTTCAGGTTACAGACTCCACTAACCCAGAAATATTACCTCGGGTTAAGAACTTTGCCTCAGGATGAGAACAGAAATTGTTCTCCAGTGGCGCGACAGCAGCAAGAGGCCCCATTAGCTAAAGTTGTGCTTCAGGTTAAGAACAGTTTCAGGTTAAGAACGGACCTCCGGAACGAATTAAGTACTTAACCCGAGGTACCACTGTATAAGAATAAGAATTTATTACTTGTACCCCACCCATCTGGCTGTGTTTCCCCAGACACTCTGGGCGGCTTCCAATGAAAGATTAAAAATACATTAAAATGTCAGACATTAAAAACTTCCCTAAACAGGGCTGCCTTCAGATGTCTTCTAAACTTCAGGTAGTTGTTTATCTCTTTGACTTTTGATGGGAGGACGTTCCACAGGGCAGGCGCCACTACCGAGAAGGTATTTTATTCATTTCCTCCTTGAAATCAGACTAATGGTATCATTTGCTCACTCATAATTTACCATTTTTTATTAGTAGAATTTGTTGGCTTTTTGCAGTATGGTAGCGCTGCAGAGCTTGCTGGGGAGACCATGCATTAAAAAGGGACTCAAAAAGTAACTTAAACAAGGTTTTAATAACAAAAACAAAAACTCCATTTACACTAAATACATCAACAAACAAACATGCCCCAACCACCAACCCATCCCCCAGGGTAATGGGAGAGCTAGGTGCTGCTCCTTATATACTACACCTAATTGCTCACACAGCTTAATCAGTACAACTCAGCAGCACCTGCTATGTTTCGCAGCTGTAAAGCTGGGTCTCGTTATTTTGCTCTGGCCCTTGCTCTGGCCCCTTAAAGACATACACATCGGGTGGAACAATGATGAACCTTTACATTTAAAGAAACCATTCAACAGAATTGCACTTAAGTAAAGAAAGCATTCTTTTAAAAAAATCATCTGCTTCTGCTTAAAGTAATTTTTAAAAAGACAAAACTCTAACTATGATGACATGTAGTATGATATTATTTATTTACAAAAAATACTTGTATGTACAATACCATTGCAAAAAATATCATAGCAGTTTACAAAAAATTATATATACACATTAAAATTACAAATCACCAGCCAACTATTACAGAAATCTTTTTTATCCGTTGTCTACATGAGCCTGGCAGCATAGAAAGGTTCTCAGGAAATGTTCAAAGGTTAACATAAAAGATGCCTGCTGTTGGAAGTGCCATTCTAATTCCCCATAATACCCTGAAGCAACACTACATTGGGTGCATTGAGGGAAACTGAAATGGTTCAGCCTGCATACAATGCTGATTCCAAGCACTGCTGTTGCTGCTCATTGATGCTAGAGACCACCAAGATAGAAGAAGAGTCTCTACAGGGCCTCCAGAAAGCCAGAGCTAGACCTATTTATGTGCTTGCATTAGGGATTTTATAATTATTTGAGCCTAGTGGAAGAAGTTGTAGTAGATGTTCTATTTAATATGTGGAACTTAAATTTGTAACCTCAGTGTGGCTGATTTTATTTTATTGCTGATGTTGGCACTTACTGTATTAAACTGTATGGAAATGGCAGTATATTCTGTCCCTAGTGAAATCTGCAAGGTGGGCTGGGAAAGCCAAGAGTTTGGGCAGGGAAGCAGAACCATGGACAGCTCCACATGGAGCTGGGAGGAATTCAGGTGAGGTGGATATGGGCATCCCAAAGCAGCAGACCGTGGTGTTACTCCAGCAATGGTCTGGGCCCATCTGAAGATTTAAATGTATAGCAGAAGGATCAAATCTACTGGACCACCGCCACCTAGGCGGCCATTGCTGCTTAAAGCACCATGATAGATTCCTCAGGCAATAGCTGAGGAGACTTTGGCTCTGCCAGCATTTCAAAAATGGCAACCTTGGAAGAGGACAGAACAGCCTCCAGAGGATGTATAGATGGCAGCTCCTGGGATTCACCTCACCTGGAGGTCCCTGTCAGAGCACTGTCTTCTGGAGTTTGCTCCAGTTCTAAGTTCTCCCTACTCCTCAGCATCCTTAGACCCTCCTCTGGCCACTGCTCATGACACTGTTACACATATTTGTTATTGAACTTGTGTGTGTCCCTTTTAGATGCATGCTGGTTCATGCGTTCCCAATTTTGCTGCTCACAGTATGGAATCAAAACATGACAAGCTTCAGAAATGCTTTAATTAATTGCCTGTCTCTACAGCATCCTTATGTTTTTAACTCTCCCCTCACCGCCCGCCCAGGACTTCTCTGTGTGAGACGGGAACTGACACTAACACCTGCTCTCTCCTTAATCATTTTTTACTAGGGACTTTATGACAATTATGAAGGGGGCAATATATTCCTAGGCAATGCAGCATTCTAATTCCTGCCTACCATCTCCTCACCACCCCCTTGCAAGTCACCATACATCACTACTAGAAAAAAATCTAGAGAAATTTCTTGCTACTTAACTTTGTGTTAGCTGGCTATGCATTCATTGTTCACAGACAGTGGTATTTCTAAAAGTAAGAATTCTGGGTGCGGGGGAGATATATTGGATATGGAGGAGACATTTGCTTCAGATTGGTTTTGCAGGCAACTCTGTTAAATCCACACTTTCGCTGGGGGGAAGGATGAACTAAAACACAGCTATCCTTCAGAATTTGCACTTATTCAGATTTCACAATGCAGCTCTCCAAACAATGTTTACAAAATGCATCTATTAGGAGGAAATGTGCAGCCAAAATGGATGCATTTGTAAAAATAACAGACAAAAATGCATTCATGTTAGGGAAAACTGCTTGCAAACATGTATACATTAGACAAAATTATATAAAAATGTGTCTGTTAGGATAAATTCACACTAAAAGGCTGCTGAATTGCTAAGGTTTTCTTAAGAAAAAAATGCAAATTTCTGGAGAAATGTGGCGAACTGAACAAGTTTGGAAAAATGATATATTCAACAGCATCACAAAGCAAAATGGGAAAATGTGTATGTTAGGAATAGAAGGATCAATTTCTGTTTATTTTTCCAACCTTGTTCAGTTTGCCATGGATCACAGTGACAAAAGTGGCACATTATAGCTAGGAGATGTGTCATATTCCTTTTGGCTGCTTGCTGACTATGTCTCTAGAATATATCAGACCTTTGCAAGAGACCTCCCTCTGAATGAATCCTAAATTACTAGACCTGAATATAACAAGAAGTAACAAGAAGCCGAAAGCACCAGCCTGAAGATGACGAGTGAGACCTCGTCGAAACGTCGCCCAGACACCCCGACTCTTACACGGGAAGACACCCGAAGACACCAAAACCTGCATATATATATATATATATATATATATATATATATATATATATATATAGTGTGATGGAATAGAAAGAACCATAGAAAATAATCCTGGAACTGTGGGGGGACCCCATATTTATTTACAGTGGTACCCCGCAAGACGAATGCCTCGTAAGACGGAAAACCCGCAAGACGAAAGGGACACGGGGAGATTTTAAAATGCTGGGGGTCGGCAGCGCTTCGCTCCCGACTCCCAGCATTTTAAGACCTCCCCGGGACACGGGGAGATTTTAAAATGCTGGGGGTCGGCAGCGCTTCGCTCCTGACCCCCAGCATTTTAAGACTTCCCCGGGACACGGGGAGATTTTAAAACGCTGTTCCGAAGTGGGGAGGGGGGCGGGGACACCTGCCCCAGCCGCCCCACTTCGGAACGCTGTTCCGAAGCGAGGAGGGGGCGGGGACACCTGCCCCAGCCCCCCACTTTGGAACGCTGTTCCGAAGCGAGGAGGGGGGCGGGGACACCTGCCCCAGCCGCCCCACTTCGGAACGCTGTTCCGAAGTGGGGAGGGGGGGCGGGGACACCTGCCCCAGCCGCCCCACTTCGGAACGCTGTTCCGAAGCGAGGAGGGGGGGCGGGGACACCTTCTGAAGGCGGGCAGGGGGCGAAAGTCTTTGTCCCCCCTGCCTGCCTTCCCAGGGGCTTTTAAATCGCCCCGGACAGCGGAGAAGTCCTCCGCTGTCCGGGGCGATTTTAAAATGCCGCCTGCCAGCATTTTAAGATCGCCCCGGACAGCGGAGAAGTCCTCCGCTGTCCCAGGGTTTTTTAAAATGCTGGGGGTGGGAAGAAAAGCCCTTGTCCCCCCCCCCCCAGCCTTCAGAAGAGGTCCGGGGACAGACTGTCCCCGGACCTGGTCTGAAGGCGGTTTCCCTAGGAACGCATTAATTGATTTTCAATGCATTCCTATGGGAAACCGTGCATCGCAAGACGAAAAAACTGCAAGACGAAGAGACTTGCGGAACGAATTAATTTCGTCTTGCGAGGCACCACTGTATTTATTCATTCATGTGGGTATTATATACACTTATACACTTTGCATCAACAAAAATGATCCCAGGTCAGTCTACAATAAAATACAATAAAAATACAATAAAAACAACAGTAAAATTGCAACATTGTTAAAACAGCAGTATGTGAACCAAAAATCCAAAAGGCCTGGTAGAATGAAAAATATCTGTGTGGTGTCTCGAGGATGACAAAGAAAGTGCTAGGCAGGCTTCTCTAGGAAAGGAGTGCCATAATCAGGGTGCAACAATACGACAGATCATATAAAATATGGAAATGATCAGGGATTAGATCTGGGAGGGATAAGAGCATAGAAAATGATCATATATTGGTCTGTCTAGCTAAGCATTGTCTACACAGACTGGCAGAAACTCTCCATGGTTTCAGGAAGTGCCAGAAATTGAACCTGGGACCTTCTGCTTCCAAGACGTATGCTCTACAACTGAGCTATCATCATTCCCTTTGGTGTGCCCTGTAAAAGGTAAAGGTAAAGGGACCCCTGACCATTAGTTCCAGTCGTGGCCAACTCTGGGGTTGCGGTGCTCATCTCGCTTTACTGGCCGAGGGAGCCAATGTACAGCTTCCGGGTCGTGTGGCCAGCATGACTAAGCCTCTTCTGGCGAACCAGAGCAGCACATGGAAACGCCGTTTACCTTCCCGCTGGAGTGGTACCTATTTATCTACTTGCACTTTGACGTGCTTTTGAACTGCTAGGTTGGCAGGAGCAGGGACAAAGCAACGGGAGCTCACCTCGTCGCGGGGATTCGAACTGCCAACCTTCTGATTGGCAAGCCCTAGGCTCTGTGGTTTAACCCACAGCTAGCTAAAATTGAAATTATTGAATGAGCTGACATCTTATAATAATTATAAATAAAGAATACGAAAGCAATTAAGACGAAAGGCAGCAGTCCAAGGCCTGTGTTCACTCGGCTTTGCTTGACTGGAGGGAGGCATTCCAAACTATGTTGTTTCAGAAACTATATTTCCCAGTCCATAGGTAGTAATAATAGTGAGCTGGTGGTTCGACATTGTTTGATTATTGATTATTTAATTTCTATACCGCATAGTTTATTAAAGATATCTCTAAGCGGTGCACAGAAAACAGAAGCAATAACAGACAAGTTAAATAAAATATTGCAAAAATACACAGTAACATATAAAAATGGTACATTAATGCAAAGTTACTGAGATATATATAAATCAATATCAATTCATTTTCTTTCTGGCATGCTGAAGTCTAGCTGGCCATGAGCTGAGGACTAGATATGCTCATTGTGGTTCTGTGGACTTTGTTTTTCTGTCCATGTAGTGAATGATGTTCTTCACCCAGGGACATTCAAGTTTCACACAGACCCTGGAACCATCTCTTAATGTTAATCTGCAAGACAACAAAAGGCAAGCCAATGCAAATAAGTTATGTGGCTTATATTCTTGTTTATAGTCCAAAACATCTGGAGGGCACTAGGTGAGGGAAGGCTGTTCTACCTGTAGCTTGAATGCATGTTTGTCACATTATGGGGGAAAGCAGCTTTGTGTGGGGATGTTCTTGCAAGGGGAAAGTGGTCTTTAAAATATAATGCTGGTCTAAATGAACTTTAGTCCGGCTCAGCAAGGTCTAGTTTTAGTTTTTCTTATGTTCTTTCTCTGAGACCTTGAACATTTCCATGCATATATGGCGGCCATTCAAGATGCTTGAACGTTATGGGAACTACAACTCCCATGATGCCTAGCCACCGCAGATACATGGCACATGCAAAGGTGGAACCAATGCTTGCGTTATGAGGTAATCACCCTCCTGAGTCTTCTCTATCACACATATATACACTGCTCTAATATTGCCTATTATTAACCCTTTGTTTTTCCTCATGGAATGAATCCCCTCCCCAGCTTACTTGCTACTTTACAGTTGAAGACTAGACAATATACCCTAGCGTTACATTGCAGAAGAGAGCTGTGATCGTGATGAGATAAGCTGATGTTAGCAATCGCTGCTTAAGTGCGCTAGGATAAGTGCTAACAAGGCCTGGACCTGATCTTTATAATATAAGATTGATTTATAACTATACTTGTAAGAGTTAATAAGAATCTGTATAAAGGTAAAGGGACCCCTGACCATTAGGTCCAGTCATGACCAACTCTGGGGTTGTGGTGCTCATCTCGCTTTATTGGCCAAGGGAGCCGGCGTACAGCTTCCGGGTCATGTGGCCAGCATGACTAAGCCGCTTCTGGCGAACCAGAGCAGCGCATGAAAACACCATTTACCTTCCCGCCAGAGCGGTACCTATTTATCTACTTGCACTTTGACGTGCTTTCGAACTGCTAGGTTGGCAGGAGCAGGGACCAAGCAATGGGAGCTCACCTCGTTGCGGGGTTTCAAACTGCCATCCTTCTGATCGGCAAGTCCTAGGCTCTGTGGTTTAACCCACAGCACCACCCACGTCCCTTTAAGAATCTGTATAGTCAGCACTTATTTAGTAGGAATTAGTGAAATGTCACATGCCTGGTAAACATTTTGGAGGAAGGGACTATTTGATTTATAGAGGTAAGCCCCGAGTAAGGTCCCATGGTTGGGTCACTGGTGTTGAATGCTTGCCTATCCTTTAAGTGTATTCTAGGATGGCATGAGAGTCTGCCATTAGCCACTCAGCTGTCCCCCTTTTGATGTTCATAAGAATTCCTCTGGCTGTATATGACCTAAATCATTATAAGGCCACAAGAATATGCCAAAATAATAGCAAACAGATACTTACATCGCGTCTTTCGCTAGTCCATGTTCCAGCTTCTCGTAATCAACAACTCTTTGCTTCTTGATTGGTTTTTCATGATACCCCTTACAGACACTTCGTGGCCTGGTCTGAGACCCAAGGCTTCCTTAAAAAGATATAAAATAGGAGGGGGGAAATGAAGCTTTCACTTTTATTTTATTTTTTGTTTTCCTTAAAGTATAATCCCACCATGTGATGTGCAATCCATTGCAGATTACCAGTCTGGAAGAGGAAGTTTGAAATTGCATCAAGAAGCAGAGAGGTGGTTCATGTTCTCATCAGAGTATGTTGCTCAGTATCAGCTATGCCCAGAACCCTTTTTGTTGAATATAAGGGAGCTCTGGACCCAGCTGAAAGAACAGAAAGCACCTGGCACACTTTTAAAGGGTCAAACAGGTTGTCATAGTCAAGGGTCTGGAAACCAAGCCGTACGAGGAATTGTAGAGTTGAGATCCCTGCCAACTCTACAATTCTATGATTCTATGATCACAACAAAAATGTGGATAATAAGAACAACAGAACGTGATTATATCTTCCACAAAGATGGAAATGCTTCAGGGATGCAACACAATCAGTAGACAGTTGCCACACCTGGAATCAACAAATGTGTCAATTTTGGTTTTGCTAAGTTTCTAATTTTTCCAGCCTTAAGTTCAGTCTTCTACATTTCTATAGCAGTTTGCTTTTTTTTTTTTAAGTCCTCATGAAAATTCGCCATCACTTTAAGGATAATTTCTCATATTATGCACATTTATTATGTGGTTTTGCCTAATATACACATCTTGCAAACCTATTTTCCCCAACAAAACATATTTTTGTATGTTGTTTTTGCTAATATATGCATTTTATGCACACTTTATCCCAGCATGTGCATTTTTGCACTGCATCGGGGAAACTGCATTGCAAAATTCAGAGTATTTCAAAGGGTGTCTGTTTCACTTGACCTATTGAATTGGAATGTGCAAATTAGGGAGGCTCTCCTTTAAATTTGAAGCAAATCTAACTTCTCTCCATCTCCACCTGCACACACATATATCATACTTTATCATCATCCATAAAACAAGACCTTGTATCTGTTTCGGGAACTGGATACACAATAAAATGGATTGGGGTTCTGGCTGCACTGAAAGCTGTTTTGCCAGTATCTAAAGCAATATAAGGATTTTATCCCAAAAAGCAATTTGGATGCTACTGCTGAATAGCAGAATAAAATCACACACATACCTCTTATAATGCATACACTGAAGAGCTCAAGGAAAGCAATGGCAAGAATGGCTGCCATATAGAATTTCATGGTTGGACCTTTCCTCAGGTGATGAGAGTGCAAGTATCTCAAGACTCCCTTCACCAGACCTTTATAGGTCACTGGACATTTCCTGTGCAAGTGGCGTAATGGGGAGGATGTGAAGCAGATGATCATTTTTGCCCAACAAAACTTTTCTGTGCTGTCACTCACCGGAAGCCTTTTTCCTGTTACGATATGGTCACTTTCTAACATTTCACTGGTTAGTATTATTTCAGGCACAGAAAAAAAGTGTGGTGGAAACCAACCTAGTGACATCACTAAGCTGTATGTGAAGCCACATAAACCAGAGCGAAAACTCAGCTCAGAAAGCCAGCTCATATAAACAGATGACCTATGGTGGGACTAGGAAACCCCAGACCTGAAAGATAAATGCATCCCACCAAGACTCTCAGGATAGTCCCTAAGGTCACACCCCTTACCTGCCCTGCTCTGCTTCCTTTGGGTGCTTTTGGATGGCTGGACCACGTCCTTGATAATCTGATAATGATAGAATGAAAGTCACAGGAAACAGTGGTGTCTTCATGAAATATGGTTTTATTCACACCTTTAAACAGACTGTGTGTAAGATGGAAGGATGTGCAGCATTAACACTTCAACAGAGTTTGTTCTCCCATTAGATATCTAGGTGGTTACCCAATGCCACTGGATTATCACAGAACAGAATTGGGCATCTGTATGTTCCCAGGTTCAGCTGCAAGTTGAGATTGGTCCCAGGTCTATTGTTCTCCTACACAGCAGTAAGGAACCTATATCAGCTCAAGGGCTGCATTCCCTTCTGGGTGGAGAAATGAATTTAAATTGTATGTTTCTATAGTAGGCTAGTTTATACATGCACATAAAAATGCACACGTGTCCTCCATCCAGGCAAGCGTGAGGCATGATCAGAGTTCAAGGACACATTCCAGTCAGGTAAAAGCTCATCTTTTGGAAGCATCTCCAGCGACTAGTTTCTGTGGCAGCCAGTCACCTATAATCCAAAAGATACAACGGACTTTTTGAAAGCCATTAACTTAACAAAGAGGTTTGTTTTGATCATTTTAGCAGTCTCATTTTCTACAGAATCTCATCCTACAGGTGTAAAACAACAGGATTGGAGGGGACACCGAAGATGACAACCAGGTTAACTCCCAATCCCATGATAATATAATAATCACAATCACACACACACACACACACACACACACACACACACACACACACAGTTAAGTCCAGTCAAAGGCGACTATAGGGTGCAGCGCTCATCTCGCTTTCAGGCCAAGGGAACCAGTGTTTGTTCACAGACAGCTTTCTGGGTCATGTGGCCAGCATGACTAAACCGCTTCTGGCGCAGCGGAACCCAGTGACAGAAACCAGAGCATACGGAAACGGTTTTTATCTTCCCACCGCAGTGGTACCTATTTATCTACTTGCACTGGTATGCTTTCAAACTGCTAAGTTGGCAGGAGCTGGGACCGAGCAACAGAAGCTCACCCGGTTGTGCAGATTCAAACTGTTGACCTTCCAGTCAGCAAGCCCAAGAGGCTCAGTGGTTTAGACCACAGCGCCACCTGCTCCCCTATTCAGCACTCTAAGGGAATGCATCTCCTTGTAATTTCATGGCAGACTCTAGAGCTACACAGACAAGATGCAAAATTACACTTGCTTCATGTCATCAGGTGGAAAAGCAAGATGCCAACAAAGTGTCCATGAATTGCTGGAATTTGCTCATATTGTAAATATAAAACTACTTCTGGAAATTGCCCCAACAAATGTTTATAGATATTGTAGATTAGCCTGATGAAAACAGGCACCAGCGATACCAAGAACAGGGTATGTGGATGTTTCATCTTATAATTATAAATCAGAAAAATTGTAATATTAAGGGTTCTTTTTAATTATATTTATTTTTTAAGAGATCTAATAAGAGTATTTGAAATTAAATGTACATTTTTTAATATCAAAGCTCATCTTTCACTTTTTTTAACTCCTGTCACTCACAGCACATAAGGTATGTTGGTGTACATATCTGTCAGGGTGCTGTCAGCGGCTCCCAGCTAGTTGCCCAGGAAAATATAAAGACAAGGAAAAGGCTCTTACAGTCCTTTTTTTATTTCAAACTTTACAGAGACAGTCTATAGAACCCAGCCTCTGGGATAATGGCATTGTCCCGAGTGAATCTCCAACCCCCTTCTCTCCCACTTCCTCATTCATCGTCATCATCATCTCCTCTACGGGTGCCACTAAGTGCCCTCTGTCTTCGATCTCTTTACTCTCCTATTTTTAAGGCTTGCCGGGTTCTGGGAGATGGTGGGTCTGGAAAGCTTTCTAGTGACAATGTGTCAGCCAGCTGCTGCTCCAGCTTTGCCTGCTGCTCCTCTCCTCTCCCCACTTTCCCCCTTATCTGCCTCTGAGCTATGAACTCCCACAAACCACTGTTGTAAATCTGTACTATCTTCCTCTTCCTCCGCCCTGGAAGCATCAGGATGGGGAGGCGGACTCCACCACTCCTCCTCCTCTGCCCAGCCCCTGACAATATCTTCACCTTTCATTCATCTCATGGATGGAGAACCTGTGACCTTCCACATGTTGGACTACACTCCTATAATCTTTGGCCATTGGCTATGTTGGTAGGGCTGATGGAGAGTTCAACAACATCTGGAGGGGGATGCAAGTTGACCACTCCTAATCTAGGCCCTTGTTTGCATCAGTGGTATTTTCTTCCAAAAGCATCCAATAAGTACTGTGCTCTAGAGATTTTAGCGTTTGCATCCCAAGTAGGGATATCTTTCTTATTCGAAAGTTTAGCCCCTTTAATATGCACAGCTGCCCATGGAAACATTTTCCAAAAGCCATTAATTTCTGCATATATTTCACACTGCTTTACCTCTTTCTTTCAGCCTGACCTACAAAACAAATTCAGTGTGGGTGATGACTGAACCGATGTTAAGGTACTTGAACATAATCACCGTATTTTTTGCTCCATAAGACGCACCTAGTTTTTAGAAGAGGAAAACAATAAAAAATATATTCTGAACGAAACAGTGGATGTATGATTTTTGTGGTTCATGCTTTCCTAGAATGCTTTTAGAACCTTATAGTTCCACCACATATGATAGAAGGTGCCTTCCTTTTGCTTACATTTCCAGCAGATATTTGCACTTGTCTTATACATTTTTGCAAGCTTACTAGGAGTCAAATACCACAGGTACATCATTTTCATATAATTTTCTTTCACCGTACAACATGCTGAGAATTGCAGCAGTGCCTTGCAGCAACAATGGCGGATTCTGGTGAGATCTTGTGAGATCTCACTGAGCTCTTGCAAGATCTTACAGAGCTCATGAGATCTTGTGAGATTTCAGGAAGATCTCACAAGATCTTGCTAGCCTAATACTGTTATTAAACCAACTAGATTTAGTAGGATTATGCATAGGGTTTCCATGTTGGGTTGCAGCTAGCACTGTCAGCAGGGTAAGGTCCTGGCACTTACATGACCTCCCACTACTGACATTGCTGGTGCCGGCAGGGTTGAGTAAGGTTGGCACAGTGAAAACACACCAGTGCAGTCATGCTTTGGAATACCAATTGCCCTCCCCCAGGATATGTCATTCCCTCTCCAACCTGGTTTTCTCCTCCCCATCCCAGTCAGTTGGCCTTCCCTGGCTACTGAGCACACTCAGTCCACATTGGCCTGCTTTTGGTTTCCACAGTCCTGCCAATACTTTCCTTGTGCGTGAGACAGTGGTGCTGGTTTGGTCCCACGGCCAACAGTACTCACACCCGATCATTAGAAATGGAGCGAGCGATTATCTTTGAAGTCGTGTGATGGTTCTCCATTGGTACACATGAGCCTCTTCTCTGAGCTCCCTGAGATTTGTGTGGCGCATTGTGCCTCTTCTGAACAGCATCAAGATGAAACCATAGACACATTACTGGTTTCCACTGCAGAGAAAGAACTTTCTTTTGTTCCTAAAATAAAACTGACTTTTGAAGTGCTAAAGCTGTAACCACATTGTGGCAGGAAAAAGCTGTCGATGAGGGGCTAGCAGAGATGAAGGTTTTTCCCCCCCTTCACCTGACTAGAAAAAAACCAAACCTGAAGTGTGTTCTCAGATTTTCCGCCTCTCATCCTCCCATTACGCCTCTTGCTCAGGAAGGGTCCAGGAAGGGTCCAGCGAGCTATAAAAATCTGCTGAGGGGAACCCTTAGTTACTTGTAGTCCCATCACCTCAGGAAAGGATCAACCATGAAACTCTACACAGCAGCCATTCTGACCATCGCTTTTTTCGAGCTCTTCAGTGTATATATTATTACAGGTATGTTTAAAATATTATTAATAGTAGTGTATGTTTTTTTCATATCCTGGGAAGCGTAGTTTGTTAAGGGTGCCAAGAATTGTTTGAATACCCTTATTTCCCTCCCTGAGCTAAAATTCGCAGAGCAGTTTAGCAATCCATCTCCACACTGAGAATTCTGAGAACTGTAGTTGTCAGAGGATAAACGTTGTTGTTGTTTAGTCATTTAGTCGTGTCCGACTCTTCGTGACCCCATGGACCAGAGCACGCCAGGCACTCCTATCTTCCACTGCCTCCCGCATTTTGGTCAAACTCATGCTGGTAGCCTCGAGAACACTGTCCAACCATCTTGTCCTCTGTCGTCCCCTTCTCCTTGTGCCCTCCATCTTTCCCAACGTCAGGGTCTTTTCCAGGGAGTCTTCTCTTCTCATGAGGTGGCCAAATAGGGGACTCCTAATGATAATTTCCATATGGATGCTGAAATCTTTTTCTGTGTACCTATGTTCCTACCTGGATTGATAAAAGCCGAGAAATTGCAGTAGAAGTGCAGTTTTCAGGGTGGGGGAGAGAGAAATTTCAATCACCACCCTAAATGAGTAACAGTTGTGCCTTATTGTATTGTACCGGTAAATCCAATAGCTAGAAGACCAACAGGAATCAGAATCACTTGCAGACATGCAAGAACAAAAGCCCTATAAAGGAACCCCTTTATTTTTTGTATTTTAAAGTTATTTTACACTTTTAAATAGCGTGTTTTTATATTAACGGAGGTTTTTTAAATTGTTGTACCTGCCCTGAGACATTAGGGTGAGGGGAAAGAAATAAGTTCTAATTCTAATTCTAATTCTAATAATAATAATAATAATAATGTTCCTGATTATTTGATGCCAGTTTAACTTATATTTTATCTCTTTTTAAGGAACGCTTGGATCTCAGACTATGGCACTCGACTCCTGTATAACCTTGGAGACAAATGAAATGAACATCCGAAGATTTGCTAGTTATACAACCCAAACCAGACCAGTAAAAGCTGTGATGTAAGTATCTTGCCTAATCTTCAACTGTAAAGTAGCCTACAAGTCTGAAGAAAGAGACATGCTTGCGTGACTTTCCAAAGAAACACAGATTCCAGTTAGAAGTAGTAGTATTACCAGTGTATACTAGGCAATGTTCATTCCATGTTCTATCTGCTAACTGTCTGGGTGGGTGACCAAATATGTGATTAATATAGGAGACTATTGCATCATGGCTACGCTCTGCCTCCCTATCAGAGGCAGCACGCTCTTGCCCTCGGGTCCCAATTGCATGCTTCCCATGGCATCTGCTTGGCCACTGCGAGAACGGGATGCTGGACTAATAATAATAATAATAATAATAATAATAATAATAAATTTTATTTATACCCCACCCTCCCCGGCCAGAGCCGGGCTCAGGGTAGCTAACACCAGTAAAATTACAATAAAAACACAATAGGGGAAAAAAACTAATTTAAAATACTAATTTAAAATAACGCCCTCCCATCAGATGTCAAAGCTATAAACAACTACCTGACATTCAGAAGACATCTTAAGGCAGCCCTGTTCAGGGAAGTTTTTAATGTGTGACATTTTAGTGTATTTTTGGTCTCTGTGAAAGCCGCCCAGAGTGGCTGGGGAAACCCAGCCAGATGGGCGGGGTGCAAATAATAAATTATTATTATTATTATTATTATTATTATTATTATTATTATTAGATGGGCCATTGGCCTGATCCAGCATGCTCTTCTTGTGTTCTTGTTTTAGGTGGAGGCATCTAATAGTGTCCAGCATTCATCATTCAAACTTCCAACCTATTATTGACACCAATCCAACCGGAAGCCAATAAAATTTTAGCTGCAATCCTTTGCAAGTCTACTCAGAAATAAGTCTCATTGAGTCCCATTGTGCTGGATTCCACTTCCACTAGGAAGTGGACGCAGAACAGCTGCCCAAAGCACTGTGTTTTATATTTCACATAGAAATACAATCCACAATAATTCTTCAACAAAATTAAACTTAGTGATTTGCTTTCTATTCTCTTGCAGCTTAATCACCAGAAGAGGTGTCAAGGTCTGTGTGCCACATGATCTTCCATGGGTGACAAAAACCATGAACTACTTGGACCAAAAAAAGGCAATACAACAAAGAAGAACAACATCTAGGAATATGGCCAGCTAAGCTGCAGCACATCAAATCATCAATAGCTGCTCATAACTTTGGCTAATTCCTGACTGGAAATAAAGTTACTGAACTGATGTAGTTTCACTGGAATCTATTCATCCATCAAAGCAATGCTGATGCAATCACAGCATTTTAATGCTGCCTTTAGTCTTAATTATTTTAGGATAACCTTTTTTATTTATTGGAAGAAGGCAGCTCTTTCAATATTTTCAATTGTAGCTGTTTTCAGTGTTTGGGGAGTACTTATTCAGAGTTTCCCTTTTCATCATATTGTTTCTCTGGTTTATAGTGTCCTTCGAAGACAATATTAATCTAGAGTGTTCTATGATTGCATACAACTTATTGTTCCCCTCTTAGGATGGCTGAGGGCTTCCTGTGCTTAAGATATCACTGATTATACAAACATAAACCTCAGGGGATGCTGGGGGTTGCGGGGAGAGGAGCCCTAGAAACCAATCTGGCACTTACAAAATGATGAGGCCCCCATGGATATTCAGAATGTCCTTTTATCTCATGAAACTTCATGTGAATAGCCAGATTTCTAGGTAAAGCTCATCACTCTTCCACAGTGCCAGTTAGCAAAAGAGTTTTGGCCCTAGCTAGGTCACTAAGATACATATGGCTGTAAGGAGGTTGTTCCCATTGTGCAAATATATGAGGAAATAGCTAATAGAAGGAAAGCAGTATCAAGAAAGAAATCAAGGACAGGCCTGTTTATTAAAACGGATGTGGACTTATGTATTGGAATAAATAGAACGAGCTGCCTGTAATTTAAATTTCTGCTTTCTTCATCTGCTTCATGTTTAGTACATGATCACTGGAAACTTTCGTGGAATGTATAATACTGCCTCTTGCTGCCATTCTTCAAAATTGTATACCTTTTCGTTTCCTTGATTTTTTGAGGGGACTGTCATCTGTTTTGAAGAACTTTTAAAAATTAATCAACTAACTTCCTGTCATTGGATCCATTTGCTGATCAAACTAGACGTTACAGCAACAGAATACAGGTGACAGTGAGAATATTTGAAAAAGATAGCTATTATTGTTTTTGGTCAAGAGTACAAAAAGAATAATGCCACGCAATCTTTTGAAGAGCATCTTAAATGTCTTAGCTGAATGAAGAGATATACTTATATTAATTCAAAGACATTCATGTGAACTTAGTTGTTCATTCAGTTGTTGGTTTTACAACACTTGGGATCAAATTACTTTTACCATGCTTTTACTATGCACTTAATAAATCAGTCCTTTGAATGATATTTTATATCCTTTGGTTATTAACAGTAAGTAGAATCTACCAGGAAGTGCTTTTGTACAAATCCCATTGAAATCTTAACAAGAACATTTCATCTCTTTACTACTTGCTCGGGTTTTTTTCAGTTACAACATGGTATAACAGAACACAAGAAAAATCTGATGAAATGTTTGGTACTCGTGTGTGTGTGTGTGTGTGTGTGTGTGTGTGTGTGTGTGTGTGGATAGATAGGTGATAGATAGATAGATAGATAGATGACATATATATAGAGAGGGAGGGAGGGAGGGAGGGAGGGAGAGAGATGATAGATAGATAGCAAGTTCCATCCTATTCCTAGTTTTTTACCAGTTCAAACAGGTAAGGCATGGCAACCAAATGAGAAGATTTAAAACAGCCTTTATCCACTCTGCTGAGGTCTGAGAGTTTAATTATTTCAAACATTCACAAAGAGTTGGGCATTCAACAGCTTTTACTGTGCTCAGTGACTCTGACTGGATAGTTATCAGTCTTTTTCTGCCTTGGAATCTCTGACTGTGAAAATACCAGCCATGCGCACTGTTAGCACAGCACACCAGTTTCATCCACCTCCAAACCAGTTTAATTGACCTTATCCGAGTTCTTTCTTTTAAGGAAGGAGGGGAAGGAGAATCAAGTTCAAACAAGCACGACGCCAAAGTCCTTTGCCCGGATGGTACTCTTTGAAATTATGCCTCGGGGGCTCTGCACTTTCTGGCGTCTGTGTGAGGTTGGTTCAGACTGGACAGGGAATTAGTGAACCAGAAAAGAAGTGCTTAGGTTTCTTCAGTGTGCGCCAGCTAGAGGAATAGGCTAGCATCTTCAGACATAAAACACACAATAATTTCCAGAGTTGGTCTTGTAGAAAATTAAATCTCTGTACAAAGTGTAGGTTAATCCTCTTCTTCCAAGGTTAGCAAACAAGATGTCAAAAGACTTGCACAAGGAACTGTCCGTCAGGATTGAATTGCTATTTACTACAAGTTCATATTGGGCTGCATATATATGCGCAGTCATAAAGAAGCATCAGTTCCACTCATGTATACTGACTAAACTCTTTTTAAAAGAGGGGGAAACAAATCTACCCATGATATGTGGAAGCACAGCAACATCTCCAGGAGATTTGCCTTTGTACAGTGGTACCTTGGTTCTTGAACGGCTTAGCTGTCGAACAGATCAGCTCCCAAATGCCGCAAAGCCAGAAGTGTGTTCCAGTTTGCGAATGTTTTTTGGAAGCCAAATGTCCAACACGGCTTCTGATTGAGTGCAGGAAGCTCCTGTAGCCAATCGGAAGCCACGCCTTGATTTTTGAACGGTTTTGAGAGTTGAACGGACTCCTGGAATGGATTAAGTTTGAGAACCAAGGTACCACTGTATTTGTAATGATTAATTATCTCAGTGTTAATTATACTAAATGTACACAAGTTGCTGTGACTTTGCTACTTCAAATTCAGTTATAAGGTGAATCTGCTGTTGTCCTCAATTGACACATGAATAAAAAGTGATCCGGACTAAAGTATACCTGTTATATACAGTATACAGTTCATATTTTGAAGTGGCAGCCTGCAGCCAATCCTGCAGCCAATCAGAAGCAGCGTCTTGGTTTTCGAACAGTTCCAGAAGTCAAACAGACTCGTGGAATGCATTCTGTTTGAGAACCAAGGTATGACTCTACTTCTAACTATGGATCTCTAGGACGACTCTCATTTTACATACCCATGAAAAAGATGATGTGTCCTGGGAAAAGAGGGCATATGGCAACCCTATCATAAAGGTAAAGGTAAAGGGACCCCTGATCATTAGGTCCAGTCGTGGCCGACTCTGGGGTTGCGGTGCTCATCTCGCTTTATTGGCTGAGGGAGCCGCGTACAGCTTCCAGGTCATGTGGCCAGCATGACTAAGCCGCTTCTAGCGAACCAGAGCAGCACACGGAAACGCCATTTACCTTCCCGCCGAGGCGGTACCTATTTATCTACTTGCACTTTGATGTGCTTTCGAACTGCTAGTTTGGCAGGAGCAGGCACCGAGCAACGGGAGCTCACCCCGTCACAGGAATTCAAACCGCCGACCTTCTCATTGGCAAGTCCTGGGCTCTGTGGTTTAACCCACAGCGCCACCCGCATCCCTAGCCCTATCATAGGCTATTGCAAAAGGAAGCAAAAGTATTCATCCAGTAAGCGGGGGTGAGTGTCAAGAAGAAGAGGGAATGCATTCTTGTTGCTGAGGCAACTGTGCTGACATTCCTTGTCATGTTTCATAAGAAGATCCATGCTGGGGCAGAACACAAGTCTACCAAGTCCAGCAACCCGGACAGTCACCAGCCACATACCCCAAGCTTGAAACAACCCTCTTCCACTTTTGCTCCCCAATCCATGGTGTGCATTAGAATAAGAACAGAGGAAGCTGCTAGACCATTGGTCTGTCTCAGTACTGTCTGCTCTGACTAGGGAAGGGAAAATTCCTAGGCCTACCTGAAAATTCTGAGGATTTGTTTGCCCTTAATGAGGCTACTAAATCTGATTGGTTACATGGCACTGTGATGTCATCACACTTACTGTATGATCCCTAACTGACTGGGCTCATCCAGTGCTGATAAAGAGGGAAGAAGTATATATCTCAGGTCAGGGCTGTTAACTTATGGGGCAGAGGTTCCAGGTTGCAAGTTACTCATTCCAGGAAGACTTGAACTTCCGAACCTCTCACTTGAGAAATTAACCCTCTATGAGTCAGGAACCTACTGTTTCATCATTAACAGTAGCTGGAAAAATTGCTTATATAAAACTGTTATACAAGGGGCTGAAATACTAGCAGCTCAGAGCTGACTTTTACTCAGGCTTGTAGTTCTCTGTTGCACTTTGCCTGGATGTTCTTTTTGTTTGGTTTTGCTAGTGCAATTAATACTTAAGCCTCTGAGCACATTAGTAATGCTTCATTGCAGTAACTGGGCTGTGCATTTTTCCCCAAGCCTTTTCCAGAAAGAGAGAGAACGTCCTTGGTCTGCAACACACAGGCTTTCTTGCTGGAAAGGGGCACTTTAGTTAATGTTTCTAACTGACCAATGATTGTTAGGTGTCCTTTGCTGCAGGGCCCAAATATGGGGAAACCAGCAGGTCTCCTGCTGCTAATCCTATGCTGAAAATAGATTGATTTTATTACCAGAGACTCCAAAGTGCAAATTACAAACAGCTGACCTGACCCAGGAAGAAATGTGCCTCTCGTTTTAAGGCACCTATCTACAAGACAGTGATGTACTACTGGTTGTGGGTAACACAGAAAGCTCTGGACAGCCAGAAAGGTACCGGCATCATGGCCCTTCTTTGACTTCAGGAGTTTCTCTGGAAAGCCAACATCCTCAACCTGGAGCAATGTGTCCCCCACTCTGATCAAATCTGGTATGATTAAAACCAGGGGACAAAGTGAGTTCTTTGGCCACCAGGGGGCATATAGCTACTTACTTACCAAGAGGGACCTAAGTGTTGATTGATTTAGCTGAGCTCATGTCACATAAAAGTGCCATAGCGTATCTCTGTACATTCCTTCTGTGGTTCTGAATTCCCATTGAATAACGAGTTTTTCCCACGGACAAGAGTAAACAAAGTACAAAGGCGTTTTTGTGAAGATAAGGGACATGGTTCCTGATCACATGGGGTGGGGAAACCTGTACAAATTGTACACGAATAGGCTCTGTGCTAAGAGGTAATGCATAAGCGAAGGTTGGAAGCAGTATTGGACACGTGATGTGCTACAAACAATTAAATCAGCAAGCAAGTGCCTCACCATGGCCTCACAGAAAATGTATGTCTAGGGTAGTGATGGGGGAGAAGTTAGTTTGGTTTGCATGATTAATGTGAGCTTACAAAATTCATGCTGCCCAAACCAAACATTTTCCCGAGTTTTGTAATGCAGGTCTCCAACCAAGGAACGCAAACAAAGCTGCCTGTACGGTAATGAAATGTGCATGCAAAAATGAAAAATTATTGAAAATAGTGTACAAAATTGCATTCCATTGGGAGGAAATCAAAAATACACAGGCAAAATTGTGTGCACAAATTGCATATATTTGGAGAAACACATATAAAAATTCGTACAAATTTTCAAGCATACTTTTTAAAAATTAAAAATACAAACACGACATGTATGCTAAATGGGGTATTTTTGTACTTGTTTTGCTAAATGCCTCAGGTCCTGCTGCCGCCTTGGCTCTTCTCTGCAGAACTATGATAGTTTAATTTTTGGTAGCTTTGAACACAACCCACATGTAAAGGCACTGTCTCGTGCTTATGGACTCTCTATGTTAGAACTGTCTTGACTGATCACATGGTGACAGCAGCCACGAAATTAAAAGATGCCTGCTTCTTGGGAGAAAAGCAATGACAAACCTAGACAGCATCTTAAAAAGCAGAGACATCACCTTGCCAACAAAGGTCCGTATAGTTAAAGCTATGGTTTTCCCAGTAGTGATGTATGGAAGTGAGAGCTGGACCATAAAGAAGGCTGACCGCCGAAGAATTGATGCTTCTGAATTATGATGCTGGAGGAGACTCTTGAGAGTCCCATGGACTGCAAGAAGATCAAACCTATCCATTCTGAAGGAAATCAGCCCTGAGTGCTCACTGGAAGGACAGATCGTGAAGCTGAGGCTCCAATACTTTGGACACCCCGTGAGAAGAGAAGACTCCCCGGAAAAGACCCTGATGTTGGGAAAGATGGCGGGCACAAGGAGAAGGGGATGACAGAGGACGAGATGGTTGGATAGTGTTCTCAAAGCTACCAGCATGAGTTTGACCAAACTGCGGGAGGCAGTGGAAGACAGGAGTGCCTGGCGTGCTCTGGTCCATGGGGTCACGAAGAGTCGGACATGACTAAACGACTAAACAACAACAAAAATCTTGACTGGTGCAAGCCTGGAGACAGCAGTATGGATTCATTTCTTTTTCAAGCCCACTGAAGCCTTGTACGGTACGGGCCCGAATTTCCATCGATATAAATTAGCAACATTTCATCCTGGTCTGCTGTCTCTTGAAAGCATATATATTGCATGGGGATGGCTGATAACCCTGAACTGTAAAAGCATCTCAGCATCTTTGGAAGACAGTTCCGTGCTCTTAAGCTATCCCTATGCCTAGACAATAACACAAGAGCTGCTAACAACTGCTGCATCAGCCCCGTTCCCTGGACTGCAGTCGTTTTGCAACACCTCGCCTGCTAGTGCAGCAAAGCTAAATATAACCCCTGCAGAGTGGATCTTTTCTATTTATAGAGCCCCCAAAAGTCAGAGTTCAGCACATATCTCTGTCTAACCATTAACAAGCCCGTGATTCAGGGGGTCAGATACAGAAAACGTTGCTAAGAAGGAAAGTCAGGATCCCTCCCTCCGGCATCAAAGACAATGGAAGGACAGGCATGGGCCTGGCTTGTATCCTCTGTCTCTCTTGTGCATTTACAGTACTTATCATGGAATTTCTCATCATGGGCTGACAGAGTTCAGTAATAATGCCTTCCTGAGGTGAGGGGATTCCCAGCTCCACAGTCTGTCAGGCTGCCAGAGATTCAGAGCTCGGCTCCACGAAACACAGAGGCAGCCATTGAAATGCCTTTAAACAACCATGGCTTCCACCAAAGAATTATGGGAGCTGTAGTTTGTTGCGGATGCGAAGATTTGTTAAGGGACCCTTATTTTCCTCACAGACCTACGGTTTCTAAAGTGGTTTAAAAAGCAATCTCTCTTTGGGAGGGAACTCTGAGAACTGTATCTCTCTGAGGGGGAGAGGGGTCTCCCAACACCTCTCAGCACTCTTAGCAAACGTCATTTCCCATGACTCTTTAGGGGACGCCATGACGGTTTAAGGTGGCATCATTGTGCTTTAAATGTGTGGTGTGAATGTGCCTTCTGTTTGGCTGTCTTGGCTCGCATCCTCTTGAATTTAGACGACAATTCTATACACACTTACCTGGGAGTAAGACCATTGAATTCAATGAGACTTGCTGCCCAATAGGCATGTATAGGAGTGTGCTTTCCCCAAACAGGATTATTTGTAATGATGAACGGGGAAAATAACACTCTAAAGTAAAATCATGTGCTTGGTAATTAAGGGGTGATACAAAGGTCAATCCAGATTAATATTATTGTGAGAAAAAGCCTAGCTGTTTCTTATGAGGGGCAAAATTATGAATAGTAATTGGCCTGGCCACAGTTCTGAAAGCATATGCAATCCTTATCTCTATGAAAAGAGTGCATGTGGATTTTCAGTGATTTGGATTGGAGGAATCAATCCTTGCTCCATTATATTAATAATTTTTAAATATGCTATCAAGTGACCTAAACGAACTTTGCCAAGGGCAAAACTTATACCAAAGAAATATTTATCATCATTATTATTTCTGTTCTTTTAATTATTCTAACTTCTCCTAAAACAGCAGCAACATATACAAAGTGGTTTACATATAATTAAAATAACAGAGCATGCAATAAAATAAAGCCCGAAGAATAAAGTCAACAACAGCTGAACCAGCCAACAGTTAGGCATGCGAAACAATAGGTTTCAGAGTTTAAAAGCATTACTGAGTAGAAAGAAAGTCAAGTTCCCAAACATGTGTGGAGTCCTCAGGCCAAATGCTTAGGATTTTTCTGCCTGCAACATCCCTACAGCACTGACATAGCATCACAGTGCTTGACCACTCTATGGCTACAAAGGTCAGTTGTGTTTCACACTTAGGCCCAGATCTCAGGATGGTGCTGTAGAAAACATAGGAAGCTGGCTTATACTGAGTTAGACTATTAGCCTATCTAGGTGAATATTGTCAACACTGACTGGCAGCAGCTTTCCAGGGTTTCAGACGGAGGTGGGGTCTCTACCAGCCCTACCTGGAGATTCTGGGAATTGAACCTAAGACTTTCTGGATGAAAAAGATGGTGCTGAATCACTGAGCCACAACCACACAACCGAGTTTATGCAGGAAACAGACATGTACAGTGGTACCTTGGGTTATGAACTTAATTCGTTCCAGAGGTCCGTTCTTAACCTGAAACCGTTCTTAACCTGGGGTGCGCTTTTGCTAATGGGGCCTCCTGCTGCCGCCGCGCCTCTGCCGCACAATTTCCGCTCTCATCCTGGGGTAAAGTTCATAACCCAGAGCAACTACTTCCGGGTTAGTGGAGTTTGTAACCTGAAGTGTTTGTAACCCAAGGTACCACTGTACATGATAAGAGCTCAGAGCAGAAATAAGTGCCACTCTTGTGCTCAAATAGTAGTGATCAAATGCTACTATTGTGGTTTAGGACTGGGAGTTAAGAGTCCTGGGCACTATTATTTACTTGCCCGCAATTTTATAAAGATGTGCAGATTAACAAAATCCCACGGGGATATAATCCTGTTTATCCACCATACACAAAAAACAGGGCCCAGCTTTGGCCCAGAACACATGAGGGTTGGCCGCATGGCAAATAAGTTGTCTGATGGCTCCATCCTGTAACCAGATCATTGCTTTTGGTTGTTGTTGGGTTGTTGTTTTTTTTAAAAAAGTGGACAATGATGGCAGTGATTTATTCTTAACTCCTTTCATCACAAGCTGAAAATTGATCTGGGCATCAGGCAGAGCAATCAGATGGCGGCTTGGCTGGGCGGCCAGCAGTAATGAGCTTTAAATTCCCTCCGTGTTCAGAGCCAATTGCGGCTGGCAGGAACCGGTTTGCGTAGCGAGGCCAATTCATAAACGTTTCTAACGTACACGGTGATAATTGGATGGAAGTTTTGAAGTGATATAAGGCTCAGAAAACAATTGCCAGCATTAGGAAGGAAAGGCCTTGACTTTGTGAGCATGCCCTAGCCCAGAGGTCATGGACATCCTTTGTGTGCAGAAGACACAGCGTTCAGGTCACACCATCTCTGGTTTAGAAGGCTCAGGCAGCAGGTGAAGAGAATGACCTTGGCCTGAGACCACAGAGAGCTGCTGCTACTCAGGGTGGGCCAGGGGTTGCCAATGTGGTGCCCGTGTGCTGGCTAGCACCACCTATGGCATCCGTGAAAGGCCTCAGTAAATATCCACTCAAAACCCACAATGTGTAAAGAGATTGCATGCTCTTTGTGTTCAGTTCCTGTTTGCCTTTCCTGCATTGAACACACACCTTTAAACGTGTCCACATTTCATGGGTTGCCAGGATTGGACACATACTCTCCCATTAGTTCTGAACAAGGCAGAGGTATCCTCATGAGCCACTGATGGAGCTGCTGGTTGGGGAGAGACAGGGTTCAAGCCCGCACCATTCCTCTGCGCTTTTTGTGCAGTCATTTATTGCTATGTCTCCACACTGTCATTTTGTGACTGGAGCCCACAGTAATTTCTCAGAAGTTTATTTGTTTGTTTATTCATTTATTACATTTACATACCACTTTCCCCTGCAAGAAGCTCCAGGTCGTGTGCATGTTTCCATCCTCACTATTTTACCCTCACAACATCACTCTGAAGTGCCCACTGGCCCCCAAAAGAGAAATGTTGATGACTTCTGGGGTAGAACAAATAGTCCACCTGGGAATATGGAGGAAACTTCCCTTGTAAATACAAGATAGGCAGGTAAGCCTGTGCAACGGGTAGACTTTTTAAGGAGTGGACTTTTCATTCCCAACCATGCATGGCTGCCATTGTGCAAACCTGACCCTTTGTTGTTAAAATAAAAGCCTCTGAGTGAATTGACTTTGCAGCAGCAATGAGTCTTCACTCCCCTCCCCCCCAACTCCTTCCTAACAAGTTGATTGGGGACTTTCCCCTTGCAGAGCACCCAGACCCAGCTCTAACTCTTGCCTCAGATTTTCCACTGTACCCTCTCGGCAATCATTGCTGCTCCTGTGAAGTGGGTTATAAATACGACCCACAATCAGGACGCCTCGCAGGCACCGACGGCACCCTCTTGAAACACCCACTTTGCCCAAGTGCTCCGGCCTTGTGAAAAGCGGTCTTCAGACAGGCTGTGTCGCTAAGGAAACACGGCTTGTTGTCCCCTGTGCTTCAGACAAGGCCTTACTTGGGGAGGAAGGGAGATAAATTTGGGGCAACACCGTAAACAGGATAAGGATATAATGCACTCTGTTATATAATAACAATATCAATAAAACAGCTAGCAACTTAGATGGCTTTAAAAAAAGGATTGGACAAATTCATGGGGAAGATGGCTGATGATGACTACTAGCCATGATGGCTGTGCTTTGACTCCACAGTGGGAGGCCATCACACTTCTGAGTACAGTGGTACCTTGGGTTACAGACGCTTCAGGTTACAGACTTCGCTAACCCAGAAATAGTACCTCGGGTTAAAAACTTTGCTTCAGGATGAGAACAGAAATCGTGCAGCGGCGGTGCGGCAGCAGCAGGAGGCCCCATTAGCTAAAGTGGTGCTTCAGGTTAAGAACAGTTTCAGGTAAGAACGGACCTCCCGAACGAATTAAGTTCTTAACCCGAGGTACCACTGTACCAGGTACTGGAAGCCAGAAGAGGGGAGAGTGCTCTTGTCCTCAGATGCTGCTTGAGGACTTTCACAGACATCTGGATAGCCGCTGTGAGAACAGCTTGCTGGACTAGATGGGCCAACATTGTTAGCACAATGCAGAGGAGATTAAGCATCCTTAATTTTTTCCACTGAAAATTTTGGTGCACATGTGAGAGCTTTATTCCCTTTAATTTCAGTGGGTCTTAAGCACTTGCTGTTAGCATTGGAAGAAGAGCACCAGTTTTGGTGCTATGGATGCTTTTCTGGCAATGAGAAGAAGCATGAGAAGTGAAGCTACAGGGAACCAGGCAGAGGGCCTTCTCAGTAGTGGCACCCACCTTGTGGAACGCCCTCCCATCAGATGTGAAGGACATATAACCTTTAGAAGACATCTGAAGGCAACCTTGTTTTTAAAGGTATAATGTTTTATTATGTTTTTATATATGTTGGAAGCTGCCCAGGGTGGTTGGGGCAACCTAGTCAAGATGGGTGGGGTACAGAAAACAAAATAATAAAATAATAATAATAATAATAAATTATATATTATTATTATATCGTGGTGAGTCGAGCTCCATCCTTCCACCTTGTAGACTACTGGAGTCTCTTCCAGAAGGTTCTATTCTCCCCATGTCCTTTTTATTCTGCCTCTGGGCAACCACCTTCAGGGCCCGGGTGCCTGAGCCTTCTTCTGTGGTACTCATAAGGAAAATGTGGATTTGCACTGACAAATCCCACCTTTTACAGCAATCGCAAAGGATTCCTTTTAAGAGAAGGACCCAGGGGTTAGGGGAAGAGGCACCCTGTGGGCAGAAATGCCTGCCAGTTCAAGATGAGCCAGCTGTCCCTACTCTCACCATTTCCCCACATTGCTCCAATAAAATATATCACCTTACTTATTTTGTAGTGCTTTAATTTACTGGGAAGAGCATGGCCACAGCAACTGTCAGTAACGGCTCAGGCAGGAAGAAGGGAGAAACCCCTCCCCTCCTGTCACCTCCCTCGTGCGGTTGTTTCTTTCCTCACCATACGCCAACTGCCGAACGTGAAAGATTCATGATCCGAGTGTTGACGCGGCAAGAGGCCGAGAAATTCCCTGACAGCACCAAGTGGCTTGGCTGCGGCTGTCCTCAGCCCGACCTTCCTCCTCTTCTGTACTGCTGTACTTCTCTGTAATCTGAGACAGAAGGAGGAGCCGTGAGTCATCACTGGGCTGGTGGTGACTCACATTTGCAGCTCTCAAGACTGAGATGTGCCTGCTTGTGTTGGAAAATGCGGGGTTAAGGAAGCCTCTCTTTTTCTTTCGGTGTAAAGACAGAAAGGGCATGGCCAGTCTCCTGGGCACTAGGGCCTTGTGCTGTCTTCAGCCACGTCCATACATTTAAAGCAGCATTAAACAGGCATGGCTTCCCCCAAAGGGAGCTGTCATTCGTTAAGGGTGCTGAGAGTTGCTAGGAGACCCTTGTTTCCACCCTCAGAGCTACAATTCCCCAGGTGGTTTAACAGCCAATCCCTTTTCTCAAGGAACTCCAGGAACAGTAGCTCTGGAAGGGCAGTAGGCATCTCTTAACAACTCTCACCACCCATAACAAACTACAGCTCCCAGAATGCTTTTGGGGGATTTGTGGTATCATAGTGCTGAAAATGATAGGTGTGAATGTGGCCATACTCTGTCTCTGGCCCAACAAGCATATTATTATAAAGGTACCTTTTTCAACCACTTGCTTCATCTCCCTCAGTGGCAGCAACTACACAGGCACAGGGTCCGAAAAACCTTTTAACTAAAGACGCCATTTGCAAAGCACTTGCTCCGCTGCTGAGGAACAAACTGCTTTGATTTGTTTTTTACTGATAATTTCTTTTTTTCCGTAAACTGCTTTGAATGTGTGTTGTTTTACTGTATATATATTTTTTACAATCAAGCAGTGAAATCAAGCAATTTTTAATAAAATGTGCTGTCCTCCTAGCATCTTATTTCCACCCCCAGGCACCACTCTCCCTAATGGTATTACTTGCCCTGGTGTTAGCTGAATTTTCAAGCATTACTAGCAGTCAGGCGGAAAGGGATAACTGTTCTCCTCATGCCATTTTCCTAATTGAAATCCTCTTCCCAAGGTTCCTATTTGCCCTACAGGTTAACCCTCACCCCACCAATATGGTGGTGTCAGACCAAACTGTGGGGCTCCCCCCAGCAATGCAATATCATGTCCTCTTTCATGGTATTGCCAGCACTGGGTGCCAGCAACCTTGCATGCCTCTAGTCAGCAGAGGGCAGATTTGAGACTAACGAGTTTGTGGTTTGCCACTAAACACCTAAGCTCCGCCCCTTCCTCTGATGCAAGAGGGTCTGCAGAAGGTCTAGGTAGCAATGATGGGAAGCTGCTCTTGCTGGATCTGGAATTCACCTGGTCAGTACATAGAAGGTGACTCAGAAAAGCAGCAATTTGAGCTGCATGCCACCCTCTCTGGAAGAGCAGTTGGCTGAGACTGAACAGCCTTTGATATGCCACCAACAAGCCAAGGACACGGAGAGATCTGAACTGGAGATTAAAGATCTTTCGTGTGAGTGGAATGGTGGCAGAAATGGAAGCTGTGAGAGACCATCCTGGCCACAGGCCAGTGTCAAGTGTCTGCAGACCTTAGAAGCCCAGTAGTTTGGCTCTGCACCAGACAAGGAGCACGGACCCCAAGGAACGTGTCCTTATTATAGTGCCGTTCAGTCAACTGATAGGAGGCTGTGCTGGAAAAGGTGTGCAGGAGGAGAAAGAGGCAACCTTGACCTACCTACATCAGGTGCTAAGTCTCTGGAAGGAAGAATGCGCTAGGCCAGATTCCAATATATCAACTGTGCTAAGAGTGTCAGAACATCTTTCCCTGATGGATATGGTTTTTTCTGCTTATCATTAAGGAGTCAGGTAGATTGGAGATGCTTGGTGGTCATGACTAGTGTTTTGAGTACTCAGCTTCTTTTCTGGAGCGGAGCAGGGGAGGTATTCTTTCATAAAATTTATATACCCCTTGATGGTGTGTGTGTGTTTTCTTTTATAAAAAACCACACACTTCAAAGTGTTTCAAAAATAATGAAACAATGAAACTGGGGGGGGGGCAATTAAAAACAGCTATTCAAAACATATCAAAAAATCTTTAAGCTAAATTTAAGCCAGATTTAAGTACATGTCAGGTGCCAATTAGAGTACGATGAAGGCATCAATAGGAAAGGAGTTCCCAAGCATGGACTAAAATATCTATTTCTGAAAAATGTGGAATGATTTTTATGTGGAACTTGTAACAGTGCTGGTTCCAGGGATCAAAGTGGCCGAGTATGGGGGGGGGAGGCATTCTGCTTTGAGGAGTTCACCTTCCAGGGGATCCTTCTCTTGCTTTTTTATGTGGGTTGCCTTGTCCTTGCAGCCCCAGCTGTGGAACTGATATTACTGGTGGAGGTTTGCATCTGGAGTCCTAGTGGAAGGTACCTGCAAGGAGGCTCTTAGAAGATGCATGTTGTTCATTCTTCTCCCCCCTCTCTCTTAGCTCTTTGATGCTTGTGCAAATTGCAGCATTTGTGCTAAATGCTCCCTTTCCCCAGAGAGCCCACTTGTCATTCATATAGTTGCACACACTCAGTGGCAGAGCTGGTGTAGCTCACTCTGCGCTGCAGTTGTTTATATGCAGTGGGCTTCATGTTCTCCTTTGCTGTGTGATGAAAGTCCTCTGTTGATGGACCAAGTGATATATAGGATGGAAGTGGGGGGTGGGGACAAAGAAACTGCCTCGAGCTGCCCAATTTCCCTTTGACTAGGTACATAAAACATCTATCTTGTTGTCAGAGCTTTCTGCTGGCACAGGTAGACTCCAGACTATTCTTCCAAACTTATTTTTACCATGTCTTCAACTTTCCTCTCTCCCTCCATCATAGTTGCAGTGATGTAGAATTATGTCACAGTTCCATCATAACTTGCCTACATCACCAGAACTTTGAGCTACCCCAGTTCAGGGGATCTAAGTGCAATCCTAGCCTCATCCAGTTGGCATAACTCAAGGGAAAGGACTGAGCTGTAAATGTGATACTCCCATGAACTCTGATTGAACATTCTATCTCTATCCTGATGGGAGGAGGCATGGCGTGGAACAGAAGTCTTCCTGTGGAGAATAACCATTCCATTGCTTATAGAATCATAGAACCATAGAGTTGGAATAGACCACAAGGGCCATCGAGGCCAACCCCCTGCCAAGCAGGAAACACCATCAGAGCACTCCTGACATATGGTTGTCAAGCCTCTGATTAAAGACCTCCAAAGAAGGAGACTCCACCACACTCCTTGGCAGCAAATTCCACTGTCGAACAGCTCTTACAGTCAGGAAGTTCTTCCTAATATTTAGGTGGAATCTTCTTTCTTGTAGTTTGGATCCATTGCTCCGTGTCCGCTTCTCTGGAGCAGCAGAAAACAACCTTTCTCCCTCCTCTATATGACATCCTTTTATATATTTGAACATAGCTATCATATCACCCCTTAACCTCCTCTTCTCCAGGCTAAACATGCCCAGCTCCCTTAGCCGTTCCTCATAAGGCATCGTTTCCAGGCCTTTGACCATTTTGGTTGCCCTCCTCTGGACACGTTCCAGTTTGACAGTGTCCTTCTTGAACTGTGGTGCCCAGAACTGGACACAGTACTCCAGGTGAGGTCTGACCAGAACAGAATACAGTGGCACTATTACTTCCCTTGATCTAGATGCTATACTCCTATTGATACAGCCCAGAATTGCATTGGCTTTTTTAGCTGCCGCGTCACACTGTTGGCTAATGTCAAGTTTGTGGTCAACCAAGATTCCTAGATCCTTTTCATATGTACTGCTCTCAAGCCAGGTGTCACCCATCTTGTATTTGTGCCTCTCATTTTTTTTTGCCCAAGTGCAATACTTTACATTTCTCCCTGTTAAAATTCATCTTGTTTGTTTTTGCCCAGTTCTCTAATCTGTCAAGGTCGTTTTGAAGTGTGATCCTGTCCTCTGGGATGTTAGCCACCCCTCCCAGTTTGGTGTCATCTGCAAATTTGATCAGGATGCCCTTGAGTCCATCATCCAAGTCGTTGATAAAGATGTTGAATAAGACCGGGCCCAAGACAGAACCCTGTGGCACCCCACAGGGTTGCAGCAACCCAAAATAATTTGGATGGATGTGCCCCACAGTGGAGTTGTACACAATGCTAGCAAGGACAGGTTTCACCTTGGAAGGAGTTGTGGGTTTGTGGTGTTGGATTGTCTTCCAGGTGTGGGTGTGTTTTTCCTGCTGTATTTCAGCAGTTTAATCATTATTTTAGAATGCCTCTGTCAGTTTTATTATTTTAACCCAGCTGCCCTGTGCACAGGGGGAGATGAGATACAGATATTTGAAACGTGGAAAAGAGGCAACCCCTCATCTTTCTAAGGTTTCTTGGGGAGAGAATAATAGCAAAGCCAGCCGAGGTCTGGAGATGCCTCACATGTACATTTTAGCTTTTTGCAATATGAGCTGAGTACATGGTGACTAACTGAAGCAGCTGGCATGCCAAGGAATTATTTGTTCCTTCTTTCAACCCCTGCAATGTGTATTTTTAAAGTGGCAATGTCAAGAATAAGATGAGGGAGACAAAGTCCCAAACCATCCAAGCAATTTGCAGTTCTGACCAAGGCCATCAGGCAACCCTGAACGACTTTTCCCCTTCTGGGAAGGCTGCGCTTGGCCATAATCAGGCAGCAGTTTTGATTCAGTGCCAGATGGAAGCAGGATGGCCACATCTCCTACTTAACAGAGGACTGTCCTCTGTGTGAAGGGTAATCCATGTGCAGGGATAGCAGAGGTCTGAACTTGACCATCAGCACTTAGCACTTGGAGAGCACACAGGTCACCAGGTTCCCCACTGTTGTGAGAAGTACTGTATTTCTGTATAATACTTGAGATCTGGATACCTAAAAGATCATCTCAACCCCTCCACACCCAATCAACCATTGTGTTCCACTTTAGAAGGTATCCTGCAGATACTATTCTATATATAGATCCATTTCATGTGATCTCAGAATCGGGCCTTTGCTATGGCATCATCTACCCTTCCATTGCACGCCAAGACCCTTCCATTGCATGCCAAACAGGCACCTTCTCTATTGCCTTTTTGGCACCTGCTAAAAATGTTCCTTTTAAAATCTTAATCCCAGTTCACATCCATTTTGAACTGGAAATGATTTTATGTGTGCACTGTTTTTATATCTACCATATAATGTGGGAAATGATATGTTTGTTCTCTATGTGTTCGGACGACTCTCAAGATATCATTGCCAAATTCATCACAAGGGTTCCTGAGGTGGGAGAGGCAGTCTTCATCAATGTTTAGATGCTGGGCGCCATTTTGATTCAAGATGTTGGATCAAAACACTACTCTGGTGTGGCTTCATTTTTTTGCCTTGGTTTGGTTGCCTCTTGAGATAGAGTTTCCAAACTTGGCATAAACTGAGAAAACCCAAAATAGACAGCTTCTTATTGTTGGCCCGAGGAGTGAGATGCAGGAGAACTGCATCAGGGTCAGGGATGGCTGGAAGCTACATAGAAGGCTGAGGCAAGGTCCACAGCAGTGGGCCACTGGCTAATGTGACTGTGTAGAAACGAGGGGCCTTACATGGTTAGTTTATATACTTTTATTCCACTCTTCACTGCTAGAGACTTCCCAGGCCAGCTCACAAATCAAAAGGCTAAATAGCCATTAATTTATCAATTCACTAAATATCAAATAACAAATAACCAAATATTAAGTCCAGTACCAAGTTTTAAATCCATTTTGTTGAAACAGGATAAAAAAAGAACTAAAAAACGGAACAAATAAAAGAGGCATTCACCTTAACCAAAAAATATAGCAGTGTCTGTGCAAGACCAGCCTCCCTCGGAAGGACATTCCAAAGATCGGGTGCCACCACTGAACAGGTGAAGTAAGCCATATCATTGTTTGGCAAACCATAATGTCAAGCCAAGAGGGACAATAGACTCCAGAGCCTATGTGAGATAAGGGATATCTCAGTTTGTATCACTGGGTTACACAGTACTGTCACTCCTGCTTTCTGCTCTGTAGGACAATCCCCTGTTTTGAATTGTACCTACCGTAATAATAGTGTAAACCATAGCTATATGGCAATGGTCCTCTTTACTTTTGAAAATTCACATCCTAGCCTGGCAGTATCTTTCTCTAACCTGTGACATCACACTGTCCTTTAATGGGCAGGGCAATCTTCCAAATTTAGCATAGCCATGGCAAGATAACTTAGACTTAGACAACAGCAAGCATCTATTCCTTTCATAGACTTTAATGGGCCTTCTATGTACACAGTCCAATGAGACACTCCTGAACAGCTAAGCGCTGGTCAACATTTTAAGAAAGCGGTTTTTAAAAACTGTGGTAGAGTGAAAGATATTTTGCAATGTGAAGCTTACTACTCGAAGCATCCCTAAGAAATGTGTCCTCCAAAAGATCTGGAGACTTACAATGTTCTTCCTGCCAAGCGCTCAGGAGGCTGCCAAATATATCATGTCCCTTGGCATCTCTGCAATGGACTGAAATAGCTATAGACCTTTCTGTAGCCAGAAGAAAGCAGGGGGAGAAAAGTCCCTGTTTCTAAATTTGAAGGGGAAGCTGTAAACAACAGGCGCACTCTCTGCAAATACACAAGAAGAATTTCTCATTTGATCTCTACCACAAGAGGGGTCAGCATTCTGCACCTCTAAACAAGCATAAGCATCAACTGGGTGGACTTATTTTGCACAAGTAATTGGAGTCTAAAGGAGGAGGTTGCTGCCTACAATCTATGAGCCTCAGAAATGCTCTGAAGAATATTAAGAACCATTTCTGTAAATCTGGATAATTTGGCTTGCTGCTGTGCAGAATGCAGGAAAGAGCCTTATTTAATTCCACTCATTCTCTGTATAGATACGGCTGTTTAACTTGAACAATATTTTTATGAAGCTACATTTCCCATTTCTTTGTGAAAAGAGGCAGGAATATCTGTAAACAAATGCAGGAGAAGCAATCTCTGGTCTTCTGCAGATCTCCTGGAACAGTTACAGTGTTAAGTTCTCCCTTATAGCCTAATATTTCTAGGTACATAGATATCTTCTGGACATTCCTTCTGCATTTTATGTGCTGTTGAGGCTATCAAGTAAGATTGCCTTTTTCTCTGATATTTCCTATTGTTAATGCAAATACGTTTCTTTAACTGTTGCAGACAGACAATTTATTCTTAAACCAGCATTAATGGTGACTGGGGGCTAGTGGCTACTAGTTACTGAACACAATCCTCTTGCATGTTTCACTGTCGGATATGAACAGCTTGGCAATATGAATGTAGCCAGTGAAAGGCCACATTTGTGCCATACATTTAAAGCTCCTGGCTGACTTCACTGTGAGGAGCAGGGCTGGCCACCTTATATGGGTGGGGAGTGGACCTGAGTGAAGACTGCTGCACTCAGGTCCACTCCCGAAGCCCCACCCCCCAGGCCACCGCCGATTGGCCAGTTTTCAAATTGGGTCGGGTGGGAACCTGAGATGCTGCATGGCGGCCAGGAGAGGGAACAAAGAGCCGCAAACAAGATGGTGTTGCTCCAGCTATTTGCCCAGCAGGGGGGAAATAGGTGGGTACCTGTTTCTCAAGTAGAGCAAATGTTGTCCATCTCTAGACATGATGAAGATGATCAGTGGAGAGCTGCTTTTCAGCACCAGACAGTCACCTTGTCTCATTTTTGTCTTTATCTGAAATCTTCACCCAAGAGTACAGCTTTTTAATGAAATGAGAATGCTGATACCAAGCTTATTGTGCTTCTGAGTCTTATATTCATATTTATTATAACCCTGTATAATCCAATAATCTCTCTTCAGTCTTACACTGTATGCTCGTAAATGTTTTATGTTTCATTGTGGAATCCCTCTTCAGGGCTTTTGCGAATAAACGATTGCATAGTTGTTGCTTTTTATGCTCTGCAGTGCCTTCCTGGGACTACCCTGTTTGGAAAGGTGGCTCCTAAATTATGCCCCAGTTCCATTTCTCTGAACATCTGATCATAACTATTCCTTAAAATACACCAAGTCTGGGCAATTAGAGAGGCTTTCTTCATATTTCGTACCAAGGATGCCAAATTGAATATAATATTGGTGGGGGGCTGAGGTAATTCCTACCCCACATAATCGATCACATGATGCAGTGCACACACACCATTTGAATGGGAATGCCCATCAACTTTGTGGGGGCCTGCCCCCTCACATATTTTATTATTTTATCAAATATTTTATTTGATTGCCCCCACGGCCCCTCAATTATTTTATTGTGGGGGTCAAAGCCCCCACAGCCCCTAGGAGTGAGCTCCTATATCTAATACACAACCATGGAACTTCAGGGTAGTTTTTGTTGGAAAGAGTTTTTCAGGTGTTACTTTTTTTTTACTGATATGATCTTAACATCATAAGCCATGCCCAAGACCTACAGATGTGTAAAAATCTAGGAATTAAACCATTGTCATTTCTGATACAGCTGAAACCACAATGGACTGAAGCCGTTCCAATTTGCACATGGTTCAAACTAATAAACAGCTCGACACACCTGAACCACGTCAGTTCTGTTCTTTTGTAAACCACATCTCTGACACTCAAAAATATGGCATCTAAGTTGGCATGAATGAGGGATTGATAAAAGTCTATTACAGTGGTACCTCGGGTTACAAATGCTTCAGGTTACAGACGCTTCAGGTTACAGACTCCGCTAACCCAGAAATAGTACCTCGGGTTAAGAACTTTGCTTCAGAATGAGAACAGAAATCGTGCGGCAGCAGCGGGAGGCCCCATTAGCTAAAGTGGTGCTTCAGGTTAAGAACAGTTTCAGGTTAAGAACGGACCTCTGGAATAAATTAAGTTCTTAACCCGAGGTACCACTGTATTATTATTATTATTATTATTATTATTATTATTATTATTATTAATATTCCACCCTATACCTGGAGGTCTCAAGGCGGTTCACAGAATAAAATCATAATATAAAACCACAAAATACATAACCAAACTAAAAACAACCCAATAACCCCCCCCAAAAAAAAAACATTTTAAAAGGGCATAGGATCCTCACAACATTTAAAGTAAGACAATTAATAAACCTGGACAAGAGTCACTCATTGGAAAGACCACAATCTCAGAAATGTCTGTGGCAATATTTATTGGCAACCAAACTGTCCGGGTGCCTTTCTGATACAAAGACAAAAATAAGGGGGGGGGGATTAGCTTTCGCTGTTGAGCAGATGTAATACTAGTGCTTCATCTTCTGCAAGGGAAAGACCTGTATCTAATGTTGCAAATGAGTCCTCATTGCTGAGTTTGATCTTGGTGCTGTTTCTACCGCTGATGCACTTCCACCACAATGTTGTTTGTCCATCCCAGGGCCACCATGGCTTTCTGGGTCAGCCTCTTGGTCAGAGTCCGTATATCTGCCAATGTCTGGAAGGATGCTTGGATCAAATTCATCATCACTTTAGTCATACACACACACACACACACACACACACACACACACACACACACACTTCTTACATTTATATACCACCTTTATCTTCCAAGGGTCTTGAGGTGGTCACATGGTTCCCCATTTCATCACAACAACCCTATGAATCAGGTTAGGCTAAGAGATGGTGACTGCCCCAAGGTTCATGGCTGAGTGGGGATTTGAACCCTGCTCTCCCAGGTCATAGTCCAACACTCTAACCATTACACCACACTAGTTTATATTGCGTCCTCGTGCAAATAGGAGGTGTGTGACCTGTGCTGGCATAGCCTTTCTCTCACATACCCAGCCATGTGCGAATGGTGCCACGGAAAAAAAGTGTGAGGGGTGTGCCTGAGCCTGAAGGACATCAGGGAGCAAGAAGGGGTCTATGGAAGGAGAAAAAAATTGCTACTTTCCTAGCTTTCAGAGCATTGTTAGCAGATAGGGATGTAACTGTTTCAGGGACATGCAATTCAGTTGTTTAGACACAGCTCAGTAAGGATGATGACCTCATCTCTCCGATAAGGTTGTTTTGACCTAATTGTAATCTGCTAATTTTATTCAAAAAGAAAAGAAATCAATCCTAACGTTCTTCCATGCCCTTTCTGTTCCTGAAATTGGAAAACAGGGCCTGTGGGACAGGAAATCTTAAAAGTCCTTCTGGATCAAGGACAACACACACATCCCCGCCCATATTTTGGATTTTGCAGCTGTTGTTTCTCATAATAACAAAGGTGCCAAAGGCTTTATAGGTCAGGCTGAAAGAAGCTGAGATTCCATCCGCTTCCCAGTCTTCTTCTAGCAAGCTGGGGAGACTGGGAAGCAATAGTTATGAGGATGGAAAGGAAGAATGTGAGAATGGAACAGAGTCCAAG
Organism: Podarcis vaucheri; assembly: GCF_965113315.1. Classification (NCBI taxonomy): domain Eukaryota; kingdom Metazoa; phylum Chordata; class Lepidosauria; order Squamata; family Lacertidae; genus Podarcis; species Podarcis vaucheri. The sequence continues at coordinate 35,496,112 of NC_138762.1, read as the reverse complement.
AGGTTTAGCAGAGGAGGCTTGAAGGGGAAGAGAGAACCCTGTGCAAGAAAGGCTATACAGTAGGGGGTCAAGAAATTCATTTCGTGAAAAAAAAAAAGGAAACAGAGCAGAGCACAAACAGATAGGATGATAGTTGTGGGCCTTTCAGAGTTTTGCCCTGAAAAACGTTGTTGTTGTTGTTGTTGTCATCAGTTGGTCTTAAGAAACAATGGAGTGCGCTTCAAGGGGTGAAGTCAAAACACTGCATTAGCAGCACCAAACTGATATCCTTGGGGCGCATGCCTGGGCAGTGTGTATGGAGGTTCTGGGCTGCCCAAAAGACAACCTCCCCCCCCCCCCCGGCCTCACTGATGTGGTCCTAAAGAAAGCAGAGCAATACACTTGGCACCAGCTTGGCTGCAGAAGTTGCCACAAGGAGGCGTATAAGGTGCCATCCAACTGTCTTAGGGATTCCACTCTGGATTTGTGTGGGGTTCACTCCTTAGCCCTTTCTTCTCCCAAAGATACCCTGCAAGGTAGCAGAGGTTTAGGATCAGGGTTTTCCTTTTCCTGGATGGGCTACCTTCCCAGATTGATGAGCCATATCTGCCTCTCACTTCTCTCTACAGTACATGCAGAAACTGCCTTCTTGACTGTTGGACCCACTTTTGGTCTCCTTCGCTCAATCCTCTGGAGCCTGTCTTCGCATACAGGGAAAGTCCTTGGCTACCCTCACCTGGTTTAGCCCTCCCTAACATCCCATACTCCCCGGCCTATAGATTTGTTAAATGAATGATAAATGATGAATTAGCCCAACATCCCAACTTTGAGTCCTACACTTTGCTCCTTATTTATTTTACTTCATCAGAACACCTCTCTCCCAGGCTCTGGAATGGCTTACAGTTCACACTTAAGCATTTTGAAAAGAAATGGGGGAAAGGGGGTTAAAAAACAAGAATCACACCTCTGGTGCTCTTCCTGGTGTCTCTTGCAGACTCTCAATAAAATAATTCCCTCTCAAAGAATGTCCGTCAACATAATATTAGCAGCCAGCGGAAGGACAACAGTTGCGCCATTAGTGGCCCATCTCCTCTCTGCTCTTGAATGAAAACAAAACAAAAGTTGCAACGGCCAACATAAGCCAGCGCCTGTTTAGCAGGTGGCTTCCATCCCCAGTGATCATCTAATTATAGTTCGAGCACAGAGAGTACCTGTCTGTAGAGATGAATGGGAATTTGCAGTGGTGATTGAATCACGCAGAGTTGGCACATGATTAGTGAGAATCAACCAGCTGACTCTGGGAGGCCCAATGAAACTTACACCATTGAACAGCCAGTGGGGAACAGTTCTGGCTCTTTGGATCATCCACTGTTGCATTTTATATGAAACCTCTGTTGCAAAATCTGTCTAGCTGGAAGAAAAGATGCAAGCTGCTAAAGTTATGTTATTGCCCATAGAAGCCCCTCTAAAGTGGGGTTTTTAATGTGGGTGTCTTCTGTAACGTGTCCTTGAGGCAATGATAGTGCAATGGTGATGGATTTAGACTGGACTGTCCAAACATCATTCTACTTCAAAAATTGTTCTGTAATGCTGTTACCACATTATTAAGATCTGGAGCATGCTAGATAAGGGCAGGCCAATGCAGCATCTAGTCTAGCATCTTGTTTTCCAAAAACTGCAAACTTAGCTCAGTCCCCTTCCTCAACTGCCTTCCTTCTTGGCCTAATATAGAGATATAACAATGAACAGGGTGGTGATACAATGACTATTGGAATCGACACAGGATAATAGCACCAAGGCAACTATCTGTAAACAAACAATAAACATCCACAAAAATGGCAAAAGTAGTTTCTTTCTCAAATAGGTTTTATCTTAAACAATAGCAAACACAGTAAATAAAGAGTTTACTTGTAATATATCAGTGGTTCAGTGCTCATTTCTACTCTTTCCAAAATAGATTTTATCTTGAACAATTGCAAATGCAGTAATAAAGAGTCCAGTTCTGATATACCAGTGGTTCAGTGCTCGGATGCCGTTCCAGTAATTTGACATTTCATCGCTAAAGAGCTTAGTCATCGAGCTTTGTAGTAAATAATATACAAGAAAAGAGGGTATGTAAATGACTTAAAGCAGGGGTATATTTGTCCCCATCCGCATGTTTCCATCAGGAGGCACATAGAAAGAGGAGAATGTCCTTCAGTTTGTTAAACCTCCTTATGGACGTTTATTGCTTGTTTACAGTTGCCTTGGTGATATTATCTTGTGTTGATTGATTTAGTATAGAGATAGCAGCCCAGCTGATGACCACTAGTTACCAAAGGAACATAGAACATAAGAAAAGCTGGATTAGACTTCTCCATCTAGCCCACCATCCTGTTCTCACAGTAGCCAACCAGATGCTTATGGGAAGCCCTCAAACAGATCCTGAGTGCAACAGTGTGCTCCCCACTTAGCCAGCGACTGGTAAGATTCGCCTTTATATGAATGTGGCACCATCCAGATCTCCCATTTCATCTGCCGTCTGTAAGAGCTAGGCTGGAATCCTTCAGAGTTCAAGGACAGGGGGCAGAAAGTTACTGGAATTCTGGATTAAAAACAGAATTAACAAGAAAAAAATGTAGGGTTTTCACAAAATGAAACTTGCATTCTGATAAACGAACAAAAAAAGAAATAGAAGGAAATGATAGAATCATAGACTCTTAAGTTTTAAGGGATCCCCAGGGTCATCTAGTGTAACCCCCTGCAATGCAGGAATCTCAGCTAAAGCATCCATGACAGATGACCATCCAACCTCTGCTTAAAAACCACCAAGGAAGGAGAGTCCAACACCTCCTGAGGGAGACTGTTCCACCGTCAAACAGCTCTTACTGTCAGAAAGCTTTTCCAAATGTTTAGTCGGAACCTCCTTTCTTGCAGCTTGAAGCCACTGGTTCGAGTCCTACCCTCCAGAGCAGGAGAAAATTATTATTATTATTATTATTATTATTATTATTATTATTATTATTATTATATTGAATTTATATACTGCTCTATATCCAGAGGTCTGAGGGCGGTTCACAGAAAACAAGCATGTTCCCTCCTCCATGTGACAGCCCTTAAGCTATCTGAAGACGGCTATTATTATTTTTCTCTCTATAGGAGAAGAATAAATAAAATCTTGCTGCTGCTTCCCCCCCCCCTCCCCTGCCCCAGCCATCTGCTGTGGAGAGAATGAATGCCTGACCGTAAGGAGTGTAAAAACGAGAAAGTGGCCAGCAGAACAGCTGCTGCGCATCATATCCCAGCGCTCTAGCAGAGACATCTTCTAAACAATCTGACATCTGCCTCCACTTTCTCCCACTCCTGCAACTGAAAACGAAACACCCACTAATTCTGCCAGAGAGCCACAGAGAGCACAAAAATGGAAAGAAAGAAAACAACAACAACAATCTTGCTTCTTTCTTATGTCTCATGCAGCATCCACATTCCTCCGAAGGGGCACTTCTACTGAAGGGAGACCAAAAACTGGTGTGGGAGGCCTCCATTTTTGCGGGACCTTTCAGGGCAGGGCTGAGAAACTCCCAGCTCAGAGGACTTTCAGGACTCTGTCCAGGCCATTCCTGACAGGCCACACCCTTCACTGGCCCTGCTCCTCTAGTGATTTGGGCTGGAACATGTCACTGTTACTGTGATAATACCTTTTGCTTCCATGGATGGAGAATGGAGAACGATGCGAGTCCAGTCATGCTCTATTTTGCCACACAAGCCATTGGTATGAGGCATGTGGGAGGCTGCCCTTGAGGGAATGTAGCTCTCTAGTTGATATAGGTCCCCCTACCCCTAAAATATAAAGCAAGGCAAATGGCAGATGGAAGGAGCAATTTGTTATTTTCTTTATTTATTGAATTTATATACTGCCCTATACCCGGGGGTCTCAGATGAAGCCCCCCCTTCCCGTCATCCTCATGCACCCAAACTGGACCCCCTCTCTGCACTGGGTATTTGTAAATAAATCAATAAATCAATCCCTGCATTTAATGGTGACTAATATCATATGCAGTGTGGGACATGGGTGGCGCTGTGGTGTAAACGACTGAGTGTTGGGCTTGCCAATCGGGAGGTCAGCAGTTCGAATCCCTGTGATGGGTTGAGCTCCCGTTGTTCGGTCCCTGCTTCTGCCAACCTAGCAGTTCGAAAGAACGTAAAGTGCAAGTAGATAAATAGGCATTGCTCCAGTGGGAAGGTAAACAGCATTTCCATGCGCTGCTCTGGTTCGCCAGAAGCGGCTTAGTCATGCTGGCCACATGACCCAGGAAAACTGTCTGCGGACAAACGCTGGCTCCCTTGGCCTGTAAAGCGAGATGAGCGCCACAACCCCAGAGTCGTTCGCAACTGGATTTGACCGTCAGGGGTCCTTTACCTTTACCTAATATCATATGCAGTTTGACTACCGGGGAACACTGTCAGCTCATTGTTGACAAGCTCTTTTCCCTGCTTCCACAGGCTCTCTTCCCTACCATGGTGAGACAAATTGTATTTCTATTTAAATTACAAGAAGTATTTCTAAATTTGCATCTCTACCTAGAAATCAACACGTGCAATTTTTATGCAAATTTGTGCCCTCATTTGTCCTATTGCCTTGGTCCTGAGGAGAGGTCATGGCTAGCAGCCACTCTTGAAGTTAAATAGGGCATGATTTTACAAATGGCATGCTATATTTTAACACTGACGATCTATCTATCTATCTGTCTATCTATCTATCTATCTATCTATCTATCTATCTATCTATCTATCCAGTGCTTTTTTTTCTGGGTGTACGCAGAGGTACACATACCCCTAAAAAATTTGTGAATCTAAATTTGGCCTCATTGAGGGGCAGTATTTCAATATGAGTAGGAAAATGAGAGTACCGCTAAACATTTTTTAAAGAAAAAAAGCACTCTATCTATCTATCTGAAGTGCCAAGATGGTAACATTTTACCATCAAGATTTGGATTGAAAAGTCAAATTTGAAAATTTCCAATTTTTGATTTGGTAGCAAAATTTCAGTTCAGCTATAGAACAGGAATTTAGCTTTATTCTTTTGGGGGCAGGGAAAGGAAAGAGGTTTGAAATGTTATACTGCCAATTAAAACAGGAGACCACCTGTTGCTTCTACCATCCAAGTGCAAAGTTCTACTAATTTTATTATAGTTTCTACCACCCATTTGACCCACGAGCTGAAGATTAAAGAGCAGGTAAGCAGTGAGAAACTAGCCCCCATGTTTTTGACTTTGCTTCGACTTAATGTGCACCTGGGTAACCATGGAAATGAAGGCAACTGTGCATTATTCTACAAGCTTCTTCTCAGCAAGAAGTCTTTTATAGCTGCATTTAGTTTTCCAGCACTGCATAATTATGTTTAGAAGTGCCTTTTAACTAATTAGTCATAGCCACTCATTCCCAGTGTTCTCGTGACTCCTTCACTGATACCCAGAAGGCCTGTTCCATTGTAATGTGCTTGAGATACTCATATATCTAGTACTGCACGCTAATGGGCTTGTTGGACTTCCTCTGTATGCAGGTTTCTACTCGAGCCCTTAAAGAAACTTCAGTGGGCACAGAAGACAGTTGCTGAAATGGGGGGTGTGTGTGTGTGTTAGACATTGGAGGACACCAATATAGCAAGACTGTACCCGTTGTGCTGGTTGCCTATTCCTTAGAGAGCCAGTGTGGTGCAGTGGTTAAGAGCGGTAGTCTCGTAATCTGGGGAACCGGGTTCGCGTCTCCGCTCCTCCACATGCAGCTGCTGGGTGACCTTCGGCCAGTCACACTTCTTTGAAGTCTCTCAGCCCCACTCACCTCACAGAGTGTTTGTTGTGGGGGAGGAAGGGAAAGGAGATTGTTAGCCGCTTTGAGGCTCCTTATGGTAATGATAAAGTGGGATATCAAATCCAAACTCTTCTTCTTCTCTTCTTATCCAGACTCAGTTTGGAGTACAGGTTTCAATCTTTCCTCCTCCCCCCCCCCCAAAAAAAAATAACATGCTAAAATACACATCCTTCATGGATCACTGCCTTGCCGTGGCGAAGGGGCTTGAAGAACTCAGAGAAGCTATGAACTACGCCGAGCAGGGCACCCAAGATGAACAGGTCATAGTGGAGAGTTTTGACCAAACGTGATCCACCTGGAGTAGGAATCGGCAAGCCACTCCAGTATCCCTGCCAAGAAAACTCCATGGACAAAGACAACAGGCATATAAAAGTTATGACACTGGAAGATGAGCCCCTCAGGTCGGAAGGTGTCCAACATGCTACTGGGGAAGAGCGGAGGACAAGTACAAGTAGATCCAGAGCTGATGAAGCGGCTGGGCCAAAGCCGAAAGGACGCTCAGTTGCGGATATGCATGGAAGCGAAAGGAAAGTCCAATGCTGTAAAGAAAAATATTGCATAGGAACCTGGAATGTAAGAACCATGAACCTGGGTAAGTTGGATGTGGTCAAAAATGAGATGGCAAGAATAAATATTGACATCCTGGGCATCAGTGAGCTAAAATGGACGGGAATGGGCGAATTCAGTTCGGATGACTACCATATCTACTATTGTGGGCAAGAAACCCGTAAGAGAAATGGAGTGGCCCTCATAGTCAACAAAAGAGTGGCGAAAGCTGTACTGGGATGCAGTCTCAAAAATGATAGAATGATCTCGGTACGAATCCAAGGCAGACCTTTTAACATCACAGTAATCCAAGTTTATGCACCAACTACTGGTGCTGAAGAAACTGAAATTGACCAGTTCTATGAAGACTTACAAAACCTTATCGAAGTGACACCAAAGAAGGATGTTCTGCTCATTATAGGGGATTGGAATGCTAAAGTAGGGAATCAAGAGATAAAAGGAACAACTGGCAAGTTTGGCCTTGGAGATCAAAACGAAGCAGGGCAAAGGCTAATAGAGTTCTGTCAAGAGAACAAGCTGGTCATCACAAACACGCTTTTCCAACAACACAAGAGACGACTCTACACATGGACATCCCCAGATGGGCAACATCGAAATCAGATTGATTATATTCTCTGCAGCCAAAGATGGAGAAGCTCTATACAGTCAGCAAAAACAAGACCTGGAGCTGACTGTGGCTCAGATCATCAGCTCCTTATAGCAAAATTCAAGCTTAAACTGAAGAAAGTAGGAAAAACCACTGGACAGGTAAGATACAATCTAAACCAAATCCCTTATGAATACACAGTGGAAGTGAGGAACAGGTTTAAGGATTTAGATTTGCTGGACAGAGTGCCTGAAGAACTATGGATGGAGGCTCGCAACATTATACAGGAGGCAGCAACTAAAACCATCCCAATGAAAAAGAAATGCAAGAAAGCAAAGTGGCTGTCCAACGAGGCCTTACAAATAGCGGGGGAGAGAAGGCAAGCAAAATGCGAGGGAGATAGTGAAAGATACAGGAAATTGAATGCAGATTTCCAAAGAACAGCAAGGAGAGACAAGAAGGCCTTCTTAAACGAGCAATGCAAAGAAATAGAGGAAAGCAACAGAATGGGAAGAACCAGAGATCTGTTCAAGAAAATCGGAAATATGAAAGGAACATTTCGTACAAAGATTACCATAATAAAGGACAAAAGTGGTAAAGATCTAACTGAAGCAGAAGACATCAAGAAGAGGTGGCAAGAATACACAGAGGAATTATACCAGAAAGATATGGATGTCTCGTACACCCCAGGTAGTGTGGTTGCTGACCTTGAGCCAGACATCCTGGAGAGTGAAGTCAAAGGGGCCTTAGAAAGCACTGCAAATAACAAGGCCAGTGGAAGTGATGGTATTCCAGCTGAACTGTTTAAAATTTTAAAAGATGATGCTGTTAAGGTGCTACACTCAATATGCCAGCAAGTTTGGAAAACTCAGCAGTGGCCAGAGGATTGGAGAAGATCAGTCTACATTCCAATCCCAAAGAAAGGCAGTGCCAAAGAATGCTCCAACTACCGCACAATTTCACTCATTTCACATGCTAGCAAGGTTATGCTTAAAATTCTACAAGGAAGGCTCAAGCAGTATGTGGACCGAGAACTCCCAGAAGTGCAAGCTGGATTTAGAAGAGGCAGAGGAACCAGAGACCAAATTGCAAACATGCGCTGGATTATGGAGAAAGCTAGAGAGTTCCAGAAAGACATCTACTTCTGCTTCATTGACTATGCAAAAGCCTTTGACTGTGTTGACCACAGCAAACTATGGCAAGTTCTTAAAGAAATGGGAGTGCCTGATCACCTCATCTGTCTCCTGCGAAATCTCTATGTGGGACAAGAAGCTACAGTTAGAACTGGATATGGAACAACTGATTGGTTCCAAATTGGGAAAGGAGTACGGCAAGGCTGTATATTGTCTCCCTGCTTATTTAACTTATATGCAGAATTCATCATGCGAAAGGCTGGGCTGGATGAATCCCAAGCCGGAATTAAGATTGCCGGAAGAAATATCAACAACCTCAGATATGCAGATGACACAACCTTGATGGCAGAAAGTGAAGAGGAATTAAAGAACCTTTTAATGAGGGTGAAAGAGGAGAGCGCAAAATATGGTCTGAAGCTCAACATCAAAAAAACGAAGATCATGGCCACTGGGCCCATCACCTCCTGGCAAATAGATGGGGAAGAAATGGAGGCAGTGAGAGATTTTACTTTCTTGGGCTCCATGATCAGTGCAGATGGTGACAGCAGTCACGAAATTAAAAGACGCCTGCTCCTTGGGAGAAAGGCGATGGCAAGCCTAGACAACATCTTAAAAAGCAGAGACATCACCTTGCCAACAAAGGTCCATATAGTAAAAGCCATGGTTTTCCCAGTAGTGATGTATGGAAGTGAGAGCTGGACCATAAAGAAGGCTGATCGCCGAAGAATTGATGCTTTTGAATTATGGTGCTGGAGGAGACTCTTGAGAGTCCCATGGACTGCAAGAAGATCAAACCTCTCCATTCTGAAGGAAATCAGCCCTGAGTGCTCACTGGAAGGACAGATCGTGAAGCTGAGGCTCCAATACTTTGGCCACCTCATGAGAAGAGAGGACTCCCTGGAAAAGACCCTGATGTTGGGAAAGATGGAGGGCACAAGGAGAAGGGGACGACAGAGAATGAGATGGTTGGATGGTGTTCTTGAAGCCACTAGCATGAGTTTGATCAAACTGCGGGAGGCAGTGGAGGACAGAAGTGCCTGGCGTGCTCTGGTCCATGGGGTCACGAAGAGTCGGACACGACTAAACGACTAAACAACAAAATACACATAAAATACAAATGCCATTGCACAAGTGAAATACCTTCTAAGACAAAAGAAAAACAAATAATTCATTTAGAATGATGGAGTTGCTGTAACTAATTCATTATACAGATACAAATACAACTATGTAGAGGGAGGGGGGAAACTATTGAAAATTTAGCACTACATCTGAAGATTGAAGATTTATCTGCTGTTATTTTCTTTGTTGTTTTAACTTATTTTTAACTGTTTTTGTTGTATTTTGCACATCTCCTTGGAACATGTATGTGGAAGGCTATTAATAATAATAATAATATTAATAATAATAATAATACATAACCATATTCCAATAAAAGATAAACATTTTTCAGATTGAAGTAAATAATGTTGCTTTTTAAAAAAATAATGTTTCTTTTTAAAAATAATGTTTCTTTTTCTTTTTTTAAAGCCATCTCCCAACTCCACTTAAAATAATTGTACATATTGCAATACTCAGAAGTAGAAGGGGGGAAAACACACATCTGGACTTGCTTCTTCAGGTCTTAAAAGAGAGGAGTCACAATTAGGAGCTACCGTAATTAAAGGAAAAACAGCAGTTATAGAAGAAATCATACATTCCTTCTGAAAGTGAAGGCAATTCCTTTCTAGGTGATGTTGTTTCACTTGTGTTAAGATCAGGAAGACAGTTGTTCTGCAACATCACCCCACTGCCTTTTGAAAGGTGAACTCCTGCTGTACATTTGCTCATATGAGTATCCTTTCAGCACAGCCTATGACTCTGCAGAATCCCCAAGAACTGTGGCAGACTTTCAGCACAAGAAGAGTGACTCAGCTGCAGCAGCTGCCGCCGATATAATAGGAAACTATCAGACAAAAAGGGCATCCCTCTTGAAACGATACGCCACAACCGCTGCTCTGGTTCAAAGCAATTGACTCCATTTGGATCTGGTCAGAGTGCATTTGTCAGCAATTCTTGGCCAGTTAGTAAAATAAGAATAGTTTAAGATAAGAATAGGTTTCAGAGAGCCTGGTAGAGCTATTTGGCAAAAACAACTCACATATCCACACTCATACACTGATCCTCTTAATACGGAGACTGGGGGTACAGTATTAGAAATTGAACTGCCTGATGTGGAATGAAACAAAATGCTGCAGCTGAGCCCCCAAGGTCAGTTCACTGCTGTCTCATTGGCAAAGTGTGGAAACAGCGTCTTTTAAAAGGCACCACCTAAGTAAGATTTCAAGAGCAGAGTTCTATGCCGATGCAAGTTTGCTCTGCCTTAGGAAGGCATGTCTGTGCTGAGAAAATGGAGAGGGGACCCTGTCTCCTGTGAGGCTTCCACATTATAGAGTCTTGTGTTCTTTTATGGATGCCACTGGATGCATAAATTGTTATTAAGACACGCTGGCATGGAGTAATTTAACTGTTCTGTCCTCTTCATTTGTAGATGTCCCTTGGGATCCCTTCCTACTCTCCAATTCTGTTATTCTAAGATTGGGAAAATGAGAAACCAAAGCTGTCAGATTCTCCCATCCCTAAGCATCATATATCAAGTATTATAGGGGGAAGCACACTAGAAAGTAGCTTTTAGTTTGCATCCACAAACACCCAAATCTAACTTTTAAATATAGCTTACCTAGCTACTGGACTCATTTTCTTCCTATCTTATTCATATTTATTATCCCTGCTGCCTGCATGTCTGTCCCTTTATTGTCCTTTTGTTCATGTCTCTGCCCAGTTTCTCTGATCTGAGTTTCTAAACAGAGATTTTAAAAGGATAAATCAAAACTACCCAAGGGCTTCATTTTGCTTGGCATGCCACTCTCCTGTCGGACAGGTATCTGATATCCAGAGGGCTAACATTTTCATTTATAAAGTCACTTGGAAGGCTCTCTTGGCTATCTAGTTTAATGACTGCAAAATTACCCCATTCTTCACAACTTATATTTTTGTATACACCTAGCCGTACAGGACAGCCATTCTTCATTATTTCACTGAACACTACAGTATACAAAAATTTTCACCAGGTCTGCTGCTCTATCACCACTACTAAATTCTAAACTCCTTCATCTTTGTCCCCATCTTTGGCATTCACTGAGCAAACTCGTTACCAAATGAATGTGGCTTTCCTTAGTTTCTATCTTGAGTCTTCCCATTTCACCTGAGTCCTAGTTGCCAGATAGGGATGAATGTTAAAGTCCATTGCTTAGAGCTGTCCAGTTTAGAACGTTTGATTTTGTGGCTAAACATCTGTCTCTATGCATACCCCACAAGTGTCTTGGGACACTTGTGTCCTGGGAGGGTATGCTTCATGGAGGATAAGACTATCAACGTCTACTGGCCTTTATGGCTGTGCTCTGCCAGCATGATCAGAGACAGTATCCTTCTAAATACAGTGGAACCTTGGTTCTTGAACTTAATCCATTCCAGAAGTCCGTGTGACTCCCGAAACATTTGAAAACCAAGGCATGGCTTCCTATTGGTGCAGGCGCACTGGAAACAATAGCCGACAGCTGCATCAGCCTTCTAAAAAATGTTCGAAAACCGGGACATTCCACTTTTCCACAGTCTTCAATTTTCTTCTTGTATTTTGTCCTGAAGCCTAATGCCAAATAGTATTCAAAAGCCAATGTAAGACAATTGGTTGTGGTGGGGATTAAAGTGTTTCCTGATTTGTTAAGCAAACACACACACACACAGTTCAAAGGAAATCTTCACAATGTGCAAGCACCAGGCTACGGCTGGACCAAGCTTTTTGGTGCTGTAAGCAAATTAAAATCCAGCCCCAACTACCCAGCCTTCCCATTTTGTTGTATGTTGAGTAGCATAAAATAACATTAAAGAACCAACTGTAAGATTGTTTTCTTATTTTCATTATTGGTGCCTGTCATTTCCATATTTCCTCCTGTTTGCAACTGTGCCTATACCCCAGGGCAGCTGGAGAGGAGACCTCTTGAGCTACTTTTTGCAATCTCCCCCCTCCCCCCTCTCCAGGATACTCACATGACTGAGGCAACTATCACTCCCAGTTCACCTCTGTGGCTGGGTTGACCCTGCGGGCTGAGTTGGTTTTTAAAGTCTCTCAATCTAGTCCCCTTATCCACCTCTCACACCTACACAAGTCTTTTGTTTATTTTTTGCTGATTTCAGTCTGCTGAAAGCAAGTTAGACTGTGGGTGATATGCTTTCTCCTCTTCCTAGATAGGAAAGAAAATCAGGGTCAGAAATGAAACAGTGTGGATAGTGATTGAGGAGAATTTATTTTGGTCCACATTCTTTAAGCAAAGTGACCTAATTTGTGCCTCCCAGACTCATATGCAGATTGGAGTGTAATTATTCTTTAGATTTCACAGTTCCCTGAATTTTGTGATACAGTGGTAACTCTGGTTACAAACTTAATTCATTCCAGAGGTTCGTTCTTAACCTGAAACTGTTCTTAAACTGAGGTACCACTTTAGCTAATGGGGCCTCCCACTGCCACCGCATGATTTCTGTTCTCAACCTGAAGCAAAGTTCTTAACCCGAGGTCCTATTTCTGGGTTAGCGGAGTCTGTAACCTGAAGCGTCTGTAACCTGAAGGATCTGTAACCCGAGGTACCACTGTACAGTTCTTGGCTCAAAAGAAAATGTTCAATGAATGTGTTTTTAAAAGTGTGTATTTAGAACAAAATGTAGACATTATGATAAAATACATATCTAGGTAAATATATAACCAATAAAGACATGTCGTAAGATCCTAAGAAAAGCCTCCTAGATTAGGCCAATAGGCAAACTAGTAAAATTTTATTTTCAGTTTATGAAGCAATTCTATATCCTCCCACCACGCTGATGAAGAATTCTATGAAACAGTAGTCAATATCCAGAATCACTGTTCAGTGTTGGACATCATATTTGCTGAATACACAAAGCATCACAGCTTGTCTTTCATCGTACAAAGTCTGGTACCTTGCTTCATTTCAAGATTTTCAGAGACTTTGAGACTAAAGATTTCATTTTGTACTTGTTATGGTTTGAAGGAATTCTATAAAGATTGTCTATTGCATATGTACGTGGTCATCGTGTTGCTTAGGCATTGCCAATGGGCAAACTAAGCTAGCATCCAATTCTTACAGGGCCAATCAGATGCTTGTGGAAAAGTAGCAAGCAGGACCAAAAAACAAGAGCACTCTCCTCTCCTGTGGTTTCCAGCAATGGAAGCATTACTGCCTCCAACTGTGGAGGCAGAGTATAGCCATCATAGATAGTCACCATGTCTTACAGAGCTACAAGTAAGCACTGATATCACACCCAAATCACAACTAGGAATTATTTCTCTCCAGGTTGCAAATCTGTAATACATGGTAATTCCTGCCCCGGTCATGTTTATGATCAAAATGCAACAGGGTGCCCAACTGAAGAGAATAAGTGGATTCTTCATAGCATGAGAAATCTGCATTTGAGCCTTGCGTTCGTTGCATGCATTTGCATGCATTTGCAATTCCTGAAATTATGCAATTCTTGAAATTTCACCAAACAATCCCACGGTACACAAAAAACTGGTACTGTTTAAAAGAGATCAGCTGGAACCTCCCACTGATGTGATAAATCTTAGCAAACAGAAATAGATTTGTTTACTTAGAGCCAACTGAGAGCTGAGGGCTGGTCCCTTGAAATCTAAAGACTTCTCCTGAGAACCAGCTGATGTTCTGCCAAAAGCATCGCTGTGCCAGGCACTAGCTTCCTCTTAGCCAGTTGGGAGTCCTGTGACTCCCTGGCAAGGTTATCTCATTTTACGAAATTTCAAATGCTAATCTAGAGGAGGCCCCAAGCCAATTCTCTCCAGGGTTTATTGTTGGGAACTGCAAATATGTGTTTCTTTTTTGGGAAGAGTGTGTATGTGGAAGTATTTTGATAACTCCTTCCCAGATGCTGATGCCATTAATTGTAGTCGAGTAATGGTAAAGGGACCCCTGACCATTAGCTCCAGTCGTGGCCGACTTTGGGGTTGTGGCGCTCATCTCACTTTATTGGCCAAGGGAGCTGGCGTACAGCTTCCGGGTCATGTGGCCAGCATGACTAAGCTGCTTCTGGCAAACCAGAGCAGCACATGGAAACCCCGTTTACCTTCCCGCTGGAGCGGTACCTATTGATCTACCTGCACTTTGACGTGCTTTTGAACTGCTAGGTTGGCAGGAGCAGGGACCGAGCAACGGGAGCTCACCCTGTCACTGGGATTTGAACTGCCAAACTTCTGCCTAGGCTATGTGGTTTAACCCACAGCGCCACCCACGTCTCTAATTGTAGTTTAACCCTTCTGGGAAGAAAGTATTGCTTCAGTTCATCCAGATCAACTGGGTGGGGAGTAAGGTCAAAGGTACTGGAGATGTACCGTGCAGATGTTTCCTTAACAACTTTCCATAATTTGCGTAATCGATAGCATAGTATTGTGTGCTTTCCTTGAATGTTGAGAGCTTCAACAGACAGTAGTATCCTTCTTTGAAGAAGACATTTCAGAAGGACCTCAACTATTGTTGTAATATATGTTTTATACAAGGTACACCCCAAGTCAAGACTGAGGAATCTGTGGCCTCTAGATGTTGTTGGATTCCACCAGCCCCAGCCAGCAAGGCCTTTGATCAGGGATGATGGAGGTTATAGTTCAAGAGCAAATGTTCTCCATTCCTGCCAAACATGGAGGCCAACAGTAGGCAAAGGCATACTCTTCCTCAGTGTGTCTTTTCTTCTCATCTTCACACACATCCTTCCATTATCCCACACCCAATAGCTTGAGATGTGTCTTCACCTTCCCCATTCTCTGGCAGGTTATTGTTCAAGCCAACAGAGAAGCTTATTTATTTGTTTGTTGCCAGGATTTATAAGCTACTTTTCACTCAGATATCCAAGGCAGCAAAAACAATTGCCAACTATCTTCTCACCCACTTGAGAGGAAATATCAACCAACTATTCTGAGCTGTTGACACTGCATTAAGACTTTTATAAATCCTCTATAAAAGGATGTCATATAGAGGAGGGAGAAAGGTTGTTTTCTGCTGCTCCAGAGAAGCGGACACGGAGCAATGGATCCAAACTACAAGAAAGAAGATTCCACCTAAACATTAGGAAGAACTTCCTGACAGTAAGAGCTGTTCGACAGTGGAATTTGCTGCCAAGGAGTGTGGTGGAGTCTCCTACTTTGGAGGTCTTTAAGCAGAGGCTTGACAACCATATGTCAGGAGTGCTCTGATGGTGTTTCCTGCTTGGCAGGGGGTTGGACTCGATGGCCCTTGTGGTCTCTTCCAACTCTATGATTCTATGATTCTACTTTTGAGTTGTCCTTGGAAGGGCCTCCATGAGTAGGGGGGCCTTTTGACAGCAATGTACTCCTATGCAGCTAGAATAATTTGTGTATGAAAGAGAGTTATTCTGTACTATTAATCCTTCCTAGCAAAAGCAATGGTCAATCAGCAGCCCATGGCACCGTAAAAAGACCATGCTGAAGGATTATCCCCTCCCCTCCCCACTCCACACACAGATGCGCTTTTTAAAGAGCTTCCAATACTTCATTGAATTTCTGTCTGATAGCAAACTCTTTGACATAGATCTGTGTCTAGTTGTCATCTAGAGCCATACTATTGGCTTCATTGAGACAAATCACTACTATTGTGCAATACTTTCTGATATAACTGTGATGGCATAGAATAAGATATCACCTCAGTAGGGAGAGCCTATGCTGATGTTCTGCATAAGCCATATAATAACATTACCCAGCCCAAACAAGTCAATGGCTTTGAACAGAACCAAGGAGGTTAAGGATACAATCCTTTACACATTTCCTTGGATGTAAATCCCATGCAACTCATTGGTGCTTACTTCTGTTGCAATGTGAGAAAGCTGAATTAAATATAGCAAAACATGCTTTTGAGTAAAAGTTATTAGGCTTGCATTGAATAGGAAGGGACGTTGCTTAGTGGTGGTGGACATCCTTGACCTGCTGAAAGTCGCTGTTCCATCAGAGGCATCTTCAAATAGAGCTGGGAAAGTCCTTTGCCTCAAACCCTGAAGTGCTGCTGTCGGTCAATGTAGACAGTACTGAACAAGATGAACCAATGGTCTGGCTTGATATAAGGCAGCTTCATATGTTCCTGTTTACTCAGAAATAAGTAAAGTACTACTAGGTGAGTGAATATAGGACTGCATTCCCATAACCTTTAACCTCTAGAATCAACCCATAGCGTAGTCACTGGCTTCTTCTGAGGAACTGACTAGGATGAGAGAAAATGTCCTTATACCAAGTTGACTATTGTCAGCATTGACTAGTAGTGGTTCTCCAGGTTTTCAGGTATTTTTTAAGTCCTGCTTGGAGATGTGAGGGGTTGAACCTAGAGGCTTCTGCATTCAAACATGTGCTCTTGCTCTGAGCCAGAGCCCATCCCCAGTGCTGATCTCATTAGCACTAATTTTACACTAGGTTAACTACACTGAATGGAAATTACATTCCATTAATTTCAAATTAATTTCACTCCATTCAGTGAAATCGCTCCTGGTTCCCATTTGTATTGTTACTAACAGGAGAAATCAGTTCCTTTTTATGTTATAAGAGCCAGCAGTTCGGCTAAGGCGCAGTTATAGCTTTGCAAGTCTCCCAGACTCCAGGGTGATCACACAGCTATTATTATTTTTTTAAAAAGAAATGGAAAGAAGAAGAATTTGCATGTCACCATGTCCTTTCAAGTGCCAGGCAGTTCTAGGGCTGTTGCAATCTCTCTGGGGAGAAGAGGCTAGCAAGCTATTTCCAGCTGCACTGGGAAGCAAGAGATACACGAAGTTCTGATAACATTTCTGTAAGCATCAGGCGCTCATCGGACCAGTCTCTCTGAACCTTCTCCAGCTTATCATCTGCAAGTCTTCAATCTTAATGTCTGGATTTTCCCACAGTGTTCCCCACTTGATTACATGCTTCTGCCTTACCATGTCTGAGACTTGTAAAACTGAGACAGACACCTAGACGGGGGTAGGGATGGGGCAGAAATTCAATTCAGTCCACACAGAGAGGTGAATACAGTGGTACCTTGGTTGTCGAACTTAATCCGTTCTGGGAGTCTGTTCGACTCCCAGAACTGTTTGAAAACCAAGGCACAGCTTCCGATTGGCTGCAGGAGCTTCTTGCACTCAAGCAGAAGCCACAGAAGCTGTGTCGGACATTCAGCTTCCCAAAAAGCTTGCAAACTGGAATACTTACTTTCAGGTTTGCGGTGTTTGGGAGCCAAACTGTTTGATAACCAAGGTACCACTGCATATCAAATTTGCCCTTTCTGTAACAATACAAGAATCGACACACAAACACCTTTCAAAATTTGTGCATATCCAGACTTTGCAATACAGTTCCACACAAGATCATGGTGGCCATTTTGGGCGCCACAATCTCACACAATCTCGAGAATGAGCCCCGTTCTGTTGGTGCGGCGATCTCCGTGAAAGATGCACATGCACACTACCTGCGTGACTATGGAGGTGACGAGAGGCCCCTCCCGCGCCCACCCGCTCGGCCCTGAGGGCTTCTTGGCGAAGTAAAGCGTGGGCTCGCGAGACGGGTTGTTGCGCGCTGCAAAGCACGCGGCACTCTCTGCCCAGGGTCCGGGGACTTTCCCCTAGGCGGGCCCACGGGCCCAAGAGAAACAAGCGTTCTCCGCGCGTAGCCTAGAGGTCTTTAGAACACCCTCAATCCCACACAATCTCAGGTCATGCTCTCACCTCAAAAAATTACTTTTTGGGTTGAGAGCATGGTACAGGCCATGTGACTCACCTGGGAGCACGGCCCGGAAGACACATGACCCGGTTTGGGCTCCATAAAAGATGGATGGTATGACACTGCAGGGACTGCCAACATGGTGCCCAGCGGCACTGTTGTCTCCTTGAGGTCTTCCCCTGGTGCCCATGAAGCCTCTGAGTCCCCACCATAGCTGTCAACTTTTCCCTTTTCTTGCGAGGAATCCTATTCAAAATAAGGGAATTTTCCTTTAAAAAAGGGAAACCTTGACAGTTATGGTACCCACCCCTCACTGCCTCCTTAGTCATCATGAGGTGATGGATACCTTTCCCCCCCTTGAACAGATCGTAGAGTTAGGGGAGGAAATGAGAAGAGTAAGTCTTTTTACCACTTCCTCTTTCAGCTCAATGAATTTTTCAAGACTCAGATGAATTCTACTGGATCTGACTTTTACACAGATCCCTTGGGAAAGAATAGTGTCTGTCCCGGGCAGAGGGCTGATCCATAGGACTTGCTCAAATATCCAAATGTGCTTAAAATTGTGCCACCACCCCCAACCCCCAAAGACACATTAGCTTTGCATCTAAGTTTGGCCATTATAAATTCTACCTGAAGGCAGCATGGCTGGGAATTGTCCCCTGTCTGAAGCCTTGTGAATCTGCTTCATCCTGCCAGTCAGACAATACTGAGCTAAATGGACTAGTAGGCCGGACTTGGCACCATAGAGCTTTCTATGTTCCTATGTTCCATATGTTCGAGTGATTTGGGACAACTCATGATGAAGAAAAAGAGCGGCGGATGCATACTTCCTGTGACTTTTAGGCTGCTGCAGTTGAGCATTACAATGGACAAGGCACAACTGTTTAAAGAGACAGAGAGGAGCCACATGCAAGGCGAGCAGCAGGAGCTGGCAAGGGACTAGAGTGAGATAAAGTCTCTGAAGCAGGCTAGAACAAATCCATTGAGGCTCTTCTACAAACAAGGAAACGTTTGTGAACAAAGTGCAGGTCTTCGGCAGTATCATACTGAGTCATTTGCTCTTCACAGAGGCATCTGTAATCTTATCGCCTGCAAATTCATGCAGTCTCTCGTCTTTTCCAGAAATTTGTGCTTGTTCAGGGCATCGCTACTTAAAGAGAAAGTGTCCAACTCTTTTATTTGTTTACTTTAAATGAGGGACCCATTGTGTGAGGCACCATTGGGCCTACAGTGATATAAGGCCAGTTCTAACATGGCATTTCCATTTTCCTTTTCAGATAAAAGGAAGCAGCTCAGAGAGAAAGGGGTATCTTTGCTCCTCTGGGCTCTGGCCATGACAACTTCTGGCTATGACCCCCACCCACCCCTGGTATGTCAAATGAAGAGAACAAGTTATAATGCTTCCATCTGCCAGCAGTTATATTTCCTGTTGTCATTGATTGAAAACTGAATGTTGCTTCTTTCCCTGGAGTCCTCAAGAACACGATTGACTTATTTCTTGGCAACCAGCAAATGTAGAAACATACGGTAGTTGGGGGGTGAGAGAGAATATTTTAAAGTTACTGCATCACCAAATTATTTTATTTTTTTCAGTTGATTAGGATAACAATTGACAATGTGCTTGTAAATACCGGACATAATAAAGATATCCTAATACAGGCAATTGGAGTAAGTTGCATAGTTTATTTCAACAGGGTTGTCTTTGGGTTCTTAAGTATCTCCCTTTTTAAAATTTATTTAATCCTCTCCTGTGATAGAATAAATTGTCACCAGCTACAGGGACATGGTCACACTTTTAATGCCCAATAAAGTTATACCCCACATTTGACTTACATAGCACCCATCATCAGGATGTCGTCAGTTTTACACAATCGTGTTCAGTTGCAAAACTGCAACTCTATATTCCCTTTTTAGTTAAAAGTTGGAGATGGTTGGTATTATTTTATTCATCGTGGGCCTCTGATTATTCAGGATGTCAAAAGAAACATTAAGAAAAACACAACTTGATACCGTTTCCAAGTTCACCTGAAATTTAGACATATTAATTGTAGAAGTGATCATATTTCAGGCAATGGTGTTGATAAGCAATCTCTGGCATCCTTCCTGTCAGACAGGCTTGCTTTATTACAGGTGTGGAGAAACTTTGATCCTCCTGATATTGCTGAACCACAATTCCCATCAGCCCCAGAAAGCATGGCCAATGGCCAAGGATGAGGGGAGTTGTAGGTAAACAACATCGGGGGGGGAGGGATCCCCACAACAGATAATATGAATGTGATATATTTGCATGGGTTGCAAAATTGTGGCATAGAAAAAAAATGCCTCTGCTATCCTCTAATTTTAGAGGCACAACATTAATCATGTTCTTTGGCACTGGGAGCAGTATTTATTTATTTTTTGCAGAAATTGACATGATGGGGTCTTGAGTTGGATCAGGGGTAGGGAAGCTTCAGCCCTATATCACCACCACTGCATTCCCAGTCGAGATGATGAGGGAACCTGGCATTCTTTTGTGGGGGGTGGGGGAGCTCCTATTTGCTCAGCTGCTTCTCCTCCCCAGTACAAATTGTGGGCATGGAGGGCAATGAGACTAAAGCAGGGGACAGAGAGCTAAAGCCCCCTTCCTGCCCCCACACCAAGAACTCAATATGGATTGAGTTGCCACACTGCTTAGTTTGTGCAATAAGAAGTCTGGACTCCAAGCGAAGGGGCATGATTAACATCCTATGTGGTTTGGCTTGCTGCTCTGGGTTATTTTGATGAAGGCATGCAGACGGGTAGCATTTGTTGGCAAATGATTAGCTCTGAAACATCAGCAAAGCACAGTTTTGGGGGTTTTGGTGTTCCTTTTTGTAAACTGACAACGGGGCGCAGTGGATACAAAGATGTCATGCAAAATCAAGATGCATCTGTACAGGTGAGCTAGACAGCAAAGGAAATGGCTTCATCTAGGTTTATATCAGAAAGCATCTAAACAATGTAAAGTAGCTGTGAATAAAAAATAAAAATCAAAAAATAAAGGGAATGGTCCAAAGTGTTGTCTAAAGGCACACACACACAAGGCAGCTACCCATACTCTCAGGTCAGTGCTGGAAGTGACCCAGTGAAGGGCAGAGATACACACACTACACACTACAGTGTTAACATGGGTCCCCTGCCGTTGCATCCACCAGGTATGTTGAAGGGCCAGGAAGCGGTGGAAGTGGAAGTACTCTGCACACATGCTCTGCAGAGATTATGTAAATCAACCCAGCCCATCTAATCCCTAATTAAGAGCCAAATGGATGTGCCTGTCTTGTAAAGTTGAGCTCAGTGTTCTTCGCAGCCCTCTTCGCAGAAGAGTCATTCTTACTCATCTGCAAAGAAACTGGTGTATGGTTTATATATTGCCTTTGCTGTTTTTTTCTCCTTTCCCCCCTCTACCTTCATTCCCCCCTACCACCCCACCCCCAGAAGCATGGCACATATTCACTTCTTAAAATTGTCAAACTGGCAGTCAAAATCCGTCATCCTGCAGATGATAAACTTCCACTGGCGATCCCTGCAAGGGAAAAGATAGAGGAAAGAAGTGGTGACCAAGACAGAACATTGCAACAGAGCAAGGCTTCTGTTTTTGTTTTTGTTTTGCGATCTGTCAGGATGAACTTTGCTCGTTTCTTTCAACTTGATCATCTCTAGCTAAATGACTTAGGCCCAAAATATATAAAAGACTGCCTTCTTACCTACAGAGCTTCCTGGGGGTTGAGATCAACTCTTGGTAGTTCCACCGCCCTTGGAAGTTCAGAGGGTGTAGCCAGAGGTATGGCCTTCTCTGTGGCAGCCCCTAAGGTGTGGAATTCCCTCCCCACAGAGGTGTGTCTGGGTACTTCAACATACAGCTCTTGGCAAATGCTAAAGACGCACATCTTTACTCTGGCCTTTGACACCTGAGTTGTCTGTTGTGGCTGTAATCTGTAACTGCTTTTAATTCTGAATTTTGAATGTAACCTGCCCTGGGATCTGCTTGTGAAAGGCAGGTGATGATTTAATCATCATCATCTCATGATTTTGAACTATTGGAGGTGGAAACTTCAACAAAAATTGGGTGTTTGATCCTAAATGCCAGGGTTCTGGTTGTTGGAGGAACCTTAATTTGATGTTTAGGGTACTTCTAGACATTAGCTTTCTCCAGGAAACAATGGGAGAGAGAAGGCATTGCCATGAAGCAAACAGAAACAGATGCTTTGGCGAGAGACACTCGGTATGTGGTGGACATTTCCCATAATTAAAAATGAACAGGGGAGAAGGCATCATTTTTGGCATTTTGTTTCAAATACAAAAATGCCTTAGTACAATGCAAGTCCTTTACTGCTCTCAATGAAATTTGACCTCATTTTCTCTGAAAGTGAAAAAAGAAAAGAAAAACAGAAGGCGGGCAGAGTTTGCCTGGAAATGAATACTCCTGCCCTCAGCCAAAGGAGAAGCTGCAAATGTGACCAGGCATTGCTAGGCCTACAATACAATTTCAGACCACATTCCTTTATGGGCCAGCTTCTGGGGGCCACATACAAGTGGTGGTTAGGGCCAGAAGCATAAATTAGGCAGAGTAATGGATGTGTGGCCTCTACCTTTGGAGAGTAGGGTGCCTTCCAGAGACACTCAACAATCAGAGGTCTCTCCCCACTCCATTCCCACCTACTCACATCTCCCAATCCTCCTTCCAAACAAGCAAAAGAAGAATTATCACAATTCAAGGACAAACTGCAGCCTGGAAAAAGTACTCAAGGAGAGCAGGGCTGGTGAGGGCTGTGGTGTTGGTAGGGGGGTTGGGTGGAGTCTATTGGGAGCCTAATAGAGAGACTCAGAGGGCTACAATCAGCCCTTGAGCTGAAGTCCTCTGCCCCTGCAATTAGGGTTCCTTGAGGAGGATCAGCAAAGCAAGCATTGGAGGGGTTGGGGTACGGAAAGTCCCCTATTGCTTTGATTGGTTAAGGGACAGGAAGGGGGTGGAATACAAAAGTCCCATACTGCTCTGATTGGGTAAGGGCTAGATTGCCACTCTGTCTCCAGCTCAGTGAATGCATGAAGAGGGATCATCATGGAACTTGTGTCGAGGTAGCAGGCTTAGTCGTTGTCTGAGGACTATCCCTGCCTCCAGGTCTGGTCCTGACCGGAAGGATACTGGAATCAGCAAGGGAAACCCACATGACCTGAAAGTGTTGCTGTGCAATGCCAGGTCAATGATGAATAAAACCACTGCTATCCACGACCTGATTGTGGATGGAGGCTTTGACCTGGCATGTGTGACAGAGACCTGGTTGGATGAAGCAGATGGGCCTGTCCTTGCCGCTGCATGTCCACCAGGTTTCTCTTACGCACAGCAACCCAGGCCTTGTGGGCGGGGAGGGGGGGTTGCAGTGATTTTTAGGAAGTCATTAGTTTGCACCAGGCGTCCTATTGGAAAGACCAAGTTCTCTGAGTGCATGTTCTGGAAGTTGGGCAATAGGGGCAGTACAGGATTCCTATTGGTGTACCGACCTCCCCGCTGCACCAAGGATTCCCTGCCCGAGCTGCTTCAGGTCGTGGCGGATGTCCTCCTGGAAACACCTAGTTTGGTTGTCCTAAGGGATTTTAACATCCATGCCGACACGACCTTACAAGGGCCGCTCGGGACTTCATGGAAAGCATGGCCTCCATGGGGCTGTCCCTGAATAAGTTTGGCCCAACTCATAGCCACGGGCATGCCTTAGACCTGGTGTTCACCTCTATGGATGTTGGTGATCTGACATTAAGTAAAAGTGAAACCAAAGAAGTGCCATGGTCAGATCACTTCCTGGTGCAGCTGGACTTCTCCGCGAACCTTCCCCTCTGCAGGGAGGTGGGACTGATTCGGATGGTCCGCCCCCGCCACTTAATGGATCCAAATGGTTTCCAGAGAGTGGTAGGGGATGTTTTATCCCATGTTGATGGCCTTTCAGCTGATTCCCTGGTGGCCCGCTGGAATGTGGAGTTAACCAGGGCTATTGACTGTTTGGCTCCAAAGCGCCCTCTCCGATTGCATGGAGCCCGGACAGCCCCATGGTTTTCCACGGATCTGAGGGCAATGAAACAATTGTTGAGACAGCTAGAGCGCCGGTGGCGGATAACCCATTCTGAATCTGACCGGACACGGGTTAGAACTCAATGTCGAGCCTACCAAGTGGCGATAGCGACGGCGAAGAAGACTTTCTTCACCGCCTCTATTGCATCTGCGGAAAACAGCAGCAGGAGACTCTTTCAGGTGGTTCACAATTTAGTGGAACCACCTGCTCCATCAGGGCCCAGTAGGGGCAACATGATCTCCTGCAATGACTTTGCAAAGTTTTTTGCAGATAAAGTCGCTCAGATTTGAGAAGAGGTAGACTCCACCGTGGGAGCAGGGCCGGGGTGGGAGAGTGCTAGAGTCCTGTCTAGTCAAGTTGTGTGGGATCAATTCCAATCTGTTACCCCCGAGGATGTGGACAGGCTGCTTGGACGAGTGAAACCAACCACTTGTCTCCTTGATCCTTGCCCATCCTGGCTTATAAAAGCTAGCCGGGAAGGACTGGGCGATGGGCTTCGTGGGGTGGTGAATGCTTCCCTCCGTGAGGGAGCCTTCCCAGACTCGCTGAAAGAGGCGGTTATTAAACCGCTTCTTAAAAAACCATCTTTAGATGCGGCCACGATAGCCAACTATCGCCCAGTCTCAAATCTTCCATTCTTGGGCAAGGTGATTGAGCGAGTGGTTGCTGAACAACTCCAGGCATGCCTGGAAGAAGCGGACCATTTGGATCCCTTCCAGTCGGGATTCAGGCCTCATCATGGGACTGAAACTGCCTTGGTCACACTGGTTGATGATCTCCGGCGGGCTAGAGACAAAGGTGAGAGCTGTTTCCTAGTTCTGCTGGATCTCTCAGCGGCGTTTGATACCATCGACCATAACATCCTTCTGGACCGTCTTGAGGGGCTGGGAGCTGGGGGCACTGTTATACAGTGGTTCCGCTCCTTCCTCCTGGGCCGTGTTCAGAAAGTGGTGGTGGGGGATGAGTGTTCAGACCCCTGGGCCCTCACTTGTGGGGTGCCTCAGGGTTCTGTCCTCTCCCCCATGCTTTTCAACATCTACATGAAGCCACTGGGAGAGATCATCAGGGGATTTGGGCTGGGTGTTCATCAGTATGCGGATGATACCCAGCTCTACCTCTCTTTCAAATCAGAACCAGTGAAGGCAGTGAAGGTCCTGTGTGAGTGCCTGGAGGCGGTTGGAGGTTGGATGGCGGCTAACAGATTGAGGTTGAATCCTGACAAGACAGAAGTACTGTTTTTGGGGGACAGGAGGCGGGCAGGTGTGGAGGATTCCCTGGTCCTGAATGGGGTAACTGTGCCCCTGAAGGACCAGGTGCACAGCCTGGGAGTCATTTTGGACTCACAGCTGTCCATGGAGGCACAGGTCAAATCTGTATCCAGGGCAGCTGTTTACCAGCTCCATCTGGTACGCAGGCTGAGACCCTATCTGCCTGCAGACTGCCTCGCCAGAGTGGTGCATGCTCTGGTTATCTCCCGCTTGGATTACTGCAATGCACTCTACATGGGGCTACCTTTGAAGGTGACCCGGAAACTACAACTAATCCAGAACGCGGCAGCTAGACTGGTGACTGGGAGCGGCCGCAGAGACCACATAACACCGGTCTTGAAAGACCTACATTGGCTCCCAGTACGTTTCCGAGCACAATTCAAAGTGTTGGTGATGACCTTTAAAGCCCTAAACGGCCTTGGTCCAGTATATCTGAAGGAGCATCTCCACCCCCATCGTTCTACCCGGACACTGAGGTCCAGCACCGAGGGCCTTCTGGCGGTTCCCTCACTGCAAGAAGCCAAGTTACTGGGAACCAGGCAAAGAGCCTTCTCGGTAGTGGCGCCCGCCCTGTGGAACGCCCTCCCACCAGATGTCAAAGAGAACAACAACTACCAGGTTTTTAGAAGACATCTGAAGGCAGCCCTGTTTCGGGAAGCTTTTAATGTTTGATGTATTATAGTATTTTAATATTCTTTTGGAAGCCGCCCAGAGTGGCTGGGGAAGCCCAGCCAGATGGGCGGGGTATAAATAATAAATTATTATTATTTATTATTATTATTATTATTATTATTATTATTATTATTATTATTATTATTATTCCTCCCTTGGTCTATGTTGTACCTTCCACACCATTGTTTTTTGGGGGGAAATATTACAATGTAACAAACCATTTCTTTGCAGCACAGGTTTCAAGAGTATTTCTGTATCTGACCTTTCCACACCGGAGAAAGTTGTGGATGCTCCACGGATGTAATGATCATAGGTATACATCATCATGTCCATATCTTCCCCGTAGTGTTCTGGGTGTTCTGTTGTCAACCTTTTAAACAGGAGGAGTGGGGGGAAACCAAGTTATTTGCCTTCTCTAGAAAAAGTAAGAACAGTTATGCTTCAAATGTTATGACTTTTGCTTTTGTCAGCCCACTGAAAAACCTGTTCACACATGTAACTTAACCTAGTGCATATCACACCCACTTTGAACTGAAGTGTGGATAGTTTCCCTGTATCCTGTGATTTCATGTCTGCTCTTGACAAACACAGAGGGGCTGTGTTCAATGTAGCATTAAGCAGATGGTTCTGTTGGAGCAAGGTCTTCTCTTAAGGTCCATTTCGTGTCTACTAAGTCCAGGGCCTTTAGTGTGGTAGCACCAGCCCTTTGGAATGCACTCCCAATGAATGTAGGAAGGCACCTACAGTATTGGCATTTAGGCACCTGCTTGAAACACACCTGATCCATCTATGGTTGATATATTAAGCTGATGGGTGACAATTTTTTTTAATGGATGTAACTCTGTAATGGATACTATGCTGCTCGCTGCCATGATGCCCACCCTCACCTTAACATTGGTAATACATTCCCCCCCCCCAAATAAACAAATAAATTAAAGCAATGTAAAGAGAGAGAGTGTGTTGTGTCTTGGTCAGTTCTTGTCTTCAGTACTTTTCAGCTAGTTCTTGCTAGTTTCTTCAATGAAAAGAAAATGCTTCAGATGTGTGACATGTGATGTGCCATGCAGAGTCACCATGGCAACCTAGTCAGATGGGCAAAATAAAACAACAACAACAACATTGTCTGCATTTGTGCAGCATGTTGGTTTACCCATTCATGCTTCATCAAATACAGATGTCTTACTGCTACTCAGGGCATTCTTAGAGACTGGCCCAGGGAATCACTTTTTGTACTGGGCCTGGATTTGCTGCTCTTCCTCCTCTTTTACTTTTTTAAGGGTTGCTGGGCATCCTCAAAAATTCAGCCCCTGTGAGACCCCTCTCACCCTTTGGCTGGGGCTGATGGGAGTTGTAGTCTGCAAGGCACCATTTGGTCAAATGATTAAGGGAAATGGAAAGTTTAGGCAACTTGCCCAAGTACACACAAGAAGCCTGTGTCAGAGTCAGGAATGGAAATGAAGAGAGCATAGTGTCTCACTTGGTTATTCTACTTCAGTGGAGTCTCTCTGTCTACAAAGCCCTTAGCTATTTTCGGTGATTATAGACACACTGAAATTGCCCTATTTTTTATATAATTAAACATATATTCCACAACTTGGTTTTTCTGTTTAGTAGTTTACTATGTCATGTACATAGCAGATGTGGTTTAATTACAGATCATTTCCTGGCTCTTTTTTCTCATCTCCCCCGCCCCCGCCCTCAAAAGACCATTCGGTGCACTGTCTAAACATTGCCAGTAATAGAAGAACATTCTCTAACAAACACAAACAAGAACAACTGACTCTGGAATTCTGGAACGGCTCAAAATTCTTAAAAGGGAACTTATCTCCCATGCCTTATAGAGAGAGCAATGGTACTATGTAAGTTTCTCTCTTGCCATGTGGTGTGCATGTGTGGAAGATGGAAGGGAGATGTACAATTGCCTTTCAGGCTTCCTGCTATGTCTGTGTCATCTTCAAACACAAGAAACCTTGGAAGAACTGTAGCTCATTGGTAGAGCATCTGCTTTGCATATGGAAAGTCCTTAGGAACCTGCTGGATCAGACCAATGGCCCACCTCATCCAGCACCCTATTCTCATAATAACCAACCAGGTGCAATCCCAGGCATTCCCAGGTAGGCAATGATGTATTTATGGGAAACGGGGCATTTGCTTGGGGCACCAAATTTGAGGAGGTGGCATCTCTTCACAGCATAGGAGAGAGAAGAGGCCCCAAGGTGCAGGTGGTCATTCCTCCTCCTTGCCCTGCAGCAGTATCAGCGCCATAGCAGCTCTCCTCAGGAGGAGGGAGAAGAAAGCACCTTTCTCCCTGCTCTTATTGAGGGGGACCAGCTGCACATTGGCTCCTTCCAGGCCATTGTGTTGAAAATCACCAGAAGTGGCCAGAAGCCATGTTGAGGGCAACATGGGAAGGGTAGCAGCCTTTGAGCAAGGCTGTCTCCTTGGAAGGAGGCATGAAGAAGGGCAAAAGAGACTTCCTCCATTCCCTTCTAGGGATACCAGCTGTATTCTGCAGTTGCTCCATTTTCCGGACACTGACATTGCCAGTGAAAGAGTCCATGAACATCAGCACCTTTAACAAATGGCAAACTGTGTAGAGGAAACGGTTGTATCCGCTAGGGTCCATAATTCTGTAAGGTCTTGGTAAATGTGGTCATTGCTTGGACAGGCAATGGTGAGCGAGAGCAGCTGTAGCACCAGCCAAACCTTTCTGGACCTCGGCAGCCCTGCTTGCTTGGAGCAGGGAAATTATTATAAACAGCATTCCAAATGCTGTTTATCTTTCAGACTGCTTCAAGCTGAGGACTGAGATTTCCCTCCACCTATATAGATTTGCAGATAGATGCAACATCACAGTGACATCTGCAAAGAATTTGCTACTTCTCTATTTAACTTTCTTCTTTATTCCTTCCAGGCTAATGCTGGAAGTTATAGAACAGCTGGCCTCTCATCACAGAACCATAAAATGTAGC
This sequence comes from Podarcis vaucheri, assembly GCF_965113315.1. Taxonomy (NCBI): domain Eukaryota; kingdom Metazoa; phylum Chordata; class Lepidosauria; order Squamata; family Lacertidae; genus Podarcis; species Podarcis vaucheri. Next base: position 35,467,200 of record NC_138762.1, on the reverse strand, counting down.
TGATTGCTAGAGCCTTTCCCAGGGAAATACCTTACTTTGCCTTCCAATATTATATTTTGATAGCTCAATAAAACTGTCCCATATAAAAGAACAAGACAACCATGTTCAGCACTAATGAGATCTCACAGGTTCCTAGTAAATGAAGGCTGGAGTTCTGGAACAGTTGCCTGCAAGTAAGTCCCATAGACTTCATCAGGGCTTACTTCTGAGTAGAGGTGCATAAGATTACACTTTAAAGCTGTAATCCTATGCACATTGATGTACAAATAATCCCTCTGAACTTCATGGGCTTAACAAAAGCATAGACTTGTGTCATAAAGAGGGTATGTTGTGATGAACTACCCTGAGATCTGCGGATGAAAGGCAATATACAAATTAAATGAATAATAATAATAAGGAAATGCAAATAGCTGTTTGTGGGCAAGGTCAGACCATTAAGACACCGACCAACAGGATTCTGAGCACAAGGTTTGCTTGGCTTCATTAAATGACGAAGTACTGTAATAGTCAGTATGTGGACTCAGGGACTCTGCACAAATCCTGATTGAACACAGAAGTTGCTGGACCAGCCTGCCAGCTCAAACACAAAGTGAGTACAGTGGTACCTCGGGAGTCGAACACAATCTGTAAAGGAAGTCCGTTCGACTTCCAAAACGTTTGGAAACCAAGGCACAGCTTCCAATTGGCTGCAGGAAGCTCCTGCACAAGGCGTCACAAGGCATTCATCAACCAAGGTTCAACTGTATCTAGTTTGTAAAATGGATATACTAGGAGGAGGCTACACTTCACAAGGTTTTATGATAAAATGTATCTTTGCTGAAAAGTCTTAGGGGTAAATTCTGTGCACAGTGTAGGACATTGTGGAGCTGGAGAAGACTCAGAAAAGGGCAAGTGAGGGGTTGAAGCAACTCTCCCATGAGGAATGGCTACAATATTTGGAGTTATTTCAGTTCAGAGAAAATGTGAGCAAAGGAGGGGGTGATAGAAGTATATAAACTGATGTGTGGAGTGGAGAAAGTGGACAGGGAAACATTTTTCTCCCACTCCCATAAAACTAGAACTCGTGGATGTCCAATAAAGCTGAACTTTGGAAGGTTCAGGACAGACAAAAGAACATGGTTCTTCACACAGTGCATAGTTAAACTATGGAATTCGCTAGTAGTGACAGCCACCAACTTGGATGGCTTTAAAAAGTGGGTTGGACAACACCATTGACTGGGATTCAGAAATAGAGAACATCTTGTTGCACTCAGCTCATGCTTACAGGTTCCCTACAGGCATCTGGTTGGCCTCTGTGAGAAAAGGATGCTGAACTAATGGGCCATTGGCCCTGATCTAGCAGGCTCTGCTTATGTTCTCATGTGTATAGATAGAGATGGATACCTAAGCACACACTCATGAGGATGGCAGAAGCAGGGAGGTGAGGCTTCAGAAGCTGCCAGGCAAGAGCCTTCAATTGACGTGGCAAATCGATGCTCCAAGATTACAACTGAATTGAATGATACAGTAGCGTGACTTGTCCCACTGAGGTACAAAACCAGTTCCTTCATAAATGTAAGCAAAGGCCTTAATGATGACCTTCGCTAGTAAAGCAAAGAGCACCTCCTTCACAAGGAAGACTTTTGGCAGGGCTGTTGCTTCACGCGCAGCTGCAGAACATCAGCCGACACTTGGAAGGATGTTTGAAGATTTTATGAAGGGAAATCCAAGATTACTTCCCCTCCTATCTGCAAGGCAATTTTTATTCTGGACTTGTATGCATTGTTGTTGCATGTAGGTCAGCAGCTGGCTCACTAAAAGGCAAGTAAACATCTTGTGCACATCTAATTGAAAACTTCACTTCCTTTGTAGTTCTGTTTGTCTATGATACTTTGAATCACCTTTGGTCAGTCCATTTAAGGAAGCAATTTGCCAGTGCTCATCTTAGCTGCACAGACAAAAATCATCCTGGTTTCTAATTTGGACAGCTATATCAGCAACCCAGTTGCTCAGCTTGTGATACATCAAATTACCCTGTTTTGTTCTATATTAAAGCTCAGTTTGTACTAAAAACTGGTTTTTTTGTATTACAGTTCCAGCCCTCTGCGGTCAACCAACTGAAGTCGGACAGCCAGGCACATAGTATTTGATGCTTAGGTACCTACTGAAGGCATTTTTATTTAAGAAGGCTTTCTCTGAGGAATCATTTACAAAATATTAATTGTACATCTCTGGAAAGGTTTTGTTTCTTTTAGAGTTTAAGGGAATGATATTGGAGGTTTTTTTTAGAAATGCTCTCAATGCATTAAAAACTCAGTGCACTTTTGTGAACTCACCAACATGAATATGGACATCTCCGGCTGTAGCGGCAACAATAGAATTGCCACTCTCGATCAAGCACCGATGGAAAATATTGGCTCTGGAATCCTGCCACCAACCCATTATTTGAGCATGTTTGATACCTGAAGAGAAAAATGATAATGAAAATAAGTTGTACTACTAGTAGTAGCAGTGTTGTTGTTGTAAACATGCCTGTAAACACTTTCTTGCAGAGTACTGGAATCTAGCAACTAGGGATGAGCAAATATGACTATTTTGGTATTTCTCGGTTCCTAATTTTCCAATATTATTGTTGTGAGTTTGCAGAGTTAGTCAGGCAAGTTTTTGTGTGAGAGAATGGGCATAGTTGTTACCTAAGGACCACCATTAATGTAGCAAAAGAAGTGATGGTGCCCTCTGGGCAAATGAGCGAGCCTTTCCCTGGCTGCTACTTAGAAGGGCAATAGCGAGAGTCCTGGGGCTTCAGCTAGAAGCAAGTAGAAGCCAGAGAGTGAGAGACATGCTTGATTTCTGCTTGATTCTAAGGCTGTGACTATCAGAAAGTGTAAATGCTGTGAGCCCCTCCATCTTAGGCTCAGGTTGTATATATGTGTAAAGAAACCACATATCCTAAAGGACACCACAGTCCCCGCTATCTCTCATTCCAAGGAAACGGTGAGTGCATGGAACCCCTGGACTCTAGCACTACTCAGAGACTGGGCTGATGTGCAACTCAGAGACTGGGCTGATGTGCAACTCAGAGACTGGGCTGATGTGCAACTCAGAGACTGGGCTGATGTGCAACTCAGAGACTGGGCTGATGTGCAACTCAGAGACTGGGCTGATGTGCAACTCAGAGACTGGGCTGATGTGCAACTCAGAGACTGGGCTGATGTGCAACTGTGTCATTCTATTTTCTACATCAGTTTACAACTTTTAAAAAAAGTCCTCATGAAAATTCATCAATATTTTAGTGCAAATTTCTCCTAATAGTCACCTTTTGTGTGCAAATTTGCCTCACGAACACATTTTTGTAAAGAATTTCCCCATATGTATTGCATTTTTTGTATGGTATTCTCAGTAATCTATGCATTTATATGTACACTGCTAGCAAACAACATTGCAAAATATGGAGAAGCAACCCAGACTCTGAAAGGACTACCTACACGGGACATTGGTGACTCCCCAACAGCGCCAACCCTTGAAGCTTAACTTTTTCTCATGTTTTAAATGGTCTCATACCTGTAGCTGTATGCCTGCCCAAAAACTGTGCTCCTCAGATAGGGCACTGCTGTGCATGCCACAAGGTTCCTCTTAGTTTGTACCAGAAACCAACCCTCCAGAGTCAATTACCAGCTGAAATCAGACAAGCTCCTGGTGCCTTGAAGGTTAAATATATTTTTGTTTAAGAAGGCTTTCCCATGAGCTATTTGTTTTATGGATTGCTAACTGCATATCTTATAAACGGTTTTTGTCTTTGCAGTCTATCTTTTGTATTTCATTTTAACTTATTGTACATCGCTTTGATAGCTTGTAGCTATGAAATAGTTTATAAATCAGCAGAATCAATAACGTAATAATAGTTAATAATGATGATTCTCCTTCCTTTGTGAGAGTCTACCATACATGCACTAAGAAAATTATCTGCAGTCTCTAGGGGCTGCTGGCAAAGGTGTAAATTCTTCCAAAAGTGAAATGCTGCTGTAGACTAGGAATAAGTGCTTTTTAAAGATCTATTTGCCTGTCATGGAAACCAAATCTATTAGCACTTCTAATAGTGCCACCACTGTGTGACAGTTATTTTGCTGGCACTATTTCACAGAAATCCCTGTGTTCTGTTTTTCAAAACAGCCGATAAACTAAGGATGCTTTGCTCAGCTATTACCATAAAAGCCATGCAGTTCTTTCAAGATGATTGTTTCATGTGCTTTTCTTTCTCAAGCGCTGATACAGTTACTGTGTCATATCACCATCAAATAGCAGTTGGGGCTAATGGCTTCATCTATCACTTCACAGTCACCAGTGCCACCATCAAGGAAGTTTTTTGTTTTGTTTTTTAAATCATTAAACGGTACAAAGGTGGGTTGAGGTGCTAAGATTAGGTAAAACTTCCACATAAGGATTTCAGTTTCAGCTTGGATAAGTAAAGCCAGACATTCCAAAGGAACATGACCTCAAATGGCTCTATAGCCTTGAATTGTTAACCAGTCATTTTCCCCTTAACTCACTTTCGACTTTGTCAGCAAAAAGGGGTGAACGAAGATAGTTGCATTTGGATATGGTTTTGTTAAAAAAAATAAAAAATAAGGTCTCAGATGTAGAATATTCATAAATGCACACATATCTAAATATATGAAACGTATCTGCAATAGTATGGGAGAGCAATCCTGAAGCCATTTTGACTCTCCCAATGACCTCAAATATTCCTCCGTAGTAAGGGAGGCAAATGAGGAAAGCCTTCCCATTGTCTTTTTACTTGCATATACTGTCTTAAGGGCATATTTGTGTATGAATAGGTTGAGCCTGTGACCTGGATTCAGGAACTAAAGTATTAACCATCACAAAAGAATGGCCAGACTGCCCAGGTAATGCAATTAGTGACCATTATCAGGATTTCTGCTGTAGACCGCCTCCCTCTGTGATGTTTTGGGGGGTGGTCTTGGGCTACAGGGTGGGCAATTTCAAAAGTCTATATAAGGGCTTGGGCACCATTGTTCAGGGTTCCCCTCCCTCCTGCATGTGATGAGTGGGGACCCTGTTGCAACAGTTCCTTTAATAAAGGCCAGGCTTACTAGCCACTTTGCTTCTCAGTATACTCTGGTTGGCCTCTGTTATTTTCTTCTACCAATGGGGAACCCACTTAAGGACTCTATACGGGCTCCGGAATACCCCATAAGGGAAAGGGAGCAGGGTTCTTTTTCTTATAACAGTTTTCAAAGACCAAAGGAAGCTGTCTTGCACTCTGGCAGACCCATCACAGAGGCTTGCTAGGGTTTTAGTCAAGGGACAATCCCTAGCTCGACCTGAAAAGGCCACAGACTGAACCTGGGACCTTTTGCTTACCAATGAGCTGCATCCCTTCTCCAGTTTGTAATGAGTTTGCCCAGGCTCCAGCACTCCTTGCCCCATACTAGCCTCCCTCAGTGCCAAGCCCTTTCTCCTTGCCCCCACAACTACTTTTGTGCAGGGTGTGTCCCCCCAGTTCCCAGCTTCCTTCAGAAACTGCAGTTCTCAAGATTCTTTGGGGGAAGCCATGTGCTTTAAATGTCTGGAGTGGATGTGACCTAATGTTATGATGGTGTGCTGGAACATCTTATGTTATCGCCAGCTGCATAGGTAGAAGCAAGCAATGCTTTTTTAAAAGAGTAGAAGGCAGTACGGTAGACCTGTTACTGCTTGTGGCTACACACTCTTGTGTACCGCTGTCACCACTAGTAACTGCCTCTGCAAGTTTTAGCAGCATTACCAAAATCATCATTGGTGGCCCCAGTCACAGGGAAAGTGTGGTGGAGTAGAGAGAGAGCTAGGCTAGCAAGTGGGAGAACTCAGGCTCATAAAGCTGTCCCAGCTCTTTCTTAGCCTAGCCTTGTTGGCTATTTGCAGTTTAGTTGCGCTGCAGAAAGCTTGCTGGGGAGACCACGCATTACAAGGAACTCAAAAATAACAAGGTTTTAATAAAAAAAACCAAAAACTCCTTTTACACTAAATACATCAACAAGCATGACCCAACCACCAACCCATCCCCTCCCCCCAGGGTACTGAGAGAGCTGGGTGCTGCCCTTTATATACTATATCCAATTGCTGACACAGCTTAATTAACACAACTTAGCAGCACCTGCTATACTGTTTCACAGCTGTAAAACTGGAACAAGTTATTTGCTCTGGCCCTTAAAGACATACACATCTTGTAGAACAATATTGAACCTTCAAATTTAAAGAGACCATTCAACAATGTGAGGATAAAATGGCACAAAGATATATTACTTCCTAAACCCAGGCCTTAAGAAAAGGGTGGGAAATAAATGTACATCCTTTGGTACGATGAGTCATCTAGGCCTGTTTTATTTCATAGACTCCATCAGCATTTCTAGGCAAAATATTAGCTAACGATAGCAAAATATCTGTGCATACATGGGGGGAAATGCTCATTTGTATTTCCAAGCCAGAGTCTTAAGAGGTCAGTGTTAATGCTTTCTTAACATGCATATTTTTTCCAGATTTAGATGCTTTTTCTTATTTCCATTTCGCCTTTAAAGACATAACTCCAGACCATCTCTTCCTTTCTTTTTTAGCAAAGAAACTGGCAGGTCTCCCTCTCCTACCCTGTGCCAAATAAGCACATTCTGTGTGAGAAAAGTGAAGAAGAAAAATATATGCAATGATGAGCAATACAGTTAAAAGATGTGAAAATGTTTTGTTGAGTTCAGTTAACATTTTCATGTTTAACACAAAGTGCCAAAGGCTCCTAGGGGAGGTGGGGTGGTGAGAGATTATGCCCTCTTGTTCAGTATTCTTTTTTGGTCTTAGGATATTGAGGGAAAGTTGTGGTGTCGTTTTAGTACAAACACCATTTTTAAAGACAGTAACGTAAAAATGAGATTGTGAAGAACCTTGCAACCAACTTAACACCTTAGTAAGAAGAACTTACTAATGGGGGAATGGGGCGAGATTACTTGACCACAAGTCAAAGGACAAGATAATTCTTCCATCTATAGTTTAATTTAAACAAATATATATGTATTGAATCATAAGCAAGGAAATGAGGCAGTGCACTTAACACCGAACCATTAGAAGATATGTTTAGATATATTCTGCCAAGAAATATTTAGTGCACAGTGAGTATGTGTGACAGAATGTTCTGCACACATAATATGAAGAGAAACTGAGAACTCGGACTACATAAAATATCCCCTCCCTATCTTTTGAGGTGGTAGATAGGACTTTTAATCATTCTTAACTGAACAGGAACAGGAGTCTTTCATTGCAAAATTCATCCAGCACTGGGCAGATCTCTCAAATCATTAAAATGTTGGCGGGAGATCAACAGCACTTTCTTCAGAGAGCTGAACATATTCTAATAGAGCTATCATTGCTCATGTACGTTCATTGCTCTCCCCCCTCCCGCCCCACATGGAATATTTCTCTAGTCAAATAGATTTTGCAAGGTTTCCTGGCGCTGCTAAAATCTGCTTCGCTAGAACAGAATATGATAGCCATGCCAAGCAAAAATTCTTCTCATTACAAACAACAACAAGAACTATTATCCATCTAACTCCAGCCAATGTTGCTGAACCAGTGGACAAAAGTACAATGCTTGCAAGACAAGGAGGGAGACAAATCAAGGAGCATTCACAATGTAGAGGAAGCAAGGAATGGAACAAAACGAATGGGAGCCATTGTGGTGTTGTGATTAGAGCGTTGGACCAGGACAGGGGTGGTGAAACTTTTAGAGACCGAGTGCCCAAACCCCAACCCAAAACCCAATTAGTGTTGGCACTTTGTGAGAAATAGGTGCCAGGAGTTGTTTAGCTGTTGCAGGGTGTGTGTGTGTGTTTTTTTGTCCAGGCTTGTTGAGCTTTTTTGAGGGGAATGCCAAGAGGCAGCCACCAAACTAACACAAGGAAGCCAATCGACAACAGGGAATAATCTCCCGCCCAATCACCACAGACAATCTCCAGCTCGCACAAGCAACAAATAACCCATTTCCAGCTTGCAGTGGCATGGGGGCCCCGAGGAACTCTAGTGAGAGTTTCCTGCCCACAGTGGTCTGGGGGGGGACAGCTGCCCACTTTGCCAACCCCCAGCAACGGCGCGGATGGACCGATGGCATGCGTGCCCACAGAGAGGGTTCTGAGTGCCCACTCTGGCACACGTGCCATAGGTTTGCCACCACTGCCAGGGTTCCAATCCCCACTCAGCCATGAAGTTCGCTGGGTGACCTTGGTCCAGTCACTGCCTTTCAGCTTAACCCACCTCACAGGGTTGTTATGAGGGTTATATAGGGATGGGAAGAGCCAAAAATGCCACCTGGAGCTCCTTGGAGTAAAGGTGGGCTATAAATCCAATAAATAAATGAAGTTGCGACTGCCTCATCTATGGAAATACATAGCAGAATCATCACTGCAGCTTGTTGGATTGTTCACACTGGCTTAAGCAGAGCGATAATTCCTTAATTAATTTGTTTTAGTGCCACATGCATTGCTATCTGTTAACCATCGCATCAGCCTGGCACTGAGCAACATGGGTTCCGCGCACACATACTCTCTCACACAAACACACACAATGGCAGCTCCTCAAGAAAGTTTAAGCTTGGTGTCCTACCATTCCAGTCCAGCTCTGTTGATCTCTTCCCACCAGCACTCTGAGGGCTCTCCCAAGGTGTGAGGGGTAGGCATGCAGGCATAGTTCCACAGTCTGTCAGAGCCTTCCTTTTTGCTGAAAGTACTCCTCACGGCCACTATCACTTGTCCATGAGGACACTGGAAATTGAAACCCTGCCGGTACACATTGACCCATCCGTCGCTGCCCCTGTAGTCACTATACGGGTCATAATAGTCCATGTATTGGCCCCAGGCCACCGTGAGCAGCGGCAGGACCATGCAGAGGAGAGCGAGGTCCATGTTGCTTGTGTTTCTGGCTGTAAAGTGTCCTGCTGGTTTGTTGTGCTGGCTTTTTTTTTTTTTAGCATCACGTCAAACATTTGGATTCCAGATGTGGAATATCTAGCTCCAAACACAATGTGTCACCGTTTAGCGAAGCTTCTCTGGGCGAAAGACTTGGCCGCAGACACATTCAATTAGTTTTAAGGTGGAATTTTATGAGCACATTAATTCCTGACATCGTCTGAGCTGGGATTTCCTAGGACTATAAACCAGTTGCAATCCCAAGGGCTCCCATATAAAACGAGGTGAGTGTTATATATCACAGATGTTCATACAGTAGCTGAAGATGGGGACAGGAGGGGGGGAGAAAACCTTTTCCATTTGAAAGCACAGCTACTGCTGCAGGCAATCGTGATTTGGCAAAAAGCTGGAATTCCAGGAATCACAATGAAATAACTTCAGGTTGCAATATTCCACCCCTAGCCTCTGTTTGGCTTGGGGAGGGGGAAAAAATATTGGAGAAAAATATTCCTTCATAGATTAAAAAATACAGTCTTGGATCCAAGTATGTACCTATGCAACTTGTTGCACTGTAAGCTTGCTGCCCTGTGATAAAATCAACAGATCATTGGGGAGGCAGGAAAGGATAAAACGTGCAACTCTTGTGGAACAGTTGAGGGCACCTCCAGACACCTTTTAAATTAGCCAGTCATGGTTATTTGTGCTCAATGATGATTATACGCCATCTCATTTTCCATGCTGTTTGCACCTGCAAAGGTCTCTGGACAGATATTAGGCTTCATTTCCAATCATTTCATGTCCCAAAACTTCGTCCTGAAATCCTCCTCACACGGAACAGTTAGTGTTAAAGTACAAGCGTGGAAATGGAGGCAAAGAATGAAAAACATCTGAGGCTGCCCTTGCTGCAAAATTGATTTCACATCATGATTAATAATAATAAACAAACTTGCTTGCTTTACTTGCCTTCTTCAGCCTCCAGCTTCCTAGTTTCAACTCCTGCCATGTGTCTCCTCTTTGGTCAGTTGAATGAGCCTGCTAATGTCCTTTTTACTTTCCTTGTCAGTTTTAAAATACTATTTGGGTACCTATTAAACATGCCACCTCTACCCATATCTCTTCCCACTTTTCTCTTAACCAAGGCCCAATTTTGCACTATACATTTAAAGCAGTATCACCCCACTTTACACAGTCATGGCTTCCCCCAAAAAATTCTGAGAACTGTAAATAGCTGTGGGTGTCAAGAGTTGCTAGAAAATCCCTATTTCCCCTCACAGAGCTACAATTCCCAGAGTTCCCTAGGAAGGGGAAACGATAGTTTAACCACTCTGAGAAACGTAGCTCTGTGAAGGGAAATAGGGGTCACCAAACAAGTGAGAAAATGAGACACAGAGAGAATGGAAATGGACAGATTTAATCCATCCCTGATGATAGCTGTCTGCTACCTCTAGTATTGCAGACAGTATGCCTCTGAAGTTGCTGAAGACCACAAGTGGGGAAAGCACTATTGCCCTCATGTACTGCAGGTGGTCTTCTCATTGGCATCTGGCTGTTGTGAGAACAGGATGCTGAACTAGACAAACCTTTAGTTTAATCCAGCAAGTGTTCATGTGTTCTCTTCTAATGTGCATGTGTTGAGAGAGCCACTTTTATGGGAAGCCCGCCACCAGAAAGTACAGGAGTATTTTGCCCTGAAATCTGGTATTCTGCTTTCTGTTCTGCAAAAAGCACAATTTGTTTGAAGGGACTCCAGACTCTGAATTCTAGAGCACATATGGCAGTAGAGTGTTTGGCATGCACAAGGTGTAGCATTTCCTGTTGAAAAGATCTTGGGCAGAAAGGCTGGGAAAGTCCGCTGCTTGTGAACTTGGAGATGAAAGCCACTGCCTGTGAAAGTTAAGATAAATAATACTAGGGAAGATATGGGCCAGCATGACACAGATGCCCCTGCTTGCTCTGCATTTTGAAGAGAACTGGCCTAGTTTGCCACTCCCAGACTTATATGCAGATATATATACATGCCTACTTGCTTGAGAGTCCCATGGACTGCAAGAAGATCAAACGTATCCATTCTGAAGGAAATCAGCCCTGAGTGCTCACTGGAAGGACAGATCGTGAAGCTGAGGCTCCAGTACTTTGGCCACCTCATGAGAAGAGAAGACTCCCTGGAAAAGACCCTAATGTTGGGAAAGATGGAGGGCACAAGGAGAAGGGGATGACAGAGGATGAGATGGTTGGACAGTGTTCTCAAAGCTACCAGCATGAGTTTGACCAAACTGCAGGAGGCAGTGGAAGACAGGAGTGCCTGGCGTGCTCTGATTATGTGCTTGATTATGTGTTTCTCCAATTACTGCAATGCACTCTTGGTTAAAAAAAAAAATGCACACCAAGATACATATTTTAGGGGGAAATACATTTGATATTGTAGAGGAAGAATGTGTACAAAATGAGTAAAAAATGCATGCAATGCCAGTGCTAATTTTGTGTGTGCAAAACCTGGGACAAGACAGACTTATGACTCAGAAGGGAAATAGGCTTATCTGCCCATCCCTAGTGGCACCTGCTTATTTTTCATCCTCTTCCTAAACACGTAGTTTCCACCTGATGTTTTGTTCTCATGCTGACAGCCTAGCAAATAGCGGTAATTTATGCTAATCCTATAACGGCTCCAGGATATGAAACCTCCCCGAAAAGCATCTTGCATTCTGCAGTTATCCAGCTTTAATGGCACTCCTCTGACAATCCTATAAACTGCATTACTAGTAAATACTCACAGATTTCTTCTGAATAGAAAGACCATTCCAACTTCTTACCATAAAACCGCATTGGCCCAATGTTATAAAAAAAATTTTTTACAGCCTGGATGAAAAAATTACCAAGCAAAAGTGGATATATAGGCAAGTTGCTGAATCTCACATTAGAAACCATACACCCAATGTTTATTGGGTAGGGTGTTTTTAATTCCATTTTCAAGACGGCCAAGTGTTGGAATACTTGAATAGTATGTTTTTGTTTTTGATTATTTCTGGGGCTGGGGGACAGATTTTCAGAGGGCAGAAAGTGATTTGAGTCAGAGGCTTGATTCTGATGGTATGATTCTGATACTTCAGATAGTTTGTCCTTGCATATGCATGTATATGTTTTTACTCATTATCACCTGTTGTTTGATGTTGGAAGGAATATAGGAAAGTGATTTATAGTGAGTCAGCCACTTGATCCATCTAGCTTAGTATTTTCCAAACCAACAGCCAATGGCTCTCCAGGGTTTCTGAAAGTACCAGTAATTTCCCCCCAACTGCAAATAATGATGATGATGATGATGATATATCCCTGAAAAGGCAAGGGATTGAACCTGAGAGATTTTGCATGCAAAGTATATGCTCTACCACTGACATATGGGCCTTCCTTAAAAACAGGATTTGCAGGTTTTTGAAAGAGTAGAAAAAGCTGCAAAATCTGTTTCCCAGGGATGAAAGAGAGATGAACACACCATGCACAGGGCTCCCTCTTCCAACCAGCTTCAATTCTCAGGGTGCTGGGGAATTATAATCTATATCCAGCCTGGACCTTTGTGTTTTGAACTGCAAATGTCTCCATTTTCTTTTTTTATATATATAAAATTTTTATTGGGTTTTCACATTTTATATAGACAAAGACAAAAACACGAAAAACATAAAAACAAACAAACAGAAAAGTAAAACAACAAACATATATAGTTTCCAAAAAAAAACTTATTTTCTAACCCTGGTCATTGACTTCCCCCCACCCCCTCCCTTGCATCCCTATTCCCAAATTTGTATCAGCAAATTGGCATTTCCTTATCCATCTTAATATTAGTCCTTTATATATATAAAAAAAAGCAAAATTAAATTTATTCTAAGTTGGACCTCAGTTCCCTTCCAACGATTTCCCATTTTGTCTTAAATAATAATCTTGTTAGCTAAATCCCATAGTCTTAAGTGTTGTTGAAACTAGATTCTTCCCTCCCTCCCTTCCCCGGTTTGTGTCCCTTCCGAAAACATGTCCAAAATAGCAATTATTAGCCCGGATTCCTTACGTCCGAGGCTCTCAAATCTCTTTCAGTCCCTCTCCGCCGGCCTAGTTGGCAATCCTTTATGTCGGTCTTCACGTCTCGAAAGAGTTCTTTCACAGTCAGTCCAAAATCTCTTCCCATATTTGCAAGCAACTGCTGAGGAATTTCCACAAGGCATGAATTTTGAACATAATCAAAGTCAGAGTCTATGTGGAGGCCCCAATTATATTTCTTTATTTTAAATTCCTTGATTTCATAAATTCCCAGGGCCTCCACTTTCATCTTCTGGATCTTTCGTAGGTTTGTAGTAGGTTCAGTCCAATAGTCTCCTTGTTTATATTCCACAGATGTCAGCTTCTGGACAATATTTTCCCATTTCAGTTCTTCTCTTTCTTGTTTTGTCTTCTCCTCTTCTTTGGTTATCATTTCCGGCTCAGCTGTGGATTCTTTCTCAGCCAGGTTCTCATTACATTGAACAGAACTACTTGTTTCAGGATTCAAGGTCATCAATTGTTCACTCATAGCCGTAGTCTGTTCCTGTAAGATTCCAACCAAATAAAACATCCTTTCGATTTCTCCCAGTATCTTTCCATCCACAGCCATTGTAATTCCACAGATTTCCCCCTAGAGGGAATCTGGTTACTTAGTGTTCTTTTCTCCAACAGTCCTCTGTCTTATTATTGATTCTTTGTTTCCAACAATTTTAGTTCAATTGTAACTCCTTTTAATCCAGAGGGGTCTTAAGTAGCAATTTTTCTACTATTAACAGTCCGTTTGACAGCTTTGACAGCTGTCAAACTCTGCTCTTCTTATACCAGCTCCAAAGTAGGACACTCCCGGGCCCGGGAGGGGGGGTTGCTTACAACAGAAATATACCCCTTCCAACACTCCTCTCTCCTGCTCAAAAAAAAAAAAAATTCCTTTTCCAAATCTTGGAAGTTACTGTCTTTTTAAACTCACCCTTTACAGGGTAGGCACTCCAGCTTAGTTCTTTTATCGTTGCTCTGGATCGTCTGCAAGGGGGGGGTGCGGACTTCCTTTTGACACATCCCCCGATCGTCTCAAATTCAATAGGTGAAATTCTTAGAATCCAAATTCAATTAACTCACGGGTTCTTTTTCTCAGCCGAATTTCAAGGAAGGAAGTCAGCGCTCTCCGGTCATGGCTCGCGGCTTCGCTCAGCAGAGGTAGCGATGGACTCTCGGTGCCACGCCACCCCCCGTATCCCCTCCGCAGCCTTTAAAAAGGCTCTTTGCGAATCAGGGGGGGCGCTTAAGGCACCCACCGAGTCTTCAGTCCGCAGGCTTTCGTGCCTGCGGTTTTAAGGGTCCCCGTGTCGCCGGCACGGCAAAGACCCGTCCCCCGCTGAGCCGATTCCCTCCGGAGCTCGGAGGGAATCCGCCATTCCCAGATCGCGCCAACCCCGGAAGTCTGCAAATGTCTCCATTTTCAACTTTAAAAAAATATGCTTTTAGACTTTGTGAAAGTGAAGTCTGTTTGCAGCCTACAAAAAAGAAAAGGTAGTTGTGCTTTCATGTCTTGATAATAGTGTTGGTAATAGTATTATTTCCAGTTTTATCTTTATACAAATATATACAAATAATTAAAACAGTAAATATTAAATGGACACCATTCATTTCTTGGGGGCGGATTCCTACACCCTTGCCATATTTTGTTTGTTTAGTTTGTTTAGTTAGACATGGGAATAATCGTCATTGAACACAGTGGGGCATGTGTCTAAGTACACATACATAGGATTGCACTGCAAGACTGATCAGACCCTTTCTCTTCTTCAAAGAAAGAAATCTGAGATTCTCACATGGTCTCTGTGATTGCTCAATAATTTTATATGATAATATGAATCTGCCACGTTGCCAAATAATATCCTCATGCTTAACTAGCTGTACAGTGAAACACATTCTAGGTTTACATTGAGGTCCTGGGTGATTACTCATCACCGTACAGAAAAATGTCCAACTCCAGCAATGAAGATGACATTATACCCAAGAGAGTTTGCCTCTGCAAGAGCTGCTAATCACCATAGCAATGACTCTTCCACCACCAGCACTCGCCTGCTTTTTCATTTCTTTTTTGCCACATCATACAGTGCAAGAGTTGCCATATTTCAGCATCTTGTCAGGTTAAAAACTGCATCTAGCATTGAAAGCTCCTGAGATTATAGTAAGAAGTTTGTTCTTAGAGAAGGAAATGCTAATTTTGTAGGAATTCACAATTAAGGCTGCAATCCTCACTCTGTTTACCTGTGTGTAAGCCCCAGTAATTTCTGTAGGGCTTACTTCTGGAGTAGGCATGGTTAGAATTGCACAGCAAGGTATCAAATGTCCAAACAGAGCAGGATATGGAACAGAGTGAGCCATTCTTTGCTGCAGCCAGACTTCATACATCACACTCTCCTATGAAAGCACAATAACATTCATAACAACTATAAGACACGAACAGGCCAAGCGGAGACCTCAAAATGGTAGATTATGTGGATGAGCAAATGAAATATCCAGGATATGTGATGGCTAACCCTTTTAGCCCACGCTGAAGGTTGGCCACCACCACCACAAATGATGCATATTAGAGGTGCATGTGGTCAAAGTTGCCACCAAACGCTTCATTTTAGAGCAAATTTCTTCTAATAGACACATTTTTATCTGCCGTTTTGCCTAATACATACATATTTGCAAGGCATTTTTCCTTAATAATGCAGTTTTGCTTCGTTATTTTTCACCAACATTGTTATCATGTCACTAATATTACTATTATTACTATTATTAATATCATTACAGTGGTACCTCTGGTTACGAACTTAATTTGTTCTGGAGGTCCATTCTTAACCTTATTGGGTTAGAGTCAGACATAAGTCATGATGAGAGTTGTAGACCCATTGAAATCAGTGGAACAGGGTCTACTCTAAGCATGACTAAGTCTTGATCCAACCCAATACCTCCAGTGTTCTGGGTCCTCCTAACGCTGTGCTTACTCAACAGTACTAAGATGTGCAAAAGCTCTGGTGCTTGTCATGGGAACAAATCTATGTCTGTACATTGAGTTGGGTTGTTTCCAGCATGAGGGTTTCGCTGGAAACTTGTTCCTGTTGTTCTGTGCAGTGTGTCTATGCCATGACAGAACAATAATAATATCATTGCAAACTGCTGTGGGGTAATTCCTAACTAATCACTCTTAATAATTCTCCACAGATCCACAGGGGTAAATCAGAGGTCAGCGCTTGATTGATCTTCTGAGTTAAAGCGTCAGAAGTGGACTGTAATTCTCAGGCTGGTCATGGGAATGAGATTGAGTCCAGCCTGTGTGTTGAGTAGTTCTCAGGGAAGCACAATTATTGCTTCATTCTTGAAAGCGTTGCTGAAGGGCTTAATTCCTCTATGTACACGCTACGTACACTGGAGCAATGGAAGTGTAGAGTATTCTCATTTTCATCTGCTTCCATCTTTATGCATCTTTGAGAAACAAAGTTTAAAGGTTGTTTACATTATTTCTTGATGTTGCTTTTTTAAAAAAAATGTTGAAAAGATGATATAAAACACAATAAAAACATTATCTGTTCATTTTTAAATGTAGCATTCTAATAAGGAAGATACTTGACATGCACATATTACAAAGTGGAGGTTGAGCCGTGAGGGAATAGTGACCTGCCTAAGAGCACTTAAAGACTTTATGTTTGAGCTGAGATTTCCCAGCTCACCCTTGTATCCAGTACTCTATACCTGCTATTCTAGGCTCCTTTTTGTTGAGGGTAAAGCAACAACAAAGGCAAGCCTAGCTTTCAGTGAAACAATCGGGGGTGTATTGTGATTATTAGCTTTACCTGACCCACACCTGATGTCAGGTACAAAACAGCTGGGTGTGACTGTGGTAAAAAGGCCCGTGGGTCAAATTAGGATGCCTGGTGGGCTTAATTAAACCCATGGGCTACCAGAGTATGCCCATACTTAGTAATTTTTTTAGAAGTCCCATCAATTCATCAATCTCCATGGAAAATTTAGAAGGGGCCTAGATTTATCCCTGTGCAGTCCATGGGTGGGTTGGGCTGAAATTATAAACAGTGGTTAGAGGAACAATCACAGGCAAACCTCAGGTTTGTGCCCTTCCCCCTGTGCAACCAGGAGAAGGAGATTGGAAATTTTCACTTTAGATTAACCACAGCTTACTTTTATGCCCAAACTCAGAAAAAAACTTAATTTAGTCTTAACTGAAGATAGTTGAATGAGCAAACTTCAAATCACTGGTTATAAATCTGGCTTCCTTCAACTAACCAAGCCAGTTAAGCAACAACTATTTAGGTTTCGGACATAGCACTAAACTGTAGTTTATCGAAATAAGAAGCAAGAGCTCCTTATGGACATTCCAGGGACAGACCAATCAGCCAATTACAACTTTTCCTGCATGTTTGCCCAATATATACATCTTTACAAGCCATTTCCCCCAGCATCAACATATGCATTTTTCCTGCACACTTCCCCCTAATAAATGCAAAATTCAGAAAACTAAGAATTTTGAAGGATGGCTGTGTTGTTTGTATTTTTCAGGAAGTGTGAGTTAGTTACATTCCTGTAAAAATGGAATCCAAATTCGATTTCTTCCCCATCCCTATGCCATGGCTGAGGACAAGAAGAAAGAGTGAAGAGCATGAACTGAAAACTCGTGCAAAAAATAGCAAACCATTGTGGCCATGGCTGCTGTCATCAAGCCTTCCACGCCCCCCCTGGCATGAGATACTTATATTCTGGCACAGCATCATATTCTTTCCTGCTTTGTTTTCCCTGAATCTTCTTGGAAACCACTTCTGCTCCTTGTGCACATCTCCCAGCCTTCTGTTTGGCTTTTGTGGGAAGGAGGGGGAAAAGATTTATGAGTGTAATACATTCCTTTTGTTTGTGCAGGCAGATAGAAAACGTGGCTCTATAAAAGCCCTCCAAATTAGATCCATCTGCCAAAAGTAGGGCTAGTTCCTATGGTTCACTCGTTCTGCATGACCCCTTTTTCTCTATTCCCTACCACCCAGTACCTCCTTGACTTGCCACCCCCTTTGTAAAGATACATCTAGGAACCATGACGTCAACCTAGATGCATCAGAGGCAAATCAGTAAATACAGGGCATTTGATTTGGAACTCATAAACACAGCAAGGAGATAAATCATCTTGGCAAGCTCCGAAACACAGGCAACCACTGACTCTCAATCGATTTTATGACTGCTTCACATCATCCCTATATAGCACAAAATCACCTTCAGGAATCCTGCCATATCCCAGGCCAGTTTCATGGTGAGGAAAAGTACTAATCAATATGTATGTACATGAAATAATAAGTTTCATTTGTATTAGCAATATAATATTTTTTTTGTAATCAACCGATTACATCCGAAAGTGAAAGTATTCAGTGCTACTGGATTTAACATGGATGAAAAAGTGCTGGAGACTTGTGATGTATTTGCTATATCTATTGACTCACAAGTATATAAGCAGAGCCTATCGGGAGCAGACAGACTTCTAAAAACAGGCAGAGGTGCTAATCCTGCATTAGGCTCTTAAGAAGGCAGATGTACCCTAAGGATCTTCATATTCTGGCATATCATAGCTCTCCCCTACTCACTGAAATTCATACTCCTCCCAACTCTCTTTCCATCTCTCTAACATTCTGTGACGGGTATAATATTCCAAAGGCTGAAGAGAGATTCCAGAACATTAAGAACCATCCACCTCCTTTGGTTAATTCCCTAATTATCCGTCAGATTACTCAGGCAAAACCACAAGCCTATTTGCAGTAATGAAGACAACCAAATTCAAAAATAATACAGAACAGAGCAAGCTCATTGACACTCAAACCTTTGCTTGCAAAAGAAATCTCTGTAGCATTCCTTGATGCTCAAGGCTTGCTCCCAAAAGGTTTATGTGGGTAACCCATTCTGATCTACCGTTAAGAAGAGAATTGCTCACTGAAGCACTTATTGAACTCAGTGTGCCCACAGCATTATACTAAAATGAGCTATTAATACTGGCAGAGTTTCTTGAGTAAGCCGCACGTAGTTCAAAAATTAACAATAGGATCCAAGTTCCAGGAAACTGCAAGGCTTTACACTGAACTTTGAACCATGTAAGCGTTTGCAGGAATGCCACGCTGCACATCAGCGCTTCAACTCTGCATGGTACAATTAAAAAATTATCAATTATCTTATTCTCATGAGCAGAACATCCAAGGGGAAGATAAACGATTACCTTAAGATTGACATCCCAAAGGAAGATGTTTGCTGTATTCATGGAGGTAAGGGTTTCAGTAACAAGATAGTAGATACAGTTGAAACATTAGTAAAGTATTCCAAAAAGCATTTCAGTAGCAGAACAAAATGAGAAGTCAAACTATGCATACACCCCCACACCCGATTCACTTTGTGGCCCTGATCTGTGGCCCCCAAATTGGGCCAATCTGCTCTGTACCATCTCAGGAGCCAGACCCCACCTTAGCAGGTTGTGTGAGAGCAACAAACAAAGACATAAAGGACTGGTAATGTACGAGCTGGGCCTGCTTGCTGGCTTCCCATAGGCTGTGAAAATGGGATGCTGGACTAGATAGGATCCAACACGCTGTGTTCTCAATTTGTCTAATCCCCCTTTAAAGTCATACAAGCTGTCAGCAAATTCCATGCGCTGTGTAAAGAAGGCCTTCCTTTTCTCTGTCCTGAACCTCCCACCATTCATCTTTATTGGATGACCTCATCTCCTAGTAGTATGAAAGACAGAGCAAAACATATTTCTAACTATTTCTTCCACACAATGAATCATTGTAAATGCCTCCATTGGGCCCCCCTCTGACCGTTTGTCTAAGCTTAAATAACCTTCCCTCATAGGGGAGTAGCTCCAGCCCCTCAATCATTTTGGTTGTTCTTTCCCTTTACCTTCTCCTGCTCTACAAGGTGTGTTGACCTGATCAAACATGGTGAGATGGTGCGCAAAGAAAAGTTTTATCACACACACACACCACTGAAAACCATTGTCTCAAGAAAAATAAAGAGGGACCCTTGGTTTGGTCATATGCATTTATAGTCTAAATGGGTAGTTTAGACTAACTGAGTGAGAAGGTTCTGTGCATTTCTGTATTCATGACAACAAAGGAAATTTGCATAGCGAAATTGATCTTCCTTGAATTCTCAGGTCTCTCCTCTGTCTTCCGTGGCTCGCGTCTGATGTGGCTGCCACACGGGAGGTGATGCATGGATACGGCTTCCTTGTAAATGTGCCAGAAGTTTATCTTTTACAAGAGAAAACTCAACTACCAATCATTTCACTTCACTGCTTCCTTGAGCTCCTGTCATCTGCTTGTCCCATCTATGTGCTGCCTTTTGTGTAAGTGCATGAGATTCCATTTCTTTTTAAAATAAAACAGAACCAATTCAAGCATTATTCTTCTGGGGCATGTTATTATATATTTGGGTGTAGTCTGAGTTCTGCTTTGTTGGAATATTTGTCACATTTCCATCCCGCCCCTTCTTCCAAAGCGGAGTGGAGATTTATTTATTTTTAAGCTGAGGGCCATATTCCCTTTTGGGCAAGCTTCGGGAGGGGGCGATGACATGCCCAAGGTGGGCTGTACTAAAGGCAAAAATGGGTAGAGTACAGGAGCTAATTTCTACACTCACCCCTTTTCATTTGAAACTGCCTTTTAATCTGATTTATGAATATCTGTGGAAGTGTAGGACGTCTGTTTCTAACTTTTAAAAAATCATTAACACACACTGCTACAGATTCTGTCTTGCTAACTTGCTGCCATAGGTCAAGGCTGTCTCTGGAGTCAGATGATGGAATGCTCTTACATACAAAAAACTACCCTGTACCTAGGAAACTATAGAGGGTGAAGGATGCTAGCCTAGAATTCCCATTTTTGACACTCAGGATATTTTCCCCATAAGTGAGCATTCCATTATGTCAGACCTCTACTGTAATCGGAAGTAGTTCAATCCAGACACAAGTTTACCACTTTATCGGCAGTTTGCGATAACTAGACCATAGTGATTCTTTGGTAAAAGAGTCTCTCTCTCTCTTTCTTTTTAATTCCCCCTTAAAGCTTTCGTGCACGTTAACATTTGACTCCAAACCATTCTGCTGGAGGGCTGCCTCGGTTTGTTTTGGCAGGCTTGTTCCTCTGGATTTCTGCCACATTAAACATGTTCACTACTTCAGTTGTTGCATTAGGGACATGGAAAATGTGGCTCATGTAGGATCTTGTCAAAGCTTACAGTGGTCCTTGGTCTAGCCTTTTGTACTCAGTGCCTATTCAAAGAGGCGGCACATTCTGCTTGGACAAGAGTCGTCACCCAACTGCCTGTCTCCTGAATCTCTTTACTAGGATTAACAGGTTCAAGATGGCAAGGGATACCAGCTCCCTACAGAGATGCAAATTTTCCAATGTGCTTCAATAGTTCTCTGCACCGGGGTTTTGCTTCACCATCTATTGATTTCACTTTCCATTAGGTTTTTAGCTAAGACTTGTCAGTACTCAAGCTGTGCCAGAGATTCTGCCCCCTTTCACAGGGGAGGGTATTTCAAAGAAGAGGGTATTCAATGATTTCCAGGGTTTAGGTGATTTCATTTTGAAATTTTTGGTATTACCTTCAAATATGAGGTGGCTGAGGGTTTCCCCCCTCTTTCCTGCTTCTTTCTTTTAACAACAACAAACTTTGCTGTTGTTTGAAGAGGTGTCTTGGCTGCTGCTAGCTTCACCATGCTCCTGTTGGGACAGAATGCCCACAATATGACAGACGTGTTCAGACCTATCTACACAATGTGGTTTGAGCATCATGTGCTTATACAGCAGGGATGGGGGACAGAGGGCTGCACCCTAACCTTTCAGGGGCCACATGCAAATGGTGAGTGAGGCCAGAGGCAGAAGTGGGAGGAGCAACACATATGATTTGATCTTTATCCAGTAGGGTGAACATAATACAGTGGCAGCAGATATCCGTTACAACCGTTGTCATAAAAACTCGAGGAGTCTTGGCACATTTTTTGTAAACTGGTGTAGTGCAGTGTAGTAGTTAAGAGACTCAGCTAGGAATTGGAAAGTTCCTCGTCTCAGTATACCTGAAGGAGCATCTCCACCCCCATCGTTCTGCCCGGACGCTGAGGTCCAGCTCCGAGGGCCTTCTGACAGTTCCCTCACTGCAAGAAGCGAAGTTACAGGGAACCAGGCAGAGGGCCTTCTCGGTAGTGGAATGCCCTGTGGAACGCTCTCCCATCAGATGTCAAAGAAATAAACCACTATCTGATGTTTAGAAGACATCTGAAGGCAGCCCTGTTTAGGGAAGTTTTTAATGTCTGGTTTGTTTGTTTTTGTTTTTAATATTTTGTTGGAAGCTGCCCAGAGTGGCTGGGGAAACCAGCCAGATAGGTGGGGTATAAATATATTATTATTATTATTAGGAATGGGCAGGGTATAAATAATAAATTGTTGTTGTTGTCTGAACCTCATTTCTGCCATGAACTCACTTAAGTGATCTTAGGCAAGTTATCTTCTCTCAGCCATCTGTAGTAGAGGAAATAATGATATTGACTTGCCTTATAGGTAGATTACAACTAGATAAGGCTTGTGAAGGGCTTGCAATGCTTGGAAGCACTATACAAATGTTAAGCATTATTATAACTTTAAGTAGTAACTACACAGCAATCTTAACATCTTTAAAACTTGGCTATATGTAACCACATCTCTGTAATTTTTTTTTTATACTGAATATGCCCCATCTAGGGTTCTGTTATTATTTGTACAAATGTTTATGATAAATCTGTTGTAATTTGTACAAATGTTTATGATAAATCAATAATAATAAAAAGTAGGGTTTTTTTAAAGAAAAAACAAAAGGAAAGCTTGGCAGAGTAATGAGGTTCAGTATTAAAGAAAACAAAAATTAGAAAAAGGATGTGGGTCAGTGTATTTACTGAGGTGCCTGTTTCTTTAAGATCTAAACCTATTTCAGTCTTAAGGGCTTAGTCATAATTTTTGGACAGTTGTGGCTTACCAATATAATATTTTGTTCACTTCAACAGCTGGGAAATTCAGCTAATGAGGGGACTTGTCACACTTCCCAACATACCAAGGGTGGCTTCCAAAAACGAAATGCCCCTCAAGACACATAATCGGAGAGACATGAATCATATGGGAAACCTGCCACTGTTGTTGGAAAGAAGGTTCTCACAGAATAACACCAGCCGTAGCCTGCTGCCTCTCAAGATAATGCAGATGTGAAGCAACACTTGCAAACCGGACTCAGCCACACAACTGCAAATAAAACGTTTTAAGTGTGTTGTAAAGAGCAATATACAAATGTGACACTAGATGGCAATGGTGAGCTATGGCAAATTGAATCCATTTTTCAAAACAGTTTTTTAAAAAGCTTTTTCACAATATGTTTTTTATAGGTGTGTAGACTCCACCACTCTCTTTTATCTGTTCAGAATCTTCAAACATTCAACTTCATTTGTCACATTCAAGCCGACTTTTTCTCCAGTACACCTTTTCATGTACTTCCCATACAACTGGATAATTTCACAGTTACATTACATTGACATATAAGAAGAAGATGGGTGTATGAACTGAAGAACATAAAAAGGTACTGCTGGATCAGATGAAAGTCCCATCTAGTCAAACATCTTCCCACAGTGGCCAACCAAATGCCTATGGAATGGCCTCAGGAAGAAAATAAGCATAACAGCACTCTCTTGTTTGTGATTCCCAGCAACTGGCATTCAGAGGCATAGTACTTCCAGGATAACCATTATGGCTCGTAGCTAGTGATAACCTTCTCCTCCATGGGCACAATGCCTATTTTTTGGTGTTGTGCCCCAAATGGTCAGGAACAAATACAGCTCAAGATTCAAATATTGTACAGGAGAAGTCTTATGGGGAGATAATCCATGTCTGTAAGTTTGACTAGACCATTTGTATCCACAGCCGGTTTTCATTCCCAAAGGAAAAGGTGGAGCAGGCAACAGCAGGCTATGGTGCCTCTATGCAGCAGGTAGAATGGTGGGAGTGGCCGTCAAGACCATATGAAACTGATCCTGAAAGACCTACATTGGCTCCCAGTATGCTTCCAAGCACAATTCAAAGTGTTGGTGCTGACCTTGAAAGCCCTAAAGGGCCTCGGTCCAGTATACCTGAAGGAGCGTCTCCACCCCCATTGTTCAGCACTGAGGGCCTTCTGGCAGTTCCCTCACTGCGAGAAGCGAAATTATAGGGAACCAGGCAGAGGGCCTTCTTGGTAGTGGAACACCCTGTGGAACGCTCTTCCATCAGATGTCAAGGAAATCAACAACTATCTGACTTTTAGAAGACATCTGAAGCCAGCCCTGTTTAGGGAAGTTTTTAATGTTTGATGTTTTATCATGTTTTTTAATATTCTGTTGGGAGCCACCCAGAGTGGCTGGGGAAACCCAGCCAGATGGGTGGGGTATAAATGATAAATAAATTATCATCATAATCCCTCTTCCATATTGCTTAGTATTCTCTTGAGTGCTCGCAAACTATAGTTATCCACAGCAAGTGAGCTAATTGGCTTCTATGCCACTGCTTATAGATAGGATCTCACTGCTTTTCATAGGCAGAAACCACCAGCTTATGATGAAATTCTATACATGTTTACTCACAAGTAGGTTAGTTTAGGGGGGACTCTCTAGTAAATGGCTTTGGGGTTGCAGCCTTCATAGTTACAATTAGTCACATGTTTCCTAAGGAAAAAGAGCACCTTCTTTTATACGTACACACTGTAGCTGCTTTCAGTTGAGGGTGATGACAGAAAGGCAGCACAGCAGAGGACGAAAGGCAAATCGTGAAGATGAACAGTTCTTTTCTCCCACGTTCTTCCACAAGTCAGTGACTCATCATAGGTGAATTTCCTGTGGCTTCCGCATTTTCTCATTCAGACTCGGAATTTCTGACACCCTGCAGCTCGTATGAAGTCCTTCTGCTTCGTTCCCCGCTCCTTTGGTTGAAGGGGCTAAAAGGTTACTACCAGAGTGATTTGGCTGCCATCCAGCCAACATGTCGCTCAAACATTTTACTACAAAGGAGAAAGAAAAAATAAAACGAGGACCTACTACAAGCCACTTCCTTTTGCCGTTTTTAGACGGCTCACAGCGTCATGGCTGAAAAAATCCAAACAGCAATAGCAACACAATCTCCACTAAAAAGAAGTGAGCTAGTTTTCAGGTTCACTAGAATTCTTCTTCAGGCCAGATGTTAAGCAAAATACATGGGGTGGGATTTTTTGCTTTGAATTGAGAATTAAGATGAGTTATTGAAAGATGAACTTAAAAAGTTTGGTCGCTGGTTTTTGTATTTGCAGTTGATTTTTTTTTCTAATGGAGCAACATAAAGGGACCCCTGACCATTAGGTCCAGTCATGACCGACTCTGGGGTTGCTGCGCTCATCTTGCTTTATTGGCCGAGGGAGCCAGCGTACAGCTTCCGGGTCATGTGGCCAGCATGACTAAGCCGCTTCTGGTGAACCAGAGCAGCGCACGGAAACACCATTTACCTTCCTACCGGAGTGGTACCTATTTATCTACTTGCACTTTTGATGTGCTTTTGAACTACCTGCATTTTTTCCATTGCCAAGGCAAAAAGAAGGCTCTCTAAAGGGAGAATTGGGCAATAAACCCTCAACTGAATCTTTATAAGGTTCATTTTCTGACCCAGCAAAAATGATGGAAAACTGAATATTTATTAACTGTGCTCACCTCACTTGGCAGAGTATCAAGGTCACCTGATGATGCAGAAAGAAATCAGTGGGAAAATATTACTTCCAGATAAAGAAGGCATAAAAGATTAAACCACTGGCTTCCCAGCTGCTATCACCACCATTCAGAAACCTTCCTCAGGAAAGAAAAAAACACAAAATTATTACAGGATTTTTTTATCTTAATCACAATATTAATTATAATCCTTTTGGAGACTGATCCAAGCTCACCCATAGTTCACTTCACATAGGAACTAGTTTTGGCTACACAACAGTCACAGTGCTCTGCCAGAACGCTCATCCTTTGAGCTTCTTCCTTCGATCTAAATAGAGTTCAGTGTAAAAGCTATGGGGATCAGAAAAATTCCCAGCAACAGGACTTCCAGGTTAGCGCCATCGTCAATGGCGGAGTTCCTCTGACTGGGAGGAACCCGCTCCGTGAAAATCGGGTCTTGCCGCCGCAGCGAAGGCAGAGACCCTTTAAAAATCCCAGACGGAGGAAGCCTGGGAACGTGGGATTCGGCTGACACCAGGAGCGCCTCCCCTACTCGCAGGGAAACCCCTTTTTGGGGATCCGAAGCAACGTGGGGTGAGCGGCGCGGTGTTTTGAATCGACCGCTACTTTTACGGAGTGAAGCCGCACAGCTGTTGCCGGAGAGCGCTGACTTTTTCCTGTGGACAATTGGACTCTAAACAAGTACCCGTGAGTAAAACGGAAAATTGGATTAAGAAACATTTTAATTTGGCACTGAAGCGGGAAGGTTCTAAACAGGAAGTCCGCCTTCCACTTTTTGTAAATAGGGTTTACAAAACTAGAATACAAACTAGGGAGGTGTGAGGAGGTCGAGGAAACAAGCAAATGAAAGATAAGGATATGGAGTATTGGATGTGTGTTTTTTATTGTTGTATTGGTTTTTATGTTTTTTATTTTCCTTTTTTATGTATCGAAATGTATGTCTTGTTGAATTTTTTGTTGTTTTCCTTTTTCCTTTTTTCTGTAATTTCTAAACCTCTAATAAATATCTTTTCCAAAAAGAAAGAAAGAAAGAAAAATTCCCAGCAACATCTCCATCAGTACAATAGGAAGGGAAAGTCATGTTCAAAGTTCTCCACAATGAGATGCTACCTGGAAATATTTAAAAACAAAAACCAATGTACTCAAGCATCAACAAATAGATGTTATACTGGAAAAACAGATATATAATGTATATATAATGGGCTGTTTACACAAATGAAATTCACATACACACACAAAATAGCCAATAGCAGCCTTCCCTCACCTGGCACCCTCCAGAAATTTTTGACTACAACTCCATCCAGCCACAGATTGGAGAAGGTTGGGCAATAGGACTGCGGTTCTGGGCACCACAGTTTAAGGATATTGACGAGCAGGAACGTGTGCAGAGGAGGGTGACCAAGACGATAAAATGGTTTGGAAACCAAGCGTTATGAGGAACAGTTGAAGGAGATGGGTATGCTTAGCCTGGTAAAGAGGAGACTGAGAGGGGATGTGATAGCCATCTTCAAATATCTAAAGGAGGGTTGTTTTCTCCTGCTCTGGAGGCTAGGGCCTGAAGCAATGGCTTCAAGATAGAATCATAGAATCATAGAGTTGGAAGAGACCACAAGGGCCATCGAGTCCAACCCCCTGCCAAACAGGAAACACCATCAGAGCACTCCTGACATATGGTTGTCAAGCCTCTGCTTAAAGACCTCCAAAGGAGGAGACTCCACCACACTCCTTGGCAGCAAATTCCACTGTCGAACAGCTCTTACTGTCAGGAAGTTCTTCCTAATGTTTAGGTGGAATCTTCTTTCTTGTAGTTTGGATCCATTGCCGACTGAACATCAGGAATAATTTTCTGACATTATGGGTTGTTCGACAGCGGGAAGGTCTCCCAACTCCCAGTTTCAGGACCTAGCAGCCATGCCTCTGCCTTCAGGGTGACCTTGGGCCAGTCACACTTCTCTGAAGTCTCTCAGCCCCACTCACCTCACAGAGTGTTTGTTGTGGGGGAGGAAGGGAAAGGAGAATGTTAGCCGCTTTGAGACTCCTTCGGGTAGTGATAAAGCGGGATATCAAATCCAAACTCTTCGTCTCTTCTTCTTCTTCACCAGGGGCAAACGAAGGCTTACCAACACTCGGGGTGGGGCAAACCGCCGCCTGCACACGCATTGCGCTGCTATGTATGACGCATGTGTGGTATCGCTACGTAGGGTGCATGTGTGGTGCCGCTACATACAGCGCATGCGTGCAACAATGCGTATGCATTGTACGTACGTAGCGGTTTGCCACCAGCACCATCCGAGTGCCGTCCGGACGGTGGTGGGATCCTCTTCTCACAGCCGTAGCGACAAACGGAGGATCCTCGACATGCGGCTGTAGTGGCAACAGAGGGATCCCACTGCCTTCTGTATAGTGCTTGGGCAGCACTGGTGGCAAACCGCTATGTACAGTGCATGTGCGGTGTTGCTACATACAGCGCATGCATGTGACACCGCGCATTGTATACCTGAAGGAGCGTCTCCACCCCCATCGTTCAGCCCGGACACTGAGGTCCAGCGCTGAGGGCCTTCTGGAGGTTCCCTCACTGCAAGAACAAGAAGCGAAGTTACAGGGAACCAGGCAGACGGCCTTCTTGGTAGTGGAACGCCCTGTGGAACGCTCCCCCATCAGATGTCAAGGAAATCAACAACTATCTGACTTTTAGAATACATCTGAAGGCCGCACTGTTTAGGGAAGTTTTAAATGTTTGATGTTTTATCATGTTTTTAAATATTCTGTTGAGAGCTACTCAGAGTGGCTGGGGAAATCCAGCCAGATGGGCGGGGTACAAATAATAAATTATTATTATTATTATTATTATTATTATTATTATTATTATTATTCAGGGTTTGGGGGTCTGAGCCATTTAATGATGGTGAAGGTTAATTTCTTGAAGGAGATTCCCAACCCTGTACAAAAAGCCATTCATTCAGAGGGCGCGAGTGCCTAGGCCGGTGTGTTCCCTCGGTTATCACATGCATGCAACTGAACACCCTTGAGATAACTTGTGCCGCTGAAGCTACAGTTAATACGCATGACATTCTCAGGGATTAGGAACATGTTTTGCAAGAGTTATGTTTTCTCAGAAAGCCTGCGCCTAACAGATGGAGGTGAATCCTAACACTTCTATGGCAGCCAACGAAACAGTTATACAATACTGAAACCCAAGTTTTAAACCAATTCAGCTTCCATTTATAATAGTTTGCTTGAAATCAGGGCTGGTTATCACATGCATCCCAGCATCCATGCTCTTGTGGGCAAATATAACTTGTAAAATGGATACGATGTTGAAATGACTTATTGTCAAATGCCAAGATGCCTGGCTGTAGAGATATTGGTATACAGCCCTTTCCTAAAGGTATCTTTGAGCAGAGTGGAAGTTGGGTTAGGTGAGTGGGTAGAGAGTCACCATGTGGATTTGACCCCAATGGGATTAGAGCAAAGGTGTAGAGCAGGGGTGTCTATCCTGCAGCCCTCCAGGAGCTGCTGGACTCCATCAACCCCAGCCAGCACAGCCAACTCCCAGGATGATGGGAGTTGTTGTCCAACAATGTCTGGAAGCTGCAGGTTAGCCACTCCTGATGTATAATGTTAACTAGGTGTCCAAACATCAGTAATTTTGTTCAAAATAGTTGCTTTGGGGTCTACAGCTTCACACAAGTTGTTTAAACCTGCATTTAATATTGCATTGTAACATTGTATTACCACGTTGGAACCCACACTGGGGCATTAGAGGTGAAGGGTGGGATTATTATTATTATTCAGTATTCTTAGATGCCATTATTGGTGCCTTTGGCCCTTGGAAATGCTTGTTAATGACTGACAATTCTGTTCATTTTGCAACCCTCTTAGCCTACAGTTAGCCTCTTAGCCTACGGGACGCGGGTGGCGCTGTGGGTAAAACCTCAGTGCCTTAGAACTTGCTGGTCGCAAGGTCGGCGGTTCGAATCCCCATGGCGGGGTGAGCTCCCGTCGTTCGGTCCCAGCTCCTGCCCACCTAGCAGTTCGAAAGCACCCTTAAGTGCAAGTAGATAAATAGGTACCGCTTTATAGTGGGAAGGTAAACGGCGTTTCTGTGTGCTGCGCTGGTGCTGGCTCGCCAGCTGCAGCTTCGTCACACTGGCCACATGACTTGGAAGTGTCTTCGGACGGCGCTGGCTCACGGCCTCTTGAGCGAGATGAGTGCGCAACCCTAGAGTCGGACACGACTGGCCCGTACGGGAGGGGGTACCTTTACCTAGCCTACAGTTAGACTTCTTTTAGAGTTTGTATAAATGAGATTTATTTCAGTAATACAGAATTTTGCCACTGCAGTCTCAACTCCACTTTTTTCATATTGCATAATAATACACAGTCCTGGCCAAACGTATTTCAATTCACCATCAGTTTTAGCAGCAATTTCCATCACAAGTTCCCTTCTAACACATCAGCAGGCTCCCTTTATTCAGGGTTCTTCATAAAGACTGATATCCTCTGCGATTCCCACAACGAGTAAGAGAATGATCGTGATCAATCATTCTCTCTTTTGGGCTTTCTAGAGTTTCCTGGATACTGTTTAGTAAACTAGACTGTGTGAAATATACTCAGAGTCACAAAGTGATTTCATGCTCTTCATTCAGCTCATAGTGGTGAGGAGGAATGAATGAAAGTCCCCTCAAAGTATCTGCTTTATATACATTATTTACACAATGGGCTGCACATGATTGACTAATTCCGGAATTCTACTGTAAGCCAATCAGGTTGTGGATTCACTTCTATCTGGAGCAGGATTGGGTGGTTCCTGCCAACCAATCATACTGCTGCATTGTTCTAGGACCAATCAGACTGCTGCATTCTGAATCCTATTGTTCTAGGACCAATCAGACTGCTGCAGTTTGGATCCTATTCAACTCAGTACATAACACTGTGCTTCGGGCCAAATTTTCTGGTGCATGCATATGTGTCTTTCCTACATTATCCCTTGAAGCCATGTCCACAGCAAGAATAGATTTATAGTACCATTTTAGGTGCTTTTTTTGAAACAGGTTGCATAGATAGCAGTCATGAGGCACTAGGTGACTTTTAAGAATGGCTGTTATTAGGGAGTGTTCCAGGGGACTTGAGTCCCATGTCTTTTATGACAGGCCCCAGATTTCCCCCTCCCCCTCTTTTAAATGTTTTGTTTTGACTTGGTCTATGAGATGGCTGGATATCAAACAAAAACACATAGCTGGGGAAGCCTTAGCCGCTCACCATCTTTAATTTGCCCAGAAGTGCATTATACATTTATTTATTTTTAAATTGTCTTATGGGCTTTTGCCCTGAGTGCCTAGCAACATCCTGCTTTGGGGGGGGGGCAGTTTCACATGAATCTAAGTTCACAAAATGACTTGAGGTAAATTACAGTGGGAGCATTTTCACTCACCAAGCACTTACCGGTATATCTTATATAGCTCTTTTTCCCAAACAGAAGGAATAACACATTTTTCTTTTCACTGCTGGCCTAAAAAAATGATGGCTTATGGTAATGCCTTCATTGCCACAGCTAGACCTTTATTTTTCAAGGATACTTTCCTGGGCGCCTATTAAATTGATGTTATCAGTTTGATTATTTTGCTCCCAAAATTAGTATAGTGATCTCTTTTTCTGTAGTGGAAAAATATAGCTGTGCAGCTCTCAAATAAGAGCTACTAGGGAGTCATATAAGAGGAGGGAGAACAGTTCTGTCCAAAAAAAGAAAGTCACTAGCTTTCTTGAGACCTAGGAAAGGGGCCATACAAGGGGAAATACAGAATGCCTTGGGGACCCTTGACTATGAGGTGCTAGTGACATGTTTAGATGCTCTAATGGAAGGATTCAAGAGAAATTCAACTTCTTGTTGACAAAGGAATCCCTGATGTAGCATGGGGTAGCTTGCATCACAGCCAAGTTTTATGCCCATTCAAAGATATGGAGTTATGGCCTAGGTATTGTCATGCTTTGATTGATTCATAATAATAAAAAGACATCCCTTCCAGGCTTTCAGAGAAGATAAGATACTGCACAGGAATCCACATCAACACAATTTGACTCAGTACTGGAAAATGTTAATAGCATCCAAAAGAGAAAGATTTGCACTGTAGCAAGATGCCCTACATGTACGCAATGGCTCTTTCTTTCTTTCTTTCTTTCTTTCTTTCTTTCTTTCTTTCCTGTCCTGGACACCACAATCTTCATTTAAAACTGGGGAGAAGATTGTGCCAGCAGAGATTACATACTGCAGCAGTGAAAGCTTGTAAGTTTTTCACTGGTATTTTTGTTTCCTTTAAAATGCATGTTAATGACTCTGACCTTTGGGGTAATTTGATTCTGACATGAGCACCATGGCAGCTGAGCTCCAGGCTGTCATTTTGATATGCGCCAGCAGACTGAAAGCTATTACACTTCCGAAATCAAAGCAGGGCTTTTTTGTACAAAGCCTATTCAGCAGATTTCAAAATGCCCAGTGGTCTTCCCTCTACGTCTCTCATCATCTTCAACTCTTCGCTGGGCCTGGTTCTCAAATCCAGGAGTTGCAGTGCTGGTAGCATAGAAACCAGAAAATGGTTTGTGATATAGTTGGAAGCAGAGCCGGACCTGTTTAACATTTATACTGTGTTTGCATGCTGCCATGCAAACATTGCCCTTGGCATAAATTAGTTTCAATTATGGCCCTATTTTTAGGCTGTCCACCTCACATTTCAAAAGTCAAATAGGTGGGTGAAAGTTTAGCTAGCTGTTCAACAAGGTTAGGAAGAATATCAGTTCTCAACAGGGCCTTCTTACTGTCACTTCAAAAGAGGGAATTTTCTGCAGGTCATAAATGGAAAAGGAGTATCCAAGACATAGCAGAACTGGGCCCAGGCATAATGAGCTCTCCGTTGGTGGGGGTCAGGAGCGCTACAACAAACACATGTCTTGGGATTAAACAGACCACAGGTTCATTGATTATGAATGTCTGTAACTTACCCCTCAAGCGCCCCAGAAAAACTGGGACATCCCATTTCCCCCCGCAAGAGTACAGCGGCCATTTTTGGTTTCTTGATTTCGGGCTGAGATCTCTGGTCTGGGGTCTTGCATGGAATTTTGGATCTGGAAGATGGTGTCCCAGATTTGGACCACGTCATGTTGGAGGGTATGCTGTAGGTTTTGACGTAGGCACTGGGTGTGCATCCTGAATCATCCAGCCTGATGACTGGTTGATTAAGTGTCAGGGTCTGTCCCGGGTTAATGATCTCCCTATGATGTTCATCAAATAGGAGTGACCCCTCACAAGATTACCATCCAAGGGTGTGCTATGGCCCATTGGCCCCCGTTTGGGCACCTGGACAGAAGCACCTCCCCCTGGATCCCTTTAACAGGGTACCCCACTCCATTTGAGAGGGGTGCGGCTCCCACCCCACCCCCCGGCCTTGACTAAGGATCCAAACCAATGCTTTAATTGCCACCCGAATCGACCCTTCCCCACCGGCTCGCCGCCAAACCACTCACATCTGCAACCAATCCCACAGACCATTGTGATTATGCAGCAGCCCAGCTTGTTTGCCGCTTGGTGAGAGGTGCACCCCATCAGGTCTGAACAGGGCCTTGTTACTGAATACATGTGGGCCCTGTAGTGCCTTGCCAGTGCTGACATGCCAAGAGTTCTGACCAAATCATAGTCAGTAGGGGGTGCTTTCCATGAAGTGATGGAAGATCTGCAGTGGCCACAAAGGTGAGGTTGATGCCTTTCTGTTTCCCAGGTCATTCTCACCCAGCAGAATGACCACTGCATCCAGCAGGACTGTAGCCACAATTGGTGCGGTAACACAAGGCATCAGGCTGTCCCATCACATATCTCTCTGGCCCAACCATGTAACTTGGGCCTGGGCTTCCAAACTGAGAAGATGGCCCAATGGTGTTGATGTAGCATGCAGCCTCACCCACTACATGATGCAGATCCACACTTCCCTGCACACCCTGGGGAAAACCATCAACAGAAGAGATTAAGCCCCTGGGTGAACATTACTCTTGTAAGCCGGAGTGCCAGTAGCCCAGAGATTTATTCTGAGCAGGGAAATGTCCCCAACTGAAGGCCATGGTGGCTGACCCTACGCAGATGTAATGGGTAGCATAATACATGGGGTTAAGCCCACAAACAAGGTGTCATGAACTGGTAGGACTCCAAGCAAGGGGAAGAGGATTGCAATAAGGAGTGTAGCCATGGCTGGTACACACCAGGGAAAGGTTGGGGACTTAGGAGGCATTCATGGAACACCAGAGGCCATCAAAGGGACAGCTCATGGGGGCCAGGGGAAGGGGACACAGATGTGCCGCCCTCTCTGTGGAAAGGGCAGGCTCTGAGGCGTCAGGAACAGAGGAAAGTGCATTCTAGGAGACTGAGCCTGGCAAGGGAACACAGCCCAAAATAGTAGACCAGGTAGAGAACATGGGGCTCACTAGATCTAGGAAGAGGTTTGTGGTCAATCAGCTGGATGAGACTCAGGGCAGGTGTGGATCACACACCTCAACAAATGGAGAGACACAGCTGCTCAGCTGGAGCAACTGAGATGCATCAATCAAGTTGGAAAGGGATAAAAGGACCATGACTTGGCTGCTGCAGGAACTCCACCAGACGGTGACTTTGGGACTGACCCCAGGTTTTCTGACCCTGGATCTTCTACTGAGGCAGGAGCCTGGCCTTACTGTTTGACTTTGCTCATTGTATTGGACCTGGACTGGACTGGTATTTGACCTTTTGGACAGTCTGACTACTCTCTAGCGTGGTCCTTGGGACTGTGTGCACCAGCAGGACTTATTTCCAGGGTTCAGGACACAAGGATGGCCTTCCTCAGAACTGCTGCTGATTGGCCTCTAGATAGGTAAGTCCCTCAGTGTGCAAGAGGAGTGGGCCCTGGCCAGAGGGTCTCACACCCAAAAACCTCTAGGTGTCAGACATTGGGCATGGCCCTGAGTGCAGGGAGGCTCTTAAGCAAAGCCCAATTGATCAGCTTTGGACACCCTCACTTGTAGGAATGGCTAGGGAAAATACACATCGCAAGCCAGGAATGCTTGGTGGCCAATGCTGTGGTGGAACTGACTTTCTGGAGTCAGGAGCCAAGGGGCAGCCCCTGCTATTGGGTTTCCTCCCCTTGCAGACTAGCAAGTGTAGATGCAAATCTCAATATGATTGCTAGTAGCTGTTGTTCAGGAATGGACTCCACATTGTTTTACAAATACACAGAGACACTCGGAGCCCAATTATTTCCTGAACAAAGTAACAATTACATTGACTGAACTATGAAAGCAGAGGGGGAAAACAATGGTCCCCCCCCTTCCACCCTCCCCTCACCACAGAAACCAGGCTAGTTTTGCAGAATTAGCTTTCATTTAATTTCCAATCTTCTTTAGTTTTTTAAGTAATCCAATCTTGTGTGAATGTTGAACATCTGCAGATCCCATCGGCTTCAATGAATCCAGCACTTCATACTTGTAAAATTAGATAAACGAAAGTGTGTTTTCACCGGTGGTTTTAACATCGTTAATGTTTTCTTTTAAAAACAAAAACAAAACAAAAACCCTCTCCATCTGGAAGATGCTTCTTAGGAAGATGCTTAACACAATTGAAACCCATAAGGTGCTTAAATGTATTGGATGAATCTAGATGGACATCTAATGTAAATAATTGCTGAAGCTAAAAATAAAAATTTGTTAAGATATAAAATATTCTTTAAAACAATTGGATCAGATTGACAGCCCAAATCCTAGAAATTTTTGTGGGATTCATTCCCAAGAATGTATGCCTGGGCTTCCACTCTTAAGGCTGTAGCATTTCCAAGCTTCAAATGATTCCCCCCCCCCCTTTAGGACTTGAGCCTGTAGGTCCATACACTTAAGTCTGTCCATCTGCTTTGCATTTAATCAAAATGTACTTTCTATAGATGTCTTGATTGTGTGCAGGACAAAAAAGCAAGTACTTCCACAGCTTAAAATAAAACCCAACAAACAAACATTTTATTACTTTTCAAAATCTTATCTCATTATGTTATGTTCTCAGCACTTTTTATATTGGACATTGTGCTGTGAGCCCAATCTGTCCAGTACAACATAAGCCCTCTGAAGTTGAGCTTTCGTGATCTATCTAGGAATGGCTTACTTCTAGGGCTCCACCAGATCACCTATTATTTGAGCATTCACCCTCATTGGATGCATTAGGATACTTTACTGGTGTGGAGCAGCCTCACCTCCACATTCCATCACATACAGAGGCTGCCATTTCCACTGGAAGTGATTGAAGAAAACTTATGGCTCCTACAGTAGAGCAGGGATGGGTGCTACCAGCTGCCTGAGTCCCCAAACCCCCCTCCTTGCTGTCACTGGCCTCTGGGCAGTGGCTCAGACTGGGCCTACAGGAGCAGGACAAGCAAATGGACTGCAGTAACAGTGATGGGAAAAGAAATGTCGGGCTATTCAGGGAGGGACCACCAAAGCTTGGAGCCAACAGTTATCCCTGGGGCAGGTCAATGCTATGAACTTTACAAGCAGAAGTTTCAAAACTGGGCTTAGTCCAATGTACCAGCTTTAGCTGCTGCAGTGCGAAAGGTGTCTAGCGTTACAGCAATGACAGTGGCATCCCACACAAGACATGTCTTGTGTGTCTTACTTGTCTGGAATTTACCAGCAGGCAAGTAGACTGCAGGGGTGTTCTGGTGGTCCTGCTCTCAGGCTTATGAGCAGAGGGGAAGAAGGCATCCCACTCCACTGTCCCTGAAGATCAGCTTTTGGACCTTTCTTGCAAGTGCCATTGCCTTATGAGGCACAGCTGATGGTAAGATACGTGAGGGTTTTTCCCACTGTGGCACCCTGTAACTGCCAGCCCTAAGAAGTTAGATGATCCTCCACTCCGTTTTCCACCAGAAAATGAAGTCGTTTCTCTTTACACAAGCTATTGATTCTGCTGCTACTTAATCTAACTGAGCGATTGTTAATTTAGGTGATTTGTGCTGCTGCTCTTTGATGGTGCTTTTAGTCAGTAAATTGTGTTTTAATGATAGGTTCCTGCTTTTTTATCCTTGTTTAAACATTGTGTATCAGAGTTTTTAGGGGCTAAACAGGCTGGGATATTTGGGATCGCAGGCTTGTTGGTTTTTGAATGTCTGATGTAGATTTTTTCAATTTTGTTGTTCTGTATGGGGCAATGACAATAAAGGTTATCCAGTGGCGTAGCATGGGTTGTCAGCACCCGGGGCAAGGCAAGTAATTTGCGCCCCCTAACCCTAACCCCCAGATGTTGCGCCTGGTGCGGCCGGCCCCCCCTGCACCCCCACGCTACGCCACTGAGGTTATCGTATTGTGTAAACCATCTGGGGAGGGGAAAGTGGGGTATGAAGTTTTCAGGAGCGGACAACACATCAGGGCAATGCCAAGGAGCTGCCCTTCTGACAGTGGCAGTCATGGATGGTTACTGGGGCAGTGGCAAGGGTGGGGCAACAGTATGGAGAGGGCAGGTACATAGCACACACCCCACCATGCTAGACACTCCTGTATTTTCACATGAATGAGAATGCTATTTTCACACTGTGAAGTATCTCTAACACCAAAATAATCTGGTCATGCTGAAATTTGAGGATTGGGTCATACAGCAGCAACAGCACCAGTCAATCCAGGTTGGGATCTCTATTCCCAATCCCCAAAGAGTGGCAGTGCAAATTGCTCAAAAGGAGCAGGAGACTTTGATCATGCCAGCAGTCCCTATGTTCTCACAGTTGCCACTGCAGGTCCTTTGTCTTCTTCCTTCAAGGGATATTTCTTGCTAAAGAGATGATCTGTCTCTTTTCAAAGATAGGAAATCTCGTCAATTTAAAGCATCCCCTCTGGGAAAATTTGTTAGTATGTGCCAAATCCTTTGTTGCACAGGGACTGGGTTGTACCCTGGGAG
Source organism: Podarcis vaucheri (assembly GCF_965113315.1). Classification (NCBI taxonomy): domain Eukaryota; kingdom Metazoa; phylum Chordata; class Lepidosauria; order Squamata; family Lacertidae; genus Podarcis; species Podarcis vaucheri. The sequence goes on along the minus strand of NC_138762.1, from coordinate 35,429,537 downwards.
GCATGAATAATTCACACGTGCCACCTGGCAGGGACTGAGGATTGAAGGGAGATGGTAGCATTGAGACACAACAACCCAGACTCCTTTTCATCCAGTGACTTACTGGCCCTACTCATAGATTCAGCTGAACATCTGAACAGGGCTACTGATTATAAACTCATTCCTGATTCTCAGTTATCTCAGTCTGCATCCTCCCTGCCCTTTCTCTCCCAGCAACTCACAATCACCTCACCTCACGGCATGAAAATACATTTTGCAAAGTTGCCCCTTCCCCCACTGTGAGAACAGAAGGAGAGCCCTGCTGAATCAAAGGAACATCAGGAGTTGTGTGCCTCAGAGATGATGGCTGTCTTTTCTCCTCCCCTAATAGCTCATTCTGTGCGGTGCAGTTCCCTCACCTTCCCTGACACTGAAGGGGCCTCCCCAGAGTTAGGATCTAGAAATGGAGAGGGGAAAGACCCTGAGGGTCATCTAGTCCAACTCCCTGCAATGCATAGCCACCCAATGTCTGCTTAAAAACCTTGTTCCATCTTCCATGTGCCATTTGAAGATGGCTCTCATATCTCCTCTGTCTCCTCTTTTTCAGGTTAAACATAGCCACTTCCGGCCTGCCCAGGAGGTGGGGTTGCGGGCTTCACGCCCACCCCCACGTGGTTTCAGCTCCCGCGAGAACAGGGAATCCCGGCCGCATCTGCCCCCCCCCAGCCAGCCAATCGGCTAGCTGGGGGGGGTGTGGCCTGCCCTATTTAGGGCCGGCACAGAAGGGGCTCGCCCTCTTTTCGCCGGCTAGCCCCCACGTTTTCCCTCCCTCCCTCCCTTTAGATAGGCTTTAGGTTGGTCTCTGACTTTGCTATGGACTTCGGTCTGTCGCCACAAGGGGCATGGTAGGATTTTTTCCCAATTGGCAATTTACAGCCATTTGGTTTTTCGCCTACCTCGTAGTAACTCGTCACAACTCTTCGGCATTGGCGGTAGGCATCAGTAAGAAGGGCTTAAGAGGATGGGGGGGAACACCATCACCTCCCCCCAGTGAGCGAAGGGTGGTCCGTTAAAGGACTCCGGGGGGCGTGGCCCTGTCCGAAGCCTATGGAGGTGTGGGCCAAAGGCACGCCCCCGAGCAGTGACCCGGGGGAGCTCCTAGTCAACGTGCCTCAGCAGGAGACTCCCCCGATATAGTGTTAACCCTTCCCCGTGTCTCCAGCAAATGGGCTGGAGCCAGATAGTCGATAGGACCAATGCCTAAGCCAGTGCCTCTCATTCCTGAATTCAATAAAGTTGTGGCATAATTCACCCATTTAACCTTAAATTATGGTGTCTCGTGTCTTTATTTATCCTGGTGGGGGGGCAGGAACTCGCCACGCAAACCCAACTCCTTCAACCATCCCTCATAAGGCTTGGTTTCCAGACTCTTGATCATCTCTGTCACCCTCCTCTGCACGCGTTCCAGCTTGTCAAAATCCTTCTTAAATCGTGGGGCACAGAACTGGACACAATACTCCAGGTGTGGTCTGACCAAGGTAGAATAGAGCAGGACTACTACTTCCCTTGACACTATACTTCTGTTGATGCAGGCTAGATTGCACCTCTTCCTCCTCCTCCTGAGTCAAGGAAGAGGAGGCCTGTGAGACTTGCAGTGGGAGATTCTCAACAGCTCTGAGTTTGGGGCTTGAGCTGGAGGGCTGTGATCGGAGAGCCAGTGTGGTGTAGTGGTTAAGAGCGGTAGTCTTGTAATCTGGGGAACCGGGTTCCCGTCTCCGCTCCTCCACATGCAGCTGCTGGGTGCCCTTGGGCTAGTCACACTTCTCTGAAGTCTCTCAGCCCCTCTCATCTCACAGAGTGTTTGTTGTGGGGGAGGAAGGGAAAGGAGAATGTTAGCCGCTTTGAGACTCCTTAAAGGGAGTGAAAGGCAGGATATCAAATCAAAACTCTTCTTCTTCTACTACTACTATGGCTTCTTCCTTCTTGTTGACATCCTCAGCAGAGTTCTCTTGGAGGGCCTCACAACTTATCCCATTAAATTGGGTATTATACTATATACAGCTCTGTGTGTGTGTGTGTGTGTGTGTGTGTGAGCATGTGTTTGTTTAGGTATGTGTTTATATATAATTATGAATCAACAAAGCTGACAGCATTTTTGGATCACCATGGGGTTGTGGCTATGGGGACTGTCATGATGAGCTTCTATATGTCAAAATTTACCACTATGCCACTGCCTGGAACAACTTCACAGGGACCCCTTCAGACACAGATTATATTCTCCTCTTCTCAAATTTGTAGTATTTGTACATGCCACCATACGATCTAGGATTAGGATGGGCTACGAAGATATGTCAGTAAATGATTATGAAAATAGTTATGCCCATACTTTGAGACCAACACCATGGTGGTTATAGATTCCAATATCAGCACAGTGCTTATGTCTTAATTGTGTAATTTTGACTGAAATGGGCTCAAAACTTTGGCAATAAAATGATGTAGGCCACCTGAGTGCTTCATGACAACAAAAAGACTGGCTATCAGAACTTTACAAGATCTTAATAAAAGCAAATATCAGGTGTAGACATTGTATTAAAAAAACTGAAAGAAGAAATTCAGTATCACCATTTCAGATGAAAAATATGTGATGTGTGTGTGAACATCCTGAGAAAAAACTGAACAACAACTGTAAGGAAATGTTCAACAAATATCTGGTCTATTCTGGAGATTTAGAAAGCTTAAGGGCATCTTTGCCCATATAAGGTGGGATTACTGTCCAGTTAAAAATTGGACAGTATAAAATAAAAAATAGGAATAAGCAAAGTATCAAAGAGATTTCTGGCTCTGAATTACAATTAAACCCCATAACAAAAGTTACTACAGATGTAGTCTTTTATTCTGCTCGCAAGATGTTGATTGTGGCACACATTTTCACACAATCATTTAACTATTGACCAATGGAAGAGAGATATCTGGGATATCATGGTCATAATTGTGTAAAATCAAAAGTTATAAACAACTATGGGATAGAAGAATCAATTTTTTATCCTGATGTTTATTAATTTCAGTCCAGATAAATCTGTTATTAAGGATATTCTAAGCATTCCATAGGTAATTGTTTGCATGGTACAACATGCAAATGTGAAAACAAATATATATTGGGTACTTCTTAAAAACTAAGTAGTATTTAGCTTTGGCTGATGCATTTGAGGCACATTACAGACACTTGGAGTGTGAATTATGGGGTGGCAAAACAATTTTGTGGTTAATCGAATACACTCCATGAATCATGTTTACTTCATGGCAGATGCAGCTGGAGAATAGCAGACCTATGAATCAGTTGCTGCAGGACATATTTAAGGTCACAGCTTTGAACTTTCTTTGGTATGTTAGGTTGGGTACTATGCATACTATGTAAGACACTAGGAAAACTACTTTCTCATAATCAAGAGAAGGAGACTCTCAGCGCAAGTTGTACTTTGGGAGAACACTTACAAGTCACCCAAAATAGAGAAGAAGGCTCAAACTTGTATAAAATTTGCACATGCTGATTTACATGCATAGAAACTTTTTTTGTTCAGGCAAGATTAAGAAATTTTGTTAAGTACATTTATTTGTTTTTTAAAAAATGTTCACTTTATCTGTATTTTGATCATTTTATTGTGGATATGTAGTTTTAAAAATTTGTTGATATCCTTGGTAAAGGTAAAGGTAAAGGTAAAGGGGCCCCTGACCATTAGGTCCAGTCGTGGCTGACTCTGGGGTTGCAGCACTCATCTCGCTTTATTGGCCGAGGGAGCCGGCGTACAGCTTCCGGGTCATGTGGCCAACATGACTAAGCCGCTTCTGGCAAACCAGAGCAGCGCACAGAAACGCCGTTTACCTTCCCACCAGAGCAGTACCTGTTTATCTACTTGCACTTTGACGTGCTTTCGAACTGGTATTTTCTTATAAATAAGAAACTGGTACTTCAAAGGAATTTTTTTCTTTCTTTTATTAAGTTGTCTACAAATCTTGCTGTTTATACAAAAAGAATTAGTCTAAAGACTATCCTTACAGCATTTCCAAGGCCTTGGCCTTGCTACTTACCTTTGAATTTATTACCACTATTATTAATAATATTAGTAATAGTAATATTTGTAGTGAAAAGCTAAAATTCTCCAGGCACTGTAAAAACACTGAAATAGATAGCTCTGTTTACTGACGAATATAATAGAAAGGGACATCTTTTGCTTTCTGTTATCGTGTTCTGTGGTTGCCATATGTCTGCCATACATTTGTCTAGAGCTGTGGAATGGCTGTCGTCACTGCATACCGTAGGCATTTCTTCAAGAAAAGAAAACGGGCCCAACCTAAACTTCCCTCATCTGGTCTGCATAATCTGCCTGATCTTGGCATTTCTTTCGACAATGGAAAATTGCCTGAATATTTAAGCAAGCATTGTTCTTAGCGAAACATAATGTTCAGCTACTTTGGTTGCCTTAGCAACAGCCACTTCTAAAAATACAAGAGACACAAACCTACAAAGTAAATTGATTTCTATTAAAATGAGGTACAGGAGAAAATGCTTTCCCGTCCCTGTCCCTGACCCTGCACTGCTGCCAAGTTACTAACTTGAGGGCCAATGCTTTGCATAGCTATAAAAGGCATGGGGAAAGTCGTCAAGTTGTATTATTTCTCTTAGCTAGGTTTTAAGGAACAAGACCTGAGACGAGCTTGTCAAGGCAACTGCAGCTCTCAAGACCTGGAAGGTCTTGTTAGAAACCCCAAAATGTGAGTTTCATTATTTGAAAGTAGTCCCCAAGTTTCCCTGACTCCCATTTCTCGTGTTTGTAGAGATGTTTGGAAACATGAAATTGTCAGGAGCTGTGATGCTGAGAAGGCTCTCCTGTAGCTTTGTGCCCCAACCTGCCTGGATGGATGTTTACACTGAAGTGCCCCAGGGCCAGATAACCTACGTACATGCCAGGCTCCAGAACTATAGAAGCAAGAGAGTTTGGGAGGAGAGGGAGAGGAAAAGAGAGGCAGCCAAAGGAAGGAGACAACCAGGCTGTTGATCAAGCAACAAGCTGGACTCCAGACACTCCAAGAAAGTGACAAAGACCCCTTTCCCTTCTCTCCTGGGGCTGTGAACCTGAATAAATAGTATAAAGAAGCCTACAGCCTTCACTAGAGATGGGGGAGTCATAAATCAGCCGCTGCTGAGGTGAGCTTTCTTTCCCCCTCCCCATCCACTAAGTTTCAAGGGCTTCAAGGCCCCCAGGTGGCTTTGCTGAGTAATTGAGGCTCTACCATCTGAGACTTCCCCAATTACCTAGCAAAAGAGGCTGTGACAGTGATGATGGCAGGCGAGTAAGTTTGTTTTTCTATGCTCAAGTTTTCTCAAGAGCCATTTCCTTTTTTTTGAGGAAGGCAGTTTTAGAATAAACGCAACTACATTCCTGCCAGTTTTAATTTGGCGTAAATCATGTGCATAACAACATGTTACCAAAAAAATATGCCAAGCATCCCACTCTTGACATGATTCAGTTATAGAAACCTGAAGCCCTGGACCTAAGTTGATACAGGTGGCAAGGAAGGAAACAACAGAAGCGGGAAAGGTTGCAGGAAGAGTGATGTAAATTGTCTGAACTGAAGCATTACTCAAGGGTTTGCCAGTGCAGTGCCTGCGGGCACCAGTTTGCCCACCAATACCTGTTTTGATACCCATGCAAGGTCCCCAATAATTAATAATAATTCCCCTTTTCTCCATTCAGTTTTGATCGGATGCCATTCTCCTCTCACTTTAATTCTGGGAGGGCAAGAGTAAAGGCAAGGAGAGGGGTCAACATTACTTAGAGACGGGGAGGGGTGGTACTGGCAAGCACTGGAACTGTAATAATATAATGTAGATTTTGCAAAATTCCTGAAAATTTGAGAGATCCATTTTAATTCTGTTAGATATGACTTTTACCCAGTCCTAATGGAAAGTGTGTGTGTGTGTGCGCACGCGCACGCGTTCTTCCTTTCTGCCTGGAGGAGGGAGTATCCTGAGAGAGCAGCAGATGAGAGAGGGAAATAGGGAGGGGCATCCATTGCACTTTCTTAAAATTGCAAATGTTCCCAGGGTAGCTCAGTTGGTAGAGCCTCTTAATCCCAGGGTCATGGGTTTGAGCATCACATTGGGCAAAAGAGTCCTGCATTGCTGTGGGATGAAATAAATGACCTTTGGGGTCCCTTCCAACTCTATAATTCTATGATTTAATCTGTGGTCTCTGTTCTAACCTTTGAGGGAGTAAATAAATAGCACCAAGCTAAAGGACCCAAACTAAACAGGTCCATTCCCACAGAAGGAAAAGGAGACATAAGTACACATCTTGAAGCTGCAACTGACCCTTTGGGGCAGTGGCGTAGCGTGGGGTTGCAGGGGGGGGCCGGCCGCACCGGGCGCAACATCTGGGGGGGGGCGCTTGCACTAGTGGAAGAGACTCGAGTGCTAAAATCCACGGGTTAGGGGGCGCAAATTACTTGCCTTGCCCCGGGTGCTGACAACTCACGCTACGCCACTGCTTTGGGGTATGTTTCTCTACCCAGATAGACTGAGCCCTCAAAAACTGCCCCAGTCATGTGAATGTCTTGCCACCCCACCCCCAGAAGTCGCTGCCCCTTCTGGATACTGTTTTTCCCCTGCATACACACACCCAACTTTTTTTCAAGATGTTTGTCCACACCGGCCTCCCCTGCTCTGTAAAATTGTGGTGTCCTTCAGATGCACTCAGGGGCCGCCAGTGTAATGTCTGTGTTTACCCAGCCTGTCCTTTGACTCTGTTAATTCCCACATAGCAGACACAGTTGCTGTGAACTGTCACCAAGAAGATTCCCACAGAGAACTGCAGTCATCAGAGAAGGTACTAGCAGCCGCCGTTACACAAGGTCTGCCATTTCTGCTACTTTTGTTCTATACTGTTGGTACGGAACTGAGGGGACGAAGATCAAAGAGGTATACAACTGAAAAGGACACAGCAAAGGGCAAGGAAAATGACCCGGGTGCTGGAGAAACTCCCCTATGATTAAAGGTTATAAGGCTGATTGTTGGAAGATTCAATACAGACAAAACGAAGTTGTTCTTCACACAGCACATGATTTAACTATGAAATTGACCACTACACTTCTTATGTTCTGATGAACTCTATGAATTAAGAGTCTAAACTTCTTGATAGCATGCTCAGGCAACCCTACAGGCAAGGAGTATAATTGACTGGGTTCCAGCTAGTCTGGCCCCTTTAACCTTGAAGAATGACTTTCTGTCAAGCTTGGGGGTAGGGGAATTGACTGCAAAGCTGCAATGTTATGGGTTTTTCATGGGTTACCTTATCCCTATGGGATATGAATCAGCCTGAGCAATACTCAGGCAATACATTACAGATGCTGAATGCCAACATGATTTAAGCTTAACCTGAAATAACATGTTAACTGACAGAGCTCTTCAGTCCTATCAACCAGTGAGCTATCTTTATGTGCTCTGTGTTCAAAACATGGCAAAGCCTTTACTCAGGCTCTTTTAAATGTTATTCCCATCAGCAGTTCTGCAGGGGAGGTTTTCCCAAATCCCCTATTGTTAACGAAAATGTCCCTTTGAATGCAGAGATAGAATTGATGTTCTTTTGTATTGTTCTTTTAACATGGGACACTTAACGTTTTTTCCTAACCCCTTTTTATGGAAATTCCCGAGATGATTAGATGCACTTTAGGCTTTTTTTTTTACTCCTTTCCAACCAGAATGCACCCATCCCTTTCAGAATGTGGCTACATTTTCTGGTGCTGCATATAAAACTCACCAGGGACTAAGCTAGATTCAATAGAAGACCTTCCCTCTGCCACAATTGAGCCCTGGCCAAAGGAGGAAATTTTCTGTTTTCTGTGCCTAGCATTCTATAGTATGATACAGTTATTGGTCTTGTTTTGTTGGAATTAGTTTACATTTTTGTAGAAAAGCTTCTCTTTGAATACTGGCCATTGACTACAACAAAGAGATTGATTGGATGACTGATTGATTATCAAGGTTCAATCACACACCACAGCTCCTAAGCTAGATTCAATAGAAGACCTTCCCTCTGCCACAATTGAGCACTGGCCAAAGGAGGAAATTAGAGGAAAGTGCCATGCGTAAATTAGAAGGGACACCTTTACTTTTTGGGACAGCCCCATAGCTACTGTTTAGTAGTACCATAAATTATTTGGCTATTGGGAAGGGTCATAGCTGAGTAGTTGTGTATCTGCAGAAGGCCACAGGTTCAATCCTTGGCATCTCCACATGGGGATGGGAATATTCCTTCTATGAATCCCTGGAGAATTGCTGCCATTCTCTGCATACAATGCTAAGCTAATGGTGAGCCCAATGGTCAGACTCTGGAGAAGACAGCTTTCTGTGTCCCTGAGTTTTTAGAAGGATATGGGTACATATTTGGCTAAAACTGGGGGAATTGTGGGAAGTAGGGTTTATGAAGTCCTTAGCCTCACCCCAAGACTTTTCCCCAATAATTTGAGCACTGAACAAACAGACCTTCAGGAGACACTACTTAAAAAATGGATAGGTTGGAGCACAAACCCTGTCATCTATAAGAACTTCTAGGTCAGACTTGGCTAATCTGTTGGAGCAGTTCAATGCCTCAGACTTCCTTCCTGTAGGAATCCATGATAGGCAAGTAATAATATCTCTGCTTGTATAGCCAGATCTCAGTCTAAAACTCCTAAACAAAAAAAAGTCAGTATTATTCATGGAACATGACATTTCAGAGGCTCCACCAATATAAACACCATCAATTTGTATGCAGTATGTCCTGATGAAGCTAATTTCAGGCTTATGTAGTAAATAAAAATGAAAGCGTAAGCTTCTCCTTCACTGGAAAGAAGATAAACTAGGTTAAGATTCACTAAAAATAATCAAATATAAGAACCGCTTCCTTTTAAAATGCTTCTTTTACTACAAGGATTGAAAAAAATTAATAGAGGTTCTTATATTGACACGAGGATTGTTGTGTGTCTAAAATAATTTAAGGGATCCATATGGAACTTCAGGTCTTCCACCTACACAAACCTTTTGTCAAATCAAAACAAAAGAACTAAACTCTTGAAAGACAGTTATGGAGGGGGGAAATAGGCATCTGGAGCCTGTTACTAGATGCTGTCAAATGGATTTTTGATTAACACTTCCATCAAATTGGCAACACAAATGAAACACGAGCAATTTCAAGAGATGTGATGAGATGTAAGGTGGCGTCATTTTCAGGTTTTTTTCCTTCCAAGAGTTGTCACACACTGGGAACCACAGTGGATGTGACATGTCCCTCATGCCAAGTCCGATCTCATAGCACACAGTTTCATAGAAATCAATGTGACACAAAAACCAAGAAGGAGTTCCCACTTCGGTGAAAGAAATAAATAAACAACCACCATGAAATCCACGGAAACCAATTATGTGACACCAGAAGACGGCCCTGAAGTCAGAACAGATCAGTATCAAATTCAGGATGCATAACTATGCATCAATACAAAAAGAAGACGGAAAATGGAACTGGCTTGCATAAAAATCGAACATTTGCTTGTATAGACAAATAATCAGTGATAATTGCTATAATTTAAATAGAAGTACAATACACACTGGGAGACTTGTCTGCTTTCTCAGTCGGCTGACCAGCTGCTGCTAATGTTGATGTGCAACTTCAGGACTCCTGCACTCTCTTTTTTTATGGTTCCTTACATTTTAATCAGTGGCAGGTGGCACTGTAGTCTAAACCACTGAGCCTAGGGCTTGCCGATCAGAAGGTCGGCGGTTCGAATCCCCGTGACGGGGTGAGCTCCCGTTGCTCAGTCCCTGCTCCTGCCCACCTAGCAGTTTGAAAGCATGTCAAAGTGCAAGTAGATAAATAGGTACTGCTCCGATGGGAAGGTGAACAGCGTTTCTGTGCACTGCTCTGGTTCGCCAGAAGTGGATTAGTCATGCTGGCCACATGACCTGGAAGCTGTACGCCGGATCCCTTGGCCAGTAAAGCAAGATGAGTGCCGCAACCCCAGAGTCGTCCGTGACTGGACCTAATGGTCAGAGGTCCCTTTACCTTTACATTTAAATCAGACTTGGACAGGATAGCCCTCAAATAGAGAACCTGCAAATTAGAGGACTGTCCCTTACAAAGAAGGACACAGCTTCAGAGATGTGGCATGGCTGACACTAGAGAAACAGCAACTGCTTCCAAGTTACAGAACTGGTTCAGGTTTTGGTGGACCCTTGTACATGATGTCTTTTGTCACTTTCCTTCCTTCTCCTCCTCCTCCTCCTCCTCTCCAGTCTTCATGGCTTTCTGCACTGCCCATCGGCTTGCCCTTTTCTTCTGGGCCCCCTTCACGTCGCCACCCAGGAGGGGAAAGCTAGGCAAGTGAATGCTGCTGCTCCTTTCCCCTGCTTCTACCAGCATTCTCTCCCTCAGGGCAGATGAAAGGCAGCAAGGAGGCAGAGGGGCACTAGGACCTAGAGCAGCGGGAGTTGGCAGTAAAGAGGGAATTTTCTGAAAATCTTGATGCCAAGCTTATCGGCACAGCATTGTTGTTGTTTTTCTAATTCCCATCTTAATCTTGGCAAGTAGGAAAGGTTTTTTCCCCTCCCATTCTGCTAAAAATACAAACAATTCTTGCATATTATGCACATTATTGTACACATAATATACACAAATAAACTCCAGCTTTCTTTAAGTACCTGGCACATAAACAGACACACACAACCATGCATAGAACTATATAAAAATATGTCTATATTAGTATGCTTATCAAACTGTGCTGCAGCATGAGACTTGATTTTTTTAGATATATGATATGTATAATAGATATGATTTTTTTGCATAGAATCATAGAGGTGTAGAGTTGGATGGGACCCTGAGGGTCATCTAGTCCAACCCCTTGCAATGTAGGAATCTCAGGTAAAGCATCCATTACAGATGGTCATCCATCCTCTGTTTAAAAACCTCCAAGGAAGGAGAGTCCACCACCTCCCAAGGGAGACCATTCCAGTCTCTATCAGCTCTTATTGTCAGAAGGTCTTTCTGTATGTTTAGTTTGAATCTCCTTTCTTGTAACTTGAAGCCATTGGTTCGAGTCCTACCCTCCAGAGCAGGAGAAAACAAGCTTGCTCCATCTTCCATGTGACAGCCCTTGAGATATTTGAAGAAGGAAATTATATAACGTAACGTAACAATATAAATCATTGCATATAATTAGCCGAGGTTTAAAAAGATGGACAATGCATATGTGGCTTGGATATAACTCAGTGCTTGATGCAAAAGGCAGTCAAATACAAGCAGAGCTTGATCAGGTTTGAACCACTAAAATCCATATATAAACCAATTTACAACAGATCCTTCTGTTTGTTTGTTTTTAATACATTTTTATTAAAATTTCACAAATTTTAAACAAACACAAAAACACAAACAAACACAACACAAATAACAAGTATAGTTTCAGATCCTTATTTTCTTAACATCTTTCCCTGACTTCCCCACACCTCCCCTTCTTGTATTCCAATTCCAATAGTTAGCTCAGCAAGTTCTTATCCCCAGCTTTAACCTTATTATTATTATACTTAATTCATCTTAATTAACCAGTTTTAACTTATAGACCTCAATTTAAACAACAATACTCATTCTTTACACCCTTATCTAAGGTCGACCCAAATTCCCTTCCACGAGTTTCCCAATTTTTATATTAATTACAAAACACAATAACAGAAAGACAACATATAATTATGCACCCTTTGGATTCCAAAACTCTCACCCCCCCTTTCCCGGTTTCGATCCCCAAAGAATGTCCATCAGTCCATCAACTATCAGCCTGGAGATCTCACGTCCGAGGCCCTCAAATCTCTCTCAGTCCCTCTCTGCCGTTTTTTTTGGTAGTCCTTTATATTAGACCTCAAGTCTCGGAGAAGCTCTGTCCCAAAAGGGTCTATATTTCTTCCAACCAGACCTCCATGTTACAAAGTGGAGCCCAAATCTTGTTTCTTGTTGCTTTTAAGTCCAAATGTCCCAAATGTCCCAAAGGCTCCAACTTTCACCTTGATCAAATTTGTAATCCATAGGTCTTCAACTCTCCCCATAGGGAGATCCCTCCATTCTTCATTCTCCAACTCAAACCAAACTCTCATCATCCAGGTCTTGTTTTTCGCATCTATCTTAACAGGCCTCTGGCTCTCCTTTGTCGTCTGCGGCATTACAGCTCCTCCTTCCCACTCCTCTGAAACAGCACATATCTCTTCTTGTTCAGCTGCATAGGTTTCTTGAGTCAAGTCCTTAACACATGAATGCTGAAAGTGTTACAACAGATCCTTCTGTGTCCCTAGTTGGCAGTGGACCTCGGAAGCTGTTGGAATACAAGCAGTGAAGGCCGGTCCATTAGGACAAATGGGACTCTGCCACACAAATCCCAATCTGGCCTCAACCAGCCCCCACCTCCCTGCCTTGTTACTTGCAACCAGTGACTTTTCAGCTCCCTTCTTGGTGTTACTTTCGTAGAACAGGGAGAAAACTTGAATCAGTTGGCTTTACTGGGCTTTGGCTCTGGCTCCACCTACCCTAAGGTTACCAGATTTTTTTAATGAATCCGGGAACACTTTTCAACTTCCTACTAAATAGAGGGATGTTGTCAGGGGACTGATTTGTAAATCCGCGGACTATCCCCGGGAGAGAGAGATAAAACTTTATTCACATTAGCCAATGGCCATAGCAACAGTAAAACATTACAGTATACGCAGAAAAGGAAATTTGATATAAAAGCATAATTTAAAGTCCTGAATCAGCAGTCAGTTAGTGGCCCTTGTTCTGATTGCCCCTGCTATGAAGCTAGCAACCTTTGCTGTTATCTGCTCATTTTGATCTGATAGAAGTAAGGACATTGTGGCAGTGGTTGAGCGCTCTGGGATGGTTAGTATGAGTGGGGTGATGATCTCGTTCCTCAGGTCTTTGTAGAGAGTACAGGACAGGAGGACGTGTGCTGCTGTTTTGGGGCTACCATCTTCACGGGGACGAAGATGTTTCTCAGGCGGGATCTTTTGGAATCAACCCTCAAGTACCTCAGATGGCAAAACATCCAGTCTTGCAAATGTAAAAGCACATCTGTATTTTGGGATAATAAGTTTGTGCAGATATGGAGCCAGAGAATCAAAATGGAGAGGTGGAAACTGAACATACCAAGGGCAGAATTTCCTTATAGTGGCCAGGTTGTTCTGATGCTCGATATCTTTTGGACGTTGACCAATTAGACTGTTTGCTTTAGTGGGGCCCATAGTGAGTAGGTGTTATGGGGATAGGCCACAAGAGTGAAGTTTTTGATAGACGGTTTTAAGCCAGGCACTTTTATGGGAATCTTGAAGTACTAGGAAAATGGGGATGTCTGGTAACCTTAATCTACCCTTGGCCAACCTGTCTTCTGCCCTAGCAGCCACAGGGGTATCAGCCACCACTGATGCCAACGCCTGCCTAGATATGATTATTCCTATTGAGCACCACCATTGCCTTAGCTGTATCATATGGGGGATTTCTGCCAGTCATTCCCATCTCCCTGCTATTGCCTCAGTGCTCCCAAGACACACTTCATATGGAAGTGGGGTAGCCACTCGTGAAGAAGAAGAAAAAGTCTTCACTTATTCTAAGATGGTGGTTTTCACGGCAGTTCATTTGGGCTCCTTATCTTCTTTTGCATATGTGGGATTTGGAGGGGGTATCCTGCTGGTTAATTAGCAGTGCCTGGTATATGATAAGAGGAAAGAAACTACAAGACTGTAGGATGGGGAAACGGGAATACAGAACAGCCAAAGGGGGAAATATCCCTTTTGAAATTGGCCTCCAAAGGTGATTGGAGTTGTGGAGTTTTTTCTCTCCCTCCTTTTTCAAGGCTCAGCTCACGGAAAAGGGCTAAAGAAAATGTAAGTCATAAGGGTTTTTGAGAAATCATTTTTGAGCAGTGAAGTTGGCAACAGTGAATGCAGCATTATAAACCGAATAATGTTTGCACAGTCTTCACACATTGCATAATTTGGCTGGAAATCTAGCAGGTGGCAGCAGCTCATGGAGGGCTGCCAGTTTCCAGTAGGAGGAGCCTTGTTGGAGGTTCCACTTCTTTGGTCTTGCTCTCTTCTAGCTAATTGGTGTTAATTAGCATCTGCTCTTAAAAAATAGCTTTCCCTCAGTTACTGAATGAGGGCTCATTTTACATCCCAGCCAATGCCCTATTCAGGCCTTGTACCATAGGTTCAGACATTATAACAAACCATGGTTTGGTGTTACCTGAGCAAGAGCTGAGAAATCTCAGGCTCATAAGTTCCAGCTTCCTGCTCCCTCTTTCTTCATGCACATCAAAATTTCCTCATTGTAATCCTTGTTTACAACTCTTTCATCCAAACATGCAAACCATGGTTTGTAAACAAGTGCAAACAAGTATTGCAAACCAGGATTAAACTGTGGTTTGCAAGCAATCTCAAGCCATATTTTGTTCTTTCAAGCATAGTTTGCACTGGTGAATGAAAGAGGAAACCATGGTTTGCCATAAACAAGGTTCAGAAGGAGAGAATCTCAGCCAGCTTTGAGAGGTAGAGGAGAAAGAGGAGGGAATTCCAAGCCTGATCAAAATATGCCCAACTGTGGTTTGATGTTAAATCTACACATATCCTATGGAGAATTCATATTCTATGCAAAACTGCATTTTTTAGGCCAGGGACAATTGCTGCTTGAGTCTTGGTGACATGCAATACCCCACAGAAGAAGCACTGCTTCTCAGGAAAGCTAGCAACTAAGGAAAATAACTGCACATTTATTGAATAATAATGCATTCATTCCACACAAAAAAGGAAATGCCAAGCCTAACTCTTTGTGAAAATAATGGTTTGCTTTTAGTTAAGGATACCCACAAAGTTAATATCATTCAAATCCCTCAGGAACGTGTAGTGGATACAGCCTCTGGCTAAATTTGGACAACATTGGAAATATTTCTACTGTTTCCCTCCTTTTGTTTATCTTTCATTTTCTTGCAAGTTAGTATTTTTATATGCTTTTTTACCAGTGAGGGAAGAGGAATTATAGGTCTTGTGGGCTTATTTTGGGTGGTTCAATAAACAATCACTGTCTTTCCCTCCCTCCCTTTTCCCTCCCTTCAATAGCTTTTACAGAACAAGTTTAAAGAAACAGAAGTTCTTTGGAGCCTCTGGGTTTCAAGCAGCCATATATAAACAGGGTCATTTTGAATGTGGTTGCATACATTTTGTATATGAACATGTAGACAAAGGCAATAGTTTTCTGAGTTTAAAATTCCTGTAAAGTCCAATTTCTGCCTGCCTGCCTTCTCTCTCTCTCTCTCCCTCTTTTACAAGTTTCCCTAAAAACATGTCTGCAATAGCTCATTTATTAGACATCCCCTCCCCTTGGTGGGCTAGTTTGACAGGTGGGTATCACCTGATATCACAATGACCTCAGGAGGCCCAACGTAAAACATTTCCTTTGCTGTTGCATCTCGAGAAATGCCAGCAGAAGGGCATCCTTTGCATCATCTGCTTGAATTCAAGCCAGCAATGCAAAGGAATATTTGTTGTGCTTACAGCTGCTCCGCTTCGGAGTTTGAGAGAAGCATGGGCTGGAGGCCCTGATTTTAAGCAATTCTGAGACCCAAATTTGAGCTACATTGTATGATCTGAAAGGCCTCATTCCTCAACAAAGAGGAAATGGCTTTTATCAGCAAATTGAACCTCTTAATTGAGGATGAAAACAGGGTTTTGTCTCCTATTACATGTGTCAAATTAACACAGCAAAGCTAAATCCAAGTTGGTAGCCATCACTACACTTTGCAAGAATGAATTCCATAGTTTAACTTTGCATTGTGTTTCCTGAATCTATCAACATTCAGCTTTCTGTAATCATTCATAGAGAATGAACCATGCACTGTCCCTTTGAAAACAACCAATTTATAGCAGGGTAGTATTTTCCTTTTTCATTCATCTGAATTGCATTCTTACAAACTTTCCCCTGATTACTTAATTGTGAAACAGAAGTGAAACAAATGGAATTTTGTTATTTTGCATACTAGAAATGCATGAAACAAATGAAGCTCATTTTTTTTCAATTGTTTGCTCACAAAATGAATGCACACCTCGAGTTTTTAGACCACCTGTGTGGCACCTCAGTCAGTAATCAACAGACTAAACAATCTGGTAACAAATCCGTTCAGTTCTGAGGAAGTATCCACCATGCGTTTCCTCTCACCAACCGCCTAATAACAGCTGTCAAAAAGTCAAGCTTGCTGTTCACATGATGGCTGACAAGTATGATATCAAAGTCTGACAGAGGGCCGAATTTGTGTCAGAACGCTTAACAATACAAGTTCAGATGTCCGACCTGGATGTCAGCATGGAGAGATTTCAAACCTTGCCAATCCATTGTGGGCATAAGAAGAAGGGACTTAGGGAGGAGCAGAGTGGAGCTACATTTTCTCCAGCTTATGCTTCTAAGAGGTTTTGTAGCATCTTGGGGGCAAAATGTCACTTTAGGACCATGCATTTGTTCACTCACTTCTATGGAGCAGGGCAGGGGAGCAAGATTCTGACTGCTTTCACCTGGCCCTGCATAGGAGCTCCAGGCACCTTGTAAGGGGAACTGCTTCCAAAAGAATTTGGAGGAGGGTAAGGCAAATTTGAAGCTACCAGCATGAGTTTGACCAAACTGCGGGAGGCAGTGGAAGACAGAAGTGCCTGGCATGCTCTGGTCCATGGGGTCACAAAGAGTCGGACACGACTAAACGACTAAACAACAACAAGGCATAAAACATAGGATGGGACTGCTAGCTTTGGGACTGCGTTTGGTTGTGAAGTTATTGGACGCTTTTTACTTGACCTATTGGTGAGCTTTATCCATGCTTAACTAGTTATGTATGTTAAATGAGATCTGGGAGAATTAATGGCATCATCATATGAAGCAAGCTTAGAAAAATCATGCCGGTAAGGAGATTTGCAAAAAAGCACCACTTATGCACAACTTTAGAGGAAAAAGCTCCATTTAATAAAACATCAGGGCTGCGCTCTCATATATGAGTAGAATTATACTGCAGAATTAAAATCAATAGTTAAACTCTATTAGGTGGATATCATTATATCTGGAAATAAGTGAAACTGTACTCATTAAATTGTATGAAGTAAACGGGGCTCTTTTCCTGCATTGCTCACGACTTGTAAAAATTTGTAGGTTGCATCCCAGTTACTCATGCTGAAATGAAATACTGTTGCTGTGGAGGCTGCAGTGGAAGGAAGATTTATGATTATTACTTTTCACTAAACCAGCATCTTTAATTGAAAAATGAGATTTCCTGCTGCATTCACTTTTACTGTGTAGGGGCTTGACGGTGTATGAAATAAGTAATAGAAGAATTGAGACTAATACATTATCACTTGTACCCAGATTTTCTGTGCTGTTGCTTTGAATTTTGCAGCCCCACTAGTCCTTCTAGCAAGAAAATCATTTTGAAAGAATCAAGGGACTCTGACTTGTTTAGATTCCCAAGCCTATTATAACCCCTCAACTTTCCCAGCCATTGTGCCTCCACTTACCTGAGAGTAAGCCTCAATGAATACACTCAGGAAAAGGTGGGTGTTGTCTCTTCCTCAGTTTGCTGCCCCCAGAGCCCTTTGAGAATCCTTCCTGCTACTAAGCTACTAGCAAATGCCAGGGCTATGTTTTGCCACCTGTACTGGCAGGAAGTTTTCAAACTCCTGCCTCCCCCCCCCCTGACTGTGGACCTAGCTAATGCCTTTCATGGTCTTTGTCATATCTGGAGATGCACACAGGCAAACAAACTGGTCATTTCAAAGAAAAATAAATCACAGTTATGCGCAGTGAACAGATTTGGAATTATACAAAATTGAGCCATTTCCCCCTTTTCCCCAAATAAGCTGATGTGAATCACAAATTATATCTCTAGGGATTTGTTGTTGGTTTTCCTTATCACAAATGACTGGCAATGTGGAACTCATTTCCCAGCCACTTACATGAGGCATGCTTTGAACATCTAGCCTCTCTGCTTCGGTGGTGATAAGGTTGCAGAACGAAGCTGGGCCTTCATTTCTTATCAGAACGCCATGGCCAAAGAGGTCTGCAAGGAATTTCCCTGTGGAGTTGCTCAGTTCACTTCCTATTCAGGAGTCCTGAGCCATGACCTATTCCAGAATACTCCATTCCATGCCCGCTCCCACCAAGTAGTTAGCCAGCATTACGCAGGCCCACCCTCATTTATTATTATTTTTTAAAATTAGTGCATTGTTCCTCCTACACCAGCCTACTCAGTCCCCTTCATGGTTTCCAGGAAAGGTTTAAATTCAAGATTGTTTTAGCCTATTCTAGTCATCTGCTGAAATGCTCAAGAGATTTTTTTAAAAAAGAAAAAAATCAACAACAGGTGGCCAAATCAGAAATACTCTTTCAAAAATGTATTTCAAAACAGGATTACGAAAAGATGTAGGCATTTGGAGTCTGTAGATTTGTTATCAGACCCCAGCTGATTTGATCATCACCACCATCATTATGTGGGAAGGACGGGAATCTCTGCTTTCTGAGGGGAATGTGGTTGTCTTATCTCAAGCCATTCTTTGCCAGTGGATGCTCGCAAACATCTTAATCTCACCTCTCCATCTGTTCAATTTTCCTCTTCTCATCTCCTGAAATCCACAGCCATATTTATTTGGCTCACTATTGAGCTATTTTTGAGTTCTTTGCCTTTCAGATGATGCCTTTACAGGTGCCTATGAAACTGCACATCATTTTTGTCATCCATCTTAGGTGCAGAAGCACTGTAGCTCAGTGGTAGAGCAACTGCTTTTCATGCAGAGCGTCCTGAGTTCAATTTTTGGCATCTCCCAATAGGGAGAGAGCTGCTGCTAGTCAGCGTCGGCCATATTAGACTGGATGGGCCAATGAATTTCTATGACCCAGTTAGCCAGCCCTGAACTAAGCTCTGAGTACCTTTCCAGGTGTGCTGGATGAATGCTGAATCTGATGTTGAGCAGAGAAATCGGCATCCTGACAATCTCTGCCTCGGGGGGGGGGGGTGTTTTCCCTAAAAAAAGAAAGTCACCATCTTGTTTGTCTGACTCGCTCAGAGGTTGGCAGCGAGGTGCCCATGGGCCCACCAAAGCCCATAGAGACCTTTCCTGGAACCCACAGGGCCTCCTTCTCCACCCTTCCTCCTGCTGAAATTAGGCCTGAAAAAGCATTTCACAGTAGCCAATATAATCAGTTGCATTGTGTTCTTGCTAGTGTGTTTAGTGTCCCCAACAGTTTTGCCACTTTGCACATGCTAAGATGGTTGGTAACTAACATGATGGCTAGTTGTATTTTGTTTTTCTCTTGGTTTTTGTTAAGTTGTGGGTTGACATAGCAGACGACACAGCAATTTCTCCAAAGCAGCTCTTTATTTTGTAAGCTGGAACAGAACTAAGCTGAGGAGCTCAGTCAGCCTGCTTATATAGAGCTACAGAACAATTGTAACTGTTGCAATGTTCTAAAACTATCCAATCACTGAACGTCACTTTTCGATCCTTCATTTGCATACAAAACTATCCAATCACTGAACGTCACTTTTCGATCCTTCATTTGCATAACTATCTACAGTATCCCCCTGCTGGCCCAGGGTGAGAACTTCAGTACATAACAGTTTTATTGTGTTACTTGTTTGTAAACCACTTTGAAGTGTTTTTTTATAATCAAGCAGTATACAGGTTACATACGCTTCAGGTTACAGACTCCGCTAACCCAGAAATAGTACTTCAGGTTAAGAACTTTGCTTCAGGATGAGAACAGAAATCATGCTCTGGCGGCGCGGCAGCAGCAGGAGGCCCCATTAGCTAAAGTGGTGCTTCAGGTTAAGAACAGTTTCAGGTTAAGAACGGACCTCTGGAACGAATTAAGTACTTAACCCAAGGTACCACTGTATAAATATTATGAAATATATAAACAAGCACCTTCCTTCCTTCCTTTCTTTATTAAAGAGATGAGTGATTTGGAGCCACAGTTCTTCAGCCCAAGGAGACTGCGTTTGTCCACAAACCTCTCTGCTCACTGTGTGTCACTTTGCTAATCAAGATGTGGAGATGAGGGCGGGATCCCTGTTGCCTTTGAGGCCAGAGCCAACTAAAGGAGCCATTTGTAGCCTTCAGGATAAATTACTCCAATATAATATTTTTGCCTCGCATGAACAAAGTCCTTCTAAAAGTCCTACTCATTTTGCCAGGCTTGGCAACTCCTCAGACGGGGGAAAAAAGCATTGTTTAAACTTTCTCTGGCTGGTATCAAAAGCTTAGGGAGGAGAAGAAAGGAATGATTCATACTTGAATTCTGGCTTAGAAGTTATGTTTCTTTTTAAAAAAAAGGAAAAAGAAAAATATTGCAACTTGGACAGCTCCATGGGAATACTAAGGGGGTGTAAGGTGATGGTGGAAGGAGACTGAAAAAGGCTAGATAAGAAAACGTGGCTTCTCTCCCTGCCATTTTGCATTTAGGTTATGAATACCGTTGACCATGGAGATATTCAGGGGCCCCTACCTCCTTCACATTCTTTTCTTTTCAAAGAACTGCTCCAGTACATTTCTCTTCCTATTTTACAAGTCCTACAAAAACAGTGACTTATCTAGCCGTAACCTATTGGGCTTGCCATGGCAACGCTACTGTGCAGCTTAGATAATTTAAATGTTGATTAGACAGAAACCTGAAAGGTCTGGAATTGAAAAGAAAGAACATTGAACAGATATGAAGCAGCAGGCATGGAAAAGTACTGCAGGGTCCTCCATCAACCTCCCCTGCAAGGCATTCACTCCTCTGATTGAATCCAACTGCAGCAGCCTAGCGTCCATGCTGGATCCCTTTTGACTAGTACTAACTTGTCTACTCGCACTGGTTAAATACAGTGGTACCTCGGGTTACATACGCTTCAGGTTACAGACTCCGCTAACCCAGAAATAGTACCTCGGGTCAAAAACTTTGCTTCAGGATGAGAACAAAAATTGTGCTCCGGTGGCACGGCAGCAGCAGGAGGCCCCGTTAGTTAAAGTGGT
This sequence comes from Podarcis vaucheri, assembly GCF_965113315.1. Lineage (NCBI taxonomy): Eukaryota > Metazoa > Chordata > Lepidosauria > Squamata > Lacertidae > Podarcis > Podarcis vaucheri. Next base: position 35,408,458 of record NC_138762.1, on the reverse strand, counting down.
GCATCAGGTTAAGAACAGTTTCAGGTTAAGAACAGACCTCCAAAATGAATTATGTACTTAACTCGAGGAAACCACTGTAGGTGCTTATAGACTGCTGGTGCAGAAGTTTGATAGAGGTGGCAGAGGTGGTTTTAGGGTGGCACATCCAGTGCACTGGCACTGGGCACCACGCTGCAAAAGACACCACAATAATAATGTAGAACGGAGTGTGAAAGTTGGGGGGGGGCGTTAGCATTGCATAGGGTGCCACTGAAATTTGAGAGACCAAATTTAGGAATACAGTGGTAACTTGGTTGTCGAACGGCTTGGCTCCCAAACAAATTGGTACCCGAACACCACAAACCCGGAAGTTTTTCAGAAGCCGAACGTCCAAACATGGCTTCTGCTGTTTCCGATTGGCTGCAGGAAGCTCCTGCAGCCAATCGGAAGCCGCGTCTTGGTTGACAAACGGTTCCAGGAGTCGAACGGACTAAGTTCAACAACCAAGTTACCACTGCATATGAACCAACCTTCCCCAGCCTGATATCTCCAGATATTGTTGTTCTCCAATCTCCCCTTAGCCCCAAACAACAGGAGGAACTCAGTTCTGGTACCTCTCAGGTGGTCACTATTGCCATTTTAATAGAAGGAGGGGGGTCATGGTGAGTTCTGCCACCTCTTTTTCTAGAAAAATAACACTGAAGAGAGTCCAACAACATCGAGAGGGCACCAGGTAGGGGAAGACTGCTGTAATCAAATGGCTGTTAGTGACGATGGCTACATATTACCTCCTATGGTAGGGGCAATATGTCTCTGAACAGCAGGGCTGTGTGCCAAACTGGGCATATTCAGAGGCATCAGTCAAACTGGGTTGAGATTGAACAGATATGAAGATGGGTTGGGCTGGATGGCCCAGAGTGATCTGAGGCTATCAGGGAGCAGGGCATCAGGTGGGAAACTAACAGGAAACCCAAGACCTACCTGATCACCGGCTCCATCTCCCCAGGAGAAGGTAGGAGCCTAGTAGTGCATGGTTCTCCTTCCTGCCTGACACCAACAGGATTGAGGCTTCTGCTCAACACCTGTTGATCCTGTGAGGTTATGGGTGTTCACTGACAAGTGGCTTCCCCACAGAAAAACTACTGGCAAAGGAGCATCCTGCAGAATGGAGACTCCCCTCCCCCCTTCTGGGTATATGTTTAATTTGGGATTGTCCCTTTTTACCTTAATTAAACATGACCCCCACTCCACCCCTAAAAATAAGTTGGGACTGCATCTGTTGGGCCAGGGTGAGCCGGATTGGCAAGGAGGAAGAGATCTGAGTTGTGGGGTGGACCAGGGGGGCTGTGGGCAGCCCTACTGCAAGCTAGTTTCTGAGGAGCACAAGCAGAGAGTGTCATTGTTCTCATGTCCTGCTTCAGACTTCCCAGAGGAAAGTCCAGTTGTTGGTCGCTGTGAGGCTATAAGGCTGGCCTAGATGGTCCCTTCATTTGATTCCACAGGGATCTTCTTCTGTTCATTGCCAAATCTGAAATCTCCCATCGAGGAGTGAAGAATCAGAATGGCACTACTGTCACAGGAATGTCCAGATCAAGAATAACCACTTGTATACTAAATGGGTAGCACATTGTTCCAAAGACACGAACCTGCCTCCTCATGGATGGTCAGGCTCCGTAATTAAACCTGCACCATCTCACTGTCATGAGTTTCGTAGCTGTGAAGCAACATCCATTGTCCCTGAGCATTGGCCAAGCTGACTGGGACTGATGGGAGTTGGAGTTCAGCAACATCAGGAGGGTACCACATTGGGCAAGTGTTATGTACTGAGCTGAATCCTAGAACAATAGGATCCAGAATGCAGCAGTCTGATTGGTCCGCAGGAGCCACCCAATCCAGCTCCAGGTGGAAGTGAATCTGCAACCTGATTGGCCTGCAGGTGCAACCAATCAGGCTCCTGGATGAAGTGAATCAGCAACCTGATTGGCCTACAGGAGCAGCCCGGAATTAGCCAATCACACAGGGCCCATTGGGTAACTAATGTGTATATATAGCTAGATGTTTGGGGAAAAGTTTCATTCATTGCTACTATGAGCTGAAAAAAGAGCATGAAATTCACACTCGACTCTGAGTATATTTCAGGAAGGTGTCATTTGTAAGGAACTTAAAGTGGGAGGGGAAACCTGTATGGAAAAACAGCTGTCATTTTAACTTCATCAACTGTTTCATTAATCGTTTAAAAGCATTATCCATAATTCAGACTGAAACCATGTTTCCCTAGAGACATTGAGTCGTCTTGACTTGTTTATTCTTCAGTAGTACACAGAGTCTAATTGTCTGTGCAGCTTTACTAAATCAAGATTGGGAACGTACGATGTGCAATTTGCAAGCCTGCACTTGGTTGCTTGTAGTGAATAAATATCCCCTCTAGGTGGCTAGGAAGCTTTGCAGAACTTAGGCCACTCTCTCCGTAAATACAGCTACTGATGTGCTGACAATAAAATAAAAATATTTGGGCAAGTGGACTCATTACTTTCGTGAAGGGCTAACGAGAAGAGAAGCCTCGTTATGACCCATAGTGGGCAGGACTTCACATTCTTCCTATACCTATAGGATGATAGTCATCCAAGTGAGGGGTGTCTGTCAAACTGTCTCCTGCTTTAAAGGAGAATACAAAGTCCTCCCTATCTTTAGCCAAGAATAAGAATAAGAATTTATTTATATGCCACCCATCTGACTGGGTTGCCCCAGCCACTCTGGCCGGCTTCCAATAAATTCAAAGATCAAACATCAAAAACAGTAAAACATCAGATATTTAAAGCTTCCCTATACAGGGCTGCCATCAGATGTCTTCTAAAAGTCAGATAGTTGTTTATTTCCTTGACATCTGATGGGAGGGCGTTCCACCACTACCGAGAAGGCCCTCTGCCTGGTTCCCTGTAATCTCACCTCTCACAGTGAGGGAACCACCAGAAGGCCCTTGGAGCTGGACCTCAGGCTGAACGATGGGGGTGGAGATGCTCCTTCAGGTATATAGGTATACAGTCATTATTTTTATAGAGGATTATCTTGCCAGTAGCCCTCTTCTAAACCTTATTATTTATTTTAGCCCTTTTGGGGAGTTTGGTGAGCCAAAAGGCAGGGACATCTCATCAGTAATAAAAGCACACTTGTTGTTGAGGTATTCAGCCTTGCTGCTCTTCTAAGCATTTTGACTCCAGTTATTTTCACTTTGCCTGGGAAAAGCTAAGCATGACTCTTAGAACAGCTGGAGCAAGAAAGCTTTCCTTTGTACATGCTGACCTTGATTGAAATTTCGTAATGTGTTATATTAGGGGAAGTTGCTTGCAAAAATACGTACCTTTGTCAAAGCCACATATAAAATGTGATTATTTGGAGAAATTTGCACTAAAATGCTGAGAGGTTTTCTGGAGGATTTAAAGAAAAAAGTAATGTAAATTCCTGGAGAAATATAGGGAACCGAATTAAAGATTGGAAAAAGGAGAAACTGAGATAATCAGAATTGACAGATTCATCCATCCCTAGCCTCAGGTAGCAAAATGTATTGGGCTTGCCCTTGTACTCATGCTTCTACTGCTGCTACCAACATATAGTGATCTCATTTCCCTGTGAAATGCCCTCCCATCAGATGTCAAGGAGATAAAGAACTACACAATTTTTAGAAGACATCTGAAGGCAGTCCTGTATCGGGAAGTTTTTAACGTTCAATGTTTTATTATGGTTTTTATATTCTGCTGGAAGCCGTCCAGAGTGGCTGGGGAAACCCAGCCAGATGGGCGAGATGATGATGATGATGATGATTTTAGTAATTAGGCTCCATTTCTTTGTTTGGCATCCCTTCCTTCCATTTGGTTCCTTCTAAGTCAACCTGCCCCAGCTGTAACCAAGCTCCAGGTCTAATTTAGGTGCTCTTTGCTTAACCAGTCCTTTTCCATCATATAAGAGTCCACACTGTAATCAATATTTATTTTATTTTCTTATAATTAAGCTGAATATTATTTTGATTGTAAGCTTTGTTTGGTACTCCGGGTACTAATTCTCCCATATACTTGTGTAAAGTTTAACCCATAGTCATGCGCCATGACTCTGGAATAAAGATCCCATTACACATCAGTGTTTACTTCATGTTTGTATGTCACCTGTGACTAAGAGCATGGAGTTGTAATCTTTTTGTGATGAGGGAGGACTGCAAAATGGGACAAAAGTTTTCCCTCCCTAAATGAAGGCAGGAAGCATCTGAATTGGCTTCATGTGGTCAAATCTGAAAGGTAACATATCTTGTCCATTCAGAGTGAGGCCATGATTCATTGTCCTTCCTCTGAACTAGCTTTGGAACATCATCATATAGCCACAACTGATTGACTGGGGTTACCTGGAGAGAGAGAAAATGTGGGGAAGAGGGATGAAATGGTGTCAAAGGACCAGTAGAGAACAACTGTGGAAATGCCTCCATTCAAGGGTTTGGAAGGGGGTGTTGCAGGCCCTCTGGAAGCAAAACATTCAACACAGACCTATGTTATCTAACATGAAGTAGTATAAAAACTCAGCAAAGACAGGCTAGGGAATTTCTCTGGACTTGGAACTATGCACCACCATTTGTGTGAGTGTCCTTTCAGACATACGGATCAACTGAGCTGATGAATAAAGCAGCTGTACAGCAGACAGCTATGCTGTAATTAAGTGTGTTGGGATGTATAATTTATGCTGTAACATTTTACGAGCATTGTTTTCACTTCTTCTCTTTCAATCTCAGCAGAAATTCACTCAAATGCATCTACCAATGCCCATTGGTAGAACCTCTGCTCCTGTTCCATTTTGTTATCTAATGGCTCCTATTTTGCCGTGGAACAAAGTCACCTTAGATATGATTGCTTAAGCATCTCCAGCAAGGAGGCTGAATGTTGGCAGTAGCAAGCTAGTGAAAACAGGGCCTCTTTTGTTACAAATCCCTACGGGGAAATGCCTTTTACGGTAATCTCATATAGTTTTTTCCTTCCTAATCTTTAATCTCTGCAATCAGCATCTTGGGCAATTTCTTTTTATCATTCAATAAATTAATAATAAGCAGCAGAAGGAGCCAAATTGTGTATTTAAAGTTTTGTGTTCAGTTTTCTCCTCGCTGAGATGCAATCTCACACTGTGAGAATTGCTAGAGCACAAGCATAGTCTGGAGGAAATCTTGGGACAAGTGTAGAGCCATGAAAAATGTTCAGTGTGCCCCATAGGTTATCAATATCAGCAGATAGTTGTGCTGCTGAAGCCAGGTGTAATTTTGCTGGGGGGGATTTATGGACCTTAATATCCAGTATATTCAGAATGATTTATTGTGTTTCTAATAAGGGCAGGCAAAATCCTTCTGTTCTTTAGCTAGAAATCTATCAAAGTTCCATCTGTACCAAAATGGTTTGATGGGAGGTATTGGTAAGGAAGAAAAATTCATTGCAGCAGCTTAAGAGAAATGTGAATCCCTGGATAGCTCAGTTGGTTAGAGCATGCTGCTGAAAATGCAAGGTTGCAGGTTTGATCTAGGGGATTGGACCAAATGATCCTCAGGGGCACTTCCAATTCTATTATTCTACCCTGGCATGGCTGCTTCCTTAGAAACTTGGCTCTCCATTCTAAATCTTGTTAAAGCTCAGCTTTCCCAACCTTGTTCCTTCCAGATGTTTTGAAACGATAGCAGTTGTAGGAAATCTCCAACCACCAGATCCGCATTAATTCTCCTGTCTACTTTTAACCCCACCACTTGCATGTGGCTCTCAGAATACCCAGAAGGAAAATCAGCCTGGAAAGGTTTCTCACTCCTAGTTTGACTAAAAGTGTTTGGGATTGATTGATTGATGATTGATTGATTGATTGATTGATTTGCCAGTCCTCTTTACCTATTGCAGCCCTTGCCATATCCCACTGTTCAGTGGGGAAGTCCCCCAACCCTCAGGAACAGCTTTTGAGAGGGATCTGGGGGCTTAGGTGGGTAGAAGAGAAGAAGAAGAGAAGTTTGGATTTGATATCCTGCTTTATCACTACCCTTGGGCGTCTCAAAGCGGCTAACATTCTCCTTTCCCTTCCTCCCCCATAACAAACACTCTGTGGGGTGAGTGGGGCTGAGAGACTTCAAAGAAGTGTGGCTAGCCCAAGGTCACCCAGCAGCTGCATATGGAAGAGCGGAGACGTGAACCCGGTTCCCCAGATTACGAGTCTACTGCTCTTAACCACTACACCACCCTGGGGGGTAAATGAAAGCTGGGTGCCTGGCTTACATGCAGCAGCGACTTGGTTCTGTTGGTGTGTTTGCACCATGCTGACATCACCACCCCTTCCCTCCCATTACCTCCTGGTAAGCAGCAGTGACACAACCAACTGGAGGTCAGGTGCCCCACCATTCCATCCCCTACAGCTCACATGAGCAGCAGCAGCAGCAGCATTTTCTGCCAAAGCATTCTTTGGAGTTCGATTCAGGGGACAGAAATTAAAAACAAAAGAAAGGGCATGTGTGTCAACTTTTGGGCCCTGTAAAGAAGCTTCTTGAAGCAGCCAAAGCAGACAAGGGAGGAGAGAGGAAAGTGCAGAGAAAATGTACACAAACAACCTGTCAAGAGAGGCCATGTTTACAATGTGCTGCATTCAGCAAACTCAGCTTTTGTGCAGTTATTTCCTTGATGTTCTTGACAGCTGATTCATTGTTATTGCTCTCAGCTCGTCAAGAACTAACGAGTGAGAAAGTAGCACTCGGGAGTCCCCTCTGCCAGCGACCACCCACCCGGAAGTGGCTCCCTAGTGCAGTCAAGGGGGCTTGCAGTCAACACTGATCAACTGAGTGGCGCTGCCACTGAGCCTCTCTTTGCTTGCTGTGCCTGCAAACGGACTTCAAATGGACTTTGGAGAGATGGCCAACCTTGCCCACCTGTCAAAATTGACCTGCAGTGGGGTGGGGGAATTAAGGATCCAGTCCACCCCATTCCTACACTAGGAGCCACAAGCAGGGAGTGAATGCACCAGGGTCTGGCTCCTGATTTGTTCATGAGACTGAGTTGGGAGCCAGCATTACAAACCTACCACGTTTCTTTGGGATGTAATGATTGTGCAGCCTTGTTCCTTTAATTCACATTATTTGCTCATAGTGTCACCACCCCAGGCTGGCAGATCTCCTGACTGGTTTCCTTTTAGGCTTCCTGCCAGTTCAGTTCTGGGGAGCTCTTCAATCCAGTTGAATTGTGTTGTTTGTATGGCACAGATTTAGCCTCTGCGGGAGGCGGGGTGCCTAGAAAAGAAAAAAGCCCTCTTGCTTCTATGCTGCCCTTTGTTTTCCACCACCATATTGTTCATTTATACAAGTTCTCTTTGTTCCTTGCATCAAGGCGGTACATGGGAGGATGTTTTTCACAGAAGGGGGGAAACACATCGGAAAACAAGATTCCTTTCAAAAGATAAGTGCACACGCTATAAAGCAGACCTTTTTGTGGCTTTCAGACCTTCTACACAAATGGCAATGTCAAGACGGCTGAAATGGAGGGCAAATGTAGCCAAAGAAAGACAAGGGAACATAGAAATGCGAGTTGGCAAAGGAAAGATATGGACCATTGCAGTTTCGAATCGTTACTAGAGAAATTTCTACCAAGGACTGTGGTTAAATCAGGTGTTGAATGCATAGAGGCCCAAATGCCAGTAAACACTGAATCATAGAGTTGGAAGGGAATGCAGGAATCTCAACTAAAGCATCCATGGCAGGTGACCATCCAACCTCTGATAAAAATTTCCAATGAAGAAGAGTCCACTACCCTCTGAGGGAGTCTGTTCCACTGTCAAGCAGCTCTTACCATCAGGAAGTTCTTCCTGATGCTTAGTTGGAATCTTCTGTCTTTTCCCTTTTCCCTTGAATCCATTGGTTCAGGTCCTGCTCTCTGGAGCAGGAGAAAACAAGCTTGCTCCATGTTCCACGTGACATTTCATGCGACGTTTAGATGAAGGTGGCTATCATATCTCCTCACAGTCTCCTCTTTTCCAGGCTAAACGTACCCAACTCCCTCAACCATTCTTCATAAGATTTGGTTTCCAGACCCTTCATCATCTTGGTTGCCCGCCTCTGCACATGTTCCAGCTTGTCAATATCCTTCTTAAATTGTGGCACCCAGAACTGGACACAGTATTCCAGGTGTGGTCTGACCAAGGCAGAATAGAGTGGTACTATTACTATTATTTCCTTTCATCTGGACACTATGATTTTCATGATGCAGCGTTTTTTGCTGCTGCATTACACTATCGACTCATGTTAAGCTTGTGGTCTACTAAGACCCCTAGATCCTTTTCACATGTACTACTGGCAAGCCAGGTGTCCCCCATCTTATATTTGTGCAGCTGGTTATTCCTGGCTAAGTGCAGAATCTTATACTTGTCCATATTGAAATTTATTTTGTTAGTTTTGGCCCAGTTTTCCAATCTGTTAAGGTCATATTGAATCCCAACTTTTCTGCAAAAATACCGTGGGGGACTTTGTCAAAAGCCTTAATGAAATCAAGACACACTACATTCACATCATTCCCCTGATCCACCAAGGTTTATCAAAAAAAGAAATGATATTTGTCTTTCCTAACTTGTTTCTGAGAAACCCATGTTGGGTCTTAGTAATCACAGCATCCTTTTCTAAGTGCTCACAGATCAAACATTTAATGATCTGTTCTAGGACCTTTCCTGGTATCAACATCAAGCTGACTTTGTTACCTGGGTCTTCATTTCCGCCTTTTTAAAGATGGGGACAACATTTGTCCTTAATTAGCCCTTAACATTTGCTGATTCCAGGGGATTTAGAAATAGCAGTAGGATTCTGAATTACCACAATCTCAGCCCTACTTAATATTGGATCTCTTGCTCCGGCCATTTTTTTTTAATATTGTGAAAGGTTTCAATAGTATGATAAGAGATATAAACTTGAATAAGCCTGTATTCAAGGATTTATTATAGACCTTTATTCACTCTTACATACTAGCAATATTGAATATGAACCTACATAATTGAAACTTTGGTGTGCTAAATAGCAGTCTTTTAAAAGCAGAATAGGCTTAAGAGAAACAGATATCCTGTTTCATTTCAATCATGGTGAACCAAAGAATTGCACTGGCTACCACTCAGGTTATACTCTATGCTTCTGTGGATTTTTAAACCTTGGCTTATTAAAATACCATGTTCAGATTCATTTTGTGTGGATAGAATGTGAGAAGCTGTGTGTGAGAGAGAGTGAAAGAGAGGTTTTGGGTTCTTTGATTTTTAATAAATTTTCAAGGCTGAAGAAATAAAAGATTACATAGGTTCATGTTGAAATGAGCACCAAACTGTATTTTCCGCCCATCTCTTGTTTTAGCAGAAAGGCAACCAAATTGGGGGGGGGGCATCAGTCATGATATTCAACTGAGTGACTTCAAGTAACTTGCTGTCTCTCAGCCTAACCTTACTATCTCACAGAGGGATTGTGATAAAGAGCTCCTCTGAGCTATTTTGAACTAAAGGTGGGATACAAATAACAATACTCATGTTCTCCTCAGTCTTCAAAGTAAATTATACAGGAGTTTCCCCAATTGCCATCTCCCTATAGGAGGAAGAATCCATTTGCTAGGATTGCATCTCTGTAGCATAATATCTGTTACCTCAAGCTCAATGGTTCCAATTCTCTGTTCAAAGAGACTCACATTTTGAAAATCCAAAATATATTAGAGGAACCAATACATCTGACAGACTGGGATTCATTTCTCAGGATATGAATGTCCACTTAATGGAAAGAAGGGGAAAGTGTGTGGTACAATCGCCTGGAAGGGTTTAAAAACAAATGCCACTCCACTTTGCTCCATAACTCACATTGATGCAATAGGGCACGAAAGTATAAATGTTATTGACACATGATATTTGGAAACAGGAAATCTTTTTGGGGAGGAAAATGCTGAGTCCTTTGATGAAGGAGAGAGAAACCGGTTTAGCTAACCTTGATTGCTCAATCCCATATCCTATATGCATCGTAGGACATTTCACAGCCATAATGGATGGTGAGCTGCCTTCTATCACTGGTCCAACTAGTGCCATGTTGTCCACACTAACTGGCAGTGGCTCTCCAGGGTGTCAGGAAGGGGACACTCCCAGCTCTACCTGAAAAAGCTGGGATTGAACCTGAGACCTTCTGCATGCAAAGGAAATGTTCTACCACTGAGCTAAGGGCCTTCCCTTGATGTGACCGGTATCCCTTCCTTTCCATTTCACATTTCATGGAATGTCAAGGACCAACAGGGTCTCTTCCCAACCGAATGCCCAAGGTGCCAAGATGAACTTCTGAGTGAGCCTCATAGCCAAACTGCATACGGTGTTAGTCACACGCTTAAACAAGTGTGCCTAACCTGGCCTTTTTAAATTATTTGGGAGGAAAAACAACCGCAAGGGCTAATCCAGAAAGTGCTCCAAATCTCATGTTTGTCTACTTGTTCTGTTGTGAAATTGGGAGAACACACTCTGAGCTCTGAACATGCCCAGAGGTAAAGTTATTCCAGTTTTCTTCTTTAAAGCTCCATTCTGAAATAATGTTTGTTTGTTTGCTCTTTATTGGAGGGCAGGGGCAAACGCACAGCAAGAATGACAAGTCCCAATGACAAATCCACAATGATTTTTCAACAAAGGAATGGGAGTTTAGTGTCTAGGAGAAGGCAGACTAATGTTGAGATGTTAGTGCTGGCCCTATGAACAGTTGCTTCAACACAGAAGATTCTGCCATTAATTAAAATAACATAGTTTTGTGGCACCTGTGAGAGTAACGATTTTTTTATGGCATAAGCTTTCATGGACTACAGTTTGCTTCATCAAATGTACTAAGTGTTATTTGCAACTGAGGAAAACACTTCATGCCTCCAGTGAAATGGGCTGTAGTCCACGAAAGCTTATGCCATAAAATGTTTATGTGTACACCTCTGGAAATTGCCATTAAACAGTAATCAAACTATGTAATCTTATGCATGTCTTCGCACTGTGTTCAATCCTGGTAGGGATTGATGAATCTGTCAATTGCAGTTTCTCTTCTTTTTCATTCTTCACTTTGGTTCTCTGCAATTTTTTAAAAAGTCCTCATGAAAATTTGTCAGCATTTTAGCGCAACCTTCTCCTAATGTGCCACATTTTTTAATGCAATTTTGCCTGATAAACACATTTTGCAAGCAATTTCCCACATAATATTGTTACATGTCACCCCAATCTCTACAGCAGTGCAAGATTCCAGGTGTTCTTACCAAGGGTCTGTTTTTCCTTTTGGATAAATGAGGCACAGTAGGGACTGTGGTGTCGTTGAGGCATATGGTTCATGTACACATATATAAAACCTGAGCATACAGTGAAGGGGTGTACAGCATTACACTCCAAGAGGTTCCGGCTTTTTCCATAAGCTGGGATTTTAACAGATCCCAAACGTTGCTCTCTGACTCTCTCTATAGCCCACTGCTTACTGACTCCATTGCTTAACTCCTAAAGTCCATAAACTCTGGCCTTTTCTAACACAGGGAGAGGAGCCATTCTTTTGATCCTTTGCCATGCTAACAGATCATTGCCCCAGGCTATCACCTCCAAAGAAATTAAAAATGTAAAGGTAAAGGACTCCTGACAGTTAAGTCCAGTCGTGAACAACTCTGGGGTTGCTGTGCTCATCTTGCTTTACTGGCCGAGGGAGCCGATGTTTGTCCGCAGACAGTTTTTCCGGGTCATGTGCCAAGCATGACTAAGCCGCTTCTGGCGAAACCAGAGCAGCTCACGTAAAGGCCATTTACCTTCCCACTGGAACGGTACCTATTTATCTACTTGCACTTTGATGTGCTTTTGAACTGCTAGGTGGGCAGGAGCTGGGACCGAGCAACGGGAGCTTACCCCATCGCGGGGATTCAAACTGCCAACCTCCTGATCGGCAAGCCCTAGGCTAAGTGGTTTAGACCACAGCGCAACCCGCATCCCTTCCTAAGGAAATTAGTTTGCCTTAATTAGCTCTTATATCACAGGACACACCAGCTTGGCTTAATCAATCCTTAACACATTCTAATTCCAGAGGATTTAGAAACATCTAATACACAGGCTTAAATGCACACAGGTCTAGATTCTAAGGCATAAGAGCGTGACACACAGTTTTAACACACAAACCTCAATTAAGTTCTAGCACCTATTGGTAACTTGAATTTAGCAGAAGTCAAGCACCCGCAAACTCATAACAATATATTTCCCCATAACAAATACATTATTGTACATATTATTTGATTGACAAACCATATCATAAAATTCAATGAAGTGCATATTGTGAAGATTAGCTGTGTTTTGATTTGCATAATGTTTTGGAAAGCTGGGTCATTTTGTGTCAAAATCAACCTGAATCAAATTTCACTTCCATCACTACCTCCTAGTTAGTGTGTTCAGGACTGCAGCCTGTTTTCACACATGATCCATCAAATCCCCTTTTCATCTTTTCTCGCACTATTTATATGATTGTCTGGCCATGATTATTCTTTATGCTGAAGGGAAGGTATGGAGTGCTTGTATAGCAAATATGAATTCTGGGCAATTTTTTTTACACTTTTACGGTTGCATTGAAGAGTTTCTTTTACTCTCCCTTGTGACAATGTCCCTCTTTGTGGCATGAGCTTTTGTAGGTGACAGCCCACTCACTTCATCAGACACCGAAGGAGGCGCAAGATTTCTTAGCAGTTACTGGACTTCAGCAGATGAATCTTGTGACATAATAAAAATTCTTGCCTTTGATCTCACAGATAGCCAAGTTAGCTTCCAGTAAAGAATTGGCTGTACTTGGTTGGGCTAAAGTCTACACTTGGGAAAAGAACTGGCTCAGTATCAGTTCCTTTTGTTAATGATTTTTAAAGTGCATTGGAATGGCAGGCCTGTTAGATGGACCTCGGTTCCTATGGTTATAAGGAAATAAATGTTCAACGCATGCCTTGGACTCATTGGCACCCTCGGTTTTCTGATCAGAGATCCAGCAATGCAGGAGCCAAGGAATGTTCGATTTTTCACAGCATCGCCTCCCATGTTTACACAACGTATTTTAGCACGTTTACCATTGTTTCATTAACTAGCATTTTAGTTACTGTTCACACTGCTCTGTATTCTGTCTTGGCTTAACATCAGCCCCTGTATCTGCACTTTCCCCACTACCACTCCCTTTAAAACCTAAGAATAGTCCAGTATCCTGTTCTCACAGTGGGCAACCAGAGGCCTGTGAGAAACCAGGGAGCAGAAAACGAGCACATGAGCACTATCCCCTCCAGTTGTTTCCAGCGACTGGTACTTGGAGGAATTGCTCCCTCCAACTGTGGAGGTAAGAGCATCAATGCCATGGCTAGTAGCCCTCAATAGCCCTCTCTTCCATGAATTTGTCCAATCCTCTTTTAAAGCCATCCAAGTTGGGGGCCATTAATGCCTCCAGGAAGAGTGAATTCCAGAGTTTAACTATGCATTGCGTGAAGAAGTGCTTTATTTTATCTGTCCTAAATCTTGCAACATTCAACTTCCTTGGATGTCAGTGAGTTGAGAGAAAATTACTATCCACCTTCTCAATGCCATGCATAATTTTATAAACTTCTACAGTGATAGCTCGCTTTTCGAACATCTCTGTTGACGAACATTTTGGTAAACCCGGAAGTAAATGCTTCGGTTTTCGAACGTGCCTCGGAAGTCGAACCGGAAACGTGGCTTCCGTATTGAATTTTCAGTTTTTGAACATTTCGGGACTTGAACAGTCTTCCAAAATGGATTACAGTAGTGCCCCCCAAGACGAATGCCTCGCAAGACGGAAAACCCGCTAGACGAAAGGGTTTTCCGTTTTTGAGCTGCTTCGCAAGACAATTTTCCCTATGGGCTTGCTTTGCAAGACGAAAACGTCTTGCGAGTGTTCCGATTTTCCCCCCCTTTCCCCCCTTTTTCTAAGCCGCTAAGCCGCTAATAGCCTTTTAGCCGCTAATCCGCTAAGCCTTTAATAGCCGCTAAACCGCTAATAGCGCTAATCTGCTAATCCGCTAATCCGCTAATAGGGTTGCTTCGCAAGACAAAAAAAACGCTAGACGAAGAGACTCGCGGAATGGATTAATTTCGTCTTGCGAGGCACCACTGTACATTCGAAAATCAAGGTACCACTGTATTATGTCGCCTCTCACTCTCCTCTTCTCTGAACTAAAAAGTCCCAAATGCTGCAGCCTTTCTTCATCCCATCAGCACACCTGTGTCAACACTGCAAGCCAGGAGAGAACTCTACGGCTGCAATTCTATATTACCCGGAAGTAAATCCCGTTCAGCTCAGTGGACCTTGCTTTTGAGTCGGCACGTCAACCCAGTCAGAAACAGGGGAGTTGTTCTTTCTTTAACGCTTGCCAAGAAAGCTTATAAATAAATACTGAGTCAATTCTGAATTGACTCAGTCAAGGCGAATTCACCCGTTATTAATCAAAGCATGACATGAAATACAGTAGATTTCCTGAGTTGAGTCAGAAGTGTGGGACTATGGAAGAAATGTCAACCAGAGAACCACATATCTAATGTTCAAGAACCAGGGCTTTCTGAATAAGATGCAGAAATGTACGTCTCGGCTCTTGGATCCTTTGGGACACAAGCCAGTTTTCTGCTAAAGTGCAAGAAAAGTCACTGTTGGACAGCACTAAACAAAACATCAGTCTTCATTACTTTGGAGAATTTGGATTTAAGTCAGATACTGGTTTCCTATAAGAATTACACCAGGTCAGTAGGTCTAACTCAGTGAGGGGATGGTGAGGGGAGCGGGGGGAGTCAGTGCACAGGAAACAGAGGGGAAAGACCATAATAATAATAATAATAATAATAATAATAATAATAATAATAATAATAATAATAATTTATTATTTATACCCCGCCCAACAAAAGATTAAAAATATATTAAAACATCAGACATTAAAACTTCCCTAAACAGGGCTGCCTTTAGATATCTTCTAAATGTCAGATAGTTGTTTATTTCTTTGACATCTGATGGGAGGGCGTTCCACAGAGCGGGCACCACTACTGAGAAGGCCCTCTGCCTGGTTCCCTGTAGCTTTGCTTCTCGCAGTGAGGGAACCACCAGAAGGCCCTCAGCCCTGGACCTCAGTGTGCAGGCAGAACGATGGGGGTGGAAACGCTCCTTCAGGAGCCAGAGGAGGCCCTGTCTTCATAAGCATGGTGGGCTCTGAGGCATCGGGGGCAACGGAAGGTGCATTCTAGGAGGCTGAGACAGGCAAGAACCCACAGCCTAGCTCACTAGTTGGCCAGTTGGGGATTATTAGCTCTGGGAGGAGTGGTGGGATTCCTCAGCTGCATTAGGCTCCGGACAGGTGGGGGTCACATGCCCCCTCAAACTCAGGTGCTGCAATCAAGATTCAAGGGATAAAAAGGAAGCAGAGCTGAGGTGCTGTGTCTGTTCAACTTCCCATGTTGATGGACCACAGCTTGGGTGCCCTAGGAGCTCCACAAGCCTGCTTTTGGGGACTGAACCCCAGGTTCCCTGATCCTGAATTGGCTACAGAGGTGGGAACCTGCCCTGACTGTTGGAAATTGGACTTGGCTTGCTGTATTGAACCTGGACCATGTTTCCTGAACTGTTGGACTTCTATTGTTAGCCTCTGTCCTTGGCCTATATACACCAGTGGGACTGGCTGCCAGGTAGACATCTGTTGCTGTTATGTCCTGCTGCTGGGATTCCTATAAGCATCTAGTGGCCCCTGTAGGGTGCTTGAACAGAACAGACCAGTGGGGCAAATGTGTCCAAGCCCCTGTAGATGGCCCTCATGA
This sequence comes from Podarcis vaucheri, assembly GCF_965113315.1. Classification (NCBI taxonomy): domain Eukaryota; kingdom Metazoa; phylum Chordata; class Lepidosauria; order Squamata; family Lacertidae; genus Podarcis; species Podarcis vaucheri. Next base: position 35,392,651 of record NC_138762.1, on the reverse strand, counting down.
AATCCCCTCGCCATAACCCATCTCCTTCCCCAAGCCATGGCTGATGGCCAGCCGTGCTTTGTGCGCCATCCTTGCCTTTAGGGAAAGCCCATAGCTCAGTGGAATGGCACATACACTGAATGCAGAAGGTCCTAGGTTTGTTCTCTAACCTTTCCAGTGTCCCCATCTGAAGCCCTGCAAAGTCATAGACAGTACAGGCGGTTGATTTACAAAGGACCCAGTGGTCTGAGTCAGTACCTGGCCAATCCCTGTGCTCCTAGATTTATATCAGACCATCTCTTTGGGCCACAGCTGAATCCATGAGAAACACAGAAGAGCTATTTGTTCCCAGTTTGGTCTCTACCGCAGCCTTGCTCATGTCTATCTCCACCACCCAGCACAGTTGCATCAGAGGAGGAGGGTAAAGAAACACATCTGTGATGGCAATTGGGAGGTGGAACGCGAAGGGACTTGTGTTGTTGTCTTGAGACTATAGCAGATTCAGGTGGGTATAGAGATGAGGGAGATGTTTGAAAATGGTAAAAACAGAGAAACAGAGAGCTGAGCGTGATCCTTAATAAGAGTATCTGCTTCTGCTTTGCAATTCAAAAAACATTTTCCTTTTCTCCCTCCTCTGAAAGAGGTAATGGGCAGAACAGTGAGAATTGTGGGTAGTCATCCATAGTGTCATCAGAAAATGTAGAGTGTGAAGCACAGGAAGAGAAATTTGAGAAGCCCCAAAGCATGAAGGTAATGTGGTGAAGACTGAGAAAAGGAATCCTCCACTACTTCGGACATTGATGTCCATGAATTCACAGGAAGTTCGCAAAGGAAGCAACAGGAAAGCATATCCAATGAACTATGGTGAACTATGTATTTTCTTGGTGGTGAGCGACGGCACTTGAAAGAACTCTGTAGATTCAGTGTCATTTAATAGGGTATTCCAGTTCACCACATTTGTTCTTCACCTAACAATGAGGAGTTTCATTTGTCAGTTTGACACATGTTATATAAGATATTCCTCAGTGCCTGAATAACTGCTTCAAACCATGTTTGCAGCAGGTAAATAAAGTGCTTGTAAGTAGCAGAGAAGACTCCCTGGAAAAGACCCTGATGTTGGGAAAGATGGAGGGCACAAGGAGAAGGGGACGACAGAGGACGAGATGGTTAGACAGTGTTCTCGAGGCTACCAGCATGAGTTTGACCAAACTGCGGGAGGCAGTGGAAGACAGGAGTGCCTGGCGTGCTCTGGTCCATGGGGTCGTCACAAAGAGTCAGATACAACTAAACGATTAAACAACAACAAAGTAGCAGAGAAGGTGTGGCAGTTGTAGCAGAAACAGTAATTCACCTGCAGTCTCCACCATAATGCCAGAAGCACCCTCATTTCACATCTGTGTTCAGACCCTAATGTGTCTTTCCTTCAAGGTGTCTTCTGGCCCCTGGTATTCCAAAGACTAACAAGGCTTCTCCCTGCTCATTTTCTGAGATCAGACACGAACAGACGTGTTTAGGGTGGTGTAGCCACAAGTCTTCACAAGAACAAAAAATAAACTGCCATGAAAACTTTGTTTCATTTATATCTTACCTTTTTTTCCTCAAGGGGCTCAAGGTGGCATATATGGCTCTCCCCCTCCTGATTTAACCTGCCACAACAACCCTGTGGTGCAGGTTATGCTGGGAGGCTGTGACTGGCCCAAAGTCACCCAGTGAACTTCATAGCTGAATTGGGATTTGACTCCTGGTCTCCAGAGTTCAAGTCTGACATTCTAACCACTGTAGAGTGGCCCTGTTTAGGGAAGTTTTTAATGACTGATGTTTTAATGTATTTTTAATCTTTTGTTGGAAGCTGCACAGAGTGGCTGGGGAAACTCAGCCAGATGGGTGGGGTATAAATAATAAATTATTATTATTATAGTACACTGATTCTAATTACATTTTAGGGCATTTTAAATTGTCACTCAAATTTACTGAGTTAAAGTGCTTTCAGAACTTGCATGTGTGTGTTTGCTGAAAAGCAGTATATAAATAACCGAAATAAAAAATAAAAATAACTTCAAAACCTCTTTTCTCTAATTGCAAGGCGATGCAAGTTCCATCATTTCTCTCACTGCCCACTACAACACTGCACTTACTCATCTCTGTAGCTAAGTACAATGAGTAGTGATCAGAGTCACTCCCATGTTTGATTCTCTCAAATGGAGAACAATAATCCTTGCATTTGTCTCCTTCATCTGGAATCATCTATCAAGACATTAGCCCATGAACTCAGCTTGGGAGGCCGCAGGGAGGCAGAGGTAGCAGGAGTTTTGGAGAAGAGTTCTTGGCTGACACACAAGTTCAAGCATTACCGAAATGCGGTGATGTGCAAATTTCCCCACAGCTCAAGCTGTGTTGCAAACTGTGTTGCAGTGAACACTCTTCTAAAAAAAACTTTTGAGGATTGTAAATTGACACACACATATTTTGTGCCTGAGCTGGGAGGTCAGTGCACCTCAAACTGCACGTGGTCCAAGAAGCAGTTCTTTCCATACAAGCCATAAAACAAATACAGAGGCCTTCTTAGTGACCTCAGAGGAACACTCCCAGTAGTTAAGTTCACGTAAGAGATGGCATTGATCCATTCCACTCTAACCAAACACAGAGTAGTGTGTGGCATTGCCAAACCATTTGACTGCACAGGAGCCAAGGGTAATTTCTAAATTCTCTTTTAGAAAAAAAGTTCAGGTCAGTTTCCTTGATCAAGGACACTTAGATTTCACATGAGAGTAAGGAGTTAAAGCAACCAACTTCTCAGCATGTGCCAACAGCAGCTATTGTCTTCTGAGCACCTCATCTCATGAATATGGAACAGGCTATGCGGATGTCAAATAGGCACATAAGCTCGTGATATATCCGCGTTCTAATTATGAACAGATCAAGAGTTTAAGGGCAAAAGTGGCTTGCCTTGTAATAAAAATTTTATGAGCTTGCAAGTTCAAATTATGAGCCTTTAAGTTTTGAAGTTCATCAGCATTGCTATCCTCTGGCTCCTCAAAAAATTCTCTCTTTAGCATCCTCTATGACTCATTTTACTCAGGAGCCAATGAACAAGGCTTCTCTCCAGGAGAAGCCTTTGGTGACTGTAGCAGCTAGCAAGTTTTGACAACTGCAGCAGCAGGTAGAGGTGGAGAGCCCCCTTGTGTCACTGTCCCAGCGTTGCCCACTCGCTCCTGCAATGCCCGGCCTCTTCTTAGATTCAGAGCAGCAGAGAGGGACAAGGAAGCTGTGGTGAGCAACAATTTCTTTCACCCTCTCTGCTGCTCCAAGAAGCCTGGCACTGTAGAAGGTAAACAGACAGACAGACAGGTGGACAGGCAGCAGCAGCCATGATAGTGGATTGGAAGAAAAGGTTTAAGAGAGCTGTAGCCATTGTGAGAACTGTGAGCTGCTACAGTCACCTGGAGGCTTCTCATCATATGGAACCTCAGTCATGGGCTTCTGTGTAAAAGTCGGGCTGAAAGAGTGGCTGGGGCAACCCAGTTAGATGGATGGGGTACTGTTACTTTTGTTATATAGTTCCTAACATTCCCTTCTGACACCACCATACATGTCCTAGGCTGATTTGCTGATCTCCCCTCCTGTCAGCTCTTTTACCTTCATTTATTTCAAGGTATCTGTGCTGAATTTGTATTGCTCTTCTATGAGCCTGCCACCGTTCTTAGGAAGGCCCAAGCTACATGCTTAGCGGAAAGCATTTATGCCTGTTGGTGCCGCACGTGGTTCTTCACTCATGCAAACATTGCTTGCATGTGAATACAGCTAGACACTGCTACCCATGCAGACAAGTGCATAGGCTAAGAACCTTTTGAAGTTTTACACTCTGCATGGTTCAGTTAATGCTTTTCAGTGGCCATCCCATTTAAACTGACCTCTGCATTGGCCCCCTGTTGCTTAATTTATTCCTTTTGCTTAACTTTTGCTTGCATTTGGTTATTGATTACATTTGGTCACCCTTCAAAGAGCTTGAAGCAGTATCCTATTCTTCCAACAGCCTGTAAAGTAGGTTAGACTAAGGGAAAGTGAGTTCCTCAAGGCTAAGCAGTGAGCTCCCTAGCTGAGCAAGGATTCCAATCTGGCTCACCCACAGACAGATGCAATATAACAATGCATATTAAAGGGTTCTGCCTATGACAGCAGTGAAAATAAATGCTCACCAACTGAATATGAGGTTGCAAAAACAACTGATTGTTTCTTATCTTTGGAAAAAGTTGTCAAAGTATTAAAGTTTCAGAATGTGTCCTCCAGTCCAGGGCACTCCTTACACTAAGGTGCTGTGAGTTTACAACCTGTTTCATAGCCCTTTCTGCGTGCTCTCTCTCTCTCTCATTTTTCAACAAAGAGGGTTTCTTTTAACACATAGCTTCTATTTAAGGGTTAATAGATTTGAAAGCTCATTAATTCGTGTTGGAATGAAATTTACCACTTAAAGAGAAAATACATCTCCCCTTAAGCAAGAATTTAACTCTTACACAAGAAGAAGAAACTTTCCAGGCCAGCTGGAAACTGTTGTAGTTGTATCTTGACCCGGTTACTGGTTAACTTATCCACTATGAACCACTTTTTTCATTAATGCAAGTTCTTATCTTTACTCTTCTGCCCCTCTCTAGCTTCAGTTCCTGATCAAAAATGATGATATTTCAGGTTAATCCATTGAAATAATGTCTGTCTTGTTTCCAGCTTGGAAATTTCCAGAGGCTTATCCAAATTTCAGACCCAAATACAAAAGACTTAGGCATCTAAGATTTCATTGTTAGCATTATTAATGACTTGAAGCCTGACTTAGTTATGCTTAGAAATCGATGGGATTTAAATTTGTCATTACAAACTTAAATCCCATTAAATTTGGTGGGTCTCCTCTTCTATTATTAATAAATTAGAGTTATATACTGCTTTTCATCAAAAGGTCTCAGGGTGGTTCTCAAGATAAGATAAAAATACAAATAAATGGTTAAAATGAAAACAACAAAACAATAGCTCCCACCACCACCACAAACACATTTAAAAGACTGTAGAATATTAATCAGCCAAAGATATGGTTTTAGAGAAATGTTTTTGCTGGGCACCCAAAGATATATAATAAAGGCATCAGATGAACTTCCCTGGGAGAGCATTCCACCAACGGGGAGCCATTGCAGAAAGAGCCCGTTCTTGTGTTGCCACCCTCTGGACCTCTCATGAAGGAGACACACAAGGAAGGGCCTCAGATGATGGATGAAGAGTCTGGGTCAGTTTATATGGTGAGAGTAAGTCTGGATCCAACCCATTGTTATTATTATTCTCAAGTCAACAATAGGTCTTCTGGCTTAAAGACTGCACATAGCACTAAACTAAAACCATGGTTTAGCTTTGCAAGTCTTGGGCTTGTACATTCCCCCATCCTTCCTCCTCCCCTGGCATTGTCACAAGAGGTAGTAGTAGTAGCAGCAGGAATAATAATGATAATAATAATAATAATAATAATAATAATAATAATAATAATAATGTTGTTTTTGTTGTTATTTATAGTCCACCCATCTGGCTGGGTTTCCCCAGCTACTCTGGGTGGCTCCAAACAGTATATTAAATATCAAACAATAAAACATCAAAACGGGGAGCACCCACTTCCATTTTAGTTTAAACCTTAGCTTGGCGTTGCATTTGAACCTTAAACAGTGGTGAATCTTAACTATGGTTTTTGCTTTTGTTTTAAACTAGCCAGTTTCACAGGCTATGGCTTTTCTGAGCTTGAATGTCATGACAAAATGCAATTAATCTAAAATGAAAGGGAAATCTTCCAAACTCCTCCTCATGGCCATTTGTAAACCGAAGGAATGCCAAGTTAAAGTTCTTGTTTAGCTATAAAACCTTCTGATTGGCAAATGACAGGTCATTATTTCCCCAAGTAACTTTAAAGGGGGTGTTGTTACACCTTACATGGAGTTTTGTGTGCCTATATATTTTATTCAGCAGTTTTTAACAACCAAAATTATGCTGGACAGAATGAGCCCGAGAGCAGAGAAAGGAAGAACAAAGAGGTACATGTTTAACCATTTCCCCTCTGGCCCATTCTCCCCGCCTGCCCTTTACAAAGATTCATCTTCATACTTCCAGCACTCCTGTAGAAGATTTGACCTGCCAGTAACCTGACCGAACAGGCAGTACTAGGGCAGAAATCAAGTAACAACTTATTCTTGAAAACATTCCAACTTGGGATAGCACACATTTAGACTACTCTGGTCAGGAGGGGAAAATATTTCTTTTGTCCTTTATGTTTCTCATCCCTGCTTCCAAAAATGGGTTTAAAGAAAACATAGTCTGTGTATTTCTACATGAGGAGACTTTTCTCCAGTGTGTGTGTGTGTGTGGCCACATATTTCAAAGGTGGCGAAGATATAAATGTCTTTCCTCCAAAGTGGGTGTCAAAAATCCCTTTGCATGGTGTTTTTGTGTGTGCCCTGGAGCTTTTACAGAAAAAATATTTTTGGGAGCTTGTAGAGAGCAATTACATTCTGGATGGCTTTCTGGCTCTGGGAGAGATAAGCGGAGATTAATTCAACCTGGAAGCAAGCTTTTAAAATATGGCAGGGATGATTCATATAAGCCCAGAAACCAGAAAGGCCATAGCCTTGTGCAGATGATCTCACTACAAATGGAGGGAGAGAATAGGATCACCTGTGCTCCCTGCTCCCCTGTCTCCCTTGTGCTCAGTTCAATGTTTGTACAGAGCCCTTGTTTTCCAGCTGCACAGATGTCAGCTGTATTCAGAAGTCTGGAGCAGGCAGTAGCAGATGGTGTCGTGGGGCAGAGGTGTTTTCGTGACCTCGTGGCAAGGGAGTTGCTGCCGCTTACTTGGGGGGAGGAAGTGGCTGGGAAGGCAGCGCAGTGCAAATGCATCAGCGGAGCCAATCTCCTGCCAGTATGTTTGCACCACACCACCCTCCCCATTGCCTCGCCCCTCCTGGTAAGTAGCAGTGGCCTGCCTGCTGGGAGGTCAGGTAAGTGCCTTTGCCTCACTATGACATCCGCTACTGGGAAATTCCACCGCCCTCCTTACATGAATTAAATGTATGGAAATAATATCTGCCTAGGATGGGAAAGAGCCCTTATCCAACCAAAAGTAAAGGACCGCCAGTATTTTAAGTACCAGTTAATGACCCTGGATGTGATGCATTACGTCAGGCTTCCTCAAACTCGGCCTTCCAGATGTTTTGGGACTACAACTCCCATCATCCCTAGCTAACAGGGCCAGTGGTCAGGGATGATGGAAATTGTAGTCTCAAAACATCTGGGGGGCCAAGTTTGCCTATGCCTGCATTACATTGATGGAAAATTCCAGTAGGTTCAATGGGGCTTATCTGAGCATTGTGATGCAGGCAGGAGTCCACATCCCCACTCACATGGACAGCACATCTAGAAAGCTGTTTATTAAGTGTGACAAATAGGAATCTGAAGATATGTATTATGCAGAAAGTCAGGGTTAGCAGTGGCTCTTTGTTCTGTGAACACTCAGTGCAAAACCTGGTTTTGTTTCTTGGAATGTATGAAACGGCCTTGCTTCAAGTTCATGTTTTCAGACCTAATTATTTTTCTGAAACTGTATCTTGCTTTGCTGCATTATGCTTCAGAAGGAAAGGGAAATTTTAAATAATAGTTTCTCTAAAGAATTCATGTTGAATTTGGCTCCCACTCCACACAGTTAGATGACTATACGTAGATACAGTTTTATACATGCCTATCTGAGAGTAAGCTCCCTTTAACTCAGTGGGAGTTACTTCTGAGTAGACATGCTTAGAATTGTGTTGCCAGTGACTTGCCAGACATCCCTGCCCACAGAAAGGACCCAAGAAATAAAAGTTAAAAGTCTTTTTTTAATCCTTAACTGAGGAAGTGGGAACCGGAGTTGTGATTCTGAAATGCTAATGTATATTTTTTAAAGAAAAAAACCACAGCCTTGGCATGCCATGCATATATTACACCTTATACAGAACACTTGTAAGAAAACCATATTAATTTTTTGACATTTCTGAAGAGACGTCTCTTCCATGTTCAAAGCAAAATATTATTTCTGCTTCCCGCCCATTCCAAAACAAAACCTCTAAAAGCTTCCAAGTTGCAAATGAGTCGCAGAAGTGTGCTGCAAAAAGGTGCCCTAAAGGATATTGGGTTCCTATTCAGCCACACCCAAATAGGTCAACTCTGTAGTAGTGGAAGATTACAGCAAAAGTACAAAGCCTGTGAGTACAAGGTGAACTAAATCAAATAACAGGAAAATAAACCATGCCAGGGCTGCAAAGCGTCAGCCATTGCAGTGGTTGCTTCAGGTAAGAAGAAATACGGCATCAGTAAGGGAATAGCACTTTAATCAGACCCTCTGGCATTAAAGTAAGCAAACTTTTGAGTTACATAGAACTCTTCAGCAGGCAGAACAGAAATGTACCGTAAATGGTTTTCAACTATGTACAGCACAAAGTTGAATCCCAAAAGAGGACATGTACTACCATATGGCTCCATCAGCCAATACAGCACCTCTCCTTTCCAGTTTACATTTTTATTTGATCTGTCCCTGCACTGCTGTGTATGGGTCCCCAGATGTTGTTGGACTATAACTCCCATCATCTCTGAGCTCTGTCCTTGCTAGCTAGGGATGATGGGAGTTGTAGTCCAACAACATCTGGGGACCCAAGGTTGAGGATGGCTGATCTAGTACATACCCACTTCATTTCAAGATTATGGGCTGTCTTTTGGCTTACTCTCTTTTTTACAGAAGTAAAAAAAAAAATGAAGCAGGATAATAACCCTTGACACATCTCACACAGTAACTGAGTTTTGCAAAGTCGGAAACCCACAAGAGAGGAAAGGCATTAGATGGTGCTGAATTATGCAGACATGAAAAAAAGTTCTAAGAACTGCTAATAGAATATAGTGCTGGGATCTTTGTTTCAGTGAACTGTGTCTCTGAACAAACTGGTCATAACGCAAAATGTAAAACAAAAACATCAGAGAGTCTTGTGGCACCATATTGATCAACTTATTTATTGTAGCATAAACTTTTTGTAGACTATAGTCCACTTCATCAGTTGTATAAAGTGAGATTCCCAGTTGTCAGCTATATGATATATAGACATGGTTTGGCGGTTAAGGGTCGTGTGTGCATGTGTGTAAACAGTGACGTCCGAGGGAAATAAAAGGCAGAAAAGAGCAGATAGTGATTGTTATGCAGTTAGAAATGGCAATTCACCAAAAAACAGTTGTTGGTAACACAGACATCCTGCCATTGCTTTGTAAGTGCCACAAGCCTCTCTCTTGGTTTTGCTGCAAGAGACTAACATGGCTACCCCTCCGGAAATTGTTGAAATAAAAATAAATAGTGTAAAAATGTTCAAAGAGCCCAATTTTTAAAAAGAAAGTTTTGCAGATACATCCTAGGAATGTAACTGAGGATGCAAGATACAGACATACCTCTAAATAGGAATCAAAACATTTTACTCCTGCAGGCCTCCTCCAGCTTGCATTCTCTAAATGACAGGCGTGCATGCTTTGGATTCCCGCGATGCTTTACCAAGTAATCCTTTGCACACTTACCTGGGAGCAAGCACACTGAAAGTGAGACTTATGACTAGACATGTTTAGGAGCGTGCTGTTAGTCTTCATGTTTGCTTTTCACCCTCTTACTTTAGGTGGACTGGAGACTTGTTTATGGGGTTTCTTGTGGAATGGGATCTTGCTGAAAATAATTTTTTGTGTCTTTATTTTAGATCTTATTATTATATACGTGGGGATTGTTCAATTTGGTTGTGTATTTTTGATGTTGTATTTATTGTTTCTGACTACTTTTCTTATGTTGCAACCAGTGATGGACCTATATTTTTGCCACTGCCTCGTGATTTCTGTTCTCATCCTGAGGTAAAGTTCTTAACCTGAGGTACTACTTCTGGATTAGTGGAGTCTGTAACCCAAAGTGTTTGTAACCCGAGGTGTTTATAACCTGAGGTACCACTGTACCTCAAGGACCACCTTTCCTCATATGAACCAACCCAGACCCTGTGATTGTAACATGGGACTCGTTTTTGCTTGCCTTCTCCATGAGATGTCCAGAGGGTACAACGCGAGAATGGGCCTTTTCTGTGGTTGCTTCCCGCTTGTGGGATGTACTCATGAGGCGTCTTCACTAAATATCTTTAGGCACCAGCTGAAAACACTTATCTATAACCAGGCCTTTGCCTGATTAACATTCTAAGGCCTTTTAAATGTGTTTGTGAGAGGGGAGTTATTGGTTTGTCTTTGTTTTATTACGTATTGTGTATTTTTATGTTGTGAACTGCCCTGTTACCTTCAGATGGGGGGTGGTATACAAATTCACTACAGAATAAGAGTAAGTGTGAAGTTAACCTAAAACCCACCATCCCTAGTAGCGGCCTTCAAATGTGGACTACAACTTCCATCAGCCACAGCCAGCATGACCAATGATCAGGGATAATGGGAGTTGTAGTCAAAAAAATCTGGAGATGTTGCCTAACCCTGGCAGTGGCGTAGCGTGGGGGGTGCAGGGGGGGCCGGCCGCACCGGGCGCAACATCTGGGGGTTAGGGTTAGGGGGCGCAAATCCACGGGTTAGGGGCGCAAATTACTTGCCTTGCCCCGGGTGCTGACAACCCACGCTACGCCACTGAACCCTGGTTTTATACATTGCCTAGCCCCGATTTTATGTGGTGCTGACCTATGCTGCTGGGGTTACAGCATTTTAATCTGATTATCCCTGCCTTCCATTCAGCATCATTTTTTACCTTTCTTTCAAATGACTCCAAACAGTAATACTTTACTTTAAAAACAATTGTCCTTTATCTCTTCAACCTTTTCTTCAGTGGCTTTGTTTCTGTTTGCAGCTTAGGCTGCAACCTTAAACCCATCTGCAGGCTCTAAAGTTAATTGGATTTGTGAGCTCCAAAGACATTTCAGAACAACAGCCTTTGATTATATTGTTTTGCTCCCTTACTCCCAGCAGTGGCAAATTCAAGGCAGTTTTTTTCAGGGCCAAAGGTCACAGCTTCGGTGCCTTGTGCTGTGAGTGACTTACAAATTCAGAAGGAAAGTCAAGTGAAGGTGGCTTGTGTGTCATTCCCAAGTTAGAATATACACAGTTTCATATTGCCAAGAACATGAGGACAGAAAATGTGTGTACAATGCGCACATTCTCTTTTCCATTCCTTCCTTTTATGTGCATCTCACGTCCATGCATTGCACATTACCCAGAATGTGCAAAAAGATGAATCATGAGTCATTCACAGCATTGCTGCAACTGAGGAGCTGAGATTGTAGTTCTCTGGCTGTTTCCTGAAAAAAATGCTGTATTTGTAAATTGTAAATTGTGCTACATTAGTTTTATTCCACCCTGGGATCACACAACGAAGGGTCAGCCAGATATTATCTCAAAAAAAACTAGGCAGCCTTTGTCGGCACTATTTTGTAATGTTTAAAGCTACCCTCAGTGCTTGGCCCCAAGGATTTCCCATGGCATTCCTGCTAATTCTCTGGAGTGCCACTGTGGAGGGCACAAAAGATTTGCACTGGGTGGGGAAAGATTATTGGCAAAGTTTAAAAGCCCATTATTGAATATATTCCAGATTGGACTCCAGAAATTTCACATAAAACACCATTGTTACCAGTGGCTGTCTTACTCTTGATTGCAATGACTTGCAGATTGTGCCCATTTTCTTTTCTAGTGATGCTTCTCTGCTGTATTACCACATTCCTGCCTCAGTTCTTGCCTCTCTTCCACCAGTCTCTGCAAGTAGGAGAGGCTTGGCAAGGTCAGTAGACTCTTCTCACTTCTTCTTTTCGGAAGCGGCTGCTGGAGCAATAGCAGCCCAGTTGCCATCAGGAGTCCAGCTCCTTTATTCCAAAGAAGACACACTCCTTATGTTTCCATTAAAGATTTCAGCTGCGATTGTTGGGGAGAAAAAAAAGTCCACCTTGCCTGCCTGGCATCCGTACAGTAGCTTACACTACCCGCAGATCAACAAGCAAGGATTTCATTGCCCCCGTATTTTGCTGAAATCAGCCCCAGAAGGCACAAAAGCAAGTAAGGTGATAACATTTAATTTATCAACACCTGTTGGTAAGAGAACACAAGCTTTAGAGCTTATGCGGCGATAATCCTGTACTTGGCTTTCAAGGGGAAATTGACTGAACTGTGCAATCAGTGCCAGATCTACAAATTTTGCAAAGTGCCCCCCACTCTTTGCTTGTGAACTCCAAGCTGCAAACCTGCAAATTCAAAATAACAAGAGATTGGAAGTCACTGGTCCAGGGAAAAAATCATTTTCCAATGCTTATTGCCTGGATACACCTTAACAAATTTTAAAGCGCAGTAATGATCCAGGTGGATTTTCCCTCCACTTCAAATCAAGTTAAGCAAGTCTGCATTTAATACTTGGATGAGAGGCCTCCAGGGAAGCTTAGCCCCAGCTTCCCTTGAAGAAAAGCTGGATAAGATTTGGCAAATAAATAATTAAGACGTCACTTCTTAGCTCAGTCTTGCCTACACAACCTGGCCCTGCTTGATGTGGGGGGGTTTGAACCTGGGACCTTCTGTATATGAAGCGGAGTCTCTGCCACTGAGCTATGACCCTCCCCTCCTCCACTTCCCCCAGCAGAGAACAAACCTTGTAAAAAAAAGCCCATTTCAAAGGGGCTTGCTTCTGCATTGCTTCAGGCAGTGACAGGTGTGGAAAGGGAAGGTGGGGGGGGGACTGCCAGACAGAGGATGATGGCAGGTGGGGGTCCTGCCCCCCAATATAAATCCTGCCTGTGCCCATGGGTAGGGTGCTGTTACACACACACACCCCTACACCTGCCACCCAGGGCATATGCCCCCTTCTCTCTTCTCAATCTAGGGCAGCGTGCAACTTCCACCTACACATCTAATTGCTGTGTCCATATCCTCAGCTGATAAAAATGCTTTTGTTATGCCTGAATTGCAAGTGAAAGCTGTTAGACCTTTGGATGTGTGTGGATTCTGAGGGGGCGGCAACTGTGTTTTTCATTTCCAAATGTCCCTGAGCAATTTTGTGCCTTTCTTTATAAGGCACAATGGATGGTTGCAGTAGTAGCAGTTGCTATGTTCAGAGTTTGCTTAAGAAAAGCACCCTCAGGTTTCAGCTCAGTAGACGACATCAGTTAATAGATCACAACTGGGAGCTGCAACAACTGCACTACAGTACTGAATTTCTCACCAGTCTGTTTCTCTTAAAAGCTCCATGATGGAGGGCATCCACCTCTAATATTGTTACAGGCCACCCGAATCCTGTTGCTTTATATGTATATGGTTTTAAATTATTGTTATTATAACCCATTTTTGGATTATTATTTTTGGTAATAAAAAGTAGGCTCAATTTCCCCCCACTACATCTCTACTCAGAAACAAGTCCCATAAAATACAATGGGAATTGCTCTGAGAGGCACATGTGTGTATATTAAGGCTGCAACCCTCTCTAAAAACAGGGAAGAAAATCATACTGTTGTCGGTTTCTGTGGGGTTAGGCTGCATGATGTCTTGAGTCCCTTCTAATTCCTGGATCCAGCAAGGGTTAAAATCTAATGGAGGATCCCATTGTTAATGGCCCTATGTATGGGTCATCAGTATAAGAAAGGCAGTTGCTCTGTGCCAATGGGCAAATGGGTGGGCCCCCTCCCTCACCTGGCTGGTAGTGAGAAAGACAAAAGCAATATAGTTGTGCAAGAGAGCTGGGTGAGAAACAGGCTGCAGGCTGTGAGGGAGAGACATCCTGATTTTTCTTCAATTCCTAGGTTGTGGCTATGGGAGAAGCAAGGCCTTCTTGGGTGTTAATGCTGTGAGCCCCTCCATCATAGACTCAGGCTGTAGATGTGTGTTAATAAACCATATATCATAAAGACGCTACAACCTCCGCTGTCCCTCATTCCAAGGAAACCAAGCCCTAGGTGAGCTCCTTGAACCCATGGCGTCTCACACCGCTCAGAGGTTAGGATGGCATGCAATGCTACATGGGAAAGAAGGACCGATGTACCCATGAACTTCTTTGGGAGGTTGTGAGCTTCCTTCATTGGAGGTTTGTAAACATGAGTTGGGTGGCCATCTGTCTGAGATGCTTTAGTTGAGATTCCTACATTGCAGGGGGTTAGACAAGAAGGCCCTCAGGGTCCCTTCCAACTCTACAATTCTATGATTCTATGAAGGAAAACTGTCTGCAAAATGATTGCAAGCTGTGGGGGGTGGTTTATCACAGCCCATTTGAAGAAGGCAAAGCTAATGAGCTGGAATGGTTTCTGGCAGCTAAGGGTCTTTGTGATGCAAAACAGACAAACAAAAGGATCTGTCTCTGGAAAAGCATAAAGAGACTGATGCGCTAAGAGCCCCTGCTCCCTTTTTGTTCTCCATCTTTAATTGTGCTAATTATCCAATAAAATGCTCAGCACATTTAGTAGCCTGTCTACTTGGAGCTTCAAAGACAACTTTTAACCAATGGGTAGTCTCACTTAGCTCCATGATCACTGCAGATGGTGACAGCAGCCACAAAATTAAAAGACGCCTGCTTCTTGGGAGAAAAACAATGACAAACCTAGACAGCATCTTAAAAAGTAGAGACATCACCTTGCCAACAAAGGTCCGTATAGTAAAAGTTATGGTTTTCCCAGTAGTGATGTATGGAAGTGAGAGCTGGACCATAAAGAAGACTGATCACCGAAGAATGGATGCTTTTGAATTAAGGTGCTGGAGGAGACTCTTGAGAGTCCCATGGACTGCAAGAAGATCAAACCTCTCCATTCTGAAGGAAATCAGCCCTGAGTGCTCACTGGAAGGACAGATCGTGAAGCTGAGGCTCCAATACTTTGGCCACCTCATGAGAAGAGAAGACTCCCTGGAAAAGACCCTGATGTTGGGAAAGATGGAGGGCACAAGGAGAAGGGGACAACAGAGGACGAGATGGTTGGATAGTGTTCTCGAAGCTATCAGCATGAGTTTGACCAAACTGCGGGAGGCAGTGGAAGACGGGAGTGCCTGGCGTGCTCTGGTCCATGGGGTCACGAAGAGTCGGACAGGACTAAACGACTAAACAACAACAACAACAGTCTCACTTAAGTGTCAGTCCCCATTACAAGACAAGACTGGCACATTTACAGTACAATCATAACCATGCCTGAAGGAACTGAAGGCAAATTGTGGTTGGAAGACATGAAATTCAAGGCCCTATTTGTTTATTTTAACCCCCTCAAAAATTGGCACTTATTGATATTTCATAACAATAAAAGCAGAATGATTAACAATACATAATTGTTTTCCCTTTTTGTTTATTTTTTAAAATAAAGATTTATTAACACTTTTCACAGTACAATAAAAGACAAACTAGTTAACCAAAAAATATTTTTAAAAAGAGAGAATAAAAGAAGAAAGAAGAGATAGAAAAATACAGGATTCTCTCTCACAAATATATCTTAACATTTGTCCCATACAGAAAAGGATGTGTCCTACCAGCTCTCATCTAGCGGCATCCCTCTCTTCTTCCAGTCGCTAACCCTGAGAGGTTTCCCCTTCCCTGTCTCTCACACACAGGGACTTTCATACTGCTTGTGGTTCTTACTGAAATACAGTAAGATAAAATATTAAGAGAAATGATAATAGAATACTGAGAGAATGAAAGATAAGGATAACAACAAAATTCCGTTTACATTGTCCCTAACAGCGTACATTTTCGTGCAACTGGTTATGCCATTACGAAGATACTCCATTTCTCAATCAAACTATTAATGTTTAATTAATTGTTGCTAGGGAACAACAGAAGGAGAGGACTGTTGCCTTCAAGCTTCGCTTTTGGTTTCTGGTTGAACCTGTGGAATGCTGGAATTTGAGATATATTGACATTTAGTCTGAGCAAACAGGGATCATCTTTTGTAAGAAGGGATTAATCTGAGCAAAGATATACCATAAAGCAGTGGGTGTAGGGTGGCATCCATGTGTGGACTGGACAATACCTAGTGAGATCTCAGATCTCAGAGCAGGAATTCATCTGGTTTGAGGTCAGAGTTTTAAGCTGCCATCCTGAAGCACACTTACTCAAAGGCCAGCCCTACAAGGAACTGTTGAAAGAGCTAAGTATGTTTAACTGGGAAAAGGAAAGGTTAAAGGGAGTGATGAAAGCTGTCTCCAAAAGCTGTTCTGCAGAAGATGGAGAAGACCTCTTCCCTGTTGCTCCTGAAGGCAGCTTAGGCAGGACTAGAACCAATGCTTGGATATCATACATTCAGCTAAAAATTAGGAGAAACTTCATAAATGGCAAGAGTTGTTTGATATTGGGGCAGACTGCCTGGGGAGGTATTGAGCTCTCCTTCACTAGAGGTATTTAAGCAGAGATGGACAGCCATCAGCCAAGGACACTGCAATTGCATCCTATGTTTTATCCTGCAAGGAGCAGAAGGTTAAACCAAGATCCCTTCCAATTCTAAAATTATATGAGAGAGTCAAACCCATTGTGTACGTCAGTGGAGCACGTGTAATCCCACCCCGCCTCAGTTCTGCTGTATTCTGGTGCTGAACACACCACACACATGGTTGTGTGTGCATTGAATGTGCACAAAATGGGGTTGCCTGTACGCAGGCCTATCTGCACAATATATTTAAAATAGTATCTTACCACTTTAAACCATCATGGTTTCCCCCAAAGAATCCTGGGAAGTGTAGTTTGTTAAGGGTGCTGAGAGTTGCTAGGAGACCCTGTATTCCCCACATAGAGCTGTCATTCCCAGAGTTCCCTGGGAAGAGAGATTGGTTGTTAAACCACTCTGGGAATTGTAGCCCTTTCCCAAGGGCAGGGGGGAAAGTTTCTCTTTCATTTTACCTGTGTTGTCCTGCAAGTTAGAGGGAGAGAGAATAGAGATGTCAGGAGGCTTGGATTCCTTTTAGAACCTGCCACTGACAGACTGTTTTGCTGTGTGTTATTTGGAGATAATAATAGTCACCTGCTAGGAAGGTTGTAACAGTTAAGGTTTTATAAAGATATACCCCTGGAAGAAAGGCACAAAAGCATATTGTTGTCTGTTGAAAAGGCTAGAATTCAAACATACCAACTGCTTCCTTCCTTTGTAGGTGTAGCTACTAGCTTCGGTTTGGTTTGATGGCTACAGTGCTACAAAAGAGGGGGAGGTACAATTCCGTGTTTCGTGTCAAGTCCGAGACAGGCTAACAACTTGGTAATTACCAGTACGAAAGACCTGGAGGATGAATGCCTTGAAACAATTGTGCAAACCCCACACAGGAAGCATTATATGCTGATGTGCATCTAAACAAGAAATGAAACAGCTTATTCTCTAATCCTTTAGTTGGAAATAAAAGGATCGCTTCATTCTCATGCTGCATAATTCCAATGGAAATGTACTTTCGTGAGGAGAACAACAAGGCAACCCACATGTTCACTATCACATGTCTTCATCTAGCATTGGGTGGGAAACCTCTGGTCCACAGGCCAATCTTGACCTGCCATTTTGGCCCACAAGGCCATTTCCTCAAAACTGCACCCACCTGTCAACCAACCGGCGCCACTGGGTGACATCAGCTGATGGGCCGAGTTCTGCTTGCCAACACATTCCCTGCAAGGTGCACAGAGAGCAGGACTGAATTCTCCACTCATCAGCTGATGATCATTTCCTGTAGGCAAACCAGACCCCGCCCTGGACCCGCTGGGTCAACTATGACAGGTGGGTGAGACCGCACACCTAGCAGTCGCCTGGTGTTATCAGGGCATCAGATGATTGGCAGGTGAGTGACCCAGCCTGCCTGCCTTCCCACCTGCAATCAGCCCAGAGATGATACTGGTTCAGTTTCCTTCTCCTTACAGAACTCAACAGGGATGAGGATGAGGCCAAAAGGAGTTGCCTGTCTTTGGTTTCATCTACTGTTGGTTTCCCTGTTTTCCACCAAACCTGGGCACCATCCACCACTGAATACACCTATTGCCAACTCAGCTCTTTGTCTCTATAAATAACCTGAAATGGAGACTTGTATTGAACTACTTGGCCTCTTTATTTCAATAGGAATGAGAGTAAGTTGCCCTAAAAATAGCCCTTCAATTCAGGGGTTGTTAGCTGAGTACTGCATTCAGTGCTGTTGCCTTTCCGTAGTTCTGACTTAAAGATCTGAGGGGGGTGGGGGGGCAATGAAGTATTTCTATAATACAGGGAGCTGAGTTAGCAATAGCTGCATTTCGCCCTGATGCACACACAAAGTAAGTCTGATTGCTAATACATACCACAAATTTACAGAAATATAGCACCTGACTTTTTAATGCATGTTATAGGTAAAAGATACACTTCCGCATATAATTTTGCCTATAGTTAGGTTACTTTTAAAATTAAAACAAAACAAAACACAAGTGGCTTGGAATTGTCCAGGGGCTCAATGCAAGAGGTAGTCCAATGTGGCCAAAGGTCAGCCGAGTCAGTACTGCCAAATTCCATGTATAAAACCTTTTTAAATGGATTCTTCCACCATCTCCACCACCACTCTGGCCTCTCTCATAATTGCTGCTCTGTGAAAAGAGAAGCCTGCCAACTTATCAAGACACCCTAAGAAATTGCTTCCAGCTGTTAAGGCAGAGAGTTCCATCTGTACTTTTGGTCTGGTGAGACAGGAGTGCTCTTTAAGGAGGGCAGGGATAGAGAACCTGTGGCCCTCCAGATCTTGTTGGACTGCCAACTCCCATCAGCCCTAACCAGCATAGCCAAAGGTTGCCATTCAGGCCCCATCTGTGCAATACATTTAAAGCAGCATCATACCATTAAAAACAGTCATGGTGCCCCCCCAAGAATTCTGAGAAGTGTTGTTTCATAAGGGTGTTGAGAGTTCTTAGAGGTAAAGGGACCCCTGACTGTTAGGTCCAGTCGTGGACGACTCTGGGATTGCGGCACTCATCTCACTTTACTGGCCGAGGGAGCTGGCGTACAGCTTCCGGGTTATGTGGCCAGCATGACTAAGCCGCTTCTGGCGAACCAGAGCAGCGCACAGAAACGCTGTTTACCTTCCTGCCGGAGTGATACCTATTTATCTACTTGTACTTCGTGCTTTCGAACTGCTAGGTTGGCAGGAGCTGGGACAGAGCAATGGGAGCTCACACCGTTGTGGGGATTCGAACCACCAACCTTCTGATCAGCAAGCCCTAGGCTCTGTGGTTTAACCCACAGTGCCACCCCCTATTCCATTTACAGAGTTGCAATTCCCAGAGTTCTCTGGGAAGAGGCATTGATTGTTAAAGCACTCTGGGAACTGCATTTTCAGTGAATGCTCAAGATGCACCTCTTTGCCCTGACCCACCCTACCTCTGTGAAAGGTTCCTCCCCTCCCCCCTGTTCTCAATCCTCAGTGTTAACTTGTTGTAGCCTGCTCCAAGACCTACTGATGAAGGATGGGTAATAAATTTAATCGTCATCCTCATAATCACCACCAGAGCAGATTCACCTCCTTGCCACTGTGATGGCTGCCTGTTCTCTTGGACTTTTCATCTGGGTTCAATGTGCACAGCCGCTCAGAAGGAAAAGAACAAGTTGAACAGAAGTTGCTGTTCTTTCTCCTGTCAGCAGACGCTCAGAATGAGCAAGTAAACAGGCAATGGCAACAAAGAGAAGGTGGATCAGGGCACTAGTTGGCAATGGACCCCCTGTCCCATCCTGGCTGAGGCCTTGGTTTTGGCAGCGGCCCAACCATGACAACCCTTGACTTCAGCTTTCATTGGGACTGAACTGTCATGGGCCTGTGTAGTTCCTTGCCAGTTTCAAGGACTATCAAAATTACTATAAACCTGCACTCCTAATCCCATGTGCCTGGGAGTAATCCGTATTGAATTCAATAGGACTTACTTCTGAGGAGACATGGCTAGGGTTGCAGCCATAATTATGCCAACCAGTAAGAATATGCAAGACAGGGGGAAATATACAAATATTCTTTACTTGCAGAACTTATACATAATAAGTGGTGCTACTATTTATACAGATTCAGTAGTAGTAGTGGTGGTGGTGGAGGTAATAGAGTTTTCTAGTACAGTGGTACCTCGGGTTAAGTACTTAATTCGTTCCGGAGGTCCGTTCTTAACCTGAAACTGTTCTTAACCTGAAGCACCACCTTAGCTAATGGGGCCTCCTGCTGCTGCTGCGCCGCCAGAGCACAATTTCTGTTCTCATCCTGAAGCAAAGTACTTAACCGAGGTACTATTTCTGGGTTAGCAGAGTCTGTAACCTGAAGTGTATGTAACGTGAAGCATATGTAACCTGAGATACCACTGTACTACCTATAGTGAGCACGTTTAGTACAAGAGATTTAAGGACAGGACCTTTGGCTCTGTTTCACTACGTCAGCTTCACTGCTTCTCCTTCAAACAATTCCAAAAGGCGTCATTTCCCTATGGCATATCCCAAAGGCAGGTGCCAAGTTCTGTTACATAACAAGTGGCGATGGCCAAGGCCTCAAGTCAGAACAGCAGCCTTGAAGGAAGGGACAAGGCACCGTTCAGTCGCAAGGGGAATACTGTTGTTGCCTCTCAGTGCCTCACCCCAGTGTTTTTCCACTGCTCGTACCTGTATTTCAAGTCAACACTTTAGCACTGGGAGCCTTCTAGAGAGGATGTTACTTCAGAGCTGCAGCCACAGCTCTGTGGAAAACTTATTGCCTCACAGATACCATGGCTAAGCATAGACAAAGGTCAGCTTTGGCTATACTGTACCTCAGATCAAGCTACTGTTCTCTCCAACAACATTCTTTCAACACAATGTGTAAAAGTTTCCCACCCCCAACAAGGTCCAACATGGTACTCTCTCTCCAACAAAAGTAGAAGCATCATGGTGTTGCCAGCTGCACAGAAACCATCACCAGTTTTACCTTGTTTTATTTGTTTCTGTCCTGCCTCTTCAGCACATAAATGCTCTCAGGACAGTTCACAATGTGCAAGGGGGCTGTGAAACTGTGTCCACAGCCCCACGGCCGTACACACCCCACTGACATTGTGAGTAGTGTCCTTCCTCACAGTCGCCCAGTGTGCAGCTGGAAAGAGCAGGACAAGGTCAAGGCATGTGGTTTTTCAACCGCTTGTGACACTTTAGGGATGTCCTCTGAACACTTCCTCTGGCGATCTATCGAAGCCAAATGCAGACCACTAGCCATGTATGATGTCTCACCCAAGGCTGAATAGGTAAACCACCTGGGTTTTGTTGCCTGTCTGAATTGCAAAAAACAAAGAAGGCACCTGTCTGACCAGCTAGTGACCCATGTTCAGAGGAAACAGATCAATAGCATAACAACACATGTTTTCAGTGTTCAAACACTTTCACATATGTTATCTCCACAATTCTTACAACAACTCTGTAAAGTAGAATGATTTCTCTCCCCCCCCAGCCCCCCGCCCCCTGCCCCCCGCCATTGGGTGAAGCCAAGAGTGGTTTGCCCCCTAATGAGTTCATGGCTGAGGTGAGGCTGAAAACTGGGAGTTTTCAAGTCCGCAATTCACTGTAGCGTAGCTGAAGCCTGTGCATGTTTGGTCAGAAGTACAGCCCAGTGAGTTCAGTGTTCAGGGGAAATAGATCTGAGTTGTGCAATGTATTAAGGAAGCCTCAAAGAATTGTTTGGATTCCATTTTGATTATATATAGCTATATATCTATATCTCACATTTGCGGAGCATAGTGTAGTGTAATGAACATGGGGCTTTGAGACCTGAAAGTGATCTCCGCAAGTAATTCGTTCCCTTCTTCCATCTCCATTCCTCATCTGTAAAATGGGACTAATAGAGGCATATTTTATTAAAAATTACTGTGTGAAAATAAATGTGCAAAGCACTTCATTAGAATTGCCATAGAAGTAACAGATTAAAAATCTATGTATACCTGGCAGTGAAATGGGTTGCACCCACACTAAACAGTTAAAGATCAATGCTTCCCCCAAAGTATCTTGGGAACTGTAGTTCATCAAAGGTGCTGGAATTGCAGCTCTGTGAGGCATACAGTTCCCAGGATTCTTTGGGAGAAGCCATGACACTTAGAGTCATATAAATCACTAGAATTGTAGAGTTGGAAAGGGTCATCTAGTCCAACCCCCTGCTATGAAGGAATCTCAACTAAAGCATCCTGATGTCTTACAGAGGAATTAATCACAATGAAATCCAAGGGTGAAATGAAGCATAAAGGTTGAGCTGCACTTGAAACCATCAGGCATGGCTCCCAGCAATGAGTAAATGATTTGCAGTGCAGATGGAGCCGTCAAAAGGCTGGTCCCAAGGTACATGAGACAAGGAGGGAGAGCTAATACCTTTAATTGGGCCCACCATGTCTATCAGTGGATTAGCCTATAAGAGACAAAGAGGTAATACCTTTCATTGTACAGACCATGTCTTAGGGTGGATTAGACCAAACTCCAAGCTTCGGGAGAACTTTGTCAAACACTAAATCTCACCTAATGCAGTCTGAAAACTTGGTCAAATAAAATACATTACCAGTTGACCTTTTCCCTCTCCCCCAGAGCTTTTAATAAGAACCAATGGGGGGGGGGACGGGACTTATTTAAAATGGTGTGTATGAAAGTTTCTGGGGCTTATAATAACATTACAGGGATAAATATTCCTACATTATAGTATTACTTGGTTGTGTGAATGTACCTGGAAGGTGGGGGTGGGACAGGGACTCCATCTTGTTCTTTGCCTCAGGCAGCAGAATGTTTTAGTTTGGCCCTGTTCAACCTGCATATCAAAACAGGAGAAAATCCAGAAAAACAACTCAGAGAATTATCAGTTCATCTGAGAAATGTAATTGTCGTTTGCTGATCCTAAAGTGTAGACAAAATACTCTCCAAAACACAGCTATTCTTTTGACGTATATTCTTCCATTGCTTTGCTGCTCCTCTACTTTTCTGAGTTAGGTGTTTTGTTTATTTTTCCTTTTGTTTTCTCATTGGGAAGGACCGGAGGAGATTTTTGTGCTGGACACATTTAAATGATAGCTTACAGAGACAGTCTAAACTAAAACAAGGAAACTATACAATCAAAGCATAACAAAGAGACCTGCAGTTGAATGCAGGAAGCTGTATTTATCAGAAAATTATTTTGCTCCATCTATATCCCCCATTCCTAAAATATAGTGGAAATGCTTTCAGAATAACTGGCAAACAGATCTTTTGGGTATTCTTGGCTACGACAACCACCGAGGAACACAGGAAGTATTTGTGTCATCAAAGGGCAGTGATTATGGTTGGTAAGCATGGATCTTGACTGGAGGGGTGAATCACAATCAATGATAAATATCCCCCTTTACTGGATCACAATCGGTGATGAAGATTCTCCTCCTACCGAATCTGGCAATACCAGCTGATGTTTAGCTGGCGTTCAAGTCCAGGAAAGCATTTTACTATCTTCCACTGGCTTGAAACAGCTCCATTATTTCCTGAAGGATGGAGGCCCATCAACCATGATTGGTGCACTCATTATGATGTATCCTGCAGCTGAAAATGCTCAATACAGAATGCAGCTACTTGTGTCCTAATGGGAGCAGGACGATGGACCAACTATAACCTTCTTTGTAGCAACTGGAACACCAAAAGTTTCTCCCCTATGAACCCTCCCCGTAAGATTTTCAGAGGATGACATGCTTCAAATACCCATTTTGTCTCTTGGAAAATCAGCAAGGTTGAGTCTTCTCCCTTGTGACCCATGACACCAGAGACAGCACAAGAGCCTGTATCTCCTGGGGCGGGAGTCCACCCCCTCTCTTCTTCCTCCTCTCCTTCTACCCTTCATCATCCATTCCCCACCTGTTGCTACTGCTGACAGAAGCATCAGTGTCACCATACTGCCCATTTAACCTATTTTTCTCCCCTCCTCCCCCGCCACACTCTGAGAAAGGACCAAGCAGCAGGACTTGGTCCTTCCTCAGAGCAATGAATTCTGGGTAAGTTGGCCAGGAAACTGTTTGCTCTACTATGATGTTTTAAAGCCAAACTTCCAGCCACTGCAGCAAAGTGGCAGGTCTAGGCAGTCTCCCAACCGCCTTGCTCAGAATGCATCACTCTGAAGAAAAATACACACCCTTGGCCTTTTCTCTGAGCAAGGTAAGAAGGAGGGGGAAAGCCAGGTAGAAGCTTTGTGTGGGTGGCAGTTAGGGGTGGGGGATAAATTCAATTCAATTTGTCTTTAAAGGCATGTCTACCTAATTCACACTTGCCAAAAGAATATTTGAACCAAAACATTGCCATCTTTTGAAATGTGCAGCTCTCCAAATTTTGCATTGCAAAGGAACTTTCCCGTCCTACCCCATCTGCTGCCCATGCCCTCCCCAAATCTGCTCTGGAGGGTTGGAGAAATACCAAAAGCAGATTTATTGGGTTCATGAGTGAGGAAAGGGGAAAACATTCCATTGCGTAAGAGGAAATCCTTGTACGGATGGAACAAGGGAGTTAGCGCTAGAATGGATTCCATCCTCTGCGTTTTGAGGGTATAAGTTCATTGTGACATGTATCCCCACTATTTTTTTAATTTTTAGTTATTTTAGTAAACATCTGTTTATGCATGATTTTAAGTGGGGACTTCTTTAACATATTCTACTTGCCTGTAGCGCTGAAATATAATTTTTGTTTTGTTTTGTTTTTATATTAGGTAAAGGTAAAGGGACCCCTGACCATTAGGTCCAGTCGTGGCTGACTCTGGGGTTGCGGCGCTCATCTCGCTTTACTGGCCGAGGGAGCCAGCATACAGCTTCCGGGTCATGTGGCCAGCATGACTAAGCTGCTTCTGGCGAACCAGAGCACCGCACGGAAACACTGTTTACCTTCCCGCCAGAGCGGTACCTTTTTATCTACTTGCACTTTGAGGTGCTTTCAAACTGCTAGGTTGGCAGGAGCAGGGACCGAGCAACGGGAGCTCACCCCGTTGCCGGGATTCGAACTGCCAACCTTCTGATCAGCAAGTCCTAGGCTCTGTGGTTTAACCCACAGCGCCACCCGTGTCCCTTTGTTTTTATATTGTCTACAAACTAATTCAATAAATTCTATTCTATCCTGCTTACATCCATTGACATTAGTGAGTCTACTCTGAGGATGACTAACATTCACCCAAAATTAATAAATGCAATTTTCAAGACTTTTTCAGGAACAATCTACCATCATGCGAATAAACTGTACAAAGGGTCTTTGTATTTCTTTTTCTGAGTTGTAATTGTTTTCTTTGTCATCTTTAAATCTTTTTTTTTTATTCTGTAAAATTTATAGAAATAATCCCCATGCTCCCTGACCCTGAATTCCCTGTATTCCCTGTATTCATCTTACACTCTGTTGGAGCCACAGATTGGCTGATTGTTATACACTCCTGTTCATTGGCTTTATTGTACTGTAGGACAGCTCTAGACTTCAAAGTCAGATGCTCATGGAGCAGACAAAGTATTTCCAGATCAAGGTCCCTGGTGATAGGGGTGGATCGAAGTGTTTGCCTTTAGGGTAGGTTTCCCATTCATAGGGGATTTCATATGTTAAGACATCACTGCATGGAGCGGAATGGCTCTCACTCCCCTTTTGTTTTTGTTTATAGCCTCTGCAGACAGCTCACTGCAAAGCTGATCTAACTGGGTGACAGGGCATCTGTTGACATGAGAGTCTGTCTTTGCAAGGAAAAAGATGAGAAAGGCAATTTTAATTAACACAACAGGACTTGCACTCTATAGAAAGGCATGCCCAGAAATCATGCTGAAATTACAATGTAGGCTGAGATGATGTGGGGGCTGCTACAAGGAGACAGTGGAAAGGAAATGCCCACTGCACTCCTCACACCCGTGCAAATTAAATTAAGGATGGGGAGAAATTTGATTCAGTTTGCATTTAAAGGCAATTGGCACTTTCTGAAATAACATGCAAGCCAAAACACAGCCTTCACAGTTCTCTGAATCATCTCCAGGCAAGCAATGTGCATAAAAATGCATATATTAGGGTCAAGTTTGCAACAACAAAAAATGCAAATGTTTGGGGAAATAATTAGGGGGGATTAGGGGGAATTGCTTTGCAAAAAAAAATATATTAGGCCAAATGCATACAGACATGTGCATTATGAAAAATTTGAACTGGGGAAGAACCCCACAAACTGATGCAGAAATGTGGAGAACTGAACTTAAATTCTGAAAAGCAAAAAAACCGAAATCAACAAATTTGCCCCTCTCTACCTGAGATGTACATAGGTTAGTGTCAGAAGTAGTATGACCTGTCTAAAGACATGTTAAATGCTGCCTGTACTACTAGTATTGATTATGGTTATAGTACTGATAGTGATAATGGCTGGTTTATTGTTTGTTTGTTTGTATTTCATAAAATGTATATACCACATTTAAAAAACACACCTCAGAGCACTTTACAGAAGAGACTCACCTAACATGGTAGCTGACATAAAATAATCTGTTAGGTATTAAAACCACGGCAGCTGCCACCACCAGTTATGAGACCAAGAGCGAGTTCACACATTCACCAAACAAATGTTCATCTACACATGGAGGATGTTTTTCAGTTTCTCCTGAAAGTCAATGTGTGGGAGAAAAACACACTTCTCCAGAGAGGGCATTCCACAAGTGAAGAACTACCACTGAAAAGGCCCTGACACTGCTTAACACCAACTGAGCACACACACCCCACTGGTGGCACCAACACCAAGCCCTCACCTGCTGATCATACGGTCTGAGATGGTTAATATTGTGGAAGGTGCTCTTTTAGGTACTTGATTCACAAGCCATTTAGGGAGGTGTATGCTAGTACACCTAAGGGACGCGGGTGGCACTGTGGGTTAAACCACAGAGCCTAGGGCTTGCCAATCAGAAGGTTAGCAGTTTGAATCCCTGCAACAGGGTGAGCTCCCGTTGCTCGGTCCCAGCTCCTGCCAACCTAGCAGTTCGAAAGCACGTCAAAGTGCAAGTAGACAGGTACCACTCCGGCGGGAAGGTAAATGGTGTTTCCATGCGCTGCTTTGATTCGCCAGAAGCGGCTTAGTCATGCTGGCCACATGACCAGGAAGCTGCACGCCGGCTCCCTCGGCCAATAAAGCGAGATGAGCGCCACAACCCCAGAGTCAGTCACGACTGGACCTAATGGTCAGGGGTCCCTTTACCTTTTTTATGCTAGTACTAACTCCTTGTATTGTGCCCAGCCAGTGCAGAACTTTCAGGATCCGTGACACATGGTCCCATGAGGCTGCTCCAGTCACCATCCTAGCAGCCACACTCTGTACTAGCCGCGGCCTTCGAAAGTCTCCAAGGGCAGCTCCACATACAGTGCATTACTGTAGCCTAGATGAGAGGTCGGCAGAATAGGAACAACTGAGGCCAAGTTATCCCTGTCTAGGAACAGCTGTAGCTGGCAAATCAGCCTCAGCTGGCGTAAGCCTTCCTTGGAATCCAGGAATATTCCCAGGCTATGAATCTGTTCCTTCAGGGGGACTGCAGCCGCTTCCAGAACAGGTTGTACTTAATTCCTGAACACTTCCACCTCACCAGGTTTCTAAGGAGACTCCCTAATGCCATAGCACTGGAATCTCACAGAGGCCAAATCAGGCTTCCCTGTCGCTTTCCAGCCCAGTTGGAAAACTGCCTCACCTTTGTTCCCTTTCATAGCCCTTGCTTATGTCACCTCCAGCTAAGGGAGGGGAGAAGGCCTATCCCCTTCAGTTCGCCTGTTAGAAGTTTCTTCAGCTTGTAGTTTCTGTGGCAACACTTTGGCCCAAACTTACATAACACAGCCAATACTTAACAGGCTATTTACTTAATATAGAAACTGGTTTGACCATTTTAGCAGTCTCTTCAGTGCCATCATACAGCCGTAAAATTGCACGATTGGAGGGAACCCAAATCCCATTTAGTCCAACTCCAATTGTATTATATTACAAAAGATTAGTATGCCGGTAGTTATGGAAATAGAAGATGGATTATGCCTCCTGGGCATGGTCGGCCAATTGGTGCCAAAGAAGGATAGAACTTTTTTTATGTATGCTACAACAGCAGCAAGAATACTTATCACAAAGCACTGGAAGACACAAGATCTACCTACCCGGGAAGAATGGCAGATGAAGCTGATGGACTACATGGAACTGGTGGAAATGACTGGCAGAATCCGAGACCAGGGAGAAGAGTCGGTGGAAGAAGATTGGAAAAAATTTAAAGTATATTTACAGAAATATTGTAAAATTAATGAATGTTAGAAGGATGCTGGAATGAACTTACATGGTTTTAGCAGAAAGGTTACAAAGAATTAAGTAAAAATGGATTGTTAATGGGTCAAAGTGTAGAATTTAAGGTTAAATTGCGTTAAGATAAATTATAGAACAAAATCTGAGAAAGAGGGAAAGGATTTGCTGAAACAGCTAATTGAATTAGAATACAAAAAAGGGAGGTGTGAAGATGTCGAGGAAATAAGTAAATGAAAGATAAAGATATGAAAATACCGGATGTATTTTTTGTTTGTTTGTTTGTTTGTTTTTCCTTTTAAATGTTTTTGTTTTCTCTTTTTTATTGCTTTGTTGTACTGTCTTTTTATTGTATTTTCTTATATTTTTGCAGTATTGTAACTCTCTTATTGTTTGCTTTTCTTTCTTGTAATTGTTAAACTTTAATAAATATCATTTTTTTAAAAAAAATAGAAGATGGATTATGCAAGGAATATTCAGATGGGGCCAGCATGCCAAAAATGGCGAAGGGATACTAGGTGGAGATGCATGGAACAAATTTAGGTTAATGGGGGAAGTCTAATAAATTTAACCCTGAAATCCTGCAGTTCCTGGGAGGTGCCCATTGAAAGCATCAGTTCTCACTCTTGTAGGATGCAGAGAGCACTTTGATATCAGTATGGCTGAAAATTTAGTATGGCGACAGATTTGAAGCCATGAGCAGACCACTTTGGCCTCTTGACTCCCCAGACAAATCAGAGAGGAAACTACTTCAGTCCTCAAGTTAGCAGATTTTGATTTCTCTTCTGTGATTTCCATGGGGAAAGAAATAGTTGCCAAAGGAACCAGAAAATGACAAAGGAATACAAGACAACTGTTTGCCCCCTGAAGAATAGCTTTATAGGTTCAGAGTATGAGGCCTGAATCTCAGGGTTGTGGGTTCAAGTCCCACATTGGGTGAAAGATTCCTGCATTGCAGGGGGTTGAACTTGTGGTCCCTTCCAGCTCTAGAATTCAGTGATTCTATAAACCCAACCTGCTATCACAAGCCTCTCAAGGCAGTGAATGATGCAATTCAACCACCTTCAGTTTACGCACACGCACACACATAAACGAGTCCTTAGGATTTCATCCTTATGTTTAATAAATAACAGGCTTTTAAGAAAACGCTCGTCATAAAGCAGTGTGTAGCAAAAACAACCAATTCAATATCTACTGTAATAAATCCAAAAAGTCGTCATGAAAACAATCAGACGGCTCAGCATAAATTCAGCATGCTGACTTTCGGCAACGTCGAAGGAAGTTAGGATGGAAATGCGCATTGTTGCAAAGCAGTGTGGTTTCCTGTGCAAGAGCTGATAGGAGAAAAAGGGAAGGAAGGGAAATGCAAAGATGACCTATTGCGTGGAAGGAGGGGTGGAGAGAAGTTCTTCTTCAGGAGGCCACAGTAAATCAGGAGGTGGTCCTCTGCAACAGGACACTGGGGGGGGGGTGTCTGTGATTGAATTGTTCCTTATGGTTTTTTGAGAACCAGACATCCTTGCTCTTTGATAATAAGATGCCTCTTGCTTATCCAGCAAAAAAACAACAGTAGGGAAAAGAGAACAGTGGGTTGTTTCCAATATGGTACCATACGTGCCTGATTTTCATGCACCACATGACAACTGCAATGTGCATGTTCATGCTGCCTCTTTTTGGAAGGAATCTTATCCCCACCCTCTTGCTATCACCAGAGCGCCAAATCATCCCTTGCATGAAAGCTTTCTTACCAAATTATGGAAAAGTAAATTTTGGACTGAAGGGGTAGATTTCCTTCTTCAACTCGTATAAAGGCCAGCCTTAAAGGCCAGCTGATCAGGAGATCCAACCAAGCTTTTTGTCTTAGCAGCAAATGACATGATGCTTGTTTGACAAGATCTGTGTCATGACGCCAGACCAGGAATCCTTGGAGACAGTGTCCTTCAACAGCCCTGAGGAAGAAAAGGATGACCCCCCATGTAGAGCTGTAATCCATGGAACTACAATGTTTGGTCCACAGACTCCTTGGAAAATCAAGAGACTCCCAAGGAGGCATACTAACAAGTCTAAGAAAACAGCTGCAGAAGAAGACACTGGCCCATTAACTGGCTAGATTCAATAAATACTTAGCCAAGGCTATAAAGATCAGACAGATGCCCCAGGACATTGCTGAGACAACTTGTATGTTCTGCCTCAGTTATAGGATTATTAACTTGGTACTGAAACCTGCACCTCAGTCCCTCTCCAAGGTGCTGATCCTCCATTATTTTGCCTTCTTGTCTGTTTGGGACCCTGGACTTACCAACTTTGCCCTTGCTTAGGCCACCACCTGCCTATGGTGGTGGGCCTCCCTATGGATCAGGACAATCTGTTTCCCAGGGAGGACACATTGCTTGGTATTGATTACTACATGCCTGAGAGTTGATGGCGTTCTTCAGCTCATCAAGGGAAGCAGGGACATTCGGCTCTTCCAACACAAGCAGAGTCTGTCTTCCCTACAGAAGGTTCAATCCCCAGCATCTCCTGGTAGGGCTGGGAGACAAACTCTTCCCTGAAACCCTGGAGCCACTGCCAGTCGGTGTAATAGACAATGCTGCGCAAGATGGACCCAGGATCTAACTCAGCATAAAGCAGCTCCTTATGTTATTCCTATGTTCCTAACACAATTCCAGTTAGCTAGATACGTATGAATTTGCTGGGCATTTTCTGTGTATCTCTACATCAATATAATATTTGCAAGGGACACTCCTATTTGCCCAAACTCCTGATTGCCCAAGTGCTGTGTTGTTTTCCATATCATTCTGATAAACTGTGATACATTCCCACTTTTTCCCAGGAAAGGGTAAAAGCTCTGAGGTGCTTATTACCATATTTAAACCTAACATAACTACATTAAGCTGTTCCATTATAACACAGGAAGCTGTGCTTTTAAAGGCATTTTATTATATTATCAAAAACAAGCAATACATAATTGAGAGAAGCACAAGTATAGTAACAATTCACTTCACTTCTCTTTTTCATTAGGATATTGGATGCAAATCAGAAATGAGGACAGCCAAAGTATATAGACTTGTCCAAAGCAGAACAGCCAAATAGACTATGCAGATCCAGAATCGACCCGTTGTGAAAGATAAGGGCAGATCCAGACCATACATTCAAAGCATATTCAACACATTCAAAACCATGACTTCCCCAAAAGGATCCTAGGTTGAACAGATGCTCAGAACTTTGCATTTTAACATCAGAAATAAAAAAAGATTTCTTTTAAAATGGAAAGTCAACACCAGGGGGAAAGGGGGGCAGCCTTGTTTTGTACCAAAATTCAACTGCATTTCTTTTGAGACAACATCCATTCATTAGTATTGTTTCTTTAGACTGTGAATAGCACATACTGCCCTTTCAAATTTGGTGCCAACTTGAAAGTGGGATATGAATTCTAAATTCCAATCAACGCAATCAAAGGCTTTGAATACACTCAACACCACTATTGCTAACACAGTTTTATATAATTTACTGTAAGCCAGTACATTTAAAAATCACCCGATTGTATTAGCGATCTTGGGATGCAGGGTGTATAAATTCGCTAACCATGTTTTTAATCTAGCTGCTTAGAGGGCCATGGAAAATTTAGCATCTTGACCTAAATAGGTTATCGGGTGGTATGATTACATCTTAACCCAGTATTGTCAACACTGGCTGGCAGTGATTTTCCAGGGCTTCAGGCAGGAGTCTCTCCCAGACTTCCTGGGAGATGCCAGGGATTAAACTGTAGACCTTCGACATGCAGAACAGATGCTCTACCCCTGAGCTGCAGCCTCCTAGTCGACTTACTTATTTAATGCTATACCACCCTATATCTAAAGTTCTTTGAGCAGCTGATAAAAACAATCACATTGTGTTACAATAAAAATATAATAACAGCTATCCATATTCCAACAGGGACAGGGTGTTGGCTGGGGTTGATGGAAGTTGGGAGTCCACAGCATCTAGAGAGCACACAGTTTGAGAAGACTGATCACAAGCCACACAATGGAAGTGTTGTGTTGTGTTTTGGAGTACCAACAAGTTTCTAATTAATCAGGAAGCAATGACTAAGGTTTTTCTAGTCTTATACTTGGGAAAATCTGCTCCTTTATTATGTAAGTTCACCGATTTAACAACTCAAACAGAATTAGAAGGTGGGAAGTTTTGTTTCTTTGCATTCCACGTGCATGCACTCGAATCATCTTATTACATTATTTCAAGTACCATCCTTATACTTGGTTTTTTTGTTGATTTGTTTTTTGTCCCATTAACCTTTTATCCATGAGTTTCTAAAAGGGTATGTACCTTTTTGCTGAATGTAGTGTAAAACTCCCTCAGGGGCAAAACCCAATATGTTCTAGAAAGTGAATTATAAAGGAGAGGTGGGGGGGGGAGGAATGTATTTCACTACTTTTAATAGGTACAGAATACATACTGGCACAATTCCTTTCTTTTTGACAGAAGAGGAGAGTGATTTTTGGCCAGTATCAAGCTTAGGAAGGATTTGAGAGGTTTCAGCTGCCAAACCCACCTTCAGTGATGGCTGCCTGTCTTTACACTGGCCGGCTGCCACAAATGAAAGAAAACCAAGAATGCCAGAGTTGATCAGAAGTTATGTGCTTGCTGTACCACAATTTTTTCTGCAGGATATGTGGTTCTTCCCTGAGGGAACTTCTCTCTGTATTAAGCAAAAAGGTGAATGGTGCCAAACTTTATGGGGAGGAAAGCTTTCCTACATTCAAGCCCGCTATAAAGTTTACTAGAAATGTTTATTTAAGTAATATAAAATTTTGTTTTTCAGTGAGAAGGTAAAGGTGGTATTTTAGGTATTTCAGTGAGAAGGTAAAGGTGGTATTTTAGGGACACTGGATCTACCTTATACCAGGTCAGGTCCAGCTACCCCTGTATTGTCTGCTCTGACTGGAAGCAGCTCTCCAAAGTCTCTGGCAGAGGTCTTTTCCATCACCTGCCAACTGACCCTTCTAACTGGAGCTGCCTAGGATTGGACACTGGGCCTTTCTTACGCATAGCATGTCATCAAGCCATGATCCATTGTTTTGGATAAAGGACAACATTTTCTTTCTTTCTTTTATATTTTTTTTAAAATTAATTTTCACAATAAACCATCATTACATTAAAAACAAAAACACACACAAAATAAAACAATTAAAACATCTATATACACTCTTAATATTGATCCATATTTTGGGATTCCTCAAATCCCCTGACTTCCTTCCACTTCCTCCCCTGGTTCCTTTCTATTATTTTCATTTATGCATGTCAACAAAAAATCTTTATCTCTAATTACTTCCATAATTAAACATTATCCATAACATTCCAAGTGGGGTTTTTTTAAAAAATCCTGCTAATGTATTGACTTCCTTACATTGCTTTTGTATATATGCAATAAATATTTCCCATTCTTTTTTATATTTGTTGTCATCTTGATTTCTAAGTTTCCCAGTTAAGTTAGCCATTTCCGCATATTCCATTACCTTAATTTGCCAATCTTCTTTAGTAGGGACTTCTGAGGACAAAATTTTCAGTTAAAAACACAGGCAATAGCTGACAGCCAGAACCAGAACTTTGGAAGATGTGTGGATAATGCATGTGACTGAGCATCACTATTGCGAGGGGAGGGATACTTTTATGGCTTTTATGGCTCAGACAACATAGAAATTTCACTGCTATGAGTGGTTAGCTCACTGCACTATCCAGACACACTACCCACCCAAGAGGCTATATTTTCTGTGACAAGTTGTATTTTTTTAAAAAAATATTTAAAATTCTCTTCATTTGTTTTTTGAGAAAAAGTCTATTTCCACCTTTCAGCGTTTTTAGCCAATGAATGAAGCCATAGTAAGGATGAACATTTAGAAAAGTAGTTCTAGCCAATCAGACAAAGAGAATGTCGCAGTGAAACACCCGTTATCAAGACACTCCTTTGGCTGTAACTAGATAAATCCATAATGATTTATCTATTGTCGAAGGCTTGATATGGATTCACATTCTTATATTCAGTGAGTTTATGATGCAGATGGGATTTGAATCAAGGCATCCTTCCATGGGAGACTACTAGCATTCTGGAATGAGTCCTCCTTTCCATTCTCTGAATGTGCTAGTCTCCAACCCAATCAGTGCATCAGGAAAGTAACCCACAATGCTGAGCAAGTGAGAAAAATCAGGTGCTTCACTCTTGCTTCTCAATCAGAGATGAGATGTTGTGCCACCCACTTCCTGCCTTCCTGGCCATGTGGGCT
This sequence comes from Podarcis vaucheri, assembly GCF_965113315.1. NCBI lineage: Eukaryota > Metazoa > Chordata > Lepidosauria > Squamata > Lacertidae > Podarcis > Podarcis vaucheri. The sequence goes on along the minus strand of NC_138762.1, from coordinate 35,358,164 downwards.
GGAGGATGGTAGCATAGATGAAATATACTTCAGTCCCATCTGTTCCATGTTGTCAGCCTACCAAATGTTTGGCTGGAGGTCCCTTCCTACACACTCAGGAGTCGTATTTTCAGTGCTCAACAGTGAGCAAAGATTGGGGAATCCTGCTTTTCTGAAGGTGACACCTCAAAAGATAGGGAACCCCCTTTCCCCAAGTGGAAGCTGCAGTTAAGCTGTTGAAACAAATGTGCATATTAATAAGGAGTTATTAGACCATTTTCATTCTGCTACAGCATGTGCATTTTCACCAATTATTTCTACCTCAAGAACAGGTATGGATCAATCAGATTCAATAAGCAACACGTTTGCTTCCACTTCTTGATTTACTAGGAATATTCCTGGAGGCAGAAGTGTGTATTCATGAGGAATGAAGGCTTATTATTTGGTCTACACCAGGTCCTACACAGAGGATTGTATTTAACATGGTGCTAAGGCTAAGATTAAGCCAGCCCAAGAGGTTACCTTGCACAATGGAACTTTCTTCCCATCTCCTGCCTCCTCCTCCTGACACCCTAATTCCTCCAACCCTCCAGAGCAGATTTGGGGACAGCGCGCTGGCTTCCACCAGCGCAACAATCTAGTTGAATATGGTCCATAATGAGTAAAATCCATTTGCACGGACTAGGCCTTAGTAATATAATTAACTGGATGCCCACATTGGTGGGGATGCTTGAAATCTGCTGCATGGTTCAGCTTGCCACCGTAAGCCTGGTATTTCCAAACATTCTAACATGGAGAGGGCAAAAGGAGATAATTAGTCTAATAGTTGTTGATGTCACAATGGGCCTTAGTTATGTACCTAGACGCTGAAGCTCAGATTAGAAGGGGGAAAGTACTGGCTGCAGGGGGGCCTTTCAGAAAGACACAAGCTCCTTGAATCATTAAAGAAAAAAAACTAACCACACAAACACATTTATTTATTTATTTCCATTTATGAACCTCTTCCTGTAATGTAAAACATCTCAAAGTGATAAAACAATATAAAAACGTCAACAATGAAAACGTAACCTTCCCACACATCAAAGCAATTTCATACACACAAAAACAATTTGTTCAAAACATGCCATTTCTAAAATAGTAACTTAGTTATCTGCCATCACAAAAGACAAGGAGAAAAGGACCTCTTGGACACAGGGACACACACACAACTCAGTAATGTGAACACGGAAATATGGCTTTGCTTACTGCTGTTCCTAGTGGAATAGAGCTATATGCAGGTGGTGGAGGCTACATCCCAGGGAGCAATGGCACAACTTTCTCAAACACAGGCTCCAATTATATGTTAAGGCAGTAGATCCACAGCTTTAAATGCAGAGTTACCCAATTTGCAGGTGTCAGGCATGTAGGGATGGCTGTACCAGTCTATTTTGGGGCCTCTCTATTTCTCATTTTCCCAATTTTAAATTCAGTTCTCTGCATTTCTACAGCAATTTGGGGATTCTGTAAAATCCTTATGAAAATTATTTATTATTTCATAATAAATTATTTATTTATTATGAAAATTATATATAGGGGCCAGCAATTGGTTAAAAACTGTGGCAGGATTTTAATTGTTTGTTTTAAAAAGTATTTAGGGACCACTTAAAGAAAGGAGGCCTGCTGGACTTCTAGAGGAAGGAAATTCCACCAATGTGGGGCCAACACGGACAAGGCCCTGTCCACTAACGTCAATTGGGTTGATGGGTACCATGGACAAGGCCTCTGAGTCCAATCTTAGGACTTGGGTTGGTTCATTCGTATGAGTACAGAATAGTCCTTCAAATAACCCGACCCTGATCCCAAACCATTCAGCACTTTAAAGATTTGTGCTGTCCCTTTAAACTGAGCCCAGAATGGGTAATCAGCCTGCACAAGCATCCTGGTGGCCGAATTTTGCACCTGCTGAAGTTTCTGAACTATCTTCAAAGGCAACCCTACCTAGTCTAGTTTGGACATAACCAGCACATGTGTTACTGAGGCCAGGTAAATTTACCCTAGATAGGGTTACAGTTAACAAAGCAGCCTAAACTGGTAAGTCACTCCTAACCAATGAGGTCATCTGTGTCCAGGAGTATCCTCCCCCACCCCTTAAAAAACCTATTTTTCCTTCATGGAAGTGTAACGCCAGGCTTCCTAAAGCTCGGCCCTCCAGATGTTTTTAGCCTACAACTCCCATGATCTCTAGCTAGCAGGACCCAGTGGTCAGGGATGCTGGGAATTGTAGTCTCAAAACATCTGGAGGGCCAAGATTGAGGAAGCCTATGTAATGCCATCCAACCCCCCCCCCCATTGCAAATCTCTCTCCAAAGCAGTGGTCTTCCCAACCAACATTAATTCTGAAATTCTCTTCACTATATTTCAGTCCGTTTACCGTCATCCATCCCAAAACTATCAGCGATCAATGGTCCCTATGTTGGGGGGTTGTACTATGGAGGAAACAATCAAAAGATTTCTGCACTCCCTATCCCCATGCCCCTTTGGCCACTTATACGGCACCCCAACTGCTGGACATCCTTATGGGGCAGACCAGCATTTAGATCAGGGGTTGTCAACCTACTGCCCACTAGTGGGCGTTTCAGGATTCTAGGTGGGCAATAGGGGGTTCTATGGCACAAGCTGAATCCTCCTTCCACCGAGCACTGGTGGGCGGTAAGGAAATTTCACCATCAAGAAAGATGCATTAGTGGGCAGTAGGTATAAAAAGGTTGACTACTCCCAATTTAGATAGATGGACCTTCCATCTCTGCTACTTCTTTAATTTACCTATTCATTTCCCAAATGTTTCAACTTTCTGTTTCTCACCAGTGTTCAAGCGGAAGCAATGAATATTCTCGCCAATGTACTCACAGATACCTGGATCATTAGAAAGCCATTATAATTATAACATGAACAATTTGCACTGGGCTGACAATCAGAAAAAAAGTGGTCATAAGATGGGGATATATGCATTTGCTCCTTTTGAAAAACGGCAAACCAGGCCAAACTATCCACAAAGTTAAATGTGCATTTGCATCTAAGGTAAGAGAGTTTGTTTGTTTATAAGATACAAACTGCCCTGGTTGGGTGTCAGAGTGGGCCTAGGCAGGTGCACAGAGAGAGGTGCGTGTGAGAGAGTGCACTCCTGCGTAAGAAGCCATGCAGTGATGGTTTGCTGCCTACAAGGTGTAGTAAATGGCTCTCTCCATGCAGAGAGCTCTTGTGTCTCAAGGCCAGTGTATGATTCCACACAAAAGGGGAAGGGGAGGGGATCAAGGGCAGGGGAGAGGCCATAATTAGAATCATTAATTGTGGAAAGCTTCCCCCCCCCACTGCCTTTAATTTGACCAGCATGCTCTGTATATGTTACTGCAGGGCTCTCCGAGTCCAAAAGCAGCACATTCTTCAAGGTCAAACAGAGAAGGAAACACTTCCTGCCACCCACTCTGACAGCCGGACCTCTCCTTCCCTGCTTGTCCCTTTTCTTTTCTTTTCTTTTTCCTTTTCAAGTCCTGCCTCCTCCTCTCCAATCACTCTTTTAGCTACAGTCCCTTCCCACAGGCCTCCTGCTCCCAGGCCACTTGCCTACAAATACTTGCAGGTGGTTCCAATGCAAACACAGGAGAGGGCTGTGCTGGCATGGGGCTGAGATGTACTATTGACATTCAGCCTCCCATTGTCATCTTTTTCTGCCTGCGACCTGAGCTGTGGAGCAGGGAGCAGGGGGAGGGGAGCAGAAAAGCAGTGTAGGGTGGAGCAGAGCCCAAAGACAGTGGGGAGAGGTCTCCCTCCACAAATATACCATCCCTGTGCACTGCTCTTCCTGCTCAGCTCTCAAGGACTCTGCAGGCATAATAGGGAATAAGAAGAAGGAAAGTTCCACCATGCAGAAAGCATTCTTCCTTGGTCCCTGGGACCATACCCTTGGGTGCTTTCCCAAGGTCCCTAGCTGCCACCTCTGAGGACTCCATGGGAGCAATGGCTCAACAACCCCTGGGTCATAGATTTTGTAGAGTTGGATGGGACCTCAAAGGTCATTAGTCCAACCCCCTGCAATGCAGGAATCTTTTGTCCAACGTGGGACTCTAACCCATTCCCGAGAACCTCATTCCCCACCGACTGAGCTATCCCAGAGATTCTGCCCAGCAAAGGGCATAGCTGTACTGTACATTTTGGGATGCGAGTGGTGAATATCTGGAATCTCCTGCAGCACTGGGGGTTGAGGTGGGGGAGTCCTGGGACTACCTGACCTTTGGGATGAAGCAATCTGGCTGAGCGGGCAACGACTTTCCGCAATGGGGAAGGTGGCTGTCTCCACGAAGCCGCGCTAGTGGGGACGTTGACCCAGGGAAGGGCATTCCCCGGGCAGAAAGCTGCAGGGATGACGTTGCAGGCAGGCGGAGAAGCCCCGCCTCCAGCGGGCACCAGCAGCGAACGAGGGACAAGCAGGCGGGCGCGCACCTCTCGGGGACAGGAGCTCCTGGATCGGGGCCTCCTCCCAGCCCTTCTCCACCCTGAGATCGGCTGCAGGCGAAGCCGTTGCTCACCATTCCCAGCCGCCGCTTCGGGCAGAACAAGGCGCTTCATCCGTATGCCTGGCGCGCACCTTTGACCAGGACTTGACGCGGGTCTTTCCACATTCCTTTTTCGAACAGGAAAAAAACAAAGGGGGGAAAAACCCCATATTGCGATTCATGGTCTGGACGCAACAAACTGAGAGACCTGCATCGTTTTCAGCCTGCCCCATTTTCACTGCCTAGAAGGGGGGGGGGGGTCCCCTAGGCTGGTTTATGTTTTAAGGCAAGCCCTTCCCGCTTCTCCCCTGCTGCTTTCTTGACCAACCCCTGGCTGAGCTCAGGTGAGGCGCGCGCCTCTCCCGCTGCAGCTGGCTGCTTGTCTGCGGGACTGGCTGGGCGCTTTCCCCGCTTCCAAGCAGGCTCCTCGCCCGCCGCCTCCGTCCACCTGCCCACCGAGCCCAACCCGCCCGCCGCTGCGCCTCAGCTGCCCGGAGAACGCGCCTGCCTGCCCGGCTCTCTCTCCCCCTCCCTCCCTTCCTCCCCATGCAGGTGGAGCCTCTCTCCTCTCCCTGCTTCTGCCGCCGCGCGAAGCAGGTGCCTGCCCGGGCGGAGGGAGGAGGGAGGGGCACGCAAGGGAGCGGGGAGAGCCGCCGTCGCCGACAACCTAGCCCGGCTCCCGCCATCTCCTGCGGCTCGCGCACTTGTCCTCCCCTCCGCCCCTCCGAAGCCCCACGCCCTCGCCGGCAAGGCGGCGCTCTCATTGGCTACCGGCATTTGGGTGGGCGGCGCTCGCCCCAGGAGTTGGGCAATATATCCCGCACGAGTGGGAGGGGACACAGCTAATTTTTCTCCTTGGGCAGAGCCAGGTTTCGTGCTTTCTGCTTCCCTTCCCACCCCCCCGGCTTGCGCTCTGGTTCACTCTCCCTCCACCCCGCCCCCCGGCCACCTCCTGCACCGCTTTGCCCGGCTGCCGGTCTCTCTCTTTCTCTCTCTCTCCGGGCACGGATTACTCGACGCGCGCGCTTGTCCGCCCGCGCCAGCGCCAGCGCCACCTCGTCCGGGTGGGACGCCCCGCCGGGCACACAAAGACCTTCCGTTTGGTCCCCGCGTCGCCTGGAGAGCGCGAGCGCCCGGCCGGCGGGAATTTCGCGGAGGGGACGCCCCGAAGCAAAGGCTGCGGTCTCTGAAGGGGGACCGGACTGCAGAACTCCTGGTCGTGAGGCAACAAGCCGCGCCGACCTCCGCTCATGGCTCGCGGGAAGAAGGAAGGCGATGGCAACTGGAAGAAATTCATCTGGAACTCGGAGAAGAAGGAGTTCCTAGGGAGGACCGGGGGCAGTTGGTGTGAGTACCTTCTTCCTCCATATACGCTCTCTCTCTCTCTTTTTTGCCCTCTCGGCTCCCGTCTTTCCAAACACCCCCCCCCCCGAAGCGGTCTTGCAGGCGAGCCGCGCGGGAAGGAAGAGCCGTAGGGCGCGCTCGTGTGTGTAGGCAGTGGGCGGCAGGTGGAAGCTCCCCTGGTCGTGCCCTGCCTGGAAATGCTTTTCCACGCGGCTAAATTGCCGCTCCCTCGCTCGCCTCATTGTGATCCGAGGCAGGCGGCTGGGAGAAGGTGCTTTCCTTGCCCGGCAAGGCTGGCTTCTCCACTCCAAGCCTCCCCTGCTGAGCAGCTTCCGACGACCACTTGGTCGGCGTGTCGAGGAGGGAAGCGACCCGCTCTGCAGCGCCCGGGCTGTCTGGGATCGTGCGCGGTGCCAGGCTCGCGCCTTTCCCTGCAATGTGTGACTCGTCGCTCTGTGTTTTTTGCCGGGGTGTGGTGTGGTTTTGGCGTGTGTGGAAAGAAGGGTCTCATTCATTAGGTGCCTCCTCGCTATTTTGGAAGATGCACCTCGGGCTTACTAAGGCTAGCCGGCTCGCTTGCTTTTCCCAGGCGCGACCGTCTAGACAGGAGGAGAGAGAGATTGGGGGGGGGGGAATCCCCGGCTTTCCCCCCTCTTTTTCCCCACTCGCGATGACTTGGGTCGCTCCGAAGCAGCCTGTTGCCTCTGCGCTAGAGGGAAAAGCCGCTTGCTTCTCCTTTGCTCCTTGCTTTGCTTTCCCCGCCTGCAAAGGTCGTGCTGAAGGGCACTTGATGTAGTCAGCCAAGCCTGAGTCGTGATTGCGGGCAGGGCGGAGGGGGTGGGGGCGACGGAAAGAGGGGGGAGCCCGACACACACCCCTCTTACTCCTCCCCGCCCGCCATGCTCCTCAGCCACTGCAGCTCCCTCCATTGCCCACTCAGGGAGCGGAAAGGACGCGGTAGTGGTGCCTTGTGTGTGTTTGCAGTATCTACCTCTCTAAAATGGCCACGATGAGATGTGATCGTTCGTGGGAACGGGAGAGAGAGAGTGAGTTAGGGTTGCCTTCCAGACTCTGCCCAACCCCAAAAGGGTTAATAATGCATCACAGCTCAAGGTTAGTCAAGGTGACACCTTCCCAAGCAAAGAGGTAATGGAAGGCTGGGTTGGGATCCCTGAGGGAGTCAGAGGAGGGGGGTGGGGTGCCAGCGCAACCACCAAGGACAACCACCAAACCACCTTTTGGTACTGACCACACATTTGCTTGGAAGCCGGATTTCATCCTTTTGTCATGCACACCTTTATTTGGGGGAGGCCTGCTTGAGCTGCTGGCAGCAAAGATAAAGAGAAAAGGTCAGGTGGAAAAGCAAAGGGAGCTTTAGGAATAATAAAGTCCTTGAAGGCTGTCTCCTAGCAACTAAACCCAACTTGAATGAGACTGAGGTTCAGGGCCCATTTAAAAAAAATTAAAGTCAAACCTTAATTTTTTTCCCATTGCTACCCTTCACACACACAAACCTCCCCCCACACACACACACTTTTGCTTCCTGGTCCAGGACTGAGGCCCTTTCCCCAGTTGACCACCTTGGTTCTGCATTGCACAAGCCAGCTCAAATGCAAAGGACACTGAAGGTTTTCAGGCAAACACACAGTTTCTCCTTCTCCATTTGCTTACACCTCCGAAAGGTGCCTGAGCATCAAACTGTTCCCACTGCTTTTCCTTCTTTCAATATGACCCTTCATAATGCTTCATGTTGCTGCTGACTGTATCCTAACCTGCTTTGTGGAGAGGTTAGCATTAATTCTGAACAGGCTCCTTTGATGACAGACAATAAGCGCTTAACACAAGCCCCCTCCCTTTGTTGTTAGCAGATAGAAAAGTCTGTAGCAATACCCATAGGGGTAGCATGGAGCATGCCCAGAGCTTTTTGGCATTGGAAGCGTTTAGATTTGTCTGCCCTTGAAGGGAAGGGGAGGGTGCCCTTGAATCTCCTCCTCCTCCTCCCTCTGCTGAGGTTTCTGCAGGTGATCTTGAGTGTCTCTGTAGATCCATCCATCAGAGGAGTTTCCGTCTTATCTAGAACTTTCCATTCCCTTCTAAAACTCTTTGTGCAAATTTAGAAACATCTCTGATTACTAAGGCCAAAACAGCAAACGGATCCAAGGAAAGGGGGAGCAGAAAGATTGTTCGTGGTGAATAAGAATGGCTTTATTTAAGAGGACCTGACGTTATAAATAGCTTCTTTTTTAAAGATAGCTGGGGGAAGAGAAAAGGTTACGGTGTTATTTTTGAAATGATTCACGTATTGGTATAGGAACTTTTTTGTAGTCACGCATGAGTCTCTGCCAGCTGCTGCTTCTCCCAGACTTGCACCGTCTCCAGCCAGCCAGTGTCCTGTTGGAAGTGCCACACATCCGGAGCTTCCCGGTTCAAATCCTTGGCCGGAGTCTGCATAGAAGGCAGATGCAAAAGGGGATTCTTGCCCAACGATGGGAGAGGAGCTAGAGTCCACAGAGAGACAGAGCTACAAAATGGGTGTTCAGACAAAATCCCGTCTTCAGAGACTCTGTTGCTTAGAATCCCTTAGAAGCAAAGATGCCTGGTTGCTGGAAGGGCCAGTAAAATGTCCTTGATTTCCTCTTTCTGAACAGCTAGACCAGCTGAGGCTCTTACCTGTGTCCTAGGAAATAAGCTGTATTGTTTCTTTTATAGCCCGTGCACTTTCTTCATATAGTAGATGCCTTCCATAGCGCACAGTAGGCTGTGTAGTTTGATGTGGTTGGTTTTTGTTAACACCCTGGTCAGAAATCTGACTTTAAAACACCTGACTCCTCACTCTCTGAAGCACTTTGATTTTATTATTATTAAAGTAAAACCTACCCACAGCACCTTGCTGTAAGCGGACATACTCTTTGGCTCGTTACAACAGCACCTCCTATGACTGTACTCTGGAAAAAATGTCCAAATCTCTCTGACGTCACAGCTATTTGCCTACTGCTGCCTGGTTACCGAAGAGTGTGCTAGCCCCAAGTGTGCAAAAAAAAAAAAAAGCACTGCTGCTGGTCTCCATGTCTAATTTCCCTCAAAGGAAAACGAAAACAACCCCTATTTGATTAGGGTTTCATCTTTCACCGGCAACTTCTCTGTATTGGTGTTCACTCCTTTTAAAGGACTATTTTAGCACTTTAGATAGATATTATTTTCTCCCTTCTGAAGAATATTGGGAAGTGTAGTTTGTTAAGGGTGCTGACAGTTGTTAGCAGACTCCTGTCCCCCTGAAAGAAGTAAAAATATGAGAGCTCCCAGGAAAGAGGGATTGACTGTTAAACCAGAATTGTAGATCTGTGGGGAGAATAGGATCTCATAACAACCTTCAGCGCCACTTAGAATCATAGAATCTTAGAGCTGGAAGGGACCCCATAGGTCATCTACTGCAGCCCCCTGCAATGCAGGAATCTCAGCTAAAGCATCCATGACAAGTGGTCACCCAACCTCTCCTGTTTAAAAACCTCCAAGGAAGGAGAGTCCACCACCTTTCATGGGAGACGGTTTCACTGCTGAGCAGCTCTTACTGTCAGAAAGTTTTCCCCTTAACAAGCTGCAGTTCCCAGGATTCTTTGGGAGAAGCAGTGACTGTTTAAAGTGGCATAATACTGCTTTAAATGTGTAGTGCAGATGGGGCCTCCAATACTTTATTTATTTATTGCATTTATTTCTCAACTTCTTATCCGACATGCATGGTTCTCCCTCTCATTTAATCCCCACAACAGGTAGGTTAGGCTGAGAAGCATTGACTGGCCCAAGGTCACCCAGTAAGTGGGGATTTGAACCCTGGCCTTCTAGGTCCTAGCCTGACACTCTAACAGCTACACCCATTTGTAGTCTTGCACTGGGTCTCTTAAGTACCAACATGTTTGCTGCTGTGGACTTCTTAGTACAAAAAACAATAGGGCATGAGTTGGCATCTTCACCCAGTAGGGCTGCCTTGTGATGCCTAGCACAGAATGTTATAGAGGTAATCCCTCTAAAGTCGCAACTGATAAAACCAGATTTCAGTATGCGCACAATTCCTGGGAACAACCCTCGTAATAAAGTTTTATGTCCCCCTTTGCCTTCCCTTAACCAGAACAAAAACCCTTTAATTGCATCTGTAATTTGCATATGAATCTAGCTGATTACAACTCAAGTGCAGTCAAATGTGTGACTTTTACAAGATGCTTTTATTAATGCACTACATAAAAGCAAGCTAAAAGTTGTTTGGCCACAAGGACCACAGGGCCACAGTTGAAATAAATGCTGGGCAAAAGGCATTTTGACTCTGGAGATCTGCCATACTTGGTGTTTCTTGATGTATTCATAGAGATGGAAGGAACCCCGAGGGTCAGCTAGTCCAACCCCCTGCAATGCAGGGATATGCAGGTGGCCGGTATGGGGATTGAACCCACAACCGTGACGTTATCAGTGCCATGCTCTAACCATCTGAGCTACATGGAATTGAATTTTCATGCATCTTCAGATAGGGATGTGACTCCCCCAAACTGGGTCACAGTCACAGGCACATTTACTTGGTGGTGACGGCTCATTTACACTGGTGCAAGAGTTTCTAGCCACCTCCCTGTGCCTAACTAAGTGCTCTCTGTCATTGCATGTAGCCCATGTATTTCTGTGCTCATAGGAACCTAGCCCACATAATCCACAGTAGCTCTTTCCTATTCTGATGGGTCCCATGTAAAGGCCCTGCAGAATCATGTGTGTACGTTCTTGCCCGCATGTTGTGGTCTACTGCAAAGCAGGGGTTGGGCAGGTATGATAGGTCCAAGGTTCACTCCATGACCCGCTATGTTTAGAGCCTATTATAGTGAGACCCACCATAAAATTCTGCAGTGGATCCTCCTTTCTTAAAGGAATGCTCCCATTAAATTTTCAACCAGTCAGTTTCTCTAAGTAGGGCATTCCACTCTCTTCCTCCTCTCCATGTTCTGTTTCTAAGCGATGACCCTACATTCTGTGCCTCCTACACGTGCTCAGACCTTTCAGACTGTTTCTTGCCCCCTCATGGTTTTTGTAATGTTTTTGTAAATACTTCTGCAAACCTCAACATTTCGCTAGCCACCCAGATGCTTCCCTGTTGTTTCTTGGGGTCCCCATTTTGACTGCAGTACTATTGGCACTCACTGCTTGTGTTCACTGTTAGAATTTGTGGTGCTGGGGCAAAGAGTGAACTGGCTTTGAATCCCACCAAGGGCATAAGTAGATCAAACAAAAAATCCACCCAAATCCATCATTCTGTTTCCAACAATGGGCAGAAAGCAGTAGGTATGAATTTTTCTGCATTTGGAGGTTCCATGTGTCTGTCATGGCTAATAACCATCAATGAACAGAACTTTGCCCCACATTTATTTCTGTACTATATAAAATTAAGGCCATTGAGCTCTACAGAACTTCTAAGTAAATGTTCTTAGTATTGCTGCCTCTGTGAACAGCAGTCCTGACACTCTGCCAGAGAGAAAGAGAGAGATACGATACCACAAATAGTATGTTCAGGTCTGTCCAGGCTATTTTCAATGACATGTTATTCTTTGAGGGCATTGCCTTTGGGGTGCTGTAACAGGATTTCCTGTAGCCCTCCAGATGTTGTTGGACTCCAACTCCCATCACCCTTCCTCACTGGCCATGCTGCTTGGGGCTGATGGGAGTTGAAGTCCAACAACATCTCTGGTTGGGCTCCATCACTTTTGAACCTCCTTCCAACTCTGTGGTGTTTAATTGCAATTGTTGCAGAGCTTGGTGCTTGTAATCTTGAGAAGCTGCTGGGTACCCAAATGGCCTCTTGCATAATTAGCCTTCCATCCTTGACTGTTGTGTGTTTATTTTTTCTCTTGCCACAGTTAAGATCTTACTCTTCTATGTGATCTTCTACGGCTGCCTGGCTGGTATCTTCATTGGGACCATTCAAGTCATGCTGCTCACCATCAGCGAATTCGAGCCCAAGTATCAGGACCGAGTAGCACCCCCAGGTAACAATGTGCACTGATGAGGGGCGCTGGTCAAAGCTCCCCCCACACACACACACACAGAAGGAGTGGCGTGTGCTTGCTTATTGTGCCACAGTGGATTTTATTTAGAGCTGCTGGATTTTGTCTGCCTCTTTCAATAGCTGCATGGCCTTCTTTATTTCCTCAAAACTTGTAGGGTCAGGCACAGATGAACTGGTAGTCTACTGTAACAAAGAAGGAAATTTTGGCTTGCCTGTTGTTTCACTAGGAAGCAGAGCCTGCTCAATCTCAGGCAGCAGGATCCACAGAGAGCAGCAGATCTGGCTCCCAAGGAATGCATCACCCATTACTACTACTACTTCTGCTGCTGTTGCAGTGGCAGCAATGGCTGCGTCACACTCTTTGGGGGCCAGATCTGCCACTTCCTCCGCGCTCCCCCCCCCCAGCAGTGCTGCTTCTCTTGGTGAATAGGAGGCACCGCTAATCTTCTCCCGCCCCTAGTAAAGAATTGGTGGGGGCTGCCTTCTGGGGTCTTCCAGGCTCTGTATCTTCCTGGTGAGACTCAGAACAGGCCTTTTCTCTCTCCACCGACAGCCTTCGATTCCGACTTAAACCATTGGGTAAGATTGATTTCCCCTCTTGTTCCTGATGTAGATCTTCACTCATCTCTTCTTCGTTGGCTGGGGTGCATGTGTCATTTTTTGTGGTTTGCCTCAGGTGCCAAAATGCCTTGGGCCAGCCTTGCTAGAAAAGTGTGCCCTCCAGTTCTCAGTGTAATTTCCCAATGGGTTTTTATCTCATTGCTCCTCTAGTAAGTTCAGGTAAGTTCAGAGCAACAACCTCTGTGACCTTAGTTAGGCCAAGATTGCTTTGCTCAAGGCTTTATAACAGAGTTGAGTTTTAAGGCTGGGCATCCAAGCCCAATACTCTAACCTGATAGTCTTCCACCTTTTCAGACCTGAGACCCACCTTTAGCATCCTATGTGCATTTTGGGGGACCGCTTCTTAGTTTTGAACCATATATTTGTAATTGTGGTGCCGTTTGGGCCAACCTCAGGTATAGCTGTGATTCATTAAAGCAAGGCTAGAGAAGCTGTGGGGATAGATGTGCAGTTGGGCTCCAAGTCCCATTGTCCCTCACCATTGGCCATGGGCAGAAGTCCAACAACATCTGGAGGACCTCAGGTTCCCCACCTGTGATTCAGTAGTGAGCTCTGTTCCACCAACTGAAGACCATTCAGTCTTCAACTGATGGGCTGGGAGCCAAAGTTAGTTGGGACCTCATCTTTAGTGGCACAATTACCACTGGTCTGTGACCGTATTAATAAAATTCATTCATTCATTCACTTGTTATTATGGTTTACTCTCCATTAAAAAAAGTGTGGATAGGGGAGAGAGAAGGGTCACTTCCAGACTATTAGTATTTGGTGGGAGGGATTGAATCACTGGCTGCCTATTTAGATTTGCTCTATTAAAGTGGATTAAAGTGCTAATGTGCTCTGACACAACAAATTCACTTTCTAAGAAAGCAGACTTTTATTGCTTAGGGCACGTCAGCTCTGAGAGCTCCAGAAATGAAGATGAAGGACTCATATCTCCCTCATAGTTGTATGGCATCAAATATTTCAGGAGAAGCTGCTTCTGGTAAAATTCTCTCTTCTACATACCTGTTGAAGGAGCAAGAGCCCTGCTGCCCACATTTGCTTCTGGGCACCCTGGAGAGAAAATCAGGAAAAGGCAGAGCTGTGCATCAGCTAATGTAAACTTGATCCTTTGTTGCGTATTAGGATTCTGTGTCTGATTAGACTGCAGACCATTCCACATGGGCTTATTTGTGCTTCATCTTCATGGTACAACGTCCAGAGGGGCAGTTGTGTTAGTCCGTTGCAGCAAAAAACACACAAGGAGTCTTGTAGCACCTTCAAGACTAACATATTTATTATGGCCCAAGCTTTTACAGAACAGAACCCACTTCATCAGACACATGAAGTTGACAGGCGTGTGTGTACACACATATGCTAGTGTAGTGGGGGGGGGGGGGAATAGCGAGCAATTGGGTCAAATGGCAGCAAAAACCAGAAAGTGCAGCCAGTCACAATTCAGTTAAGTGACTGCTAATTGATAATAATGCAACCATTCTAGTGTTGCTAAGTTAATTTAAAGTTTCCATTCTTCAACAAAGGCACTTTAAAGGGAGACTTCCCGCACGAAGCCACTGAATTACAATTAATCAAGAAGTTTGATTCTGTCTGTTTGGACGTGAAGAGGGACTGTGTTGTCTTGTCCCACTCCATGTGCTAATCAGCGTACCAAACATGGGTGATTATGGGATCACCAGTTACTGCTGCTGGGAAGGGTCACTGTGCTTATTTTGCACACACCAAACTTTTAATCGAATTAGGAACATAGGAAGCTGTCTTGTACCAAGTCAGATCTTTGGTCCTTCTAACTCAGTATTGTCTGCACTGACTGGCAGCAGTTCTCTCCCATCCCACCTGGAAATGGCGGGGATTGAATCTGGAACCTTTTGCATGCAAAGCAGAGGCTCTACTACTGAGCTACAGCCTTTCCCCAGCTGTCACAGACTATACATTTTGCATTTAATTTCCATTTTACTCTACTGTTTTAACCATTCACACCCATAAGGAATATTATATACCTGCCAACTGAGAATAATATCTCAATTATGAAGGGGGGGTCTAGTCCACAAGAGCTTATGCCATAACAAGTGTGTTAGCCTTTAAGGGGCCACAAGAATATTTGTTGTCTATGTGGCACAGTACCTTCCTGGTGCCTTGAGTTACTTCTTGTGGATTGCAAACACATCTAAGCTGTGTTAAGCACTGTCACTCATCACAGGGCAAACTGGGTTTTCCATCAGGTATTTGCTGTCTGCTTGCCATTTCAGGCTAAAAGTAGGTGGTTCTACTTTCAGTTCAGTCATGACTCTGTTAGCATTTAACCATTTGTGCAGACTGCACAATAAGATTCTCTGCCAAAAGGACATGGACCTTTATCTCGGATGTTCACAGGGTGGGAGGGGCATGTCTCTCTAGATATTGCTGGATTCCAATTCCAATCAGCCCCAGCCAGCAGGGCCCAAAGGTTGATACAATGGGAGTTGTGGAACAGTAAGAGCTTGAAAGGCTCTGGGTTCTCAACCTGCAGCTTACAGTCTGCATTAGGGAAGAAAACACTGTGATTCAGATCAGCAACGATGCAGAAGGGGATCATTTAGTGAACGGAGTGGGCACAGTTAGGGCAGTTCAGAAAAGCCATTGCAGTTAGAAATATTTAGTGGAAGAAGGAGCAGGATGAATGCAGGATAAAAGGATGTTCTGGAATAGGGTGCAGCCTGGCACAAGGCACACAAAAAATGGAAAATGGAAATAATTTTCGTTTCAGTTCATTTCAAACTTTTATACACCATGCTTCATTGCAAATTTATCTAAAGCGGTCTACAAATTTAAATTCTCAACAACAAGAATACAAGAATTCAATGAAACCATTAACAGCAGAGTGGAAAATTCCTAAAGTTAATTTATGCCTGAAAGACATAAAATCATAAAAACGCCTCTGAGGGTGTCCTAACCTGGCATCTAAATAAGAGCAGAGCAGAGCGAGTGCCAACCATGTTTCTTTGAGGAGGGTATTTCACAAGTGAGGTGCCAGTGATGAAAAGGCTCTGCCTGTCCAGGAGGTGTCACTACTGGCAAATGGGCAGGAGCTGATAAAATGCACACTATGCCACTGATGATAGCTGGACAACAGATGATTGTGTGCAAAACAGAATACTGTAAAGGAGTAGAAGTTACCTGGAGATGAGGGAAGGGTTAGTTCTGGTGGATTCTCATCTTCTGCGTATTCCTCTTCGCAGCTTAGAGGCAGGACTATCCCCAGCACAGCAGTTCTCTGTTATATATATATATATATATATATATATATATATATATATATATATATATATATGCTTTCGTAGATTTTCACGGGTACAGGAATGCAGGTTTTGGTGTCTTCGGGTGTCTTCCCGTGTAAGAGTCGGGGTGTCTGTGCGACGTTTCGACGAGGTCTCACTCGTCATCTTCAGGCTGGTGCTTTCGGCTTCTTGTTACTGGAACAGAGCAGAGTCTGGTGTTTGAGTTCCTATAAATACTGTTGAGGGGTGTGGTGTATAGCCTCCAACGTTCTGGGCAGAGAGGAAGTTCCTAGATTAGTGTGCCTTTTCTTCTTTTGTTCCTTAATTACTTGAGGGATATCTTGGGTGATTTCATGAGTGATATTCTGAATATCACTGGGTGGGTCATTAAGTGTAGATTAGTTGCTAAAGCTTTCGTGTCTTGACCTCTTGAGCTTGTGAAGAGTTTTTCTGAGAAGATGGCTGTGCTGCATTTAGTTGTGCTCTGGCTTGGCTTCGTGTATAGGGGCGAGCTATGGTTTTGTGCCTAGTGCCAGCCAGATCTGTGTAGGGATTGCAGGGGGGTGCAGCATCCGGAGGTGCCACTATAGTTTGGCTACTGGATGGAGTCTGTAATATGTCTGTGGAGAGGGTCTGGGTTTGGGTCTGGTGTGGTTGATTGGTGACGGCGTTCTGTGTGCCTCTGGTTCTGGTGTCGGTTTTTGTGGGGAGGGCTAATTTCCAGATGTCTGGCAGGCGGGACGTGTCGTCACGCTTGTTCATGTTGTGAGGGTGTTTCTCTATCTCGATGGCTTCCATGATTATTCTCTTGTGGTGATGTTCCATGTTAAAGAGCAATTTGGAATCTGCAAAATTAATTTCGTGTCCTGTTTCTTTCATGTGTTGGAAAAGAGAGGAAGTTTTTTCTTCTTTTTTGACGGCATTCTTGTGTTCTGCGATACGTGCATTTATTCGTCTGTTTGTTTGTCCAATGTACGTGGCTGGGCAGACTTTGCAGGGTATTTCATAGACCCCTTGGTTTTCCAGCTGGATTTTCCTCAGAAACCCAAAAGACAAAATCCAGCTGGAAAACCAAGGGGTCTATGAAATACCCTGCAAAGTCTGCCCAGCCACGTACATTGGACAAACAAACAGACGAATAAATGCACGTATCGCAGAACACAAGAATGCCGTCAAAAAAGAAGAAAAAACTTCCTCTCTTTTCCAACACATGAAAGAAACAGGACACGAAATTAATTTTGCAGATTCCAAATTGCTCTTTAACATGGAACATCACCACAAGAGAATAATCATGGAAGCCATCGAGATAGAGAAACACCCTCACAACATGAACAAGCGTGACGACACGTCCCGCCTGCCAGACATCTGGAAATTAGCCCTCCCCACAAAAACCGACACCAGAACCAGAGGCACACAGAACGCCGTCACCAATCAACCACACCAGACCCAAACCCAGACCCTCTCCACAGACATATTACAGACTCCATCCAGTAGCCAAACTATAGTGGCACCTCCGGATGCTGCACCCCCCTGCAATCCCTACACAGATCTGGCTGGCACTAGGCACAAAACCATAGCTCGCCCCTATACACGAAGCCAAGCCAGAGCACAACTAAATGCAGCACAGCCATCTTCTCAGAAAAACTCTTCACAAGCTCAAGAGGTCAAGACACGAAAGCTTTAGCAACTAATCTACACTTAATGACCCACCCAGTGATATTCAGAATATCACTCATGAAATCACCCAAGATATCCCTCAAGTAATTAAGGAACAAAAGAAGAAAAGGCACACTAATCTAAGAACTTCCTCTCTGCCCAGAACGTTGGAGGCTATACACCACACCCCTCAACAGTATTTATAGGAACTCAAACACCAGACTCTGCTCTGTTCCAGTAACAAGAAGCCGAAAGCACCAGCCTGAAGATGACGAGTGAGACCTCGTCGAAACGTCGCACAGACACCCCGACTCTTACACGGGAAGACACCCGAAGACACCAAAACCTGCATATATATATATATATATATATATATATATATATATATATATGGCACACATCCTTAGATTCAAAAGCAGCCCCAGAGTAAACGAGAGAATGATGTGCTGTCACTGAGTCTAATAATCCCTAAAGGGGCAATTACTGGTTTAGAGTAATGCCTAGCTTCATTTAAAGCTACCAAGGCACAGCATGCAGGGCTTGATCCTGGCTCCATTGCAGGGGACAAGACACCCAGCATAAGTTGTGGGTAGTATCCAACACTTCCTGTCTGCAGTGGCATCTCCTTGCATAACATAACACCTCCCCCTTTCCTTCTGCAGCTTCCCATGCCCTCAAAATCTGCTCCAGGGAGCCAGGGGGCCCCCTGGAGCAGATTTGGGGGGGGGTAAAAGGGGAAAAGTGGGGAAGGGAAAGTCTCGCTGAATGAGAGGAAAACCACTTGCAGAGTGTTGGATACAACCTTAACTTTCTGCCATCCATCACGTGCCAACCCAAGCGGCCTCCTTGAGTGCTTGCAGTCTGGTGCTGGGAGTCTTAAGTTGTGCTCAGAACATCTGCTTTCTAATCTAGGCTAGCTGCTAAATAAGTTAACTACCTTCCGTTTTGCCCCTTGGGCTATAATCTGAATTTTGCTTATTCAGATGTTGAAACTGTCCATTACACTTGTCTAGAAATATATTTAGGATTGGAGTGGCGTTGGTTGGGCTGGGGAACAATCTGTGACATGAAAGGATAACATGAAACTTCACAGGGGTCTTGACTTTTAGCTTATTTGTTAGCCCCTGTGAGCACTGATAAACTAGCATGATCCCCACTAGTATGAATATTTCATTGATAATTATTCGCTGATGAAGACTTTATTCCAAAACAGTTGAACTATTCCAGATATATTGTCCTTTTGAGACTTCGGAGAGATGTCTTCCTTTGAGACTTTTGTGAGACGTGAGAGATGACTTGGCGTTCCTCACTATTCATTGATTTGTTTGATTCTTTGACTCTGATACATATAACTTGTAGTTACTTGTATATTTTGTGAGATATGTTGTATGATATACACATTATTTTGAAGTGGCTTATTTGTATATTTTGAATGACATCATAACCGATTATATATTCACTAACGGTTAGTAGCCAGCGTGTTGCGTTTGCATTTTTTGTAGATTGTTACGTTTTGCAACACAGGGGTTTGTGTTTGTTCAGACCCATGTAGCTCTGGCATGGAGAAACTAAAGCTTCCATGACTATTTTTTTTGGGGGGGTGCTTTAAATGTAGGGTGTGTACACAGTCATTGAGAAAATGACTGTTAACCTGTGCCTATAAGCTGGCCATATGTAAGTAAGCAGGATGATTTGACAGAACAGCAACTACCCTGCTTGCTCCACCAAGCCTCTATCAAGCATTATCCATTCCCAGCAGTTAGTAGGAACCAGCTGTGTGTGTGCGCGCATGGAGTCTTGCAACTGCTAGTTTCCACATTACAAATGACCCCAGGGTTGCTTGATGCTGGAGGCAGTCATCATTTATGCCTCCCTCCTTCCCTCCCTCCCTCTTGCTCACTATAAAACTCTTCAGAAGCTTTAAATAGCAGTATAATATTTAAACGGCTGCAGCAGCACTGCCAGAATGCTGCTTGGTGGGCTAACTCCCACTGTGAAATGCATTTCCTCCTTACTGAATCCCCAGCAAGGCCTACACACACTCATGTTGAGATCAAGTTGAACCACTGTGTTTTTTTCCATTGGCTGCCCCCATTTTAAGCAAAGACGTCGGTTCAGGATGCAAGTTGGGACAAATGTTGGAACATTGTATTTTTAATGCTACTGTAGCTGATCGCTGTTCCTTGTAGCAGTGAGTAAACAGCTCTCACAAGTGCAGGTGGCAAGCACAGTATTAATTCTCAATTATTGGGGTGATCAGGCATAGGTAGCAGACAAAGGGTGGTCTCCGACTATCTTTTTCCGTCTCTGCAAGGATTTTTGCTTGCACAGAACTCACCACCACCACCACTCCCCACCCTCTCCCGGAGTCTGTTCTGGAGGATTATGGGGAAAACCAAGAGTCAGTTTAAGTGGCATGCAGAGGGTGACTAGGGGAAGTTCTGTTGTGCCAGTTAAAAATCCTTATGCTGATGGAATGATTTACTTGGATATAGTCCAAGGACCCTACTCTAAATGCACCTGTGCATTTTCTCCCATAAATTAAGTAAGGCCTTCAAGGACACTGTTGAAGGCGAAACTGAACACTCTTGACACTGGGTGGCCCAGCCACTATCAACAGAGGTAGCCTACCTTGATTTCAGCAAGGCATTTGACAAGGTGCCCCATGATATTCTTGTAAAGAAGCTGGTAAAATGCGGTCTTGACTATGCTACCACTCAGTGGATTTGTAACTGGCTGGCTGACCGAACCCAAAGGGTGCTCATCAATGGTTCCTCTTCATCCTGGAGAAGAGTGACTAGTGGGGTGCCACAGGGTTCTGTCTTGGGCCCGGTCTTATTCAACATCTTTATCAATGACTTGGATGATGGACTCAAGGGCATCCTGATCAAATTTGCAGATGACACCAAACTGGGAGGGGTGGCTAACACCCCAGAGGACAGGATCACACTTCAAAACGACCTTGACAGATTAGAGAACTGGGCAAAAATAAACAAGATGAATTTTAACAGGGAGAAATGTAAAGTATTGCACTTGGGCAAAAAAAATGAGAGGCACAAATACAAGATGGGTGACACCTGGCTTGAGAGCAGTACATGTGAAAAGGATCTAGGAGTCTTGGTTGACCACAAACTTGACATGAGCCAACAGTGTGACGCGGCAGCTAAAAAAGCCAATGCAATTCTGGGCTGCATCAATAGGAGTATAGCATCTAGATCAAGGGAAGTAATAGTGCCACTGTATTCTGCTCTGGTCAGACCACACCTGGAGTACTGTGTCCAGTTCTGGGCACCACAATTCAAGAAGGACACTGACAAACTGGAACGTGTCCAGAGGAGGGCAACCAAAATGGTCAAAGGCCTGGAAACGATGCCTTATGAGGAACGGCTAAGGGAGCTGGGCATGTTTAGCCTGGAGAAGAGGAGGTTAAGGGGTGATATGATAGCCATGTTCAAATATATAAAAGGATGTCACATAGAGGAGGGAGAAAGGTTGTTTTCTGCTGCTCCGGAGAAGCGGACACGGAGCAATGGATCCAAACTACAAGAAAGAAGATTCCACCTAAACATTAGGAAGAACTTCCTGACAGTAAGAGCTGTTCGACAGTGGAATTTGCTGCCAAGGAGTGTGGTGGAGTCTCCTACTTTGGAGGTCTTTAAG
Organism: Podarcis vaucheri; assembly: GCF_965113315.1. Classification (NCBI taxonomy): domain Eukaryota; kingdom Metazoa; phylum Chordata; class Lepidosauria; order Squamata; family Lacertidae; genus Podarcis; species Podarcis vaucheri. The sequence continues at coordinate 35,337,087 of NC_138762.1, read as the reverse complement.
CAGAGGCTTGACAACCATATGTCAGGAGTGCTCTGATGGTGTTTCCTGCTTGGCAGGGGGTTGGACTCGATGGCCCTTGTGGTCTCTTCCAACTCTATGATTCTATGATTCTAAGCTTCTGGGGGGGTATATTGTTTACCACAATCCCCTCCAGGGACTGTTGTCATACGAGAGCCCTACACATGTACTGGTGGATGTTTTGCTAGGACTGTAATATAAATGGCAAACATTAGGCTACTCAGTATGCAGTTCAATATATTATGCGAATATATGCAGTTCAATATATTATGCAAAATAGCTATCATTTTAAAGAAAAACATTATGCATGGAATTCTAAAACATTGAATAATAAGGGTTTGAAAAGTTCAGTCTGGGAGTATTTATACCTCAAGCAATAATCTGATAAATTGGTGTTGCACGCCACATTGCTAGATTTCTCCTACTGTGTTGTCTAGAGTCATCCATTGTCCCTTATTTTTAAAGTGTCATTATTCTAGGCTATCTTCTTTGGTGATCACACGTAGCTGAGTAATATTGTCTTCCATAAACACGGTTTTAACAATGAGTCCAAAAGTGACTGTGGAGGCTAATTCTGGACCCACGTGTCCTTCCACTGTGGGGACATTGGTTCCCGGGCGGGAGTTGATCATGGTGTGGATTTGCCAAGCCCGCCTTCCTCTTAGGACATTTCTCCCTTGCATCCTGAGTTTCAGTGTCTTCAAAGTCCATGACACCTTTGACAAAGGTGGTTCTTCAATTGGAGCACTCGCAGGCCAGAGTTTCCCAGTTGTCGGTGTTTATACTACTTTTTTAAGATTTGCTTTAAACCTCTTTTGTTCACCACCAGCATTACGCTTTCCATTTTAAAATCCGGAATAGAGTAGTTGCTTTGGAAGATGACAATCAGGCATCCGTACAACATCACATGATGATCCAGTGAGTGAATCTAGATTATAATTGCTTCATAAAACACATCCTGCACCATACCCCTTATATCAGTACACCACAGTTTTGTTTATTATTTCTTTATTTCATAAAATTTATACATCACTTGATTTTTTTATTTAAAAACCCTCAAAGTGATTTACGAAAGATAAAACAGTAAAAATTGGGGGGGAATTACAACCCTGCTTTAAAGCAGACATGTTGAATCATAACTCTCTAGAGTGACTTGGATTCTTAGATCATCATCAACATTTTTAATTTGTATACCATCTTTCTATCTTACAATACTCAAGGCGGTTTACAAGCTGAAGAAACAAAAAATGTACATCATATAACAATCTAATGCAGAACAAAAATGTGATAATAAAACAAAACTTTAAAATAAGCAACCTACATCAAAAGAGTAACATCCAGCTATCATTAGAATAGTATAAAATAATATCAACGTATAAAAGTTAAACAGAAAACCACTCAACAGTTACAATAAATAATTTCCAAACTAAAATCAATGAAACAACGGCAAGCCACAGTACATAAAATAATACAATACTAATTGAGAAGCAGAGACTAGAGGGTGGAGCAAGGCAGGTGGAGGAAGCCCTTGCCTAGTCTCTCCCCTCACAGTTCTTCCTCCAGGCGCAGTTTCCTTATGAAGAATCCCAGGGCCAGGGGGTGGGGCAAGGCAGGTGGAAGGAGGCCTTGCCTGATGAAGTCTCTCCCCTCATAGTCAGCATCTCTTTATTTCCACTTTAAGAGGAAATATTCCCATCTTTGGTTATATGAACTTGAATCAGGATGGAAACTCGGGATGGAGTCACCCTCATGTGATTTCTTTTGCGTCCCCATCACCCCCAGTTCTTCTTTTAAATTCCCTCTCTCCCACCCCCAAATTTAAAACTGGAATTACCTGCTACTCTTACAAGTAACCAGTAGCGGGCACTTAAAAGTTTGCAAAAATAGCTTACCCCAGGCTAAAAAAAGGGGCGGATGTCTACGGGTGAATGTCTGCTTTATTTACAAAATCAAAAGAGGTTTATGAGCCTAACAAAAGTGAAACTCTTAACTTCTTTTTAAAATTTAAATTTAGCTACAGCATTGCAGAATTATGTAAGAGGTGATTTTCCACATATTGAAGAAATAGGGGTCAATGAACAATGTAGCTTGCAATAACCTAGTGGAAACGTCTGCTATACAGTGGTACCTCGCAAGACTAATGCCTCTCAAGACGAAAAACTCGCAAGACGAAAGAGTTTTTGGTTTTTTGAGTTGCTTCGCGAGATGAATTTCCTTATGGGCTTGCTTCGCAAGACGGAAACGTCTTGCAAGTTTGTTTCCTTTTTCTTAAAACCGTTACAGTAATACAGGGTGCATTGCTTGAAGAGGTGCAGTTGCGACTTGACTTCGGGGAGCAACTCATGGCACGCGGTGTGGTAGCCTTTTTTGAAGTTTTTGAAGATTTTTTTGAAAAAATTGAAACCGTGCTTCACAAGACGAAAAAACTCTCAGAACGAATTAATTTCATCTTGCGAGGCACCACTGTATAATGAGTTAGCAATCAAGGCAGCAGTGGACGAAAGGGGCCTATTGGGCTCCAATCTTCAGCTGCACACTTCTTTTGGGTCTGGAACCACATCTTTACTTCTGTGGTCACTTGCACAAAGTAAGACAGACACAGAAGGGAAGTAAGACAGACACGGAAGGGAAGTAAGACAGACACAGAAGGGAAGGCTAGCATAGTGGTGAAGGGCTGCGGACCAGGAAATTCCTGCCAGAAACTGACCAGGAGGTCTTCCATGGCTGCTACCATTTAAAGCATATGATGGCAGCATGATTGCACTACTAACAGCTTATGGAAAGCAGCAAAATGGCAGTGAGTATCTGGTCTCTGAAATAGCATTTAGAGCAACTTTAGAGTTTCCTATCTGAGATCTCTTTGGCCTCTTTGCATCTTATTAGGCATTACAACATGCAGCAATAGAAGCAGACTCTCTGCAATAAATGGTAATGTCCAAACATGCCTTTCTCCCACAAGGGAAATGTACTAGTGGCTCTTTCCAGGCATTTCCACTACTTGCACGTCTGCTCCTTGACAGATGTAATGCTAGAAGTTACCCCCCTAAGACTATCTGCACACAACTTCATTTCTGCATACCATACACGGTGTGTTTGTAGCCATTCTGCTCCTTATGCCGTGCAGGCTGCCATTATTGTGACAGCCAGGATGCTGGCTGTGTGATTAAGGGCACAGCAGCTATCCCATGCTTGAGCATTCCAGGTATGTTAGAAGTTTCCAGCAGAGAGGACGGATAGCATTCTCAGTGTGTTGTGATGTCTCTATTGTAGTCTCACTGTTGCAATGGTAGGCATCCCAATGGGAATCATATGGGAAGACAGCCCTGTCATGCTCGGATCCTGCTTATGGGCTTCCCGTAGGTATCTGGTTAGCCACTCTGGGAATAGGATGCTTCTGGGCTAGACTAGATGAGCCATAGTATGATCCAGCAAGATCTCTCGAGAAGAACTGCATTATGGCTAAAATGCCTTTTTTGGCTAGTGCCATTTCAAGCACATCGCCTCTTCTCTGTGCCTGCTGTCCCTTGTGGACAGCCATAGCATTTCAGTATTTCTGAGCCGATGGTTCTAGCCAGTCATGTCTGCCAGTGTCAATTGCCACCACACTGGTTTTCCAATAACTTGGGTCAAACCATGAGAGTGACAAGAGAGCGGATGGCAAACTAGGATGGTCATATGTCTTAATTTACATAGGATAGTCCTCCATTTGAAGGGCTGTCTAGTCCAAGCCTGGTTTAAAGAGACAAACCACCAGAAGGCAGGAGTCTTGATGTTGCCCATCAGTGAGGAGACTGAACAGGCACAGTTTCCTCCACTAGGGTGAGGTGTATGGTATTTCTATTAAACTTATAACAATCATTTCTAAATTTGCATCTATACCTATGAATTAACACACTCGAATGTTTGCTCCTCTTCTACAACCCTTTCTCCCCATGATGCATTTTCTCTTTTTTTAGCAATGCATAAATGGTTATCCTAAGACAGAGATTGCAGCCAACATTATATAGTGCCACTAGGTGGAAACCTTTTTCAATATCTTATAATTGGCATGATAACTGACTTAGGTTAGGACCATGGCACTTAAAAGGATTGTCTACTGTTTACTGTTTTGCTGCCCTAACCTTTGATGTCAGTTGTCGTGGGCATTTCTGTCGTAACAGAAATAGAGCATACTGTACGAATTATGTTGAGGATTATGTATGCTCAACCCAGTCTTGATCAAAGTCTGATTAAGGACTGATTTAACACCACAAAATTCCTGCATTAAAGGCAATTTCTGTAGGAATTTGCCAGAGATTCTTTTATAGAATGTAACATGTAACCGTAGTGGCATGTTGATTTTTCACTCTGTATTCATAGACAGATAAGAAGTCATGACATGCACTCTGTGGATTTGGCTTCTAGAAATTTCAGCAGGAAGAAAGTCTCTCTCAGTCCCAGAATTCGTACATGAATGAAACAGCCCTCAGTTTCTCAAGCAGAACAGTGAGGTGGAGCAGTTAAAGTGTTGGGCCCGGGAGACCATGGTTTAAAACCCCACTCAGCTATGAAGCTCACTGGGTGACCTTGGACCATTTGCATTCAGCCTAACCTACCTCACTGGCGAATTATGAGGGTAAAAGGGAGAACGAGATCCAATGGGCTGACATCTTACAGTACTTGGACCCCCGACCCCCAGCCTCTCATCACTTGGGCTCCTCCAGTGACTGTGCTGCTGTAGCCACTATTTGCTTGCTCTCTCTCAGTCCCTCACTCACTCACAGGCTTATCCGTTAGTGCTGTAAAGGGCTGGCTGTTGTGGTGCTGTTTTACACCTCCCATTATAGCACCACTACCAGGTAAGCCTGTTTAACTTCAGGGAAGGCCAAGGTTGATGATGGAAGCAGCACTGCTGCAGGACGTGTGTGTGTGTGTAACTGAGTGGTATTGGGCATTGCAGGGGCAATCAATATTGAGGAGGGACCACTGCCAAGTACACCCTGCTCAGGGCTCTAAAAAACTGGACCTGAGCTTGTCCTCACTGCTCGTTTTTTGGGAGCCATCATGGTGTTAATCCCGATTTTATTAACTTGGCAGAACCACATAGCTCTCTGTGTCTAAAAACAATTTGTGCCCCTTCAATTGGCTCCTTGCTGTGCTCTTGGCTTCACCATGGGGGGAAATGACTCTATCTAGTGCCGAATGTAGACTTGCTGGGTTTGGATGAGTTATTTGAGTCTGTGACTCTTGTCCAGCTCCCTGAGCTGGAGGCATTGTGCCAGGATCTGTCCCTCTCTAGACCACCTGGCAAGATTGGCTGAATGTCCTAGTGAACAAAAATGGAAGGTGGGGCTTAGAACTTGGTGCTTCTGCCCAGGTGTGGAGTTGATGGTCCCAGTGTGGAGAGGACTGCCTTCCCTTAATAACTTCAGGGCTTGCTAATTTCAGTTTGTAGATGTACAGTTCAGCTGTGGTATTTAATTCCTCTCTTTACCCTTGTTCTCATTTAATAATGAGAAGACTTACATGCTTACTATTTTCAGCCAAGGGCATCTTGCTGTCCCTCTTAGATTAGAATATAGCCTGGTTTGCTCAGTTGGTTAGACTAGCGTAGTGCTGATAACAGCTAGGTTGCAGGACTGATCCCTGTATGGGCCACCTGCATATTCCTGAATTGCAGGGGGTTGGACTAGATGATCCTCGAGCTCCCAACTCTACAATTATATTCCATACTATGACTACCTTGCTCCTAAGAACTGTGATGAGTGCATGTTCTGGGAGGCACATGCCCAGACTAAAGCTAGTTCCCACATCCTACCTCTCACTCAGCAACATGTTACTGCTTCCCCTTTTCCTGTGGGGTGGAAGTTCTTAGACCCTGTCTAGGCACTCCTGCCCTGCCGCTCACAATTCAAAGTCCAGCAGTCTGGATTTTTAAAAGGCATGCTGACCCAAGCAACTTTTTGGAATATTTGGCCAGTTGGTCTGGGGTCTGTTTGCAATTCATAAAGAAGTCCATATTTTAAAATGGCATCCAGTCCACCTGCTGCCAAGGAAAAATGGTTGTCAGGGTCTCAGAACTGCTCACAGTGTGTCTCATATGCTGACACTTTGAACGACTGCTGGCATATACTTAGTTATTCAGTAATTATTAGCAATAATGATGGAGAAAGGGGCAACCACATTTGGAAAGAAGGTGGAATCCTGTATGTAACTAGTTGTAACTGAACAGTTAATTCCACCATGGGTATTAAACTCGCTTTCTTAGGAGGTGTATCTATAACCGGCTCTTCCTGATTCTCTTTGATGGAATACAAACAGCTGTAACCTTTCACCAGATAAATCTTGGAACCTGCTGAATGGCTGACCTTGTTAAACATTCCAGGATTTCAGTCGAACTTTTGTTGTCTCCTGATCTCCCTCATCTTTTTTAAAAAAGCATTTTGCCTTGATTTTTATCACTGAAAGCCACATTCGGGTGTTTTAATAGAAAGGTGTGGTATGAACCTTTAAATAAATAAATAAATGCAGTGAGTTGGGTCCAGAGTTTATCATACTTGGAGGTAACCCATGGTAATAGAGGGGCCATGCATTAATCCTGACCCTCAATGCTGACTATGCAATTGGGTAATGATGCAGAACTTTGGCCAGCTTGATAGCAATTCATATTAATCTCTAGGCAATAATTTTGCCAGTCTTATCTTTATCGACCTAACCTATCTATTTTATTCATAGGACTGCTTTAACATTATTCTCTGTCTGCTGACTTTATTTGCAACCAATCGTTTCCTGCTTGTCAGTTATTGTAATCTGCTTTCTTAGTAACGGAGCATCACACTGGAAACTTTCCACTTCATTTGATTTATGACTCAGATGGCTCTGGGAACAAATGCTACACCGGGGAGAAAGGAAATACTCTTGTTTCAAAGGGGAAACCTAGTGAATGGTCTCTACTGCAGGATCCTCATTCAAACGCACTCGGACGAAGCTTGACTAACAGCGCTCATCCCTAATGTGGTAGCTTTTCCACATGCAGGAAGCTTTTAACACAGTTCTCTATGATCCAGTAGTTTAAAGTGATTCACTCTAGTTAGGTCTGTAGCACATGCCTTTTCTTCATGAATCAGCCCTCAGAATAGCAGCAAAACAAATGAATCTGCTTTCATCCCCGGGGTCTGCAGGGTCCCAGTGGGTGCCTTAAGTGGCTGCCAGCTGGACTTGCCTTTGGTAAGTGTGAGCTACTGGCACAATGTTTATTTCCTGAATTCTTTAGTAGCATTTGGGTGCCTTTCTCCTCCTGCTTCCTGTCGTACATGCCCACACTGCATTGTTGGTCTAAGGTTACTGAGAAGGGCAGGGCTGTTGGAAGGAGTTATTCTTGTTTGCCCTTTAGCAAGAGCCAGGACACATTTATTTACTTTGGAGAGGTAGGCATGCAGTGCAAAGCTGTGGAAAGTATAGGTGGAAATAAATTAAGCCGTGTGTGTGTGTGTGTGTGTGTGTGTGTGTGTGGGATTGTATCTTAAGAATTAATGAAAGATTTCTGTTTAGTTCTCAAATAGCCTGTAGAGACAAATGGCGTTTCTGTTTTTAGAATAGTAAGGTGCTAACAATTTCTTTGTAATGTGCGAGCCTTTTCATGGACTGAGCTTTCCAGTGCTAATCCATGTTTACTCGGAAAAACACGTGTGCTGCTATAATGTCTGAACTGTGGCATGAGTGTTTTTCCTGTGACATGTACATGGAATAGGCAGCCACACCACTCAACAGAAATAATCTTGCACGTGCAAGAATTTCAACTACAGGGGCAAATGTAGTGAATCTGAGGCAGACCTGGGAATAGTTGATCAACAAATTGTTGTAGCCCTTGACTACCATTATTAATCTTCCAGGTATGAGGAACAACAGAGCCTAGGACTTGCCGATCAGAAGGTCGGCTGTTCGAATCCCTGCGATGGGGTGAGCTCCCATTGCTCGGTCCCTGCTCCTGCCAACCTAGCAGTTTGAAAGCATGTCAAAGTGCAAGTAGATAAACAGGTACTGCTTCGGCGGGAAGGTAAACGCCGTTTCCATGTGCTGCTCTGGTTCGCCAGAAGCGGCTTAGTCATGCTGGCCACATGACACGGAAGCTGTCTGCGGACAAACGCTGGCTCCCTTGGCCAATAAAGCAAGATGAGCACTGCATCCCCAGAGTCGGTCCTGACTGAACCTAATGGTCAGGGGTCCCTTTACCTTTACCTATGAGGATGAACTCTGGCATGAGAACTGATTTTATTATGTAGACCCAAGTTAAGGTAGTCAGAAAACAGAATGTATATTGCGGTGGTGGATGGCTGCAATAAACAATTTAGGCAGCAGTGCTCACACTGACAAGGAAGTAAGCCCCATGGAATGCTGTGGGACAAACTTCTAGTCAAATGTGCATAGGATTTCACCGCAAATGTGCATAGAATTTTAAACTTTTGATTCGTCACCCACAATATCCCAAAGTGAATACAGATCTACACATGTATAAGGCCTAGGGCAGGGGTTTCCAAACTCATGAGCTTCATCCAGGTGGTCTGCAGCATGTCCATTTTAAACATTCTTAATAATAATATTGATTTTTTTTTTACTACTTATATTGTATTTTGTTGTATTTTTAATTCTGTGAAATTCAGATTGTAATGCAATAAACTACAGTGAAACCATAATGCAACTAGAAATCATATAGCAACTAGCGTAGTGCACTAAAATTTCTACAACAGAAAAATGAGCCATTTTCAAGTGGTCTATGGTTGGGGGGGGCAGTTTGGGGATCTAAAATGCTAACTGAGAGGAAAATGTGTGCTGGGTTTATGTGAAAGCTGTATGATTCTAACTAAGAAATCCCAATGCTGGCAAATAAAAGAGCTCTGCAAAGCAAATTATATCTTTCTTTTTTAGAACTACAACTTTAAACTACCATTTGCTACCTGCATATTGTTTAACTTGACTGTTGTTTCATGACTCAGTTATTCTTCCATATTGATTTTTAATGTGTGTGTTTTTTTAAACAAAAATGAATGCACAGATGACTCCCGAAGCTATGACCCCCTGATTTAGCATTGCATCCAGATCATGGGTTGCTTCTCTCCCAACAAGCCACGAAATGAAGTCAGGGTTTCTTTTTTGACTTACCAGTTGTGGCGGTTTCTTTGAACAAAATACTATCCCCTGTTGTTCTCGCCCATCTCAGATGAGGAGTGAAATCTGCTTTTATGGTAAAGTATTTAACTATGGTTTACCATGTTGCACAAACCGGGCCACTGCAGAACAGTCTGTCTGAGCAGGAAGAACTTGGTTGTAAAACAGCAGTACCCTTAACAGTCCACAAAACCATTTTTGGGTCACCCCAGATTGTATGACTTATTCCCCTACCTAGAAATCTCTCACAGGATAAGAACATAAGAAAAGCATGCTAGATCAGGCCAGTAGCTCATCATCTAGTACAGCATCCTAAGTAGACAACTAGATGCTGTAAAGCGGAGCTCACAAACAGGACCTGAGGACAAGGATAAAACTTTGTATGTGTTTCAGGCCCTATTACATTAAAGGTAAAGGGACCCCTGACCATTAGGTCCATTCGTGACCGACTCTGGGGTTGCAGCACTCATCTCGCTTTATTGGCCGAGGGAACCGGCGTATAGCTTCCAGGTCATGTGGCCAGCATGACTAAGCCACTTCTGGTGAACCAGAGCAACGCACGGAAACGCCGTTTACCTTCCCGCCGGAACGGTACCTATTTATCTACTTGCACTTTGACGTGCTTTTGAACTGCTAGGTGGGCAGGAGCAGGGACCGAGCAACAAGAGCTCACCCCGTTGCGGGGATTCGAACCGCCGACCTTCTGATTGGCAAGTCCTAGGCTCTGTGGTTTAACCCACAGCGCCACCCACGTCCCTCCTATTACATTAAATCCCTCCAATTATTTTGTTGAACCTGCTGAATTCTGGGGTTGGAGAGAAAGAAACATAGCAGAAAGAGAACTGAGAGCCCAGCTTGGTTATAGAAACAACTACTATATAATGGCAGTGTCTGGAAAAGGTCTTGGCTGCCGGCTCTTAGTTGGATGTGCCAAAGGGAAATGGAGCTTGTGCCATAGCAAACTCAGCGTGTGGCCGTCAGCGAAGCAGCATGAACTTCATCTCCCATTACTTTCAGCATCGATATCAAGCAAGCATTGGGTAATTCAATTAAAACTCCACCTGAACCTTATGGGAGAACGAACATGTGGAATGCATTCATTTGTATGGGATGGTGACATGTATCTGTCCCTTGCAAATATCATCTTCCATTCCCTCCCTTCTTGCCTCTACCCCCCCCCCAAAAAAAGAAACAGAACTTATTCTAAAATAAGAACATATTTTTATTGTGTTCAGTTTTTGCTGCTCCTAATCTGGCCCCACCCCAATCTGACCCACAAAGCAGATGCAGGGTTAGTTCAATGAAATGAGTGTGGAGTGGCATGATAGCTGAATATTTTGCATTCCAACTACTGTCACTTTTTGTAATTCTCCCTTGACCCTTTCTCACCTTTGTTGTGCTGAGTGGCACAGGCAAGGGCCCAACTGGATTGGGCATTTTCATGCAAGCTAAATGCAGTTTATGCAAACTGTTCCTAAGATGCCTAAATTCATGTGTTGAGAAATAAATAATATTTCCTCATTGATGAATCGCTTCCCATGAAGCATCCAGAAGCAATTCAACATAAGCAACAAAACATACATAAATACAGTTTCAAGTCCAATGCAGAGCAAGACTGAGATAAAAACCTCCACTAAAGTATGCTGAAAGAGAAAGGTCTTTGACAGGTGCTGAAAAGACAATAGAGGCAACACTAGTCTGATGTGTAATGCACAGGGGGTCGGGATAAAATCCCTAAAGATGGGTGCCTCCACACCAAAGTTCAAATTCTTACATCATACAGAATGGACCTCCTGATGTGATGGTCAGTGCAAGAGCACAGGGATCAATCAACCCCAACCAGCATGGTCAAAAATCAGGGATGGTGGGAGTCATCGTCCAAAACATCTGGGAGGCACCATGTGGGGGAAGGCTGGTGTAATGTGTAGCCAACCAGGAGCTAGAATATGGCTATGATGACAAGTAGCCACTGATAGCTTTATCATGCATAAATGTGATCTCCTTTTGAAGTCATGTAAGTCAGTGGCCATCACTGCATCTTGTGTGTTCAGTGATCTTAGCTAATAAAGGATGTTCTAGGGTGGGGCCAGAGGGGGGTTCATTCAAATCTGTGTAAGTCAGAAGTGTATCCTGCCTCCCTTCACAGCACTTTCATTATCTGCCATGGTTAATGAATGCCTGGACAGAGCTGCTGCCTTTGATCTAGTAAGGAGTCAGTGCACCTGAATCCCTTCCCATTTGGGTACTTGACATGGTGGAGCAATGCGGGTGCAGTTTCCCCTCCTAGGATTTCACAGACCTGTAAATATACCTTTTGTCCTTCGGCTCGTAAGCTGTGCAACATAACAAGGATCGACCGTCAGGCTTTACTCAAAACTGACTTGTCTGGGCCATGGCAAATGTGTGGCTGACGTGACTTGTGGGTGCCGCAAAAACAAGTGACAGCTTCCCTTCCCAGAAACCCCTTCAGTGAAATAAATGGAAAAGAGACTGGAGACTCAGCTACATTGGCAAAGAAAGAACACTTCATATGTGTTGTTTATGCATTTTAACACTGTGACACCAGCTGGCGCTGTGGAGTTCCGTTTTTGCCAGCCTGATTTCTCATACAAAGTTTACAGTGCGTTTAACTGAAACGCTTCCTGATGTGTCTAGATCCAGCCTGAGTCTCCATTTCCCCATCTTTTGAAAAACCAGCTGCTTGTGAAGGAAATCTGATGCCCTTCATGCTAACTCAGGCATATCGTCACACCTGTAGGATCTCTGGAATGATCTACAATAAAGGAGCGCTCTAATGTGGGTAGGGTCTCCCTAGGTGAAATCCTACATCTGAAGCTCTTATATGGACTGTATATGGACATTTGGGCTTTTGAGAAAGGCGCCCCTTTGCGTTAGGCATGTGAAGTGACAACAAGAATTGCATTATTTCTGTAAGCAGCTTCATCTGTTTCAGGGCAACTCTGTGTCATTTTGATTCAATTTCTTATTCGGGTCCAAATCTGATCTGTTAAACCTGAAGCTGCTTTGCCCTTGGTGAGTGTAATGGGGAATCAAAAAGCTGCTTATAAGGGTTTGTTTGTTTTCTTTCTTTTCACTTAAGTGGATGAAGAGTGGATGGAGCCTGCCGAATTTCAGGCTGTGCATTGAAATTCTGGGGACAGCTGAGGCCATAGAGGAAACCAGAAACTTAGGGAGTCCCTGATGCGCTTTGTGGATTGTGCAATCTGACTCAGGAACGTGAGCCCCTGGTCAGAATCACCCTGGGATTTTTTATGTTACTCGGACTATACACATAGCCAATGCACAGTCCTCTGTGCACTCCAGGAAAATGCTGCAACTCTCTAGTGCCATGTGAGGAGGGAGTTCGATGAGCCTCTCGATTTGATGAACCTTTAAATTCTGCAGAGACGTGGAGAGAATAAAATTGTACTTTTAAATTTGTTTAAAGGTAGTTCTTAAGTTTAGAATTTCAGAACAAGGTATTTCTGAATTTAAAGAGCTTGTAGATTTTTCAAGCTCATGAAGTATTTTACTTCCAAACAAATAGAGCTAAAATAAAAGCCTTGTGCCAGTAAGCACCAAAGTCTGCTCTCTTTGTTTTGGTGGGTGAGGAAGGTGACAGTTTCAGCATTTCATATTCTGCACCTATACATGTTCCAAAATTATTCTGGTTTATTTCTGCATAAGGAAAGTTTGGATATGATCCTTTTCATGGTGGGGCAAGCACAATACGATACAGATCAGTTGTCTTTGGTCTGTGTGTCTCTGTGTTACATGATTTCTTCTTTTCCCTTTTCAGGACTGACAGCTATTCCCCAGGTATTTAAAATGGAGATTTCCTTCAACCCCAATGATAAAAACACATATGAGAAGTACACGAAGCTCATGGATACATTTCTGAAGGCTTATGAGTTTAATCAGGAGCAAGATGCAGATTTTGAGCTTGAGTCTTGTGCCAGTGAGTAGATTTTATTTGCACATAACTTTTGTTTCTAATGTATTTGCTTTTAGTCTGGACCATCTAAAGTGCTGCTGGTGCCTAGCAACCCTTGCCAGTAACTTTTCCAGTCAGACTCCGAAAAAGGGAACTCCCTTTTATTTAAGCAAATAACTCAGTTGATTCCCTGTCCACCATATGTCCTGTGAGCCGCCCAGAGTGGCTGGGGAAACCCAGCCAAGTGGGTGGGGTATAAATAATAAAATTATTATTATTACGACCCCAGCAACAAACTGTAACTATCTCCTCATGCTTCAGTAATCCTGGCTCCGCTGAAGACAATGTGGCTTGAAATAACCTCAGCAAATACACTGGATTTCCTTAGTCCCTGGTGGTGGTTGGTACGATAGCACTGATCTGTAATGTTTTGGGTTGGATGGAGACACCAGAACCCTGCAGTTTTGCTATAGATTCATTATATATTTGCCAACACAGCAACTGAAAAGACCAGGCTGTAAGAAGCAAAGGAGACCACCTAGCTAGCAATGCTCACTGTGTTTTGGATTGAGGGATCCAAATACTTAGTAGGTTTGGGGACCCCCACCCCTAGTCAGGGGTCCAGGCATGTTTGCCACAGTTCAGAGGGGAACAACTGAGGGGAGGCAACTGCAGGGCAAAATTGGTGGGTACGAGGGAAAAGATAGGTCTTCCCCTTCTTGCCCACTGCTCCTTTTCTGGGAATTGCTTACCCCAGAGCTTTCCATCCTTTCTGGTGGCAACCCAGATCCCAGATCTTGTCTGGTTGCCAGAACATGGCCATTTTATAAGAGATGGTGGGTCTGCGTACCACAGAACTGTCCACACTTTGCTCATCTGAGAGGGCTGAGTCAGCACTCTGCCTGCTTGCACAACAAGACTTGCTAGCATAAAGCTTGCCTGAGAGGGGTTAGGGACGAGCTATTACCTTGTCCACTTGGTGCCTGCTCAGGCAAACCAGCTCCATCAGTTGAGAATTGTGCACCTAAAGTAAACCTCTTTCAGTTTTAAAACTAGAGAAGTTCTTCCATGGTAGTGTTTTGGGACAGTAATTTTGTTTGCTGCACCACCTTAGCTTGATGGCGCTGGTAAACCCCTAGGCTGTGTACACAATATATCTGTAAGGGACATTTCCCCCCCCCCAAGGGATTTGGGGCACTGTGCTTTCTTAAGGGTTGCTGGGAATTGTAACTCTATGTGAGGCGTAAGCCACAGCACCTAGAATTCTGCAAGGGAAACTTATTTGTTTTTAATATCAAGGTATATCGTGTATGGAGCCAAAGTCTCCAGTGAACATCTGGAAGGTACTGTAGGATTAACACAACAGCCCATGTTGGTGATGAAGCCGCATGTCTTGTGACCTTCATAGAATAACTATTAAGGGCAAAGGAGCCCTGTTCTCTGTAGGATCTGGTAGACATGTGACAGGCCTCTCTGAAATGAGACAGAGCTCCTGTGATCCCCAAGCAGTTAGCTCGTGCGTGCAGTCCTTTTTAAACACACCATGCTCTAGGAAAATGGCATGATCAATACTGCACATGTCATAGAGAGACTTGGTGTACATGTCTGCAGGCTGTGTGTTTTGGTACCCGGCAGCTGCAAGCAATTAAATTAAAGCAGGAAAAATAAGTGCACGTTGGGAAATATTCAATTTTTCATTATCAGAAGTTTTCCTTAAGGCTAGGTGGATGCTTCCCATGCAAAACTATTACACTGCCTCATAATATGAAGCAGGTGTAGGATTCACCATTAGACACTTTTAGTTAGAGCCTTTAAGGTTTAATATCCCTGAGATGACTGAGGATTGTGGCAAGCTGACCAAAATGCATATAAGCAAGGTTTTTCTTTTTCTCCCCCACTCCCCACCTCCAGCTGAACCCTCCACCCACAAAGGCGAAGCTCCTATTGACCCCAGCCTGGGCAAGAAGCCATCTTGCAGGTTCCTTCGCTCCTGGCTGGACAACTGCTCTGGGATAAATGACCCCAGCTTTGGTTACAAAGACGGCAAACCATGTGTCCTCATCAAACTCAACAGGATTATGGGTTTCATACCAAAGGCAAGTGCTGCTAGGCCTGTTTTTAAAGGAAGGGGGTGAGGAAAAAGGTGGGAATTGGTAACACAACCACATAGGAAAAGGGAGGGTGCTGGGGGGAGTCTTTGATTGTCTTATCTTCTACAAGATTGCTTATATCTACGGTATTGTTCTGTCAATAAGATGCCCCCATGTATAAGGAACCCCCCCTTATTTTTGGGGACTCCATTTTAAGAAAATGAGGGGAGATGGCCCAAAGTTGTTGAGCTTCTCCCCCCATGCAGCTGCGGGCAGGAAACACTCCCTAGATTGTTTTCAGCTTGCTGCGGCATTGGGGGAAGTTGCGCTCCTGCCAACTGGCTGGCTGGCGGGGCCCCACTTCTCACCCCCATGCCACTTTCCATGTATTGGACTACCCCAGTTTTTGGACACGATTTTTGAGTCGGAAAACCTCAGAAAAATACGCTACTTTCCATTTTTTTGTCTCTGCCACTGATCTCAAATAAACACCTGGTGGCTGCTTGGACTCTTCTTACCAGTGGAAACACTGTTCATCTTCTTGTCACACAATGGGATGACCACTAGACTTGAGGCCCTGCTGGCTTTTAAAATACTGATCATATGCTTTTTTGCCAGGAGACCAAACTTATGTTCCACTGGCAAGTGGCGGTGAGGAGGGCTGCTTACTAGACCAGCCACGTAGCAATTAAGAGGATTCTCAAACTTTTTCTGGATATTTTTTCATTTGCTTCACTCCGGGTCTGTGAGCAGTATTTGGAGCTTATGTGTCCGCTGATGGAAAATCATGCTTACGTTGGCTGATTGGAGACTGTGGACCCAGCTCTTCCTCACAAATCTACTAGCCTTCCCCTATATGGCAAAGAAGAGCTTGAATAAATAAAAGCCTTTGTTAGTTTTAAAGTAGTTTCCGGATTAGAAAAGCACAAGTGGGGGAAATATGCTTTAATTATTTTAGTTACCACCTTTTCTTCTAAGGATTTTGAGGTGGTGTGCATGAGTCTCACCCCCCCCCCATTTTATCCTCACAACAGCCCTGTGAGGTGGGTTTCTCTGATTTTTTTCCTGTCTATGCAGGTTCTGCAGACTTGTTTTCTTTTAATTTACAAACTGTAGGGCTCCTATTTTAATTTTAGTTTGCTCCATTTCACTTCCAAACTGATAGGCACTTGACCATCTTAATTGGCTTCTGGAGGGTATATTTGGCAAATACACTTATTGGAGAAAGGAGTTTGTCTTTTAGCAAGGATTTTGAAGTCGGTTTAAACCATTTGTAATGTGCTTGTTTTCCTCTTAGCCTCCACTCAATGACTCCATCCCACCTGAGGTGAAGGCAAGATTCAACCCTTATATCATTCCTGTTCACTGCGCTCCTAAGGTAAAATAGTTCAAGTTCTTACCGTAATTTGTTGTAGATGGGGCTGCCCTTGAAGACTGTCCAGAGACTGCAGTTAGTTCAAATATACAACTGCTTGCCTCTAAATTGGGATCCTATCTCACCAGTCCTTGAGCAGCTACATTGGCTTCTGCCCTACATCTGGGCACCTCATTCACAGTGATGCTTTTGAAACCCGTATACGGCTTGGGCCTGGGAGACCTGCAAGATTGCTGCCTCAATATCCACGTAACTATACATTATGATCTCCCTTGGAGACTACTGCCACCATCAGAGGTGAGGCAGGTGGCAACTAGAGGCCCTTCTCTGTAGTGACACCCTAGCTCTGAAAATCTGAAATACCTAGCATTTGTGTAACAAGCATTCATCATGGCAGGAAACCCTGGTCAAGTCCAACAGTGAAATGAATGCAGGTTGCTGAGCAGGAGTACTTTGCTGATAGAGAAAGGTGCTTGCTCAGTGCTAGAGCTTTGTGTTCAAAAGGTCCCACGTGACATCTCCATGTGAAGCTGGGAACCTAAACAGACCTGAAATCCTGGACAGTCAGGGCCAATCAGGGCCAGCAATACTGAACTAGGCTGAGCAATTACTTGACCTGGTGTAAGGCACCTTCCTATGTTTGCTCTCCTATATGTTGTCTGCATGCATGTTAGCTTTTAAATTGACTCCCTTGCCATCTCTCCTCTTACTTGCTTTCAGTGATTCACTGTCTGCCCAAGCAAAGCAGTATCACTCAATACCAAGATAAAACAGCTGTTGCTTTTTCTAAAAGTAGAGACTCAAACAACACCCAACGGAGAGAACCCAGCCCTTTGTTTTTCCGTTAGGAGCCGAGACCTGATACCAGAAGTGTCGACAGCTCCTGTCATGAGAGAATGTCCTTCAGTTGAAGCCAAACCAAGTCAAAATCTCTCCTCCTCTTCCCTGCCCAACAGGAGTTGGAGTGAGATCACTAAACACTGTCCCTTTCCAGCATGTGGAAAAGAAGAGAGGGATGCAGGGAGAGGGGCAGAGAAAGAAATGCAGAATGGGTCCGTGTAGAAAAAGAGCGTGTGCTGGGTAAAAGGCAGTAACAAACCTCACCCTGAAAATGCCTAACCCAACCTCACGACTTGATTCCAGTTGCCACACTTGTGTACGAGCTGCGAGATCTTGAGATGGCATGTTATGTAAATGCTGAGAATGGGGAGTGGGGCTGTGGGAACATGTGTGCTAGCTCTATTTTGTTGTTCTTGTCACTTTGCATGAGTTGGGAGAGCTACTGCCTCCAACAAGTACTTGTAGGGGCCCCACCTGCTTTTTATAACCCTGGGAAATCAGTGTTCTGAAACGTGTGGGGCTTCTACAAGAACAAGAGGCTTCCTGCTTCAGATTGTCCTCCAACTTGTGCAGTGGAACAAAGAACTGAGAGGGTGGAGCTGGTGCGCTCATCACTGCAGCCCACCCCTCAAGTATTTAATTAACACACCATTATAATTCCTGAATAGGGCTATTAGCACATTTTGAAAGGGATGGAATGCTGAACACAGAAGAGCACTGTTGGATTGGACAGTCTAGTCCAGGCTATTTTATTTCCTTCAGTGGCCAACCAGGTGTTTCTCAGAATCTCTTAAGGAGCAGAAACGCAACATGGTCCTCTCTGGTGTGTTCAGCTGAATGTTTGTGTACACAAGGAAGGCTTGCTTTTCTACAACTGGAAACCCTGGAAAGACAGGATTCCCAGTTGCACAGTTGTCAGTGTGTGGACTTTCCAGAATGCAAGAAAGTTTGGATTAAGGACAGTGGCAGTGACCCCCACTTGTCCATTCCTTCATGCATTCCTCATGACATGGGGAGCTGTTCTTCCATCACTGTGGAAGTGGCCATCGCTGGATCTTCTGGCATGCTGCAAGTGAGGCCAAGGCAATCCATCTAAGGAGACATTAGCCTTCACTCATTCCACAGTTGTAATCACTCGAATGTGTTGGAAAGGTACATAGAAAACTCAAGTGACTTTTCAGTGGGACAGTCTGTTTTTCACAATGTGAGCTTTAAGTCATGACCAAATAGTGAACAATAAAAATATGGTACGCAGAGCATGCAGAATGCGGAATTTGCAAGTGACTTCTCCCTTTCATTCCTTCAGAAAGAGGAAGACATTGACAGAATTGGCACCGTGGAATATTACGGCATGGGTGGCTATGGCGGCTTTCCTCTTCAGTACTATCCGTATTACGGCAAGCTCCTCCAGCCCAAGTACCAGCAGCCCCTTGTGGCCGTGCAGTTCACCAACCTGACGTCTGATACGGAAGTGCGTGTCGAGTGCAAGGTCTATGGTCAGAACATCCACTACAGTGACAAGGATCGTTTCCAGGGACGTTTTGATTTGAAATTTGACATAAAAAGCAGCTGATCGCAAGCACAGTTTCTTTCTTCTCTCTCCTCTTAGCCATTTAAAAAAGTATAAAAAAGACAAAAACCTACTAGTCTTGAACAAAACTGTCATACGTATGGGACCTACACGTAATCTATATGCTTTACACTAGCTTTCTGCATTTAACTAGGTTAGAATGTAAACTTAAAAGTGTAGCAATAGCAACAAAGATATTTATTCTACTGTAAATGAGAAAAACAAAACAAACACAGAATTGAGCCTTGGGACATGCCCATTTCTACTGTAAATTATTATTCCATAACTGACTTGTAGTAAGCAGTGTTTCTGCCCCCTAAATATTGCTGCCTTGTGAGTTTTATTTAGTGTACAGTACTATAGGTGCATTACTCCGATCATTTTTCAAGCCATGTATTATTGTACCTGTTTTCTACTTTCTGTGAGCAAATATTTGCTGTCCAAGGTGTAAATACTCAGTGGGACTAAAACTGGCATGGTACTTTTAATTATTATATTTTTGTTCATTTTTAAAATGGTAAAGGCCCACTTGTGAGATTATTCAGCAGCACTCCATAGAGCCTCCCCCCCCTTCCTCCCTGTAGCCTTAGGACTTTATTTAGTGTGGTGGCAGGGGAAATTACCTTGACTTTGAAGCAACGCTAAGGAGCGTAGGTGATTATGTATTGTGCTTTATAGCGGATGTTGTCTTTCTATCTCTCTCTCTCTACTCCCCCTCTCCCCGCACCCTTTCTGAAGTTGTGTGAGAAATCTGAGTCAGCCTATCACTCTCATCAGTGACAGGAATAATTATTTTGCTTTGTATATTTTCTTTTCCTGCTAGAGGCATCATATGCAGTGGTGCTGTCTTTATTGAATGTTTTAACCATTTCCATGGTGGAAGAATTTTATATTTATGCAGTTGTACAATTTTATTTTTTTTCTGCAAGAAAAAAAGTGTAATGTATAAAAATAAACCAAAGCCACATGTTTGAAAATAAATCTTTATTTTGAACTTTATGAAAAGCAATGCAGTTACCCCCATCAACTGGTGTTAAATGTTGTCTAAAGTGCAAACCTCTATGTTCTAACATATGTAATAGCCAGGAAAATACAGTGCTCTTGTTGATCTTGTATTTCAGTCAGGTTAAAACATTGGTCAATAAATGAATAAACACACATCTTCCGTCCTGTGGCTTGTTTTTTGTAAGCCCCATAATTCTGCCGTCTCTAGTTAGCTGTCCAAGATGTTGAAAAAATACTGGACCTATGAAGAGAAACAAACTTATTGCAGACCATGAGTTATTTACAAAGCTGTAGTCGAAACTGTAACCTGAATAACCAGCTAAAAACGTTCTTTGCATTTCATGCACACTGTTTCGAAACCGGCTAAAATATGGCCTGTGGCCATAAACGACATGTTCTGGTTGGAGGAGGTTAGTGCTTTGCCTCCATTGCAGAGTGTAGGAAGATATTTGTTAGCAGGAAATGAGCAAATTCCTTCTCGTGTGTCACAAAATTAGATTGGTGTCCCCAAAGGAGCCAAACTAGCACATGCTAACTGATTGTTCTCTAAGTCCACAAAATGGGCTTACCTTTGGGAACTTCCTACTAGCATCTCCTGCCGCTCCCTCCCCTTCCCAAATTTGCCTCTGCAGAGTGTGGCAGGGAAAGGCACCAGTGACTGGCAAATGTGAAGGACTAGAAAATCGCTTGAAAGCATAGCTGTTCCTCGGCATGCTCAGGAATGAAGAGGGATAAGACTTTCTAAGCATGCTGAAGGTTGGGACCTACAATGCCCTCCACTGTTAGCCATCTCTCCCCGCTCCCAAATCCTTTCCAATGATAAAATTGCTTGCAAAAGGAAGGGAGGCACCAGGAAGAGTGAGCTGGCAGGAAGCCCATTCTAAAGCAGAGACTGTACCAATACTGGGCTTCTGATTTGCAATGGGCTTGATCTGGAGCAGGGGAACTCTGGATTCTTCTGAGTTCAGCATTGCAAGTGTCTCTTCGTACATTACAACAGTTCCCACCCCATTTTGAAACACTAGATGTGCCATTCATTGTAAGCAGCCATTAATGGATGTTATTCAATCAATTTTGTTAAAGTCCATGCTTAAACAAAGAATGGAACAAAGTGAGCTAGGGTGGCCATTTACACCTCACCAAAAAGGGAGGATAAAGGTTATGCAAAAAACGCATAAGGTGTGTACAGATAAAAATTTAGACATAATTACGCTTAATTTAAATAGTAGCACAATGCAGTGGGGAACACTGACCAGGATTCCCGTGGGCTTTCTCTGCAGGTGGTTAAATACTGATGGGCAATTCAAGGCCCCTGCAATCCCTTTTTATGATTCCTTATCTTTAAAATGGACTTGCATCAGCAAGCCCTTCAACCAAAAGGCCTGTCCTCTGAAGTAAGACACATGGATACAACTCTTGAAACAGCTGGTTTATGGTCTCTTTCTTAGTGAAAGAAGTAAGTACCATTTACTTAATACAGTTTTACCAATCCTTTTCAGGTGTGGACTCTCACAGGTAATTTCCAAAGAACTAGAAAGTGGTGAGCTGATAAACCAGTCTCCCAGTCGTAACTGCTGGCTCTGGTGCTGAGCTCCTGTTCCTACTAAGGTAAAAAGCAAAAGGAAGACCTAGACCAGGGGTCTGCAACCTTTAAGACAAAAAGAGCCACTTGGACCCATTTCCGAAGAAAAAAAAACTGGGAGCCGCAAAACCATTGCGACATTTAAAACAAATATATTTCCGGAGCCGCGATCTGACAGCGGGCGGGAAGGTGACGTTGGGACGGTGCGTGACTAACGCACACACCGCCCCCATGCGACGTCACAGCCAGTACAGCACCCACCACAGTGGGGAGTGTCGGGGCACACAGTGCGCCTCCTCCCCTCGCTAGTACCCGCCCCGGAGCCACGGCAAAGGTGTAAAAGAGCCACATGCGGCTCCGGAGCCGCGGGTTGCTGACCCCTGACCTAGACTGACAATTATTTTAAAGGACTGGATACCAGAAGCTAGTATTGTAACCAAGGGAGCTGATCTCTGGGAATCCCACATGACACAACCCCCTTGGCACAGAAATTTATACCCTGTTTCCTCCAAAACCTTCCACGCAAACTAACTCTTTCCTGTTCCCGTATCTAAGAGAGAATTAATGGCTTTGCTTTTATCGCTCATCATCTCACCTTGGAGAACACAAAGTTGCCCTGCAGCATAGGAACGAGCGTCATTTTCATACTTGCTACCCTCCAGTCATCCGGGAAGTTTACATAGTTGTGCAACCCATAATAAAACCTGTTACAAAAGTCCTAACCGTACCACTGGTGCGTACAATTATCTCCTGAACAGTGTGTGCCCTAAAAGCAGTGAGAGGTCAGATGCAAGACTCAAAGCAAAGCAAACACTTCAGAGAAGTGGAAACAGTGTTGCACTAAAGGCTGTGGTTAATCCCGTAACTGCTAGGAAATAATACTGAAACCTAGTTGGGAAAATTTCAGGGCTGAATCCCCCAAATAATAAAACTGTTAAAACAGAAATGGAGGACAGATACTGGGCGCTGTCTACAACGGCAAAGGTGTCTACAAAGGTGTCTTTCAACACCTTTGAAAAGTAAAGCAGGAATCCTTGCCACAACCTGAATTCTGCTATCAGGTGCATATTCGATAAGTGATGCTCTTTCATGCCTCAGCACAGGCATGAGGCACTTCAAGACCAAGGGGCCAAATGAGACCATCTCTCTTTGGCCCTCAGGAATCTCCACAAGCCACATCTCTCTCCAGGTCACATCATTCACCATTCCTGTTCTGCACTCTCCTCAAATGCTTGCCTGGATGAAGGATGGAGAGCTGAACCTCCTGACTTTTAACATAGTCTATATACAAAGGTAAGAGCCACAACCATTGCTCCGCCCCCTTTTGCATGTGGCCCCACCCACCTCTGAAATGTTTACCTTGGAAGTGTGTCTAAAAGAGAAGGTGACCCCTCTGGCTAAAAAAATCTTTCCCTACTCCTGCCTCAGAGGAATTTAAGGCAGGATTACAGCACTATTCCACCAAGGATGATTACACTTCTTCAAACTGTATGAATTCCCACAGGTCCATCCTGCCCACAAATCCAGCAACTGATGGCAGCTACTCTCAGCCCAGCCAAATCTGCACCATCCATCTACCTAGCCATTGCTGCTCCTACCACCCAGTCAATTTCTTCAGTGCTAGGTGCTCCTTCCTCTACATGCAGGAATGAAACATCCTGGATTGCTCTATTAGGGACTGTACTTCAAACTTGCACCAGTCTCCCCCATCCACTGAGTTGTAAAGGGCAATGAGGGAATATCCTGAAAGCTGGGAAACCATGGCGGTCATGGTGATGTGGAGGCCCACTTTCCTGAGCTGCAGACCCTGGAGATGACAGGGTCTACAGCAAGGGGGAGCATGTGTCCCACATGCCTTCTCTAGATTACAGTTCCTACACAAACAGAAGGAGTAAAGTATTCAACTAACCTGTATGTAGAGAAAAATCCAACAAAAGTTTTGAGTTAGTTTATTTTTAAGGCTTTGGGGATTTGTGGGAGAGGGCACGCTAGGGATGCTTCATTTCAGAAGCCCCAATTCTACAACAGGTGGATTTTGTCATTTCTTAAGCTTGCACCCTTTAAAAGTATCAAAAGATATTTCAAACATGTTATCGAGGGTATCACAAATATACATACAACTATGGAATAGAGAACTTGATGGCCAATGGTCTGACTCCTACTCCACAACTAAATCATTATCCTCCAAAAAGATTCAAGTGAGAGTTATTGGACACGGTACATTTCCAGTCATCTGTGACCCAAAATGGAAGGAAATTATCAGATAAAAGCCTCCAGAATACACTATTAAAAAGCCAGCCAGTCCTGTTCTGAGGTAGCAGCTGCAGATATGCCTGCAATTCACCAATTGCTATTTCTGGCAGGTCATTCTGGCACTTTTATTGCACTGAATCAGAACAATATATCCAACTTTTATTGAGTTGTAATTCCAGAGTCTTAGAATTCCTAAGGGGCTGTCCACTTTAAAAATAAATGAGACCCAACACACTCCTTTTGTCTACCATGCCTGTTCTGTACAAAAGTGTGAACCTGTTCGGAGCCACTCCAACCCCCTTTAGCTACTGGAGGGCTACCTCAACATTAGTATCTCACATTTCCTCCAAGGAACTCAGGACGCCATATACAATTTCTCTTTCCTCTATTTTATGCTCGCAACCACATTGTGAGTTATGTTAGGCTAAGAGAGAGTGACTGGCCAAGGTCACTCAGAGAGATTAATTGCCAAGTGGGGATTTGCCATCCTAAGTAAAAGTTTAACCTGTACAGCTACATGAAGTAGAAAATTACTTCAGGAAGGAAGGAAGGAAGGAAGACGTGAGATTCTCAGGATTCTAATATGCATTTGTAAAGTGTACAAAAGGTTTTTGGAGACTGCATAATTCCAGAACAAATCATGCATAATCATTTTTGCCCAAGCTTGGTTTGTAAAGTTTCCTCAGAATGCTTGTACAAGAAAGCATGGGTAAAACAAAGAAACTGTGATATTTAGAATGTGAAAAAAAACCCCACCACAATTCTCTCTCAGACAAGTTGTGAAGAAGATGATTTTCATGCCTTAACCACACACTCAACTTGAAGAAATACTATGAAACAAAACTGCTGCATTAATTAACATTGTCTAACGAGCACATACATTGTTAGAACAGTTGCACTCATATTTTATTTATTCTAAATATTACATGCATTTTTCTACTTGAAAGTACGAAGTAGTTAACAAGATTGAAAACATGACAAAAAGCCACATGAAGCAATAAAATTACTCCACACACTATAAAAAGCAAAGGAACAAAAACGAGTGCACACATAAACCAGCAAACAGTGAACCAAAGTAATAGAAGAAATCAGTAAGAAGTGTATCTTTTAGCATTTCTGCAGGCTATTTCCTAGATATTTTCTTTTTATTATTTAAAGGTGAGGTCCAAAAAGATGGTATGATGAAAACTGTAGATCATACGAGCTGTATGTTTGAACATGAAATGAGATGGAAAGTTTCATGTCTACTGCCTTCACCAGCACTCAAAATGCCCCTCTTCACTAAACAGCAAAATAATTTTGTGTGGGATTTTGCCCCTAGTAAATGGCTGTATTGCAACAGCAGCATCACCAAATGACAGGGAGAAACAATTGCCTTGTTCTTAATTATTTAAAGAGAGGAAATGTGGTACGAAGGACCAGCCTGTGATAAACAGGACGCTGCTACTTTAAATAATTGATTCTCCTGTTTTACAAATATGATGGCCCTCTGAAAAGGTGAGTTAAATTCCAAACTGCTAAAAGGTTGGCTGGATAGTCACCCAGAAGTTAATATGTAACAGAACCCTTAGGCTGTAATCCTATGCCTACTTACCTAAAAGGAAGCCCAACTGAACTCAATGGAACTTACTTCTGAGAAGACAATTACAGCATTGCACTGCAACTGAATACTAGGTCAAGAAAATGTAGGCTTGAAGCCATTTTTATACATTGTATAGTTAAACATTCTCACACTTTATAGTTTTTTATTGCAAATAAACCACAGTGCAGTGAAAATTTAAACTTGCATCTTTCAATAAATTTGAATTCTTGCGATTCTGCATTTTATTGCAGATTTTATAATGAGAAAACAAATTACGTACAGCAACAGTGATAGAATGAGCAAGATCATATCCCAGCTTTCATTTGGGGGGGGATTGCCAGCTCTCATTAACGCAGAGACATATATTCAGAATTTCCATTAATTTATGTGTAGCTCACCGTATGGCAATGAAAGTTAAATGAGGCAGGTTCAGAAATGTTGCTTAGGGCTTGTGCTAGGCCAGGAAAATGTTTAACCTGGGTGGGGGGAGTCCAAATGAACCGCTGCTCCCCCTTTTCATATCACAAATCTATTTCTGAAACTTCTTTCCATTTCAAAGGCATTTTATCACGCATCACTCCATATCCTGCAGAACAGCCACTGTCACAACAGTCAGCCAGCCAGCCTTTGCTCCTGCACCCCACCACAGGTCCATTCAAAAGTAAATCCCATTGAATCCAAGGTCTCTTACTCCCAGCAGAGGTCGATTTAGGACTGCACAACTGGCTCCCCTGCATAGGGTGCCAAACAGAGAGGGCATCATCCTGCCTCCTTCCCAAAGCCTAGTTAGTGTTTTCCCAACTTTGGGAAGGAGACAGGATTGCTCCAGGACCCTGCCAAAGCTTTACACTTCCTTCCCAAAGCCGAAGGCCTTGACTAGCCAGCTTTGAGAAGATGGTGCGAGGGGAGGGGCAAGGAAGACAGCAAATTTTGGCCTCACACAGGATGCCATATTCCCAAGGTCCGCCCCTGTTCCCAAGTATGTGGGTATAGGATGTCAGCCTTCAACTGATAAAAGCTTACTATTTTTCTTTAAATATCTGCCCAAAGGTTGATTCGGTAAAATGCGTGATGTGAAGAGGGCTTACTTGCTGTTAAATTCTTTTACATCTCTCATATATAGGCAGATGAAACATAATTGCTGGAGTTGGAATTGGACACCCACTCCGCGCTGCAAAATTTATCAACACCTTTGGCACTGTTTCATATGATGAATGCAACCAAGCACACTTTCATTCCAAATTACGTATTTTAAATCAGAAGCAAGTACCAAAGAAGAACAAGTTGTTTCTACAGAGGAAGCAAAGGAGATGAGCTGTAAAAACGTCACATTCAGCACTCAGAACCTTTAACGTCAACATTCATCACTGAGCATGCTTCAAACTTGGCTAAAGTAAGTACATTATAAGGCTGTGAAAAGGCGTGAGCAGTGGTTCAGGCAAAGGACTCCAAAGGACCTGGGCACTGGCAAACATCACTGATGAAAACTGTTACAGTGTGCTAAATGTACAGAACAAGGAGTGCTGGCACACACAAAGCGCAGAGGCCAAACTGCTCTGCTTTGGGAGATTCCAATAACTAGCATTTTGCATTTCTACAAAGTGAGGTAGTGAATCGTGGCACCAGCACTCCTTGTCACATTTACATTCATTTCACAATTTCTCTTCCTACTCATCCTTCATTCCCCAAATATGATTGCCCTTTTGGTGACCATGATTCAGGAAGCACTGGTTCCACCTGCTATTTTGAAAAACAAAAACTGATCACATGAAAATGAGCTGACACAGACACACTCTGGGGGTCTGAGCTTCTACAATGATTCTTTTGGAGTAAAATACAATAAATCATTAAACAAATGGCTACTTACCATGGAGTGCATGTAAGCACTTTGTGAACCTGTAATCTGAACATTACCAGCATTTTACTTCCATTGATTATTAATTAAAGTAAGGATATTTGGCAATTTTTTCCTCTCCATTAGACAGGATTTTTTAAAAAAACACAAACTGGTTTGCCAAGCAGTTACACTGACACAGTGGTAAGTTGGCACTTAAATAGACCTAGTTATCTCTGCGTACTACAAACTTCATCCAAATCCTGCTTCATCTCAAAGGTGGCTCAGTGAAATCTACTGCAGAGCTTCTGGCCTGGAATGCATTTAAGAGCACACACTGTTCTCCCTCCCACCACCATCTCAAGCATGGATCTACACGGCTCTACCACAATCTGTCCCCGTGTCACAACAGCTGTGCTGATATAGCAACAGTTTTTAAAGCGCTAGCTTATTTCAAGGATGGCAAGGAGCATCTCCCTTCATTTTACGCATACTTGTGGCATATCCTGAGTGCAACATATTCATGACAGTTGTTGGAATATGCCTGAAAAAGAAAAAGAAAACTTCTCATGGTTCCAATCTGCTGCATGGAACAGCTGTTTGGAGCAGATGGGGAATTTGGTGTGTGGGGGGAGTGTCTATATGAACTGTCTTGCTATAGGAATCCAATTGGCATAGTTCAGCATATGAAACTGGGCCAGATTACTGAAATCTTGCTATATGTTGTTTTATTTCATATAAAAATCACACCAAGTGCTTTTCCATTTAATTAGTTTTCTGCTAACAGAACTTGAAATCTAGCCTCACAGACTACTGGTTTACAGTGACTTTCTATGGTACTCTGCAAAAGCACATGAGAAATTTGCAATCCAATTAGAGCATTCCCTCTTTGGGAAGAAAAGTTTGCATTATAGGGTTTGCCGAGAGTTTGGAAAACGAAACTATGAAGAGCACCACTGGGACTTTGGGTTACTATTGTTCTTATTACTGTACCGTTTTATCATATTTACTGAGGTGACACAATTACTCCTCCCACTCTGTGAAGCTCGCTTGGCTCCCTGGTATACTCTAGCACTTAAGAGTGAGAAAACAAGCGGGAAGGCGGCTCAAATGCGGGTGGAAGAAAAAGCCAGTGAAATGCAGTCAAATATTGGCGAGGGTTCATCATTGAGCCTCCTTAGTTGCAGTGAAGGCAGCAAAGGTGGCTTATTTTGCTGCCTCCATTGCATCCTCATTGTGTCATCCAGCAGAACTTTTCCAGGTAGTTTGAAAAGCCTTTTGAGGATAGAATTGTTTGCATCTGCCAGGACCTTGACTCCACTGTTACAGCAGATGAATCTTGAGAAGTGTTTAGAGCACTGACTAGTCCTGTTATGTTGGATGAGTTCCAATTACTAAGGATCGAGAATGTGGACAAGGTGCTTGGATCATTCAGGGCAACCACTTGCACTCTGGACCCTTGTCTCTCTTGGCTGATAAAAACTAGCAGTGGGGATGGCTGGCTGGGTCAGGGAGGTGATGAACGCCTCCTTGCGAGAGGGGGTGGTCTTTGCCTGCTTAAAGGAGGCAATGGTAAAATCACTTCTCAAGAAACCCTCCCTGGATTCAGAAAATCTATGTAATAACCTGCCAGTTGCCAATCTTTTTTTCTTGGACAAGGTTTTGA
Organism: Podarcis vaucheri; assembly: GCF_965113315.1. Classification (NCBI taxonomy): domain Eukaryota; kingdom Metazoa; phylum Chordata; class Lepidosauria; order Squamata; family Lacertidae; genus Podarcis; species Podarcis vaucheri. The sequence goes on along the minus strand of NC_138762.1, from coordinate 35,308,194 downwards.
GCGAGTGGTCACAGACCAGATCCAGGCACTGATTCTCTAAATCCATTTCAACCAGGGTTTAGGCCCGGTTTTGGCACAGAAATTGCTTTGGTTGCCCTGTATGATGACCTCTGTTGGGAGAGAGGCAAGGAAAATGTGTCCCTATTAATCCTCCTCAACCTCTCAGCAGCTTTCGATACCATCAACCATGGTATCCTTCTGGAACAGCTGTCCCAGTTAGAGGGGTGGTGTCACCACTTTGTGGTGCTTCTGGTCCTACTTGGATGGTCATTTCCAGATAGTGATGCTTGGGGTGTGCTCTTTTGCCCCACTGAGCCTTCCTCAGGGTTCTGAATGCAATGCAATACTGAACCTGCAGCCCTCCAAATGTAGTTAAGACTCCAACTCCCATCAATTCTCAATTATTGCCATGCTGGCTGGGGCTGATGGGGGTTGGAGTGCAACAACTTCTGGAGGACTTCAGGTTCCCCAACTCTGATCTACAGAAACATTTTTGATTAAAGACACATGGATATAATGGTATTTGTTTCCTTCAAGAGTGGCTTTATCCGGGGTAGCTGACCTATAGCTCTCCAGACGTTGCTAGACTCCAACTCCCATCAGCCCCAGTCAGCATAGTCAACAGTGAGAAATGATGGGACCTGAAGGCTAGCAACATCTGGCCTATATGTACTCCCCATAATGTGTAGAAAAATCTTTAAAAGTGTGCATACATCACCTCAGTATTGGTGTACTTTTGCATACTTAAAAAAAAAAAAAGATTAGCTGACACTGTATCTGGAACCTACTTCACAATTACAACTTTTCAAGGTTAATTGTGACTGCACTGAATTCAAAGTTCAGTTATGTGCCTTAAAAAAAATCAAAGAAGGAAGTTGCTCAAAAATGTTTCTGCCACCAATATATTCTGATATATAATAATTATAGCCCTTTATTCAGTAAGCTGAAGAGGACTTTGCAATAGGTGTGTTACTGCTTTAGCTCCACTAACACAGGAGAAAAACAGCAATTCAGTTTTTATGAATGAAATGGGCTTAATTATGGGACAGCCAATAGCTCTTTAAATTCCTTCCTTTCTTTCCTGGCTCAAATCAGTCATGTGAGGGTTATTGATTAACTTCACTGTGCTTAGTGAAGGTATTTTCAGAAGGCGGAAGAAGCCTAAAGTCCAGGGTCAAACAACAAAGGGAGAGTCACTGACAATGAAAATTTCTCTCCCGTAGGAAAGTATAAGAGGCCAATATAAAATAAAATATGAACCACAGGTCTCCTGGATGTGACATTTCAGGATGCAGTTGGGTGGATTCAATGCTTGAATGCTCTTCTTTGTAAAAGAAAACCATGCACAAAGAAAACCCTCCTGTCAAGAGTAAGGTGAAGCTAGAATGTTTCTCCTCAACTTGCTAGTTTTCAACAGACAACGTTTTTTGTGTGTCATGTGGATAGTAAAGGATTTACCTACCAGCAACCCAAAGTAGTACAGTCTCAGGAGATTTCTACAATAAAAGTATACAGGAGCTAGTCCTACAACATACCTCAACTTACTGTTGCTATATTGATTACTCTCTGGGAGCACCTTCTATCTATAAATAAAATATCACCACCAACCTTCACCACCAAGTAAATGGTGCATTTCCTGCTGGATCACTGGCATTTCCAGAGTTTCCTGAGATCACATTCCAGTTTATTATATCAAATATTGGACAAACAGGATGTGTCACGGTGGCCACAGATCTTAGCTCTCTCTTTTTAAACTTAAGTCAGTCAAATGATGCCCCCTGGAGAAGGTAATGGTGTTATTTTGTTTAATTTCCAGAAACAACTGTACTGAAAAGGAAATGGTACCTTTTTCTGTACAATTGTCCCCCAAATGGAAAAGGAAGGGACGCTGTTTCCCAACCCAGGGGCATTTGAGGTTTCTATTGACAGTGTTGTACATCAGTTCAATTGGCAGCTTTTTTTTTTACTGGCTTAATTAGGTTAAAAAGAACAAATGAACAATTGCCTAGGCTGCCTCAAAGTAAGAATCCCAACTGGCCTCTACCACCTGAAGTGAATGGTGATCCCACCCTATTCTTGTTGAAATTCATTTAATTGGAGGGGGCTGGAATTGAGGTAATTGAACTGAATTGGTATAATTAATGGAAGGGAAATTGATTTTGGAACCAAGTCTGGCTCATCTGGAAGGAAATTAACCAATTAAGAACTGAAATGTGTGGTTTGGGATGAGGTTCTAATTTAATAATTGATTTGGATGGGCAATTAATTGGCTTGCCTTTTGTGAAATGTAAATTGTAGTAATGATTTTTAAAATATGCATATATACATAGACATTAACATATTTAAATTGCTAATTTATTCTGTTTATTTTATGTAAACTGCTTGAGAGTTTGTTTGTTTTTACAATTAAGTGGTGCACAAATCCCATTAAATAAATGTAAGTAAACACAGGCAACTCTCCATTTACACACATCTGATTGAGGGGCGATTGTGCTTGGAAGTGACTCTAAGACATCACTAAAAGGGTGGATTGGGGGCAGGGCAGAGCGCCTTATATGGGGAGAATGCAATTGCGCTCATGTGCTGCTTGTGGACTCACCATGGGCCTTTGGTTGGTCCCTGGGAGAAGAGGATGCTTGGATGGGCCTTTGGTTTGATCCAGCAGGGATTCTTACAGCTGCTATTCAGAGGGCAAAACATACAGGCAACATACAACTGCAACTGAACTTCTCAAAACAGCAGGAGATTCATGACCAGCTCTCTCCTATTGCTGTATCAAGTTTGGCCCAGAGACTGCCCTCAGGATATTGAAATGTGATATAGTTTACACAGAACCGCTCCTTCTTATTGTCTTTCCAAACTGAAGTGGGGACAGGAAGAGAGATTATGGTGGGAAAAGAACATCAAAGGGTTTTTAATTACATTTCTGGGTCATGTCACTCTAATGCCCACGACGAGAACATTCAGTTGAGAGTGTTCCTTTCCTGCTTGCTCTGAAGAGTTGCACCACAGCAAGTCTCTTACTGCTACAGCACCTTATGACAGAGTACTTTAGCATCTAATGTTAATCCAATCAACATTGCTGCTGCACAACAGCTATTTATCTGGATATGTATCCTTCGCTATCCCAACTACACTGGGCAGCTAAGAGCAGTTTAGTTGTATACATGGGTCTAGTATTATTATTTGTGTTCATATATCCAGTAACTTTTGACTGAAAAAAATAAATAAATCCAGAGTGGTTCACAAATAAAAGGACGACACACAGCACAGCAACAAGAAATAATATAAGATTATGCATTAACATGACAAAAAGGTAGTATAAACTCAAAATAGCAGCAAGGTAACAGAGGTTCAACAACTCAAAGTGCGGCAAGAACCTATTTAAGCAATATAATGAAGACCCAAAAGCCTAGGTCAATAGGTGCCACTGGTACTGACGTTCTGATAACATCTGATGCACCTCCAGAGGCAGAGAATTCCACAGGTACTTAAGCTCAAGCTGTTTAGGGCCTTCGTTGTCAACATCAACATCTTAAATTGGGTTTGGAAATATTTATTTATTTATATTATTTATATTAATATTATTATATACCCCACCCATCTGGATGGGTTTCCACAGCCACTCGGGGCAGCTTCAAGCACAGATAAAAACATAATAAAATGTCAACCAGTACAGTTCATGCAGAACGGGTACAATAATTTTCCAAGTTAGCACGCTGTTCAGGGCAGCATTCTGCACCAGATGCAGTCTCTGAACAGTCTTCAAGGCTAGCCCCAATTAGAATACATCTAGACAGGAGGTTTCCAGTTCATTTATCACTGTGGCAAAGTTATCCCCCTTCAGCAATGGCTAGAGCTGGAAATGGACACTCCTAGCCTAGTTGCATAAACCAGACCTCAATCTTTGCCTGCTTTCTTCCCACAGTCTCTCACACACAGGGCGTTAAGTCTTTTATTATCACTTTAGATATGTCTAATAGGAAGACTACTAGCTTGTGATAATGTCTAAATGTGCTTTTCACATAACGTAACAGGATTGTTGGGCAAATACCCATACTCACAAGAGTGTGGAAGATATTTTTGGAGGCCACCATGCCAGCAGCAACAGAATGCCTCAGAACAGAGTCTCTTATTGCCCTTAATTTTGTCAGTAAGATGTTTTGCTTACCAATTCCTCACCTGCTAAAATACCTATTTTTTTGCAGTTATTCACAACCCAGTTCATAAGTAGTGTCAACATTTTGAATAGAGGAATGAAAACATTGCATGGATCCACCATCTCTTAACGAGTTAACTTCACTCTTTTCAGTTTGCCCATATTATGTTGCAACATATTTTTAAGTATACTTAATCCGTTCACAATATGCAGATGAAGGGCTAAAACAAGGCTGCAATCTCAAGCATATTTACTGAGAAGCAAGCCCAACTGAAAGTAGGGCTTGTTTCTGATTATACCTGCTTGTAATCAGGCTGTCAGAAATAAAAACTATAGAGATGTTAGTTCCAGTGGTATAATTAAGGTTTACTCCCTCCTCATCAAAGAGTATAGAAATTGCTAATATAAAAATATGTTCTAAGCTTCCAAAAATTACCACTAAAATTTGTTTATATACCTGGCTTTTATATATACTGGTGCCATCAACTCCTCTACAGTTAATGGTCTGTAGTGTGTGTTTTTAAATCAATTTCATTAACAACCAATATTAATATTGTCTGACTTTTAAAAATAAGTAAAATGGTAGCCTTATACCATACTGGGGCAGAGAGGAGAAGGAGATCGGGATTTGCAGCTTTCTATGCAAATTCCTTAGGCAACCCAGGTTTGCTGGAGTAGAAGTACAGTGGTACCTGGGTTCTCAAACTTAATCCATTCCAGAAGACCTTTCTAAAACCAAAGTGTTCCAAAACCAAGGCGCGCTTTCCCGTAGAAAGTAATGCAAAATGGATTAATCCGTTCCCGACTTTTAAAAACAATCCCTAAAACAGCAAATTAACATGAATTTTCCTATCTAATGGGACCATTGATCCATAAAATGAAAGCAATAAACAATGTACTGCAGTCACACAATCAATCAATCAGTAGCAGAACTGGGTTCCACACAGTCACAAAAACAAAACAAAAAGAGCTGTAAAAACAAAAACACAAAATAAATAGCAAAAACAGACAGACCTCAGCATATAACACTCAAAATGGAAGTGTAGCACTCAAATCGGAAGCGTAACACTTAAAACGGAGCACGCACAGCTTCCAAAAAAAGTTCGCAAACCGGAACACTTACTTCCAGGGTTGCAGTGCTTGGGTTCCAGGCTGTTTGAGTACCGAGGCGTTTGAGAACCAAGGTACCACTGTACTAAGAACATTATGGATGAAGCCAAAAGCCACAATCAAATGGCTTTGATAAAACTGGCCACCACTAACCACTTTGTAACCTGAGGCCACAGAAGAAGAACACTAGATGTGCATCCGAGTGCAGGGGTTTCAAATCACTGACTGCAAGTGCCAGGGAATCGGAAGGCAGCATTACGTGCGCCATTGCATTATTAATGTGACAATGATAAGACATCCATTGCAACTGCTGAATAAGGTCCAATTGCCAGGCGAGAAGTAACCAGTACATAAAGTGCTTTGTTGGCATTAAAGCTGCATCAATGGGTGACTGAATTACAGAATGGCAACAGAGTATTGTGCCTAAAAAGAAATGCAAAGCAAGGGCTCACGCTATTTGCATGTGGCAAAGCACTATCACCCCCACATTGCATTAATTAAATCATTCAATTTCTTTATCACCCTTCATCCAACGATCACAGGGCAGTTTAAAATATAAAAACACAAAATGCATATCATAACAACAAACAAAAACATGTGTTATTCTGTATGACTGTTGCCCTTTCCTCACCAACTTGTTCTAAAAGGCAAACGCAACATCCAAACTTCAGATAAATGCTGATATATTACAATTACACTGAAAAGAAGTCACATTCTGGCACAGAATATGCTCTTTGCAGCAGAGCAGGCCAATGGTTTGCAAGCCACAAAGGTCTAATTGTTAATACTCTGTTTTTGACCCATATTGATTTACTGCATATTGATAGCATCCGTATGTCAGGGACTGGGCAGAGGAATGGTGGAGACCACTTCCCCAGCCTGACCCTTCCAGAGAAGAGGAAGACAGTTCAGAATTTCAACAGGGGTTTGAGGGAAGTCACAGCTCAGAGGAAGATGAGGGGGAAAGTTGGGAAATAATGGGAGAGGAGGAGAAGGCAGAGCCAGAGCAGCAGATGGCTGACAGGTTATCACTAGAAAGCAATCCAGACCCACCATGTCCCAGAACCTGGCGAGCCTTAAAAATAGGAGAGCAAAGAGCTTGAAGACAGACAGCACTAAGCGGCACCCATAGAGGGGGTGATGCTGAAGACAAATGAGGAAGTGGGGGAGAAGGGGGGGTGGAGATTCACTCGGGACAATGCCCTTATCCAAGAGGCTGTGTTCCAAGCCTCTCTCTGTAAATATAGAATAAAAAGCAAATGGTAAGAACTTTTCCTTGTCTGTACATTCCTGGCAACCGGCTGCAGGAGTTGCTTACAGCCGCCTGACACTGTATGATCTAGAATCACCCCTGCTGCTGAAAGAATAGTCAAAAGAGCCATGAAGATTGACATTATCCAAGGCAAAGGCTTATGGTAGCACATCAAACTGCTTAGAGATCTTTATTACAGTAAGCATTATAAAAGTTTTATAAATCAATTGTGTTTGTGCTTCAGATGAACTATTCAAATAACTCAGTTGCTACATGCACAGCCAAACATGCATCAAGGGAGAGTGGGGGATTTTACTACACACATACACAAAATATGTAAAATCAGTCCTAATGAGTTCACCCTAGAGTAATTTACTTTAATAAAGTAATAAAAATCCAGTTTGTATATAAACGTTTACTCATTTATTATAGTGATTTATGGACCACCCTTCAATCTAATTCCCATGAAGGCTACAAAATGTAAGCCTTTAAAAACTTTTGCTGGAGAGTATTTTCAGCTTCTGCTATTACAGGCAGCAACCGATTAACGCACATCCAAATGATGCACAATCACTCCCAGTCACAAAAAGGGCAGAATGGGGGTGTAACTGGGGCGGGGCATGCTTATATGCATTCCACCAAGGTGCATGGGGGCTGGGAATGGAAATCCCATGCAAAATGTTCGCCGACTGTATTCAGAATTAATTCTCCATTTGCTTCAGTTGTTTATTGTCTAGTAATATAGTAAAAACTGTACAAGTAACTGCACATGATGCCGACTTCAACTAAAATTCCATTAAAATTATTGCCACCATTCATTATTATTATGTACCTATTCCTTTATACCCCACATTTTCCCCTGACGGGACCCATGCAAAAAACATACCAAAAAATCATTAAGAAACAATTGAACATTGACAGAATTAGAACTACACACGTATATAAAATCTATTCAAACCGTACAAATAATCACAATAAAAACAGCACGGCACCAGCCCTTCATTAAAAGCAGTCGGTTCCTAAAAGCCTATTGGAACAAGAAAGTATTCACCTGCCGGTGGAAGGACAACAAGTAGTGAGCCATTCTAGCTTCTCTAGGAAGGGAGTTCTAATGTCTGGGAGCAGCCACTGAGAAGGCCCTCTCCCATATCCCTACCAAACGTGAAAGGCTTATAATTTTTTTAAATAGTAATTTTACTTCTGCTAAGCATCTCATTGTAAAGCTCAAAACAGCTTCGCAGACTCCTTTAACATCCTATAATATAAAGATGCATCACTGAGCCTTACCTCCAAAAGACCATCCTCTGGAAGATCTGTGCAGTGAACAGCGTTTTGGATCTTGTTTTTACCAAAGATAGCACGGAGCGTGCCAGGACGCAGAAAACGAGCTATTTCCTGTGCAACATAAAAATATTAACAGGTGAAGAAAGTGGCTTGTTATGTGAAGATACAGAAATATATTCATAGAAGCATTTTATATAATAAAGAACTCTTTATGCACTATAGTATAGTATTTACCAAAAGTAAAAGGGCTCAATCCTGACTTCCCCTTCACATATGCAAAGAACTGTAAAATAATGAGGAAAAAAGTATTGTAGCAACAGGCCAGAGAGAATTAAAGTACCACTTGGGCCTTGCATTTAAGAATTCACCTGGTCGCTGCAGGCAAGCAAATAAGAGTGGTCTCTCTGGGTTGTCTTGAACTTGGTGTTTCCGCTAGGTCAAGGATTTCCACTTATGAAATAGAATTTCCTGTCCCTCTCTTCTCCTTGTGCATCCCCTATACCACACCCCAAATCTGTTTCTGGGGGTTGGGGAAGCCAGAGTGCATGCCAAGAGAGGAGAGGGAGGGGAAGTTCCATTGCACAGCCAGAAGTCCTTTCAGTAACTGAAGTACTTCTGTTGGCTATTGCCCTCTGCCATTCTACTTGGTTTCTATATGTTGGCCACGGGGAAAGAATCACCATGTTGTCTATGATGAACATATGGAAACCAAACAGGCTGGCAAACAAGGGATGGATACTTCCACCAATCTGCTCAACAGAAATCTTTTTTTTTTTTTTACTAGCCCAGTACCTAAATGAACTTCAATTTCTTTTTAGGTAAGAATGCTTCCCAAGATGGTGAGCAACAGTCTAGAATTCGTAAGTGTAACCTTCTAGGCACCTAGATCAGCAGGAACCTGGATTTTTTTTCTAGTTGAGATTCCACCCGCATTTACAGCTTGAATATTTTTCTGATTTCCTCAAGTTTTTACATGCAATGGGAGGCAAGCCAACACTGTGCCACATACCAAAGGGATACTTAAATTAGACCACTGTACAAGACCAACATTGAATCCCCGGGCACCTTCAAATCTAACACTTTTATTGTAGTACATCAAACTGGTTGTCTTTAAGGTGCCATAGAACGCTGGTTGTTTGTGTTGTATTTCTTATCAAAAACTAATATTCTGAAATTCATCTCAGGTGCATGTTCTAACAATTAGCATTATGTAGCAAACAAGAATACTACATAGCAATAAGTACAATGCTTCTGCCATAGAACATTGCTATAATTTTAGATGAGCTAAAATGATACGTTTTACTTCAAGCTAGTTCAACATTATGCAAGAGAGGAGGATTTTCATCTCATGTTAAATATATAAAGTTAAAACTGATTCCTAATTCTTTAACTTCTGATCTCTATTTTCTCTGTCATAAAAGATATCCACAATGTTGTCAAAGGTTTGCTTCTGTCAGGGGATGATTAGCTGCTTGTGCTTAAAATAGTGCCCCTTCAGAGTTTGTGCGACCCCACAAACCTCTGTGTGTGACAGAGCTCCTCAGACATGTCTGCTCTAGTCACTTGTAGAGTCCGACAGTGGCTGTCTGCGGAAGCGCTTCCAGCAAAGAAGTTCCTTAACGGAAACGCGTCTCCTGGACTCACGACGTGACAGCTTCCGGCGAAGCATAGGTCTCCCTGCAGTTGCTTCTGACACCTCCCCGCTATTTTCGCTCGAAGTGTCTCTCACCCCTTTCTCTCCCCTTCTGCTTCCTGCCTGGGCTGCTGCGTCTCTCTCAGCATTACTGAGATCCTCCTCCAGAGACCCCGCGCTCCCCCTGCTGGTCCCTGCTTTGGCTGTTGACTCTCTCCCAGTCTCTGGGAGCCCTACCACTTCCCTTTCCTCCGATGTCAGTTCCCTGACATCCACCTCCCCTCCAGGGCCCCCCTCTCCCCCGCCCCTACTCTCTCCTCTGGGCGGTGAGGAGCTGAAACCCCTAAAAGAATCCTCTTCATCTTCCGACGTCTCGAACATTTCCCTCCATCGGTCTTCGTTCCGACTCGCTGAATCCTCCTCCACCTCGGAATCAGCGAACCCCTCCAACTCTTCTTCTTCGTCGGTGGTGGCGAAGTATTCCCTCCGGAACCTCGCCACTGGCTGGGGTTTCCGAGGGAATCTCTGATGAAAAGTTTCAATCAAAGCCTCGTCATCTACATCCTCTGCCCTGACCCAGGTGTTTTCCGACTCCGGCTCCCCTTCCCACATTACCAAATACTCTACTTGCTCTCCCCTCCACCTGGAATCGAGAATCTCCGCTACATGGTAGCTGTGTTCTTTTTCCTCCATAGCTGGTCCCCTATTGACCCTCCCCTCTCTGTCCCCTATATACGGTGACAGCAATGATCTGTGGAACACTGGGTGCAACTTCATGTGGTTAGGTAACCGGAGTCTGAAAGCCACTGGGTTGACCTGTTGAGTGACTTCAAATGGGCCCAGCCTTTTGGGTCTTAACTTCTTACAACCTCCTTTAAATGGTAACCCTTGGGTGGACAACCACACCTGGTCCCCCACCCTAATGCTTTCTCCTTCCCTTCTGGTTTTGTCTGCCTGCCTCTTATATTCCTCCTTCGCCCTGTTTAAATTAAGTTGGAGCTGGCGATGGATCGCTTCCATTTCTTCAACGAACTGTTCTGCGGCTGGAACGCTCCAGTTCTCCCCCTCCCCCCCTGGGAAGGCTCGGGGATGACACCCGTGATTGGCCAAAAAAGGGCTCATTCCCGTGGACACGTTCTCCGCATTGTTATAGGCAAATTCTGCCAACGCCAGCTTCTCCACCCAATCATTCTCTCTGTCATTCACATAACACCTCAAATATTGCTGGAGGACACCATTAGCTCTTTCCGCCTGCCCGTTGGTTTCTGGATGGCGGGCAGTGGAAAAATTCACCTCTACATGCAATAAGCTCATGAGCTTCCTCCAGAACCTGGAAGTAAATTGTTTCCCTCGGTCCGAAACCACCCTCAAGGGGGCACCATGCAATCTAAACACATTTTCCACAAACAATTTAGCGGTTTCTTCTGCTGTGACCGCATGTGAGCAGGCTATAAAGTGGGCCATCTTGGTTAACAGGTCTACCACAACCATAATGGCTGTCTTCCCTTTGGACCTGGGCAGATCAGTCATAAAATCTATTGCCACTGCCTCCCATGGTCTTTCCGGCGTGGGTAGTGGTTCTAATAAACCTGCCGATGCCCGCCTCTCCCCCTTGGCTCGTTGACATCGGTCACACCCTCTCACATACTCCCGCACATCTTCCCTGACCTTGGGCCACCAGAATTCCCTGGTAACCAGCCACATGGTTTTGTGTTGCCCAAAATGCCCTGCTGTGGGGCTATCGTGCAGTTGCTTGAGTACCTTTTCCCTCAATTCTCCTTCAGGTACGTATAACGCTCCCTTGTAGTACAACGCCCCGTTTCTCTCCTCAAAACCCCCGGGTTTGTCTCCCTCCCTCCTGAGACCCCTGAGTTTGTCCTGGGCATATTCATCCTGCACCGTTCCCTCTATCAGTTCCCTTAGCCCCACCAATGCCGCCCCACACACCCAGCGATCCTCGGGAATGACATGGGTCTCTTCGGGTGCACCCTCTCCCTCCAAATATTCAGGTTTGCGTGAGAGAGCGTCCGCCCTAACGTTCTCCTGGCCTGGTACGTAACAAATCTCAAAGTTAAATTTGGAGAACTCCTGGGCCCATCTCAACTGCCGTTGGTTGAGCACTCGCGCAGTTCTCCAATACTCTAGATTCTTATGGTCCGTGCGCACTTGCACCTTCTGTTGTGCACCAATTAGTAGGTGCCTCCATCTCCGGAAGGCCTCATAAATCGCAAGAAGTTCCCGGTCGTACACCGTGTAGTTTCTCTCAGATTTGTTCAGCTTTCGCGAAAAGAAGGCACACGGTCGCCACTCGGACCCCTCCTTCCCCGGCTGCAGAAGAAGCACCGCCCCTATGGCTCTGTCAGAAGCGTCTGTTTCGACCCTCAGCTTTTTTTGTAAATCCACATGTAGAAGTTGTTCGTCAGAGGCGAAGGCCTTTTTCAGTTCCTCAAACGCTCGCTCCGCCTCCCCCGTCCAAACAAACTTCTTTTTGCTGCTGAGACAGTCCGTGATGGGCGCCGTCAGGTGAGCGAAGTTTCGGATGAACGTACGATAAAAGTTTCCAAACCCTAGGAACCTCTGCACATCCTTCTTAGTCTTGGGGGTTTTCCATTCCAGCACCGCTTGAACCTTGCCGGGGTCCATGGCCAACCCCTTGTCTGACAAGCGGTACCCCAGGAATTCCACCTCCTTGGTATGAAACTGACACTTCTCCAGTTTCACCCACAGTCTGTTGGCTTGCAGCCTGCTCAACACTTCTCTGACGTCTCTCACATGTTGCTCCTCATTCTCCGAATACACCAACACGTCATCTAAGAAGGCCACGCAATTCTTGTAGAGCAAAGGCCCCAGTACATGGTTCATAAAGGCTTGAAAACACACGGAGCCTGCTTGTAATCCAAAAGGCATAACGAGATATTCAAATGCCCCCAAAGGGGTGAACATGGTGGTCTTCCATTCATCCCCTTTCCTTATACGTATCAGGTTGTACGCCCCCCTTAGGTCCAGCTTTGTAAAAATCTTTCCTTTTCGCACCCTGGTCAAAATATCATCAATCCTGGGCATAGGAAAAGCCACCGGCTCTGTCACTGCATTTAGGGCCCGAAAGTCACATACCAGTCTCGGCTTGTCCGTGTTCTTTTTATCCACAAAAAACACTGGGCTACCCCCCGCTGCCTTGGACTCTCTGATGAAGCCTCTCTTCAGGTTCTTGTCAATGAACGCTCGCAACTCCTGCATCTCCCTGTCTGACATGGCATACAACCTGCCTACAGGAAGCTGTGCTCCAGGGAGTAAATTGATCTGGCAATCAAAGGGCCTATGCGGGGGTAGTTGGTCAGCTTCCTTCTCGCTGAACACGTCGCTGAGATCAGCATACTGTGATGGCACCTTCCCCTTCTCCATCACTTCCGTCCCTGCTAGGGTGGCTTGGGCCCCTGCTGACCCCTTTTCCCCCCTGCAGTGTTCTAAGCAATGTGCGGAACCGAAGGAAACCACTCTTTGATGCCAGCCCACCAGCGGATCATGTAGGGCTAGCCAGCTCATTCCCAAAATAATGGGAGCGCCTCCCAAGGTGGCCACATTAAACGCTATCAGTTCTGTGTGCCTTGCCACCCTCATTATCATTGGAATGGTCTGCAAGCTGACGCCTCCTCCCAACAGTTCTCTGCCATCGATCATGGTCACCTGCAGGGGGTTGCTTAAGGGGATAGTCTGTATCTGGTGTTCAGCAGCAAACTCCTTGCTCATGAAATTGCAGGAGCTGCCTGAGTCCAACAGCGCCTTTATTTTTAGGGGGTGTCCATTTTGCAACTCTAGCGACACTTCAATCACTAGAGCAGGTCGAGGAGCTTCTGGCACTGGCACTTGGGGAAGGGGCACTTTCACTGCTCTTTGGCCTGGCTGCAGTGCCCTGCTGGCAACCAGGCGTTGGCTTTTACCTGCTCCGTTTCTCCCTGCTCTTCCCCCTCAACAGTTCCCACCATCCCTTGCCATTCCTTCCTCTGGGGGCAGACTCTGGCAAAGTGGCCTGGCTGTTGGCAGAGATAGCATTTCCGGGGTCCCTTTCCCTCCTTCTTCGCCCCCTCACTGGGCTTTGAAACTGCGCGCGCGCGGGCTGTTCCGATTTCCATCGGCTCTGCCGGCGGGAAAGCTGGCTCAGGAATGTCTGGAATGCGTAACTCCTTCCAACGTTCCCCTCTCCCTTCCCGCCTCTCCAAGGCTCTTGCCTCCTGGCGCGCTCCAATGGTCAGCGCAGATTTGGTCAGCTGATCCATAGACACCGCCCTGGGGCTCCTGGCCAGCTCGTCTTTCACAGCTGAAGAAAGACCTTCTTCAAATAGCATCTGAATGGGTGCTGCCGATAAATCCCACCCCAATCTGTGAATCAGCATGGTAAATTCAGTCCAGTACTCACGGACAGATCTGCTTCCCTGCTTGCAAGCCATTAGCTGTCTGCGCACTACCCCCTCCTCAATATCGCTGGAGAACATGATATCCATTGCACGAAAGAATTTCATAGTGTCCTTCAGGATATCGTTGTGCGTTGCCATCAGGGGTCGAACCCAATCTCGCACCCCCTTCTCAAGATGCCCAATTACGAAAGCAACTCGGGATTCCTCATCAGGGAACTCATCAAACTGCACATTCAGGGCATATTGCATTTCAGTCCTAAAGGCATGGTAATCCTTGGGGTCCCCCCCAAACTTCTGCACTAATCCTGGTACCTTTCTGGGGAACTGAGTGGTTCTCCCCTTCTTGTCTGCATCTTGAGCCCTCCTCTCCTCGAGCCTCGCCGTCTGCAGCGCAAGTTGGACCTCCAATGCTCGGTATCTGTCTTCCAAGCTTGGACCAGCTCCACCCCCTGCGGCTCCGGCTCCTGCTGGGTCGCTCATGATGCCTTCTCCTGCACAGGCAGCGTACAGAGACTGTCGGACTGCTGTCAGGGGATGATTAGCTGCTTGTGCTTAAAATAGTGCCCCTTCAGAGTTTGTGCGACCCCACAAACCTCTGTGTGTGACAGAGCTCCTCAGACATGTCTGCTCTAGTCACTTGTAGAGTCCGACAGTGGCTGTCTGCGGAAGCGCTTCCAGCAAAGAAGTTCCTTAACGGAAACGCGTCTCCTGGACTCACGACGTGACAGCTTCCGGCGAAGCATAGGTCTCCCTGCAGTTGCTTCTGACACCTCCCCGCTATTTTCGCTCGAAGTGTCTCTCACCCCTTTCTCTCCCCTTCTGCTTCCTGCCTGGGCTGCTGCGTCTCTCTCAGCATTACTGAGATCCTCCTCCAGAGACCCCGCGCTCCCCCTGCTGGTCCCTGCTTTGGCTGTTGACTCTCTCCCAGTCTCTGGGAGCCCTACCACTTCCCTTTCCTCCGATGTCAGTTCCCTGACAGCTTCAGATCTTACTGTTGAGACCTATAACTCTTTATGTGTAGCACATTTCATTTTATTTTTCAATTTTGGGATAGAATAGACAGCTTTTGTGAGATCCAAATTGTGTGGACATTCACCAGTTGGAGATCATATTCTGAAATGGATAATGTAACAATGCTTTTTAGCGAATCCGATTTGGCTATGTGACAGCATTGTGAAAGAACAAATGGAGCCAATTCAGGGTGCGGAAAATGTTTCCTCGCTGTAACAACCATTGAAAAATTGTTGGAACCTTTTGGTCTGCCAAAAATGATTGCAAGAAGTACTCCTCAATTTCACTCAGTCCTATGTGTCCATTGTCATGTCATACACACTGCAGAACTATAAACCCTCCTACTAGCTTGCCAGTCTGAATGCTGAAATTCAAAAGTAAGCTCCAATTAGTAAGCCATGTGAAAACTGGGACATCTACATATCAACATTATCCATACATCTCATGCAGGCTCAAGCATGTGGGGAAGATGCTGCTCTGGATAATAAAAGGTTTTTTAAAAAAGTCTATAGAGGAGTTTTGCTAACAAAACAGACTGCTGCAGTGCAGAGGTTTTCCACCTTGCCATCAAAAAAGCACCTGTTAATATGTGCAAGTTTCTAAGCAGCATGTAAAGGAGGTTTCAAGTTATAAATTAAACTGCTTGCTTCTGGCATCAGCTGACAAAAGTGCAGCTGCAAGTCTGTACAAATTTATTGGAGAAGTGGAAGCTCCACTAGAAAAGAAAGGCAGAAACCAGTAATTGAACTGTAATTTTTCCTGATGGAGAGCAACTCAAGACTGAGGTGACAAATGAGCCAAGGTCTGTCTCTTCATTAAAGGCAACTGATTTAAATGGCAGCAACCCATCCTTTTCAGAATATAATTTCCCATTCAATAACAAGTATAATATTCCAGACCAGCTTTACAATCAGGTAATGCAAAAGACTACATGGTGCAATTAACTTTGGGGTGCATTTTGTAGAGGTTGTATTGTTTCAAAATCAAAATACAATCATACACATAGAGAAGGTACATAGAAATATTACAGGGTCCCTGCTCATGGGGTGAGTACCTGTCAAATTCCTCTCTATTTGTGGGTGAGGCTTCATTTTTTAACGCTGCAAGAGAAACTACTGTGACTACTCCCAATTCTAGTCTAAAACTTCTGGAAGACACCAGGTTGGGCAAAGCTGCAGCAGAGAAAGTCTATCAGCCTGAGACACCAAATGAAAAGTCCAGTGGGAAGAACACTTGTTCACAGTAAATCCCTTAGAAATGTTAAGAACTGTTTGTTCTTCGCTGTCTGTAAATTCTCTTGTAGCTATCTGACCTACATTTCAGGGATGATTTGAGAACAAGTAGGACAAAGATGAGACGGACATTTAGTACATTAATGCATGTACACACGCCAATAAAACATATTTGAATTTGAATGAAATATATTGTGTATATATTCATAATTCAATATAACATTTTAATTAGAAAAACAAACTCCAGGGACAGTAAAACATTGCCTTTATTAGGACCAGTCAACATTTACAACATTCCAGCAAGCTGAATGGGACCAATTTTACTAGATCAACACTGTCCTTAACTGCAGCCTGACAACCTGTAGTAAGTTAGCAAATGAAAATATTCTTGGCATGAAAGTAAGTGACAGGGAAAGCTTCGCCTTCTAAATTTCAGTGCACCTGGCCACTGGCAGGGGAGCAGAACCCATAAAAATGGTGGCTAATGTGCTCAGATTTACCTCCTCCTCAGCAAACATTTCAGAGAGATTATGAGATGGTTCAGAAGGCCAGCTCCCTGGACTAGTGATGCTGCCGCTTAGCAAGACAGGGGTGGTGTGTTGGAGCAATGACAACACTGGGGAAGCCCTGCAGGATACTTGATATCACCAGCCCAGAACTCCTCCTGCTGTGATGGAGTGCCAAACAGGCAAGCAAATAAAAACAGGTTTCGCAGAAAAGGGCAGAACACAGACTATTGAGAGAGAGGAAGCAGATTCTCATATACTGGGTTGAATAAATCAACCAATTCTGTAACAGCAGGCTTCCAGCGCAAGTTATTGTTGACATGCAGCATTTACAGTCCTTACATACTTAACACGGTATTTTACAAAAATGGCTATTTGAGTGACAACGTGTCAGCATTCAAACTGGCCAAGCCAGTTCCTGCGAAGAACAAGGAGGAATCGGTCTATGAAAAGTATCTCGTTTAGTTTCACACTGCTGGCTTTGGATTTCCAGCATTTGGCAAGCTGGGTGGGGGGCATGGAAGGGTGAGGATGACTGGCTTCCAGGTGGAAAAATCTAAACTGGAAACAGAACTGTTAGAACCCAAAACCAAGATTTTGTCAAAAATGTATAACTTGCTGTTGAAATGGAATACTCAGGATGAAACGGTTAAATCTGTTATGATTAAATGGGCACAAGATGTTGGACATAATATTATGTTTGCTGACTGGGAACAGTTGTAGACCACCGGGATGAAATTTACGGCATGCAATGCCTTAAGAGAAAATATTATGAAAATGATATATAGGTGGTACATGACCCCAGTCAAGCTTGCAAAAATTTACCATTTTCCCGATAATAAATGTTGGAAATGTAAAGAAACTGAAGGTACATTCTTTCACCTTTGGTGGACATGCCCAAAGATTAAGGCTTTCTGGGAAATGATATATAATGAACTGAAAAAGGTATTTAAATATACCTTTCTGAAAAAACCAGAGGCCTTTCTCCTGGGCATTGTTGGCCAATCGGTGTTAAAGAAGGATAGAACTTTCTTTTTGTATGCAACGACAGCAGCAAGAATACTTATTGCAAAGTATTGGAAGATGCAAGATTTGCCCACTTTGGAAGAATGGCAGATGAAGCTGATTGACTGTATGGGACTGGCGGAAATGACTGGCAGAATCAGTGACCAGGGAGAAGAGTTGGCAGAGGAAGATTGGAAAAAATTTAAGGACTATCTACAAAAATACTGTAAAATTAAGGAATGTTGAATGATGTTGAATTGAAATTAAGCGGTTTTTAGCTGTAATGGTAAAAGGAATTGGATAAAATGGTTTTCTTTTATTCAAAGTTATAACAATCTAAGATGTTGGAGAGAAAATAAGGTGTTTTTCTTCTTTTTCTTTTTAAGCTGTAATGCTTTGAGATAAGGATTTGCTGTATAAATAATTTGAACTGGATATACAAGAAGGGGAGGTATGAGGAGGTCGGGGAAAGATGTTATGAGAAAATAAGCTGTGAAATTTATGTGTTTTTGCTTTTTATGTTTGCTTTTTTCTTTTTGTTTGTAAAAATTGGAAACTCTAACAAATATTTTTTTTTTAAAAAAAAAGGAAGGGTGAGGATGCCAACAAAGACCCTTTGCTCGTGTAGGTTGACCAAATCCCTCGTGATCACCCCCACCCTCAATTGGCAACAATGACTTGTGCAGTTAGTCCTTCCCATCTGATTCCGGGCTTTCAAGCAAAGTAGTATTGAAAGAAGCCACAGGGAAGATAGAGCCCTTCCAAACTGTTACGTAGTGATACACAATGAAGCCCGCAATGTTTGTATTGCATACAGTGGTACCTTGGGTTACATATGCTTCAGGTTACATACGCTTCAGGTTACAGACTCCACTAACCCAGAAATAGTACCTCGGGTTAAGAACTTGGCTTCAGGATGAGAACAGAAATTGTGCTCCGACGGCACAGCGGCAGCGGGAGGCCCCATTAGCTAAAGTGGTCTTCAGGTTAAGAACAGTTTCAGGTTAAGAACGGACCTCCGGAAAGAATTAAGTACTTAACCTGAGGTACCACTGTACTTCACAAATACACCTAAAAGGGTCACCTTCTCTTGCATGAAGCTACCCAGACATTTAAGATCAACCTCTTGACCCACTTCCATCTAAAGCCAGGCAGATGGTAACAGAAGATAAAACCTCAAATTCTTTGGACTCAGGGTACCAGGGCTAATGCAGCCTTAAGGCAGGATGTGGCAGCTGCCTCTGGCGCTACTGCCAGCAGAGAAGTGTCACCAGCATTGGCACCAATTTCTGTTGAGATCTCACCTGAAATCATGCAAGATCTTGCAGAACATGAGAGATCTCACCTGAAATCAGCACCGATACTAGTGCCACTTCTTTGCCAATGGCAAAGGTTTCAGGGCAGGCGGCGGGAGGACACACTACTCCTGCAAGAGATGATATCTACTGCTCAGTTGCCAATATCCCATTACTGGGCAAGGCAGTCAGGACACAGGTGGTGCTGAAACTCCTAGCACACTTGGAGATAATTTATTATCTGGGCCTATTTCAATTTGGATTCAACAAACTGCCCTGCTTGTTCTGATTGCTGACTTCTATCAGGGGAGAGACAAGGGAAATGCAACTCTATTGATTTTTCTTGCTCTCTCGGCAGCTTTTGACATAATTGACCACGGTATCTTACTGGGTCAGTGCTATAATTTGGGAATTGGGGGCATGGTGTTACAGTGATTCTGCTTCTGCCTACAGGTCTGGTTTTAGGCAGTTGCACTGGGGAAATTCTGCTTGGCTTCACAGCATGCTGACGACACTCAGCTCTATTTCTCGTTGTCATCAGAGTCAGGTGACGCTGTGCAGGTGCTGCATCAGTCCTTGGGGGCAGTATGAAGCTAGATGAAGGCCAAAACAAAACCCTGAGGATGAATCCTGACAACATGCAGCACATTATGGGTAAGTGGTTCTCAAGTTTGAGAAAAAAGGATATAATATAGCCTGTTCTATGTGAGGCTGCACTACACATGAAGGAGAAGGCATGTGGTGGGGATTCTTTCTAGATCCAGCATTGCCACTGGAGGCTTATGTCAGGCATTGCCAAACTTGGCCCTCCAGATGTTTTGGGCCTACAATTCCATCATCCCTGACCACTGGTCCTGTTAGCTAGGGATGATGGGAGTTGTAGTTCAAAAACATCTGGAGGGCCAGGTTTGGCCATGCCTGGCTTATGTGGACCTAGCGGCATGAAGTTCCTTTCCCCACTTTTGACTGGTTCACCAGCTGCACCCCTTTCTTAGCAGGGATAGCTTTTCCAGAGCAATCTATTCTCTGGCTATCTCTCAACCAGATTATCTGTAATACGTAGTATGCACAGCTGCTGGACTGCCAGAATATTGACCAGTAGAGTCAGATGTAATCATGTTACACCGATTTTGAAAGAGTGTCATTGACTGCTTATTTGCTTCTGTGAGAAATTGATGAAGGGATGTTTGCCTATTAAAGTCCTAAATGGCTTCATCAAGCCCCAGTACCTGAAGGATTGCCTCTCCCTATATCATCATCTCAAAGCTTAAAGATCTTCGCAAGTAGCTCTTCTCTGTATTCATCAACATCTGAGGCCTTTCTTCATGTGCCTCCTTCATGAGAGCTCCGGAGGGGGGCAACATGAGAAAGGGACTCTTCTGCAGTTGCTCCCCATTTTGTGGGGTGCTCTTCCCAGGGAGGCTCGCCTGGTGCCTTCATCTTTAGGTGTTAGGCAAAACCTTTTCCTTCAACCAGCCCTTTGCCTAATTAATATTCTACGTTCTCTTAAATTTGTTGGGGGGGGTATGGGTTTGCTTTGTTTTTGCTCTCGTTTTTATTATGTATTCCGTGTTTTTATTTTGTATTTTTATGCTCAGAACCTGCCCCAAGATCTTCAGATGAAGACCAGTACGTAAATTTAATAAATAAAAAAAATAAAAATAAATATTCCATTGCTAGGTAGGATGCATTAATACAACAACTCCCATCAGTCTCAGCAAACATGGCCAGTGGTCAGGCATGATGGACGTTGAAGTCCAACAACACCTGGAGAGCACCACCTTGACTATCCCCATACAGATGAAAAGTGGGTTTAAAAATACATTTAATAAATAAATGTTAATAATGAATAAATATTGTATGCCCTTGTTTTAGCTCTTTTATTTCTTAGCTGCACTGACAAAATTTACTAGAGGCTGCCAAATATTGGAAGTCTTTATAAACCAATAAATAAAGCATTATTTGAGATTTTTGTTAAAGGCTTGAATGGCTAATTCCATTCTAATGTCAGTTAATGATTTACCTACATGCTATTTATCCATTTGTAAGGGGGAAGAGATGCCTGCCACTTTATATTAGCAGGAACAAGCAAAGCAACACGCATACCTCATAAGCATCAGGCGAATGACAACCAACAACAGGCACCTGCCTCATTAATCACAGGTCTTATCAAATTAGCCAGTCTACAACAGCTTGCTGCATTTTGAATTTTGCAAGTATCTACTGAATCCACGAGGGTAAAGGCTGGCCCTATCATTGGGCAGAGTAAGGCAATGGTCTCATGCAGCAGATGTTGGCAGTCGGCAGCAGCACTGCTGCTGCCCAGAGCCCCTCATTCTTTCCTCTCTGTGGGAGGAAAGAACTCTACATGCCACATGGCATGCCCTGGACCCCCTAAACTAGGCTGCTGCCCCAGGTTCACAAGATGATATCATCACTGCTGAAGTTAAGATTCAGCTCCTAGTTCAGCAGGAATGGAAGGTGTGACGCGGCAGCTAAAAAAGCCAATGCAATTCTGGGCTGCATCAATAGGAGTATAGCATCTAGATCAAGAGAAGTAATAGTGCCACTGTATTCTGCTCTGGTCAGACCACACCTGGAGTACTGTATCCAGTTCTGGGCACCACAATTCAAGAAGGACACTGACAAACTGGAATGTGTCCAGAGGAGGGCAACCAAAATGGTCAAAGGCCTGGAAACGATGTCTTATGAGGAACGGCTAAGGGAGCTGGGCATGTTTAGCCTGGAGAAGAGGAGGTTAAGGGGTGATTTGATATCCATGTTCAAATATATAAAAGGATGTCACATAGAGGAGGGAGAAAGGTTGTTTTCTGCTGCTCCAGAGAAGCGGACACGGAGCAATGGATCCAAACTACAAGAAAGAAGATTCCACCTAAACATTCGGAAGAACTTCCTGACAGTAAGAGCTGTTCGACAGTGGAATTTGCTGCCAAGGAGTGTGGTGGAGTCTCCTACTTTGGAGGTCTTTAAGCAGAGGCTTGACAACCATATGTCAGGAGTGCTCTGATGGTGTTTCCTGCTTGGCAGGGGGCTGGACTCGATGGCCCTTGTGGTCTCTTCCAACTCTATGATTCTATGATACCATCTTGTCCTTTGCCTCCAGTAGCAAAATGTATTGGACCACCACTGGTGTAGGTCCACTCATCAATTGTATGCACCTTCACAAAACAAACTACTGGGTTGCAATCCTAAACTCACTTACTAAGTCCCACCCAACTTAGGTGGATTGACTTTTGAGTAAAACATTTTATTTTAAGCAATTCTCGGCTACCCTTCATCTGATGGATTCCAGCAATAAGATTAACAAACATACACAATGATTAAGCAGAGGCTATAAATACATAAATAATGGTATTTGGAGAAGGGCCTTAATTAAAGAACTTGATGCACAGGCTGGTGTGGGAGGAAACACTCCTTCAGGCATTTGGATCCCAAAGCCACTTAGGGCTTTAATAAGTTCAGCACCTGTATAAAATTGTTCTGTATGCAAGGAGAAGCTTTTATCTAAATAATCTTGCATAGTTTTGAAATTCTGGGGGCTTTTGGAGTAGTGGATAAAGCTCTACACTCCTGCCAGTCATCACAGTCTAAAATAAAATCACATTCCAAGATGGAGTTCATAACTTTTGAGGTGACTAGACCAGGGGTCAGCAGGGGGCCAGTCCACTGTCCCTCAGACCTTGTGGGGGGCCGGACTATATTTTTGGGGAGGGTGGATGAACGAATTCCTATGCCCCACAAATAACCCAGAGATGCATTTTAAATAAAAGGACACATTCTACTCATGTAAAAACATGCTGATTCCCCGACTGTCCTCGGGTTGGATTTAGAAGGCGATTGGGCTGAATCCGGCCCCGGGCCTTAGTTTGCCTACCCATGGACTAGACTAAGGCTGCATACATACCATATATTTAAAGCATACACACACACAAAGAAAAAAGAATAATGGGAATTATAGTTTACACCTCACTGAGCAACAGCACCCTTAACAAACTACATTTCCCAGGATTCTTTAGTGGAGGATAGATATGCCTTAACTGTGTGGTATGTACACAGCAAAGCAAAGAAGCATAGAAATGAATATTCAAAATGTGGCTCTGCAGCACTACACATTAAATTTTAGGCTTTGTGATTGGCTACAGCTCCCTGTGGGTTGTATACTTTGGCTTGCTCTGCATCAGGTGAGAAATGGCCCTGAGTGCAGTAGCAAGAGAAGCTGTGCCCTCCTAACCCAGAGCTGGGATTTTAAAATAGCCCAGAATTGTTGTCAACACCCTTCTCAGTGCCATGCTGGTTGACTGGGAATTATCCCTGCACATCTGAAATGAAGCGACACAAAACAGTTATATTTATTATTGTTTGCATCTTTCTTTTTTTAAAAAAAATAATAATTTCAAATTTGGTTAGTCAGGGATGTTTGTGATACTGCAAAGAAATAAACTGATCAAAATTCTGGTCAGGTTGTCTTGCAGTAGAAAGGAGAAGCAAGCTGAACAGACCAGTGAGCAAACCCTAAATTATTAATCCACCGAACAGTCATTTAGTCGCCCACATTTCACATTCAGGGTTGTTGGTTTTTGCTTTTAAAAAGGCTTTGTTTAATGAATGGTTTATAAGACAATGAGAAAGGAACCACAGAGTCAAAAGCTCACACTGCAGCTGCTCTGGCTGTCAGCTATTGCAAATGGTGGCAGCGGCTGTTTTTTCAAAACAGGAATGTTTCCTCTAGCACAGAATATATTGCATATGCACACAATATAGCTCTAGCAACATAAATTCAGAATTTTTTATTTTGCTAATAAAGGAATGCCGGTGTTCACCTGATTCTCCATTGACAGACCTAGCCTCTATTGATATATCCTGATATATCTTAAGCATTCCCAGATTTCTGCAGAGAGGGTTGGTATGATCAAATTATCCGGCTGATAACTTCAGACTACCACATCAGACACAGCCATTCTTCAAAAAAATTCTTTCTGATGGGTGTGTTGCATTTTTTTCATGGAGAGGCTGTAGTTTTACACAGGAAAATGAAGTTGTAGTTAGCGAGCAGGGACGTGACCCCCCCCAAAAAAAAATGGGAGAACTGCTTCATAGAGTCATTAAAGTTCAGGATGGAGTTAAAAACCAAATATTGAACGCTTTTCAGGAATGTTTCAAAAGTTCACAGCATTTTGAAGCTATTGTTTTCAACTCACACATACAAATGACGTTTGGATTAAAGCCGAGTAGAAACTTTTAAAAATATGGTATGGTGTGGAACGTTTCTAACGTGGGGATTGGGAACCCAACCTTACACACATAGAAATGGTCCCCTTTAGAAGACTGCCAATCACACACTGGGGGCATGGTGTCCTGGAGGGACAGAGCTAGGCCTGCACATCCTCACAAGCCCTTTTACCCACTTCAGAAGCAAACACCTTAAAATGCAAAGTTTCTAGCAGACTGACAATAACTAGTGTATGCAATATAGAATTTATTTTCTTTAATAAGGAAAAGGAACACTGATTATATTTGACCCTAAATAACATTTGAAAAAATCCAACCATGTCCTTTCCGCTAGAGACAGCCACAGACAGCATGACATACTAATTGCAGCTTCTTATTGATCTGTTTTCTAACTCCAGTCGATAACGGTCTGTCATTGACGGAGAATCCATTTTCCCTTCTGTTTGCATTGCTTAGTGCAATGTGAAGAGCAGCCTAATTATTTGTAATCATAAACTCATCTGCCTTCAAATATGCTAAGTTGTTTTACCGTCACAGTAAGTAATTCATTGTTTCTCGGGTGTGGAATTCCGCAAAAGAGTCATCAGAAGACGACAATATGCTTGCGCCAATCTGAATGTATCTAGATCCTTCCTCCTAGACATACATTCACAGAAGTTACTCCCAGTGAATTCAATGGGGCTTCCTTCCACGTAAGTAGGAAGCGCAGCCTTACATGGGAGTAACCTCTTTTAAACACAAGGGACTCCCTTCGAAATCAATGTGCATAGGAATGCACTACTAGAATCATGACTGTTTAAGCAGTCAACTTGTAGAGTCTGATTTTTGCTAGCATTTAAAATATTTAATAGCCAGATTAAATATTTCTGTTTCATAGGAAACAGAGGAAGCTGCTTTATAATAATAATAATAATAATAATTTATTATTTATACCCTGCCCATCTGGCCGGGCCTCCCCAGCCACTCTGGGCGGCTTCCATAAAAACCAAAAATACAATAAAATATCACACGTTAAAAACTTCCCTGAACAGGGCTGCCTTAAGATGTCTCCTGAATGTCAGGTAGTTGTTTATCGCTTTGACATCTGCTGGAAGGGCGTTCCACAGGGAGGGCGCCACTACCGAGAAGGCCCTCTGCCTGGTTCCCTGTAGCTTTGCTTCTCGCAATGAGGGAACCGCCAGAAGGCCCTCGGCGCTGGACCTCAGCGTCCGGGCAGACTGATGGAGGTGGAGACGCTCCTTCAGGTATACTGGACCGAGGCCGTTTAGGGCTTTAAAGGTCCGTTTAGGGCTTTATAGCGAGTCAGACAACTGGCCCATCTTACTCAACACTGTCTACACTAACTGGTAGCAGCTCTTCAGGGTTTGGGCAGGAATGTTTGCCAGCCCTACCTAGAGATGCTGGGGATTCAACCTGGGACCTTCTGTATGCAAGGCAGATGCTCTGCCATAGATCTATAGCCTGACCCCTTCCATCTGTGCCATTTTACAGGTAGTTAGGTTTATTACATGTCTGCATCACTTTCACCCCTTTTTGACAACAACACTAGCCCAGTAGAACAGTAGCTCAGTATGAGCTGCAGTGTTGCCAACATGGCTTAGTAGCAAGAGGCAAATATCCTAAAGTATGGTTGTTCGCACTGCTTTCTGAGTAACAAGCACTGAATTGGCATAGATTAGAGTAGCTTAAATAGTACTCCAGTGATGTACTTTCATATCTAACGCAAAGAAGGCTTAGCAATGGTCATAGCTGCATAAATAATCATGACAGCAACAAAAATGACATATGTTAAGGTGTAGCTGTCCTTTCTGCTTGTAAACCATGACTCTAAGTGATCATTATATTAGCTGAATAGAACGTTTTTTCAACTGTAGGCTTCTAAAGTTGTTAGCTGTTACTATGCTGCCACGCAGAAGGGGTGGGGGAGAAATCTGGTTTGCATTTTAATAGAACCTACCTAATTCATACCTTTCAGATCAATTTGGAAACCAAAGCACAGGTATCTTTAAAAAACCAAAATATGTGAACAACTATATATAAATATATTCATTAAAATTAAATTTAAAATGTATTTTATTAGGGGAAACTGCTTGAGGTAATGTGTATAAGTAGGATAAATGCTGATGAATTTCCATGAGGACATTTTTTTAAAAAAAAGTAATGTGGCAAACTGGAGACTAGAGAAATGAGAAACTCAGATAAAGTGAAATTAACAGATCTGTCCATTCCTTTTAAAACAGAGTAGCAAATCAGACGCAACACAAGAGATCTACACTTGAATCTACCCAATTTTTGAACTTTGAAGAAGCTATAGGGAGGGGGGGTTCTGTTTTGACTGGAGAAGCCGCACTAAGGTAGAGAGTGTTTAACGCTTCCCTCCCCCATTGCCCCATCTATTTTCCACTGCAGCTGCTATGATACCCACTTTTCCCAAGGTGGGGTATGGGGTGTGTCAGGGAACTGCCATCGGCGCAGAGGCGAGAGATAGAGGGGGAATTGTGTTACAGGGAGCCTCCAAAAATCTTGCGAAGCAGTTCTTCTTCCGGCGAGGAGGAAACCCCCACCTCCAGTGGAGAAGAGGTGCAAGAGCCAGAGGATGCTAGAAAGAGCCTTAACACCGCACCTCAGCAAGCCGGAGAGGAGGGAAGCACACCCCTGCCTTCACCCATCATGCGCAGTAGCTTGAGGCCCAGGGAGGGGCGGAAAAGGCTGGGGGTGACAAAACTTTATGTTGGGGGAGGTACAAGAACAGACCACTCCCGCATTCTGCTAGCGATTGAGCCAGACATGAACTTATGATGTTCTGCACTGTAAATAGTTTGCACCAAAATAAAGCCTGTAAAAGACAGGTCGGAGTCCTGCCTGGTTACTCTCGAGCAACCACAACAACATCTGACAGGGTGTTAGGCATCTGCATCATGCAGGTATATTTTCCCCTGTAGGACTAATAGCAGCTTTGGAAGGAATTTTAGATTTCCTGGGAGATTTTCTAAATTCCAATAAAAAAACAAAGCCAACTGCCTCCAGGCTCCTTTAAAGTAAAAACCAAAAACTTTGATGGAGACAATCTCAAACCCCATGCATCACTTTTGCTTTGGCCCCGATACAAACTTCTCAAGTAAGTTACTTACGGGATCAGAAGGCCCGCAGAAGTCTCGGAATACTTTTTCAGGATCTACTTGCCTAATCTCTAGAGCAACACAAGGCCCTGAGCAAAGTTCCACAACCATCTCCTGCAACAGGAAAAAGGAACAGATTGTTAAATGGTTTTTATACCTTTTAATCTGCACTGTATATCAATTTGCATCATTTCTTGTTTTAAGAAAATCTAAGCCAGCCCAGACCACTCTCTGCATGTTGTTTTCAAAAGCAGTTCTATCCATTCTAACATCTAGAAATGTTCCTAATGAAATGTGTCAGTTCTCTCATGATTTTTATATATTCTGGGGCTAGTCTGCATTCTTCAACTTCACTGACATAGACTCTCATCAGACCACCACTGTTGCCACCTCGGTGTTCAATCAATGAAAAAGCGAAAAAGCACAGATCCTAATACAGATCCTTGAAGGACTCCATCTTTTGCATCCTTCCATTGCTTGAAGTGTCCATTTATTCCTTCTCTTTGCACCCTGTTCTTTAACCAATTGCTGATCCATAAGAGAACTTACTCCATACCATAACATCACCTCTTTGGAATATACTGTATATTTTATTTCTTTGATTAAGCTTCATTCTCTCTTGTGTTCAATTTTAAGCTGTTGGACAAATCAGCTTTATTTCTATTGTGTTATTTGGTTGCTTTAGTTGTATGGCTTGACTGATACTTATCATGGATTTACTTACTGACACTAAGGTTTATTTGGAAATGCTAATACTTTAATTTTACATTGTTGTATTGATATGTTCATCTGACATGTAGTGAACTGGCTTGGATACAACCTTGTGGAAATGCAGTATATAAATAAATGAAAGAATGAAAGAATGAATGAACATCATGCTGTGGTTTTCCAAGCCTCCTTTCCACATCATCAGCTGCTGCTGGCAGGGACAAAGGAAGTCACAATGCATATATCATTTCTCAGTGTGAGGTTAAGTGATCTTAAAAAATACAGACACTATCCATTTGGTTATGTTGCAACCAAGCCTCTTAGTATCAAGAATTTTTGCTGGAAGAAACCTACTCAACTCAGCCACTGCAGCAGTATCAAATACAACTCTTGCCGTGTTTCCCTATCCATTAAAATATTTGAAAAAGACAAGTTTTATGTTGAGCCAAACTAAAATCATCACTTGCGCAGTCTGTCATGCCAATTCAAAAACATTACTAGGTTGAAATCTTTGTGGCTGAGGTGAAGAGCAGCACTGAAAAGTGACTTTATAGTCCCTCAAAGCTTGTGCCATGCCCTTGACAATAAGCCTTCAGGACGGTCCATTAAGATTCTATCCAAAATGGGCCCTAAAATAAAGAGAGACTTTATAGCGCTTACTTACAGCATATTCAGCGACAACACCTTTGTAAACTGAGTAGAATTCCTCTGCATTTGCACGGTCCATATAGAACTGCACGTAAGAAAGAACAGAAAGGAAAAGTATTTATTCTGTGTACAGTGGGAACAAGTGTATACATCTCCAAACATTATTGTTGCCCCTTTTCTTTTCATACACAACCTGAGGAGACGTTAACTTATTTCTCAATTAATCCCTCACACAGTATTATGTAGAAAAGCTGATAAAAATTTAAAAGACACCAGAGATCAAGATCCCATTTGTGATTCATTCTTTTTTTCCTGTTTTCCACATGTATGTCTCATCTTATCAAACAAATCACAAAATACCCACATTTGTTTCATTTTATTGCTACTCTTTCGTGTACCATTTAGATTGTACAAAACTCAACAAAGCACATTTAAAAAAAAAAGATTCCATTCGCTGCTGCTGCAAGTTCAACTCTGTTAAATGGAGGGGAAGAGGGAATATACAGCACATTCATGCTGGGGTCAGAGAGCCACATGACAAGAAGAATCTAAATACAGCAGTACCTTGGTTCTTGAATCTAATCTGTTCCAG
Source organism: Podarcis vaucheri (assembly GCF_965113315.1). Lineage (NCBI taxonomy): Eukaryota > Metazoa > Chordata > Lepidosauria > Squamata > Lacertidae > Podarcis > Podarcis vaucheri. The sequence goes on along the minus strand of NC_138762.1, from coordinate 35,278,978 downwards.
GAGTCCCAGAACGGTTCGAAAACCAAGGCGTAGCTTCCAATTGGATGCAGGAGCTTCCTGCACTCAATTGGAAACTCTGGAAGCTGTGTCAGATGTTCAGCTTACAAAGAACGTTTCCAAACCGGAACACTCAGTTTGCGACGTTCTGGAGCCGATTTGTTCGACAACCAAGGTACCACTCTACATTAGAAAGGTAAGCATTACAGTATTCATTATGCAAGCACTAGCTGGCTTGGAAACAGGTTACTTGAAGGAACACTTTTCCCTGTAGGAGCCTGCTTGAGTGCCAAAATCTTGCAGGGAAGCCCTTTTCTCAGTCCTGCCATTTTCTAGAGTACATTTGGCAGGGGCACAAGAGAGGGCCTTTTCAGTATCTGCGCTCCAGCTTTGGGGTTCCCTCCCACAGTTCAATTGCTGCCTTGTCTGTTGACCCTCCAGTGCCAAGTAAATACCTTTTCATTTTGACAAACCTTTGGCCTGCCAGGGCAACTTGTTTATTGCAATGCTCAAGGTGTTTAATTGCCCACTGTTTTTATACTTGGATTTTTATTGTTCTGACTTTTATCTGCTCTTTTGTATTTGTGTTGGTTATATAACCTTTAGCACCTCTACTGTATTTTTATCTTGTCGCTGTTAGCAGCCATGAGCACCATGGCAGGATACAAATTGAAGTAATAAATAATAATAAATTAGCACATTTTTCGCCCTATAGGACGCACTTTTCCCCCTCCAAAAATGAAGAGGAAATGTGTGTGCATCCTATGGGGCAAATGCAGGCTTCAGGAAATTATCCGCAAGCCTTGCGAGCCCGGCGGGATTTCCCGTGGGCTCGCAAGGCTTGCGGGCAGCAGCCTGCAGCCCACAAGCTCGGGGAACAGCGGGAAGGTGCAGCGCGCCTTCCCGCTGTTCCCCGACCTGGTTTAGAGCGAGCTTCTCCCCAGCGCCAGCCCCACAAGCTCGGGGGACAAATATCCGCAAGCCTGGGGAGACCGGTGCGACTTCCCACCGGGCTCCCTAGGCTTGCAGATAGCCTGTTCTGGGGGCTGGGGTCAGGGGAAGCTCGGGCATCCCCCGCCACAGCCCCGCGCCTGGGGGGGAAATAATTTTTTTCTCCTTTATTTCCCCCCCAAAAAAAAAACTAGGTGCGTCCTATGGGGCGAAAAATACGGTATAGACAACTGTCTAAATAATGGTGTGTGTGTGCGCGTGCACACACACACACATTATATGGGACGCGGGTGGCACTGTGGGTTAAACCACAGAGCCTAGGGTTTGCTAATCAGAAGGTTGACGGTTCGAATCCCCGCAACAGGGTGAGCCATTGCTCGATCCCTGCTCCTGCCCACCTAGCAGATCAAAAGCACGTCAAAGTGCAAGTAGATAAATAAGTACTGCTGCAGCGGGAAGGTAAACGGCGTTTCCGTGCGCTGTTCTGGTTCACCAGAAGCGGTTTAGTCATGCTGGCCACATGGCCTGGAAGCTGTACACCGGCTCCCTCGGCCAGTAAAGCAAGATGAGCACCGCAATCCCAGAGTCGTCCGTGACTGGACCTAATGGTCAGGGGTCCCTTTACCTTTATATATATATATATAGTGTAAAACATGCATATTCACCTACTACGCAAGTCAGTTCTGACAAGCTGGCTAGAATTATTTCAGTTTTAAAGACTAAGTAACCTTGATAAGTCAAAGTCAGCCTTAGTCAAAGTCAGCCAAAAGGAACTGAGCTTATATTGAAATGCAGCATAATAAGGTGTTGTTTACCCACCTGTTGAGATGGAAGAAAAATACAGAGACAGCAAGAATGAAAATTGTGCATAAATGAGAAAGAAGGCAACAGCTCTCACTGTTCCTCTGTGAGCAGAACCAGACAGACACTCCTCAATATAGACTATTTGCAGCCTGTTCCTGTCCATTTCTATCAACCAATTTCAATGGGGATTTACTCCCAAATATAGGTTTCTCCTCCTCTGGTAATGATTTTGGGGGAGTATAGTAGGGTTGAAAAGGCTATTTTTTATTTTCTGTATTATGCAAGAGAGCAGACTGGGAACCTGACACCCTTTAAAAATAGGCAGGTGTAAGAGGCAGCTGATATGTATGGGCTTGCTGCTGGAAGGCAAGGCTTTGCCCAGGTGAACTGCATTAAAAAGCTAGTGTAGGAGAGGGTGCAACAGGTGGCAAAGGTTGCTTTCCCCTCATCTCATCAGAGAAAAGGTCTGATCAAAGAGCAAGAAGAAAGAGTTACCATCTGCAAGGCTGAAATATCAAATCCTCCATCAAGTATTGCTTTTATTATCTTTCCAGTCAGACCTGTGAAGAAAAAAGTTTCGGTTACAGAAATTTGTCTCAAATGCTGGGGTCCTGGGACTACTTTGCTATAGCACATCAAACATTTATAATACAGTTGCTTTTATGAGAACACTTGTGTCTTGCACATTTACTTGGGGTATATGAGGCAGGCACATTGCTCATATGGGCTCACAATAACCATAAAAGGCTGTGACCAAGTCAGGAAGAAATGTCACTGTTTAGGCTCCTTGCAATTCAACAGTAACCAAATTTAACCAGAAGTAGTTCCCACTGAAATCACTTCCAAGTAAAAATGATTAGGATTATGCTATACAACATTGATTTTTCACACTTAGGGTGAAGTAAAATACACCCAAATTATGCAAACCAACATTCCCATTTATAGGCTTTATCTCCAAATAGTGCAACTCATTCAATTTGTATAGTTTTTCTACCTGGCCTAACATTAGAGATGTGCAAATATTGTTACATTTTGGGGAAAGTAAGAAATAGTGCAAGAAACAGAGAGCTAGCTAGGTGAGAAAAAAGATCACAGATGCTGTGACATATGATCCCAATATAAAACAGAAAGACCAATTTAAATGCATGCATTATCCTTAACACAATTAGCCTTTCACAAACAGGAGTTTCACTTTTCAAATATATGCCCAGCTCTGTAACAGCTAAGTATAACTTCTTCTTTTTTCTGTAAAAGTCTGGGTTTTGATTTCTGCACCAAAAACAAGTTCATGCCTACATCTGAGTTTTGGATAATGAGGAAAGCACTTGACAAATATTTTGGCGCCCATAAAACATGGAGGGGGGATTAAACTTATTTTAAAATATTCAGACCTCACTCAATAAGGAAACTGGCTATTTAAAAATTAGGAAGACTACATCTTTAAAATGTGATTACTCTAAGCCAAATCAGAGCTACAGATTAAGTGTTCGTTTAGGATTTAATTTTTAGTGACAAAGTACAAAAGAAATCACAGGCATTACTAAATACAACTGAAGGAATGTAATACTAATCCTAGCAAAAATGCATAACAAATAACTCTAGGCATAAAAAAAACAAGAGAGGGAAGGTTTTATGTCTCCAAGACAGCATTAGGTTACTAGGCACCAATACAGAACAGATAATCTTCAAGCGCATTTTAATCAGATGAAGTGATGCGGTACAACATCTACTCTGCAGTTTAACAATTCACTGCTTTGTGACACATAAGGACAAATTCAAAGAAAGGAGATCTAAAAACTTAAAAGCAATCAGAGGGTGCTGGCTTTGGTAAAAGCTGCACATGCATGAACAACTACGGGTTGGAACAACAACCTTTGCGTTTTGCGATCTAGAGATTACCGTATTTTTCGTCCCATAGGACGCACCTAGTTTTTTGGGAGGGAAATAAAGGAAAAAATTTTTTCCTTTATTTCCCTCCCAAAAGCAGGTCGGGGAAACCGAACCAGGTTGAGGAACAGCAGGATGGCAGCGCTGCGCCTCCCTGCTGTCCCCCGAGCTTGTGGGGCTGGCCCATGTCTGCCCGGCGCGAGGGGCGCTCTGCATCAGGGCGCACCGCCCACCGGGCGGCAGGCTGCTATCTGCAGCGTGGGGAGCTTTGCGGGGAACTCCTGCAAGGCTCTCCACGCTGCGGATGTCTGCCGGGCACAGGGGGCGCTCTGCTTCAGGGCGCCCCTCGCGCTGGGCAGCAGGCTGCTATCCGCAGCGTGGGGAGCCTTGCGGGGAACTCCTGCAAGGCTCCCCACGCTGCGGATGTCTTCCTGAAGCCTGGAGAGCGAGAGGGGTCGGTGCGCACCGACCCCTCTCGCTCTCCAAGCTTCAGCAAAAGCCTGCATTCGCCCCATAGGATGCACCCAGATTCCCCCTTCATTTTTTGAGGGGAAAAAGTGCGTCCTATAGGGCGAAAAATACGGTAATCTGTTAATTGGCTTGCCAGTTAGTCAGCTATGGCATTCAGAACACACACCGCTAAATCAGTTTGAATTCTGAAATGTTCGAAAACCAAGGCACAGTTTCTGATTGGTGCAGGTGCCCCGGAAACAATAGCCAACAGCTGCATCAGACGTTTGGCTTCCGAAAAATGTTTGAAAACCAGAACACTTACTTCCGGGTTTTTGGCATTTGAGTACCAAGGCGCTTGAGAACCAAGATACCACTGTATTTGCTTTAGGCAATTTTTTACAGTCTTCAACTCCAATATAAAAATCAATGCACAAGGGCAAGAGGAGAATACAGCTGGAAGAAGTGGGTGGGGTTAAGAAGAAAGAAGGTGTCCTCCTCCTTGTGTGAATACTGGGAGGAAGGTTGTTGGTAAATCCCAGAGTTCCCTTATCAAAACCTCAGTTTACTGGGCATAAGTCCAATAAGAACATACATTATGGGAGTGCTTTAACGGTTCTTAAGATATGATCTGTAGAGGACTTTGCACTGCCAATTCAGCTGATGTATAATAATTCATATAGAGCCTGTGGACTTTGATCTCTTAGATCTCAACCTAAGTTGAAACTATAATCATGTTCCTGTTAGCTGACTTCCTTTTGAATTACAATTTATGCAAAACACCATGGGAAAAAGGTATGCATTTTGCATTCTGGGTCTCGCCACTCTGCTTGTCCTCAATTATATCTCACTACGATTGCCTTCAAAGCATAATACTTACAACACAGATAAATTCGGCACAGCTGATGGACCTGGAAAATCAACTGCCTCACTCTGCGATTAAATTCTAAGAAGCTGCAGCAGATATACTCTGCTTAATTTAGAAGCCCTCACCCATCTTTACAGATTGGGAACAGCAACCATTGTCTGTGGTTACTAAGTGCAGGGAAAGCACATTCTGAGCACTGGATTTCTCTTGCAAAGTCACAAGATACAGGGTCAACCAATAATCCTTATTTTTGTTCCGTTATTAAACAAGGCAGCACATGGGCAGTAGCTCACTCCACGTGGACTGAATATGTGTCTCAGCTAAGAGCTAGAGAAACCACCATAGTGGAGGAGGAGGGGAATACAAAAAACTAAGCCAAAAACATAAATCATCATCTACCTTGGCTCCCAAAACATGGGTTCAGGTGGAAAAGCAAAGCTAAGATACAAGAAGACTTCACAGCCATTGAGAATCAGCTCTCTGCAGGAAACATGAGGTCCTCAGCAGTACCAAGAGGCCCCTAAGACAAAGCTTGTATCAGGTTTGCCAAGGACAGATTCAAACCCCATTACACCAGAAGCTTTTTAAAATGAGAAATCCAGGTGAGCATCTGTGTCTTCCTCCACTATTATTGAGTGAACTGAAGCTAAAAGCCCACAATAAGGACAGAGAAAAGATAAGAACCCATGGTCTCGGCTTTAAATTACAGTGGTTCCTCAGGTTACATATGCTTCAGGTTACAGACTCCGCTAACCCAGAAATAGTACCTTGGGTTAAGATCTTTGCTTCAGGATGAGAACAGAAATCGTGCTCCGGCGGTGCAGCAGGAGGCCCCATTAGCTAAAGTGGGACTTCAGGTTAAGAACAGTTTCAGGTTAAGAACGGACCTCCAGAACGAATTAAGTAACCCAAGGTACCGCTGTACAGTGGTACCTCGCAATACGAATGCCTCGCAAGACAAAAAACTTGCTAGACGAAAGGATCTTTGGTTTTTTGAGTTGCTTCGCAAGACGATTTTCCCTATGGGCTTGCTTCGCAAGACGAAAACGTCTTGCAAGTTTGTTTCCTTTTTCTTAACACCGTTAATACAGTTGCGACTTGACTTCGAGGAGCAACTCATAGAACGCGGTGTGGTAGCCTTTTTTGAGGTTTTTAAAGACTTCGGTGATTTTTGAAGCTTTTCCAAAACTTTCCCGACACCGTGCTTCGCAAGACGAAAAAAATCGCAAGACGACAAAACTCGCGGAACGAATTAATTTCGTCTTGCGAGGCACCACTGTATGACCAATATTTTTAATCAGTAGATGCTGGAAAAATTTAGATGAAAAATTAAGAAGAAAAACAACAATGTGTGCATTTAAATACATGTAAAAACTGAACAGTTGCAGGCCTCTTGAAGGTAGGCATTGGCAATCTCTGAAAAGCACTTCCATTATTTCCATAACAAAGTAGAAGGGCAGAAGAAAAGACAGTTTTAAATAATAAAAGCAAACGTTGCACTGAAAGATGGTAGACAGCTGAGAGGAGTGATGTATTTAAGTATCTGGGAGCAACTTCCAATAATGCAATGGACAGATTTTATTTGCAATTGTCAGACTAGTTCCAGCAGAAACAGGATAGGCGCTGGCTGTTTTGACAGCACAATCCTATACTTGTCTATGTAGAATTAAGTCCCAGTGAGATCAGCTAGTTACTCCAAGGTAACGGGATATAGAATTGCAGCCTTAGTTTTTTAAAGTAAGGCAAGTAGAAGGGTTGTTACTAAGAAATATGCAGATCTTTTCCCAAGTACCCATAAGTCATATAATAGGCACCAGTATTTTGGATTGATAAGATACCATGCAAATCATTTTGCCACAAGGAATTGTAATATTTTCTGCAACAGACTAACATGACTTCCTTTAGACATCATTTAGAAAAACAGCGAATGCTGGCTTTAGATAACTTGAATACAGCTGACGCATACTGATTCACATGTGCCTTATCCCACCATATAATGGTTTATGACAGTTGCCTAGTGGTAGAAAAGCCACAGAATCTTCACTTGTAAGAAGTTTAAATATGCTCCAGCTGCCCTCTCAAATGCCTGGTAACCTGATGTCGAATCTTCCATATCAACTTTTAGGAAGAGGGGTCTAAAAACTACAATGCCCCAAAGGCTGCATAGATCACAATAAGGTTCTGATTAGCATTTGCTTCTTATACAAATTTGTTTTAGAAATTATCAGCAGCTGAACCAAAGCATATAATCATACTGTAAACAGTCTTAATCATTTCCCAATGGTTGATGGTAGGGAAAGGGAGCAGTTTTCTATATAAGGTTATGTTTAGACATCAACCATTTCAGCTGATCTGATGAAGAAACAACACAAAGAACTCCACCAAAAATAATATGTTTTCAATAAATCACAAGGATTTTTAAGTGCTAACTCTGTATTTTAGTACTGCATGTGTAAATTAGTCTAAGGCGGGCATGGGGAGTTTGTGGCTCTCCAGATGTTGCCAGATTATAACTGGTTTAAGGGAAGGCTAAAATTCTGTTGGACATGTTTCCAGGTACCCAAGTGACCTGAAAAGGAAGTGCATCTATGTCCTCCAATTCAAAGTCTCCCCTTGCCCTGATTGCTTTATTTGGCAGAAGGGGAATATCATCTGTTTGAACGTATTTCCAAGAAAGGTGATGCCGGGTGTGTGTGTATAACAATGGTGTACACTGAGGCCATCTTGCAGCCCTTTAGGAGTTGGGCTACTCTGTCGCAAAATGCTTTGTTACCTAGTCTGTCACAGAATGCTTCTTCTCGTCCAGACGAAGGGAACAAAGTTACCAAGATGGATGTGTGACAAGGGCATCACAGACGCTCAGCGTCTGGGTCACCACCACCCACTCAGCTTCTTCTTCATTTGCCTCTGGTTAGGAGGTTTTCCCAGTAGTGATGTATGGAAGTGAGAGCTGGACCATAAAGAAGGCTGATCGCTGAAGAATTGATGCTTTTGAATTACAGTGCTGGAGGAGACTCTTGAGAGTCCCTTGGACTGCAAGAAGATCAAACGCATCCATTCTTAAGGAAATCAGCCCTGAGTGCTCACTGGAAGGACAGATCCTGAAGCTGAGACTCCAATACTTTGGCCACCTCATGAGAAGAGAAGACTCCCTGGAAAAGACCCTGATGTTGTGAAAGATGGAGGGCACAAGGAGAAGGGGACGACAGAGGACGAGATGGTTGGATAGTGTTCTTGAAGCTACCAGCATGAGTTTGACCAAACTGCGGGAGGCAGTGGAAGACAGGAGTGGCTGGCATGCTCTGGTCCATGGGGTCACGAAGAGTCTGACACGACTAAATGACTAAACAACAACAAGGAGGTCAGACATTACAGGTTGTGTGGTATTTTGCTACTTACACACGCATAGGCCTTCTATGGACAAGTACATATTAGCATGCAGCCTTGTAGAAGTACAGAGAACATCAACCGCTGTTAAACATAATTTCTCAAATGCTAGCATTTATGCAATTTGGTCTGTGTTAAATGTCAACAAGCTGTGAGCTAAAATAAAATAAAAACATAACTTTCTTACCTCCAGCCATGCACAAAACACATATGGTAGCAATACTGCAAGTCTAAATCTAGGCAGCTATTCAGCTAAGAAGAGAGCTGCTGAAGGGCACTTTCAGCCGAGGGTCAGGTCAGTGTCACCTACCTTCTTTAACTGCGTGAGGCTTAATAACACAACAAGTACAGTGTGTGTATTTTGCAGTGTTTGCAGGTCCACGGCCTCCACTGGAGGGAAAGAACAACTCCAGCTCCTGAAAATAATTGGAATTAAATACATTTAATTGTGCACAAGTGCATGATTCATAGTCATAGGACACCAGTTATGTTTATGAGGGTCAGAGTCATATTCCCAAAGCAATACTGAAATCCTACGTCCTCCCCCATTTATTATTATCTAGCCGATGGCTGTATTTCAAAGTGTTCTGTGACGCTTTCCTCCAGAAGCATGGTTTCGAACATATTTACACTTACACTCCATTAAACCCCATACACATATGGTATTCCATTAAGCTTCACGTTCAAATTTGCTCATGCTGCTACCTATGCAAAGGGAACTACTCACCTTCCATAATTTAAGATATGTTCTGAGTAAGCACAAACATAGGGCATCTGTCCTTCAATACAACAGTTTTAAAACACTAACTCCATTCTTCCTGGCAAGCACCCTTCACAAGGTGAATTCTCCATGCCAGGTTTTGTACCAATAAGACAAATTACCTGGATTTCGTGATTAACATAATTTTCAGACTTTGTAATGACAAAATGTTGAAAAAAATTCTTGCCTTAACTGTAGAGCAGCTCTATAATCATATTTGTAAGCCACTTTCCCCCAATGACATCTTTCGGACCATCTTGTATGCCTAAGGAATGCCTAACAAGCATCAGAATTGTGCATGCCTCCCCTTTGGCTTTCTTGTTTCTTCCCCTCCCTTGGGAGAAGAGGTACAAAGCAATGCACTGGAAGAGTGAGAGGAGAACAGAGAGGATAGGAGTGGAAGATTCACAGGCAGAAAAAAGGCCAGGCACAGCTAGCCGAGAGGAGAAGAGAAAGGGCAACTATATCCCCATCTCCACAAGTGGGAGAGACAAGGCTTGAAGGAAGGGGGGGGGGGGGAAAGTCAACAGCACAGAGACCAACCCATGGTGAGATGTTCCTGGCCATCTTGCAGGGTTGAGTGCTGGAATCTCTCCATCCCCGGGAATGGAAAACCTCACACCCACGGTTACAAAACTCACAAAAAGCAGAAGCAAACACTAGAAGTGGTATGTCTCACATGCTGATAGACATACTGCCCTGGATAACTCAGCAGGTGACAAACTGTAAATGCAACCTACTATTGGTTGGGAAGGAACAAAACAACCTTTAACTATAACAAATTCGAACAGGTGGTCTCTTCATTTGTATGCAGGGCAAACAATTTAGTCCAGGTTGACTTTAATAGCTATTTCTTTCTTCCCAGAACAATTTACAGATGCTGCATCCTACAGGTTTCCTTGGTAACTGGTACAAGGCTACATAACAGTTTGTGCTACCTGCTCATTCAATACACAATCCGAACCACTGTGCATCACGCCAATAATTATGAAGTAAAACAAAAACACTAGGGTATTAGAATTTGTAATCACGTCTAAGAGAACTGTGCAACTAAATATTTAGTTCAAGAGTGAAAAATGAACTATATTTTTAAAAGCACAGCTGTAATCCCTCCAAGGCAAAAGCATTTAAAAATAACTCAATTTGCCACCATTTTGTTCTTTCTCAGCCTATATTAAATGATCCCTGCAGCATTCCAGGGCAAAGAAACATCAACACAGCAATAAATCATACAACTGTAGAGTTGGAGGGTACCCAAGGGTCATCTAATCCAACCCTCTGCAATGCAGGTGACCCATATAGGGATCGAACCCGCAATCCTGGCGTTACCAGCACCAGCTAACAAACTGAGCTAGCTGGCTTCCCAGTATGCTCCTCAATACCCCATTGACTACTGACGGTCCCTATTCTCTGATCTAAACTATCCCTATTTTTGACTTTTTGGGAAATGCCTGTTAAAATGTTGTTAATGTGAATTGCTAGCGCTGTTGTTCTTTAGGGTTCAAGTCTCTCTCCAGTTCAACATCTGAGTGGGGTGGTGCTAGAATAATCTTCTCTTCCTCCAGAGCACATGCAGTGTTAAGCGCACACACATGAGCACAGAGCTGCAATGTACTGTAGTTCATAGCTTACCAATTTCATAAGCTATGGAGGTTTGTTTTGCACAATTGCTAACAAATTGTAGGTGCTTAAATCAGCAAAAGACAGTTGACTTCAGGGTAGCTTAATAAGGCACACATGAGGTGGAGCAGAGACTTAAACTAAGTGCTATAATATAGTATGTGTGGAGATCTTGGTATGAGAACCAGCTGTTACAAGGTGCTGTGATGGGTTTGAGAGCACACACTCACATTTTAAATGCATGCTCCAAGATATTAAACTTTCTTTCTCCCTCTCAAAGTTTGCCTTCTCTTTCAGGCCAATATACTTTTATTTTAGCGTTCATGTGTCCTCTAAATAGCCCAAAGTAATGTACTGGTGTACTTTCCAGAGTCTATATATGCTACTCCAGCTCCAGAGGCCTCACTTTTCTGCCACAACTGGTCTGTCCATTGGACAGCTACAAGTTCCACAGCGTCAGGCTTACAAAGACCAGGTGTGTGACTGCCAGATGTTTTGCTACACCAGCAAGTGCACAAACAATGCCAGTTGCCTAGCAGTGCAGTCATCTCTAGGGCTGTGGGCCTGAACCTATAGTCACTTCCCTCCCTCTGCTGAGCCCAACAAAATAAGGAGAAGTTAGTGGAGGGAAGAAGGTAACAAAAATGAGAAGTAAAGACTGGAAACCAGGGAAAGAAGTTTCTTATTGAATAGTTGCTGGGGTGGGGATACATCCAAGTGCCAAGGACTACACCAGCTTTCTTTTGCCTTCACACTTTGTAGTTCCTTAGTTACATGCATTTTATAGTGCTATGAATATGTATGTAATATAACAAATAAAAATGTTGATTCTTCTATTTGTCCAGCATCCTACATTAAAATAACTAATTTTAACAAAAAAATAAAGGGAGGCAGAAAAATATCAGAGTTCCTAAGCAATTGCTATTCCACAGAGAACAAATAAGTGAGTAATTAAGGCACTGTGCGCAACACTATTCTTAGCTACTCCTGACAGCCTTAAGAAACGTGTTTCCATGGAAAGCAAAACAGGTATTGAAGAGCAAAGCTCAAAAGTGCTCTTTTGTCCATTCTGTTTTCTTATGGCTTGTAAAGATATATATAGAAGCCTGGCCTTTAGTCAAGCCACAGTTCCAGCAGAGAACTTTCAGATGGGCTTCGTAATCCACCGCAACAAAAGGTCATTAAACTTCTGAGCTGTTCCTTAGTGTATTTGCTTATCGACATGCAGCTTTGACTCCCACAAGATGGGGGGGGGGGGACCAAGCTCCAATATTCTCATCTGTTTAATTTAAGCAGGGTCAGGGTCAGACAAGGGATGCTGGTCTGGGATGCTGCACCAATGAGGAGGCTCCCAAATAGCCTGGGGTGTGGAGAGGGGCTGCCATTCAGCTCAGCTTTATGAGTTCACTGGTGGCTGTTCTGATTTTCTTTAAAAGAAGGTGATTTCACCGCACACAGCACAACTTCCTCTATGGCCACTACCTAGCAAAGATTCAGTGATGCAAAACATCACGCAGTTGCCTGCCACACTTCCTAGAGTAATTTCAGAGCAATACAGTATCGTACTGCATTTCCTTGCTGTAGTCCTTCTGGGAAGCGAAGGGAACAGGCACAAAGCAGCACAGTCTCCTTTTAAACAACAACAACAAAAACCCTGGTCACCTCATATATTTAAGGTACATGGCAGCCAGCCCATCAATGCTGGATTTAGGGTGGGGCCGGTGGTTCTTCCACACAGGGTACCAAGCCGAGGGGCACAAAATATGCCGCAACTATGACATAGTGCACTTCAGAGCATGCGCAGAACAGAAGGTGAGAGGGATGGGGGCATTAAAATAAGCAAGGGGGGTTCGTCCTTGCTCAAGGCGCCATATTACCAAAGTCCACCCCTGCCTCTTTCCAGCATAAAGGCAGGCAGTGGGGAAGGAAGCCTTTTCCCTTCCTAACATTTCTTTAAATATCCTGTAGAGATTGTCAAGCACAGGGTCTCTAGAAGAGTTTTGAGAAAGGGTCTCCTTTCCCTCTGCATGGTAAGGGGAGAAAAGGCAGGGGTGAGTATTTTCTTTCTTTCTGATGAGCTAAGCCATATAGGTACTATATGCCATATAGCTGAACCAAGTTCAGACCACAAACATTGGAAGTAGCCAAACTCATTTTTGTATAATATATATGCCAGTAGAAGCCCAGTCATCCAGATGCAGAAAGATTCACCTTATCAAATATATAATTTTGGGGGAGGGGGGACTTACTCTAGCAGCAGAAGCAAAAGAATCTGGACCATGAGCTACATTTCTTATGCCATCAGTTCCAAAACATGCCCTAACGCTATTTGGGGCATCAGTACGGGCCACAGAAGAATTTGCAGGTCCTAGTAAATTCTTCCATCGGCTTATAGCATCATCTCCCAAGATCTCCATGGCAACAACGGGGCCACTTGTCATAAATTCAAGAAGCTCACTGCAAGCAGAAAAGAGAACAGTTAGCATTCACATTGAACAGGACATTCAAGCGGGATTCAGCTGCCCTAAATGCAAGCAAACCAACAGCCCCAAGGGTGGTATGCAACACTGCTGTCCTGCTCACAGACCTCTCCTTGCACAATGGAACTTCCTCCTATTTCTCTTTTCAACCCTCTGGGGAACCCTCTGGAGGAGATTTGGGGGGAGGGCATGTAGGGTAAAGTTACCAGATTTTTTTCAGTGAATCCGGGAACACTTTTCAACTTCCTACTAAAGAAGATGGATTTTGTCAGGGGACTGATTTGTAAATCTGGGCACCGTCCCCAGGAAACGGGGACGTCTGGTAACCTTAATGTAGGGGGCGTTTCCAAGCACAATTCAGTGTGTTGGTGCTGACCTTTAAAGCCCTAAACGGCCTAGGCCCAGTATACCTGAAGGAGTGTCTCCACCCCCATCATTTTGCCCAGACATTGAGGTCCAGCGCTGAGGGCCTTCTGGCGGTTTCCTCACTGCGAGAAGCCAAGTTACAGAGAACCACGCAGAGGGCCTTCTTGGTAGTGGAACACCCTCTCATCAGATGTCAAAAAAATAAACAACTATCTGACGTTTAGAAGACATCTGAAGGCAGCCCTGTTTAGAGAAGTTTTTAATGACTGATGTTTTCATGTATTTTTAATCTTTTGTTGGGAAAACCCAGCCAGATGGGTGGGGTATAAATAAATAAAATTAATAATACTAATAATAAAGTTAGTAATATTTTTAATTATTTTTATTATTATTATTATTATTATTAGGAACAGAAGGGGTCCTGTTGTATGAGTGGAACTGTTTGCAGTGTTGGATATAATGCAACATATAATTAGCCATTTTCTAAACACAAAGCTGCAACAAAACCACAATTTCATATAAGTTCCCAAAAAGTTCTAGCTTGTTTGTTCTACTACCTTCAGGCAACAACATCTGGAATAATTTCTGTCTAATCTTTTAGGAGAGTCTGCACTGGAGCTGAAAGCAGACTCCCTTAAATACCCAAGTTCTTATCCTATCATTGTTTTATTTCAGATCAAGTAGTTGCATAAGTGCCAGGCTCCTAGTTCTTCATGAACTGGCAGCCTGTAGGACAAATAAGGCTTGCCAAATTTATCTGGGCTGCATGGTAAGCCTCTCCCTCTGTCAATCTCCACTCATTGTTACTGCTCAAACATGGGTAACTGGGTTCAATATCGTATATTGCTTTTTTCATATTTTTGCTTTTATATGTATCTTTGTTGTTGTTGTTTTTCTCCCTCTCACTTTTCCTTCTTCTTTTTCTGTATCACTTTGTTTCTTTTAACTGAAATCACCTTAATAAAATATAAATATTAAAAATAAAAAGTGGCTCCCATTAACAAAATACACACATGAACACACACATGAACATATGCTGTACAGCAGTGCAAAAGCATTCACTCTATCACTGAGCTACTAGCCCTTCTCATTTGCCTAGTAATGAGGAAAAAGCACCAATTGCCGAATAATTTCTTTATATTTCAGAAATATACGTGAGGCATTTCAGGGCAAAGCCTTCCTAAGGAGATTTATGAAATTATTTAACAACACAAGGAAAATGTTAATACACAAACAAACCCATGCCTTTCCAAACTAAAAACAGCAACAGTTTAAAAAAACAGCAGTCAACACCTCAATAAAATGCAGAATGAAACACATCTTTTTTTAAAAAAAATGTGCATTTTTTTAAATGAATGGGGCTATAGGTCCCTCTTTTGAGAGAGACTTCCATAGATGAGGGGCCACTACTAAATAAGGTCTGGTATCTGGTATTTGCCAGTCTGATAGGTCTTAGCAGCATACCTGCAAGCCACTGGAAACTAAATTCTTATGTTATCCTTCAAATAACCTGATTCCAAACTATTTAAGGCTTTGCAAGTTAAATAAGCAAGGTAAGGTGTTGTAATTGCTGTCATTGACCATGACTCAGTATATGGCAGCTGCTGCTTCTGCTCGGTTTTAGGATTGTGGGGAGAAACCAGGAGGTAAGCCAACCCTGCAAGCCTCCACAGTCCCATATACCTCTAAAAATACTACCCACAATTTATTGGTATAAATCTAAATCTAAAGATCAAGCAAAAATCAACGTCAATTTCATATTGTTCATATTTCACTGGGCACATTGTACAAGTCAAAACATCCTGCAAACTGAAACTTACTTGTAATAAGGCTTAGCTTGGTGATCTGCGTAGAAATCTATTGCTTCTGCCCTACAAAAGATTTGTTGAAAAACACGCATCATTAATGCTTTTGTGAAAAACAATTATTCATCAGCAATGGCTTCACCCACAGAACCACAAGCAGAGTTCTGCTTGCGCCATCAGGTTTCTCTGAACCCTCACAGGATCAAAGGAAGCTGCCATATCCCAAGTCAGACTGAGTAGTAGGCGGAGTACTGCCTCCACAAGCTGGGAGCAGCAGTCCAGGCTTTCACTCAGGGGTCTTTGCACACTCCACCAGGGATCTGGAATTGTACCGCCAAGCTTATTTTTGCATTAGTAAATATTTTACTAATGAAGATTACTGAGTCTGAGGGATTTTTTTGGAAGCAGGCATTCTTTTGGAGCTAACTACTCTGCTTCCAACAGAGCAGGCATGCCCTGGGTCGTTTGGGGCATGAACCCTGACAAGATAGGTAAAGGACACTTGAATGGCTAAGTCCAGTCAAAGGCAACTATGGGGTTGCGGCGCTCATATCACTTTCAGTCCGGCGTACACACACACACACACACACACACACACACACGTAAAGGGACCCCTGACCATTAGGTCCAGTCGCAGACGACTGGTGTTTCGAAGCTCATCTCGCTTTATTGGCCGAGGGAGCTGGTGTACAGCTTCCAGGTCATGTGGCCAACAAGACTAAGCCGCTTCTGGTGAACCAGAGCAGCACACGGAAATGCCATTTACCTTTCCGCTGGAGCGCTACCTATTTATCTACTTACACTGGCGTGCTTTCAAACTGCTAGGTTGGCAGGAGCTGGGATAGAGCAACGGGAGCTCACCCCATTGCTGGGATTCGAACCGCCGACCTTCTGATCAGCAAGCCCACTGGGTTTAGACCACAGCGCCACCCGCGTCCCATATGACAAGATGCATATGCAGAAGCATACAGAGTGCTGCACCACATCTCTCTGGACCACATCTACTTCACCACATCTGTCTGGATCATGGCTAGGACCCAAAGGGATACAGTATCTTAAATACATGGCTGCCGCCATCCCATGAATCTCCTCCCTGCATCTTCCTCTAGTATTCAGTTACAGCATGTGGGTGATATCTCTTAATGGTGCTCAGCCTTTCCCATCTCCCCTCTGATTCACTGGCTGCTGTTTGTGGAGGGGATGGACAGAGCACGAAAATGCTGTGCATGTTGGATTCACAGATCCACTTTAATGGAACATGACCAGGTAACATGGGGAGATATAGGTTGGCAACAGTCACCCATTCAAGGTAAACAATAGTTTAACCGATTTTTGAAAATCTCAAATTATTAAAACCTCACCTTGAAACTTTTGTCATTTTGGCTTTAGTTATTGTAAAACCAGCTCTAATAATCATATCAATGACATCTCCAAGTTTGAGTGCTACATCAGGTTTCAATAAAGCCAAGGTTCTAGAGAGGGAAGGGAAAGAAACCAATAAAGTCAAAATAAGTTGTGAAAATATGAGCTTAAGTAAATCTCCAACTAAACAAATACCATTTCAAAAATATGTTATTATGTCTGTTATATGCATTTTTATCCTTCATATAACCAGCTGAAGGTTTTGGATCAAATATCTGACCAGTGCAATAAGAAGAAGAGGAAGAAGAGTTTGGACTTGATATCCCGCTTTATCACTACCCTAAGGAGACTCAAAGCGGCTAACAATCTCCTTTCCCTTCCTCCCCCACAACAAACACTCTGTGAGGTGAGTGAGGCTGAGAGACTTCAGAGAAGTGTGACTAGCCCAAGGTCACCCAGCAGCTGCATGTGGAGGAGCGGGGAAGCGAACCCGGTTCACCAGATTACGTCCACCGCTCTTAACCACTACACCACGCTGGCTCTCAAGTGGCACATATGACAAAAAGTTGGATGGGAAGGGGAGAATGGTGGCAACAGGATGTGCACTTGGGTGATGGCTGCCCTTTCTGCCTTGCCCTCTGGAGGCCTGTTAAATTGGAATATTGGGGGGCAGTAATCATGGTGTCTCACACCAGGAAAATGAGGGTCTCCCTGTCTCCTGCTCTTTTGTAGTGCAGTTCTATTATTCCCATACAGAATAGAGAGGGGGCTGCAGAGAGGAATTTTGGGTTGTGACAACATCACAGTAACGTTCATTGTTAATATTCTTTCTCACACTGTGGGCTGGAGGGTCACTTAGCTGAGGGAGATATTGGCTTTTGACAACCCTCTAAGGTAATATACTATTTTTATTGTTTATAGCCTTAAGAAGATTATATAGAAGATGATTAACAAATTAATCATCAACATCCAGGGAGTATCTTGCTATCTCACTTGAGTGCTAGCACTTAAGGTTCTTATTATTTCCCCAGAGATTGAAGGGTAACTGAAATATAACCAGAATTTAGGGGGTGCACATCACGCTCTTTCTCCTTAGGGGGCGGAGAGAAAGAGTTTGCTGAGGAGTGGGTGTTGTGCTTTAACTAGTGTGACATTTGGACAATAAACTCCTAGAGGGCTGTGCACTATTGTCATGCACACAGGGAGGAGAGGAAATGAGGATGCATCCCTAACTAATAAGCAATCACTGTAGCAAGGCTCTCTCTTTGCCCTTTCTCTCTTGGAGGCTACCAGCTGGTCCAGGCACCCTGGTCAGCCAGAGAATGAAGGAGCGCAGACATCTCAATAGCCTCAAGTTTATAAGGTAGAAAATAAGAGGTTCAAAGAAGATATCCTCTCACCTTTCTTTGCGACTGCCCAACATGCGGGAAGTATATTGATCCCCATAGTCAACCAAATTGAGGTGGCGTGAGAAGATAGTAATTTTGTTGCCCACAAACAAATCTTTAAACTGCAGATCTTCATATTTGATGCGATTTAGGAATCGGCAGCGGTTCTTCATGTCATACTGGTAAGGCAAAGAGACTGAATAATCTACATGCAGGTCTAAAATACCTTTGCTTTTAAAAAGAAGAAGAAAAATATCATGCACAAAGAGAAACAGATACTGTTTTTTAATAGTTAGTTTGACTACTGTTATGTGCCCGTGCAAAACTAGCACCTGCTACCAGTTTGCTTCTGTGCTCGATTCAAGTTGCTTGGGGTTAGGGCTTTAAAGCACTAAGCAGCCTGGGACTTGGGTACCTTAAGAGCCACTTCCTTCCATACATTTCTTTCTGAAGGCTCCATACTTCATCTGAGGCACTGCTTCAGATTCTTCAACTTCAGAAGGCAAGGCTGACGGCAACCAGTGCTAGGACGTACTCTAGGATGATACCTATCCTGCAGAATGCCTAGCAAAATGTGTCAGGCCCCCAAATTATATTCTTTCAATAGGAAGGGAACTGGTGCTAAGGTCATGGCTAGAAAAGACATAGCTCTTCAAAAAGTTAGTTGGCTGATGGCTGGTTGAGGGGGAGGTCCTGGTGTTTGGCTGTGCTAGACTTACTGTGCTTTCTTGGTTTTTAGTTTTTATTATGGGGTTTAAACTGGGAGTTGTTTTAGATTTAATTTTATTTTTTTGTATTCTGACTTGGTAGCCACCTTGAGTTCCTTGGAAAGTAAGAGGGATACATAAAAAATAATAATTAAATAACAAGATTCTGAAGTACTGGATTCTACAATACTTCACAATCTGCATTTATAGAGATCCTTTTTTCTAATGCACCTATACCAAATGGTTTGAGGCACAAAAGAAATAGAGGTATCATGAGCTGAACTAAATGATCTGCTTCACAGTGCAGTCATATACATGTGTACTAAAAAGTAAGCCCGGCTGAATTTAATGTAAGGTTACCAGACATCCCCATTTCCTGGGGACAGTCCCTGAATTTATAAATCAGTCCCCTGACAAAATCTATCTATTTAGTAGGCAGTTGAAGAGTGTCGCTGGATTCAACTGAAAAAAAATCTGGTAATCTTAACTTAATGGGACTTACTCTCAAGTAAATGTTTATGGGGTTGCAGTTTTAACCATACTTTAAAAAAAAATGGCAAAACAAATTCTGTTCATAGCTTTCCCTCAAAACAATTCCTACTGATGAGCATATTTACTTGCAAATATGGAGAAGAATATCTTTATATGGAGTCACTTTTTCCAAGCCAGAAAGGAAGACACATTGTATACATGCCTTTACATTTTTACTAAGTGTACACATTTATTATCATCATTTATAATTGTACACAAGGTATGAATAAGCCCACTGTGAATAAGACCAGTGTGTCCAAAACAGCTTATACTCAGGTTAGTGTGCACAGGATTGAAGCATCACCCTCCAACACATAATAGCACATCCAGTTGCATATAGTACTACAGCAATAACTGAATATACTGAGTTGTCTGACCATTTATCACTTTCAAAAGTAACCTTTTGGATATTCCTCAAATTGACTGAAGAGCATAATTCCAAATAAACAAATACACATTTATTATCATCATTTATAATTGTACACAAGGTATGAATAAGCCCACTGTGAATAAGACCAGTGTGTCCAAAACAGCTTATACTCAGGTTAGTGTGCACAGGATTGAAGCATCACCCTCCAACACATAATAGCACATCCAGTTGCATATAGTACTACAGCAATAACTGAATATACTGAGTTGTCTGACCATTTATCACTTTCAAAAGTAACCTTTTGGATATTCCTCAAATTGACTGAAGAGCATAATTCCAAATAAACAAATACTTTCAATAACCATCCCAAACTGAAGGCACTTGGAATGAGAGACAGGGGAACCAAACTGCTTCAACACAGAATGTCTGAACAGGACTGAGCACAAAACTTATTTTTACTCTAGCTTCATTGGCATTCAAAATCCAATAGTAGGTTTGCCACTGTAGTCAAATAATAAAGTTATTGTTTCCTCCAATGTACCTTCAAAATACTGGATCCCAATTACTTCCTGGCTCTGTTCCATAATATTTGCCAGAGCTTCTGGTATTTACTGCAAATGCTCCAGTTTCTTCTCAATCGCTACCAAGAAGTGTGACAAATTGGAAGATTAAAAACAACAAAACAATTCCCCTTCCTCTGAGGTTTTTATATGCTTTGTACACCTTAAGTTATTTATAAATCTGATTAAAACAAAGAGGCAGGTGCAGAGCAAAGTGGGTAAACAAAAGCAAAATCAACATCTGATTTGGTAAATACAGCTTGCAGATTTATTGCTCTCCCTGTTTGCTTTCTTTAATAACTAAGAGTAAGTGAACTAGGCTGGCTTAGAACCGAAGAACACATTTAGGCACATGAATGAGTTTCTACAGGCACACTGGAATGTCTCCTTTTTTCAGATGGTTGCTGCTTCCATTTATTATTAATATTAATTAGTTTTATCCCCCCGCCCCAACTTCTTCCTCCCAAACCAGTCCAACTCTCAATAAGTTTCAACATCAGCTTGTCTACAGGAGCTGTTGGATATGTGCATGGGTCCCAGATCTTAATGGTCTACAAATCATTAATCATCTGAAATTGAATTCTAAGAAGGACATTTGGGGGAGGGGGTAAACATAGGGTAATAAACTGACTGACAGTATGTCTTACATTGAGTTGCCTTTATCACTTGCTTTCTTCTTTAGCAACTTGGTACAGATAAGCACTCCTCAGGGAATGAAATATGGCCATATAAGTAGATGCATTACTGAACCAATTTCTGTTTGCAAAGAGGAAAGTGGGTTTCTGATAGCTCAGAATTAAGATGCCCTCTTACCAACCAAAGAAATAATTTTTATTGGCATAAAATGCAGCCATTCTTTCCCTGATTTAGATTCTTCTATTATTAGTACACTATATCTTATTTCTTCTGACACCAGGAACAATTGCAGTAATTGGCAATTTCACTGAAACAGAATGCAGAAGAGAATATAAGAGCACAAAAGAAAGGTAACTCCATCCTCTCTTTGAATCACATGGGTAGGACTCCACATGATCAGCCACAATCTCTGTCTTCTGTGCAACCACCAGGTCTTGGTAACAAGACCTTTATGTCCCTGAGCCAATTAGATCTGGGCATCTGATGAATGACATTATATACAATCCCCAGTAACATACTCACTAGCATTTAAAATATGAAAAACAGGAGGGTACACAGGTGGGCAGAATCCATATACTGTGTATCAGAACAGAATTTAAACACAGCAAATTAAACTCTAACACACGTCCAACAAGAAATGGCTGCTTCTCAGCTTTCCAAAATGGAGTTTTACTCTTAAAGCAGAGGCCAATAAGGTGAAGCTAGACAAACCTTGGAAACCATATATTGGCTTGATAGTTTAAATTCATATATCACCTTCTTTCCATCACTGAACTCAAGGCAGCATGCATGTAGTTCCCAGGTTGTCTCCTGTCCAGGCACTGACCAGATCCTGACCTGCTTAGCTTCAGTGAGGCAGTGGCGCCATGTGTCTTCAATTAAGAGAAACCCTGCTTTATATGAGCCAGTTCATGACAAAGCTTTCACCATCCCCTTGGTAAATAGCTATGCATACAGGAAGCCTGGGAAAGGCAGCAGAATCATAGGTTCATGCCTCCATGGCTGGCGCTCAAAATAAGTCTTCCATGTACTCAGTGGATGAATGAATCTCAAGCAAGACTGTTCAAGTAGTCCTAGTTTGACAATAACCTTTATCACCACCACCACCAAGATGTTTTATAGTATCATCAGGAGGCCCTAAAAAAAGCTTTTTTTTCTTCTAGGACAATTTAGCGGCTAAGAGAGAATAGCAATTCTTGTGTTTTTGGCTTCACATAAGATCAAACCAATAATGCCAAGGGTAGCCTATTTTGCTCTCAACCAATGCAATCTGCAAGGTTGTCTTATAACCGCCCTGAGACCTCCGGGTATAGGGTGGTATAGAAATTCAAATAACAACAACAACAAGTCTTACCATCTCCACTGATCCATCTTTTGGGTAATACAGAAGCTCATAGCGTCGAAAAAGTGAAGCATTTGTATCATACCACTCTGCAATGAAAGCGTATCTTTCATCCTGGCTCTGAAAGAAAGGGAAAAGAGGAATGGAGGAATTTAGTAGTAATCACATGAAAGACAATTCAGGAAAATGCACTTCATCCAAATAAAAGGTTGATCTGCAGCAAATACATCTGAGGCACAGCACATAGCAACAACATTGCTAGGCCGGAGCAACACATCATTCAGATGCCGAGGTTTCCCAAAAGTAACAATATGGAGACTGCAATATGGAGACTACAACTACTGTTGACTTTGCAGGGCCATTCTAGTTATTACTGAGAGATAAAAGTACAGTGGTACCTCAGGTTAAGTACTTAATTCGTTCCGGCGGTCCATTCTTAACCTGAAACTGTTCTTAACCTGAAGCACCACTTTAGCTAATGGGGCCTCCTGCTGCCGCCGCGCCGCCGGAGCACGATTTCTGTTCTCATCCTGAAGCAAAGTTCTTAACCTGAAGCACTATTTCTGGGTTAACGGAGTCTGTAACCTGAAGTGTATGTAACCTGAAGCACATGTAACCCAAGGTACCACTGTACATAAAGAATTTGAATACTTGAAAAGAGTTATCTAAATGCGAAGTATGACTACTATTACCATTACATTCTGCCTTAAGCTGTTTTAAACATAAGCCAATGACTCTTACTGAGGTGACACCACCTCACCCACAGACATCTGCCAGGGGAAGAGGCCTCACAATAGCAGCTTTAGTCCTTCCCATTTTTCCCATCAAGTTCCTACCTGGGCCATGATCTTTAATATGGACAGGGCTAGCCATGAAAATTATGTGTCACATTACAGCACGTCTACTTCTCTGCAGCAACCCTCGCCCACACTGCACTGCACAATATAGCACTATGCAGAAAAGACAACCTCAGTAGGTAAAATGGGCAAAAGCACATCGGGAGATTTTTATGTGCAGATGGATATCATGATTTCTCTTGCGAATAGCAGCCCCTCCAATCCCCTTTCCCAGTATGCTTTTTAATCTATCCAGGGTATATGTCCCAGGCAGATTTCATATCTACATTCAGCTATATTTTAGCACTACAGTACTGACTTTTTTCAGGAAGTCGTACTCCGGAATCTGAGATGAAATACACTCTCCCTGACCAAACCCTAAAAGTAAACACTACCAACCTCTGCAGTCAAATGTGAATTATTGTCATTGTTTAAACACATATCTCAAGCCAATAGTGGTGGGTTCTGTACACTTGATGGTGACATGGCTGTTTGTCAGGAGGGCATGCAGCATATGGGGAAACACAAAGAACAAAGACTGGATCTGATAAAGGAAGAGAAGAATGGGAGCAAGGGTAGGGACTGGTTCAAGTGTCTAAGAACAGAACATTTGGCATAAGTGTTTCCCACTTCCCCAAGCAGCAAGAAGTTCCAAAGTTTAGTTTCCTATGAAGGGAGAGGCCCCTGGAGACTTATGGGGACTTTGTAATATAAAAAAGGTAAAAAGGTAAAGGATCTCCAGACGGTTAAGTCCAGGCAAAGGCAACTATGGGATGCAGTGCTCATCTCACTGCAGGTTTGCCCACAGGCAGGGTCATGTGGCCAGCACGCCTGAACTGCTACTGGTGCACGGAGGACCGTGACGAGTGTCAGAGTGCACGGAAATGCCGTTTACCTTCCCATCGCAGTCGTACTATTTATCTACTTGCACAGGTATGCTTTTGAACTGCTAGGTTGGCAGAAGCTGGGATGTGCTCTCTTACAGGCTATAATGGAGATAAAAGCACACCTAATTTTGCACCAGACTGCCAGAAAGGAATTCTTGATCTTACTACTTTATGCAGTGCATCATTAAAACCATGGGATTTGCTTCCACAAGGTGTGATGCTGTCCAACAACTTGGATGACTTTAAAAGGAGATTACATAAATTCATCAGGGAAAAGCCTATAAATGGCTAGCAGTCATGATAGCTATATGCTACCATATATGTCCCTGAATACCAGTTGCTGGAGATCATGAATGGGAGAGTCTTATTGTGCTTATGTCCTGTTTGTTGGCTTCACCCTTGGTTGGCTACTGTGAGAACAGAAGACTGGGCTATACATGGGAGCTCATTCTCATCGAGGAGGGCTCTTCTAAGGTTCTTATGCAGACATTTTCAAGGGTGTACCTTGGCGTAGCTAATGACAGATAAATTATTTTCTCTCTTCTCTCTCTGCCCAAGTTCAAAGTACAATGATTCTTTCTTTCCTTTCTCTCTCTCTCTCTCTCTCTCTCTTTCTCTCCCTCTCTCCTCTTTGCTCACTCACACACACACACACACACACACACACACACACACACCCAGCCTTGCAGCCCAGGTCCCAGAAACCACTCTTTGCTTAGAGAGGACTGTCATCTTGTAGAACATTCCCAGCCATACAGGAAGATTAGGGTTATTTTGTTTAAATCCTTGGCACTCCCCTGCCCAGCCATTCCCAGCAATCAAGGTGGAAATACTCCCAACAACCCTGATTTGCAAACCTTGACCTTCTCCCCATCTATAAATGGAGATTAGTCAAAACCTGCCATTTAAACCACCAGCATTCCATAAGAGCTGATGGCATTCAAAGAAGCAGTTCTGTGCTATTCATTTCCCAGTGGAGCAGAAGAAAACAATGCAACCCCCTTTGTGACTCAGCCTGCTTTCCCTAGCTCAGAATCTGCTTCCATACTTTGCCTGTACTGAAAAAGAGGCAACAAGTCATCATTATCACCCCAGACTGCAGAATCCTACATGAAAGAGGATGGAAAATTCTTCTTCCTTGCCCTTACTGCTGTTTATCCAACTCAGGCTGAGGCACAGCAGCAACCTGAGAAGCTTTTGTTGCCCTTGTCAACGCTCTATTCTAATGGCAATTTCCGCAGACGCCAATCACTCACCTGTCATTCTGCCAAAGGTCCCCTCCCCCATTTCTTTTATGCTACTTACGTGCTATTTGAGGATTTAAAGGTTTTACATTATATATTCCCACCCCAGGAAGGCTACTACTTCTTGAAAAAGTAGATGTACCCTATATTTTTGTTAAAGAGGGCTTTGTAAATATTGTAATTAGTCAAGATGAATTGATTCAAAATACAGAAAGTAAAGTAGACAGCATTGCCAGAGTCGTTTTCCCATTATGGAATCATTCCCAAGACAAGGAAAGGCATAAACTTTTGAGAAGAAATCATCATTAACTTCAGTAATAGAAAGGAAGAAGCCAAACTCCTCAAATGACCCTGAACATCAAATACCAATAGAGAAACACTAAAGTAATTACCTAGCCACATTATTTACCTTCACACTGACCTTGGTTTAATGTTTTTTTGTGTGTGTGTAAATTTTATTTACACTACATATGACCAATTGCACATAAGAAGCATAATTCTTATACCTCCTGTAAAGCTGCAAAGAGAAGTAAGTAAACTTGGTTGTTTAGCAACTCCTATTTAAGGTCACTGCCTCACCCAGAGGAGCAGGAAAACCACTGTGCATATCAATTCATTTAAATATATGCTAATGGTAAATTGCTTGTTTCTATAAAAGAGGCTAGGTGAGTAAAGAAAAGAAAGAAGGTGGAAAAGAAAACCAAACATCCTGGTTAAGAGCAGAGCTTCAGCTCCTTGGGAAGCACATGCACACAGCCTTTCCCACGTCTGACACATCGAGGTCAGGTTTACTCAGAAGAAACTTCCACTAAGTTTAATGGGGCTTACGCCCAGGTATACAAGTATAGGATTACAGCTTAAATGTTGCTTTAAAAGGGAAAAGTAAACTGACTGGCTCAATATCATCATATTTAGATTATGATTTAGATTAAGATTGCTTTTGAGCCATAAAGATCCTCAAAGGAGCTTACAATAAAGTAATCATAAAACATCATTAAACATTCATCTGTAATACAAAGTACACAAAATGCTGGCAGCAATTCATCTCCTGTTAAACCAGAGCCAATCCTGCTTCTCAAAAAGTCTGGCAGAATTTTTAAAAAAGACATTTTTAAAGGATCCATAAAGATCACAATGGAATAGTGAATTTCCCTCAGCAGAACACTTCACAACACAGTATACCAGTGCCACAAAAGCTCTATTTACAGATACTTCAGATGGCAGTACCACCTGAAGCAACATCTCTCTGGCAGATTTTAATTCCCTTAATTATTACTTATTTATATCCCACTTTTCTGCATTAAAATTGCACTCAAAGTGGCATACAATAAAACGGATGATACCTTTCCTCAAATGATCTTTCACAGCAGTTCATGCAGAGGTTAAGAAGCATGGAAAACAAGGAGGAGCCTGGCAGAACTGAACTGTAAAGGAAAGTTTCCACAGGGAAGACCAATTATCTTCCAGCACCATCTTCTGACTGCTACTACAGTAAAACAGTACCTTCACTAATAATGTATGCAGGTGATCCAGAAGGATACCAAAGCAAATAGTCTCAAAGCCACAGAGAGATCCATGAGGACCAACAGTGCAGGTAAACCATCAAGGGGAAAATGGCAGCCTTTAACCCAAACCTTGGCTTGAAACTGGCTTGAAATAGATTTACATAAGAAGAGCCCTCATGGATCAGACCAAAAGCCCATCCAGCATCGTGCTCTCACAGTGGCAAGCAAGATTCCTATGGGAAGGGGGCAAGCAGGACATGAATGCACATTAGACAACCCATTTCATAAGTCACTGCTTTTAGCCAATAAGCCACCAGCCATAGGACCACACAAACTGGGCAAAAGAAAAGCAGGGGTACAATATTCCAGCACAAGGGGACCAAGAGTTTTCAGCAGTGGTCTTACAATTGCTACTTTTAAGGAGGTATGTATTACTCCTCCCCCTCAAATATGTTTTGATAATTAGCAGTAACCAACTGAATTATCTCCTCCAGTATACAACCATGATGGACATTAGCCCCAACTGTTTTGTTCACATACTTAGGTGTTAACAGCTGAAACTTTCCTCATACAACAGGACAAACAGCTCGGCTCAAGACTCAGTATCCAATGTGGCATCTACCATAATTTGGGTTGGAAGCAAGCTGCTTGATCCAAAAGTACTCTGGAGAACTCTCATAGCATGCATTCAAAGGCCCCAGCAATCCAAGAGAATGGGGACCAGGTTAAAGCACAGAACCAAAGAACTGCAGAGTTGGAAGGCGTTCTGAGGATCCTCTAGTCCAGGGGTCTGCAACTTTTAAGACAAAAAGAGCCACTTGGACCCGTTTCCAAAGAAGAAAAAACTGGGAGCCGCAAAATTTGTCATTATAAAAATAACTTTTTTGTCACTTTTTATTATTTATTTGTTTGACCCCTCAGAATTACTCCTCCTCATAGAAATAAACGTTAAATTAACAAGTTACCTTTGTGTGTGTGTGTGTGTGTGTGTGTTCTTCACTCTCCTTCAAAACAGTGACCAGCGTACATGCCCCCTTTCAATGCAGTGACCAGCGTACAAGCCCCTTACAATGTAGCGGGCGGGCGGGAAGGTGACGTCAGGACAGTGCATGACTAACGCACGCACCACCTCCATGCGACGTCGCAGCCAGTACAGCGCTCGCCACAGTGGGGAGTGTCAGGGTGCACAATGCGCCTCCTCCCCTCGCTAGTATCCGCCCCGGAGCCGTGGCAAAGGTGTAAAAGAGCCGCATGCGGCTCCGGAGCCGCGGGTTGCAGACCCCTGCTCTAGTCCAACCCCCTGTGATTCAGGAATCTCAACTAAAGCATGCATGACAGATGACCACCCAACCTCTGCTTAAAAGCTCAGTGGAGATTCACCTGTGGAATGGAGCTACGCTGTGCAGGAAGGATCATTCCCCAAATAATTAGCTTCTAAGGAAGAAAAATAGCCTGCCATTTTATAGAGAGATTTGGAAGACAAAAAAGCATTTGTACAAACTGTTACCAAGATCAATAAAGAAAGGAAACAAGATTGTGCCAATTTAAGCTATATTAGTAAAATGCCAAAGCACCGCATGGGGTTAAGCCTTCCTCTGCTACTCCATAATAAAATGTTCAGAACTATAGGAAACACAGCATTCGGCTTCTTTTGCACTTTAGTGAAAGGAAAGGCTAATGAACGATATTGGAAAGCAAAGCACCAATACTCTGAAGTTATGTTCCCAGCTTTTTTCTTGACATGCTGTGTAATTGTGGGCAAAATAGCTCAACCACCTACATGCCTCAATAATCCCCAAATTAAAGCGATGGAATTAGATTTATCAAAGACGTCTAAGACAAAGCAAAGTAGGTATAATGTGGTAAAGTGAAATTCTGGGGGTGTGGCTCCCTTCCGTGCTACTTTACTTAATGACTATATAAGCAGTAGTTTTGAGGGCATCAGAGAAATTAAATAAAGAGGACTGTGGTGTTACATTTCAGCATACCTGCAGAAAGTGAGTAGCACAGATTTACAGAACAAGGAAAAACTCTGTGAAATGTGAGCATCTTGAAATGTGGCTTAGGCCCAGTGTACCTTCAGAAGAGCCTTGGCCCATATGAATTCCAAGATTTTTTATCTTCTGGAAAAAGAGGCTCTGGGAAAACAAACCAATAGGTGCAGAGGATAAAGCATGTTTAATTCTGCAACATGGAGCCATTTAGTGTAGAATCTCATTCAGTGTTATTTCAGCTAATGAAGGGTACGCTGTGATAATCAATTCACAGAACTCCCCATGAGGCCCAGATAAACTCTTCACTGTTGGATTTCAGGTGGAATGTGAAAACCTTCTTTATTCAGACTAGTACTGTACTAATTAGAGCTTCTCAGCAATTTCTATAGTCCAGAGGATAAATTAGATGGAATGCAGAAATTCAGGACCTGGTCTATTGCTACACTACATTGACGTTAACACTATTTCATTCACTGGGTAGATTTTTTTTTTAATCCCTTCAGCCATTTATTTATTTATTCTGCATAAAGAAGCAACCTAAAAGGCATTTTTTACACCGAAGGGCTAAGCCACATATGCGGAAATATTTTATTTCAGAGAGGCAAAAGGTGACAACTCTCTTGCTCAGTTTCTGTATGTATTCACTGAAGGATACCATGTTTATCTAGTTCAGTCAGTGGCAGAGCACCTGCCTTGAATGCAGGGTTCAGCCATTCAATGGAAACTGAACTAATGGACCAATTGTCTGACTCAGCTTCCAAAGCTCTCCTCAACCCAGTTTTTGGGCAGAATGATTGTGTAACTAGTATCCTACTGGAAACAGTTATGGATGCATAGTTCCATGCCTTGTCTCTGACAGAGGAGAGATGAATCTCTGACAGATAAAAGATGCCAGCCCACACAGGCATAAGCAGCACGATGTGGTGTGAATATGGGATTACTGCTGCTTGGCAAGGCCACGTCTCTTCACAAGTTGTACCAGCCAAATAAAAGAGCATTGCAACCCACAGATGACAAATTACACAAGCGTGTTTGAGAATCAGAGTCTTGTAATTAAAACCAAGTAGGTTGTGCTAAAATTGGCCCCTCTGCTCTCACTGAATATAGAACAAGTTCTAAATGTTACCTTTAATAAGGACAAAGTGCTCCTCAAGACAGCAATACTTGCCCATTTTAATAAGCAGAATTTTCAGAGTGGGGAGAATAAAACTTGATACTAGCAGGACATTATAGGAACATGCAGGCAGACAAAATAGGGCTTCGACACAGGGGCAGCAGCTAGTGTTAGAAACTCAGATATATAAGCTAGGCACCAAATGGCTCCTTAAACCAGGAGTTACAGTTGCAAAAATGGAATGCCTAGTCGCCATTTGGGGGCCAGACAGCTTGAAAGCAGTTTTCAATACGACTTTTTGGTTCCTGAAATTCATTCTGATTGCACAGATAAAATATAATGGATAGAATTCTACAGGATGTGTTGTTTAGTGTGTGAAAACAGTCACGATCCAAGGATCCCCAGGCATGCATCTCCAGATGGTGGAGACGTCAGGCACCTGGCCATCTTCACTTAGTGGTCACAAGTGGCCAATAGCCAGGAGGAAAATGCACCAGGCCAATTTCAAATGCTGGCAGCAGGACACTTGAGTAAGGGGCCTTGTACACAACCACAACTGGCCACACACTTTTGAAAGCCAGTGAAAAATAATATGAGGAGTCCTCAGAAGGTGCTAGAGCAGTTTACTGAAATGAGCCCAGACATTTGTTGAGGCCTTCTCATCTAGGTTTTTCCCTACAGAGGTTTGGAACCAGAAGTTAGAAATAAAAACGTGTGTTTGTTTATGAACATATGGGTCTTTGAAAGGAAATACTCACAAATCGCACACTGCACCTTTCAACACCACTCCTCCAATGCTTAATTTTTCACTATCGTTTCAGAATGTAATTACAAATCAGACTTCTATCCCACCATTCCTTGAATACACAGAGGGCAACGTACGTAGGAGTGTACATGAATGAGAGAGTTCAACTCAAGTGGCTGAGGTACAAGCCAGGCACTCTACCCACCACGCTACGTTGCTCTTCTGCATTCCACTTTTCCCGAGCACTTCTAAAACACGTGGACTCTCCTGAAACTGCAGTGAAGGTGAAAGGTGACCTTCAGCCAGCTGATACCGGTGTGTGTTAGCACCAAATAGCTGGGAAGGCGGTTCCAAAGAGCACACGTTTAGCATTTACCTTGAACGTTCTGAGAGTATCATGGCCTATTAAAAATTTATTACCTTGCTACACAGAAGGCCAAGAGCTCAGCCAATCCCTTTCTCCTTCGCAACTGGGAACATTTTGAGCCAGCATGCATTGTGTACTATAGTTTAACCAAATAGTCTCCTGCCAAGGCTGTCATTAAAGTTAAAACGCTTCTTTCACCTCGTGTTGTGTCAAATATTAACCCTTGAGCAATTCAGCCGAATACAAATTTCAGCCAGAGCAGACAATGTCTGATGGCGTACTCATAAATCCTCTATCATAAAGACAGATACCAAGTTAATATTGAACAGGTGTATGGATGTGTAAAAAAACGCACAACTTTATCTAATATCTTTAGTACAGTGAGTAACGTAATGAATGATGAAAATGGAAAGTTTGCGGGGGGTGGGGGACCAAGAGGATTCCAAATGACAGGCACAGTATAAATTCCTGGAAATAAGTGCACAAGTACAAAATAACAATAAAACCTTATTTACTCAGATCAACTCATAAAATTAGCTCGTTAATTCCCCATTTAAGAGTTACACTATAAATTTACTTTGTTGCCAAGACATGAAGGGCAATTCTGCATGATTTCTACCACAAGCCCTCTCTCATTTCAAAAGAACACTGACATTTGTTGTCAGTTGCCTTATAAGCGATCAAGAACAAATGATTCATTTCCATTTCAGATATTCAATGTAACCAGCTGCAGTACACCGAACCAGGTGTTTTAACATTTGTGCTATAATGTGGTTGCTTGAGCAGGGGCTGCATATGGCAGAGATGCATAAACAGACCAGGGCATAAGTCCTACATTGGATTGGCAGAAAATCTCATGGGTTTCAAATAGAGATGCCTTCCCTATTATCAGCTATCTGATCCTTTCATGTCAAGGACTAATTCTGGGGCCTTCTGTCACTGAGAATGACCTGCCGTCCTGCTACTGGGTTTCCACTAGAATCAATAACCATTATAGCAAGCACAGGGGAAATTAGACCACCAGGAAGTAGGTACTTTACCTTTCTGATTTAAACTGGATTTCCGGTCATTTGCTCCCTTTGGTTCCATTGGTATTATCTTTTCCCTTAGTAAAATGGCGCTATTTATTATTCTGAATGGATTAACAGAGGATTGTCTCATTTAAATTGTAAGTATTTATGAAACAGAACAATGCTGATCGTGTGGCACTACTGTTGCCCATGGAACTGTTTGCACAACAGAACTGTTGCTCATGGAATGTTTTTCCCTAAGTGCATCAGCTAGCACAATTTAAAAGTAATTCCAGCTACCACAGTATGTTTTCCAATGCTCCGAGGATAGGGAATGTTTACCAATGGGTCCAACTAATATGGTTAGCATGAACAAACTGTAATGGGCAGCAGGCTAACACTCACCCTTTAAAAGAAATGGCAGGTTCAGGTTTGTCAGCTAAAGGGCTCCACCTAGTGCTCCACAGAAGTCAGATTATATCAAGTCTCAAGTAGGAGAAATTGTATTATTTATTAATTATTGTTAAACTATGGGTGGGAACAAATATATGAAAGAAACATAGTACACTTTGGCAAATGACCAAAAAAAAAAAATCCCAGGCAAATAACCAATCAAATGTATACTCAAGCAAATTCACACCATTATTTAAACATTTGAGGCACCCTAGCCTCCTACTCTTGCACATGAGGCATGTGAGGCCCTGGCTTATAAAAAAAATGACCAGTGCAGTGCACTGGGCGCATCAGCAGCATGCTCAATTCAAGGTTGATATGGGCATGAGATTTTGTGACTAACTACAAGTTACCAGAAATTTCCCCAAGTCTATAAATACAAACACTTGGATTGTAGCCACTGTTACTCCTACTCAGAATATAGACCTATTGAAAATACTGTTAATGATTTGCTTAGGTCCATTCATTTCAATGGTTTACTTCAACAATAAATAAGCTAGATACAGCCCTTTATTTCTATCCATACTTCTTTGAAGTCAAACATAATTTTGCTCTTGCTGAACTAGGGGCCGTTCTGGAGACTGCTTACATCATGAAAATTCTACCTGAGATTTTGAGAACATTAAACAATCTCATCAGTTACACTTAAAGTCATCTTTTAGGAAGATGGCCAGCTGAGGGGGAAGTGAGCTTGAAGAACAATTACTGCCCACTTTTACATAAATCCATTTTATGTATGATGCAAGTTTAAATCGCACACTCGCAAGCACAGAAGCTGAGCTAAAAATAAAAGCAGACAAAGGGCTAAGACTAAAGAAAGAAGCTAGCTTTCATCTTGCCAGATAACAATCCTCTAAAACTGATATTTTTATGATACAATACAGTATAATCCTACTTTGGAAATTCACCAAATGTATGAAGTATTTTTTAGAAATTATTTTCATCACATCTAATCACAGTTGTCTACAATTAGATGAAAATGTGATGCCTATTTTTAGAACAATAAACAAATAAGTAAATACTGTATTGTAAATCACTCATTATTCTTTCAACAGACTCACAAGAGTTGCAATATTTACTATAAAATAAAATAATAATAATAACAATAATAATAATAATTTATTATTTATACCCCTCCCATCTGGCTGGGCCTCCCCAGCCACTCTGGGCGGCTTCCATAGAAACCAAAAATACACTAAAATATCATACATTAAAAACTTCCCTGAACAGGGCTGCCTTAAGATGCCAGTGTGGTGTAGTGGTTAAGAGCGGTAGTCACGTAATCTGGGTAACCGGGTTCGCCTGAACAGAGCCAGTGTGGTGTAGTGGTTAAGAGCGGTAGTCACGTAATCTGGGTAACCGGGTTCGCGTCTCCGCTCCTCCACATGCAGCTGCTGGGTGACCTTGGGCCAGTCACACTTCTGTGAAGTCTCTCAGCCCCACTCACCTCACAGAGTGTTTGTTGTGGGGGAGGAAGGGAAAGGAGATTGTTAGCCGCTTTGAGACTCCTGAAGGGGAGTGAAAGGCGGGATATCAAATCCAAACTCTTCTTCTTCTTCTGAATGTCAGGTAGTTGTTTATTTCTTTGACATCTCGTGGGAGGGCGTTCCACAGGGTGGGCGCCACTACCGAGAAGACCCTCTGCCTGGTTCCCTGTAGCTTTGCTTCTCGCAATGAGGGTACCGCCAGAAGGCCCTGGACCTCAGCAACCGGGCAGAACGATGGGGGTGGAGACGCTCCTTCAGGTATACTGGACCGAGGCTGTTTAGGGCTTTAAAGGTCAGCACCAACACTTTGAATTGTGCTCGGAAACGTACTGGGAGCCAATGTAGGTCTTTCAAGACCGGTGTTATATGGTCTCGGCGGCCGCCACAGTCACCAGTCTAGCTGCTGCATTCTGGATTAGTTGTAGTTTCCGAGTCACCTTCAAAGGTAGCCCCACGTAGAGCGCATTGCAGTAGTCCAAGTGGGAGATAACCAGAGCATGCACCACTCTGGCGAGACAGTCCGCAGGCAGATAGGGTCTCAGCCTACGTACCAGGTGGAGCTAGTAGACAGCTGCGCTGGACACAGATTTGACCTGTGCCTCCATGGACAGATGTGAGTCCAAAATGACTCCCAGGCTGCGCACCTGGTCCTTCAGAGGCACAGTTACCCCATTCAGGACCAGGGAATCCTCCACACCTGCCCGCCTCCTGTCCCCCAAAAACAGTACTTCTGTCTTTTCAGGATTCAACCTCAATCTCTTAGCCGCCATCCATCCTCCAACAGCCTCCAGACACTCACACAGGACCTTCACCGCCCTCACTGGTTCTGATTTAAAGGAGAGGTAGAGCTGGGTGTCATCTGCATACTGATGAACACCCAGCCCAAACCTCCTGATAATCTCTCCCAGCGGCTGCATGTAAATGTTGAAAAGCATGGGGGAGAGGACAGAACCCTGAGGCACCCCACAAGTGAGAGCCCAGAGGTCTGAACACTCATTCCCCACCACCACTTTCTGAACACGACCTAGGAGGAAGGAGCGGAACCACTGTATGACAGTGCCCCAGCTCCCAGCCCCTCAAGACGGTCCAGAAGGATGTTATGGTCGATGGTATCAAACGCCGCTGAGAGATCCAGCAGAACTAGGAAACAGCTCTCACCTTTGTCCCTAGCCCTCCGGAGATCATCAACCAGTGCGACCAAGGCAGTTTCAGTCCCATGATGATGCCTGAATCCTGACTGGAAGGGATCCAAATGGTCCGCTTCTTCCAGGCGTGCCTGGAGTTGTTCAGCAACCACTTGCTCAATCACCTTGCCCAAGAATGGAAGATTTGAGACTGGGCGATAGTTGGCCATCGTGGCCACTCCAATACAATCTCGATAAATTTAATAAGTATGTTTGAGGCACCAATGGTTCACACACAAACATTTTGTTTCACCTAACCAGGAATCTAACCAGGTAAATAGGAAAGTGGTTTTGTACCACCTACCTTCCATTTTATAGCACCAATTTTATAGACCACAATGCATATATACAACAGTAACCTGAAAATTTAACCCATGAAGCAAGGTGAGGCAACTACTTCAGGTGGCAGGAGCCATTAGGGCAGAAGATCCCAATGCTGATCTTTCTTCTCCCACACCTCTACCCAGCACAGAAGCTTCAATAGAAGGGAAATTTTGGGGATGGATTGGTGTGACACACAAAAAGACCCAATCTGTGTTGAATTAAATATATTCAAAGAAGAGGGAATTAAGAAAGAGATAATAATAAGTTCCAGGTTTCCTCCAATCTGTGTCTCATATTGATGGGGCCCTGGTCCTGTCTGAAAGGTACAGAAAGTCTGCACCCCTACTATTATGTATCAGATTGTCATGCAAAGTACATCACTGTTCTATGTTTCACTTTTCTTTACAGCAAGGGTTATCTGCTCTACCCTTCATGGACCAACTCTGACATCTGGGCACCATCACCCACCTGTCTATCATCTGACATCATTATGATATAGGAGACAACTTCAAAGGTGAGCAACATGATGAAAGAGGTGTTTCTAGGACCAAGGTAAAACTCAAACTCCCTTGTTTTGCTATTGCCGGCAAGATTAACATTGTTAATGTAATCTTACTATACTTATTGCACTGATTTTTTTTTTATGTTGTTGCACTTGGTATTATGTTGTTGTTTTATTATGCTATCATAGCATTGTTCTTGTGATTGTTGATTTTGAGAAATGTTACTGTTTCCTTTGTTGTAAACTGCTTTGAGCATGATTTTTTGTGTAGAAGAAGCAGCATATAAATAAATTATGACCGAATAAAAGGGAATCGCTGTATCCACTGATCAGCAGTTACAGCAAGCCCCTTTGAAGTCCATAGGCTGGCATAGTTTAGATCTAATCATCTGTTGCTGGGGCTTCTCTCTTGAAGTTTGTCCTCTTCAGTGTTGAAGCACACATATCCCTTAAGTCTTTTCCCTTTGTCTTTGTTTTATTACATTTGTAATATTATAGTATCTTTGTATCTTTATATACAAAAACAGGCAGAGCACAGTAGAAGCAAATCTGCATTCATTCAGTAAATCCCCAAAGACTAATATATACATGAGAGCATATATATACTAATATATGCTCTCTACTTTGGCCTCCTCTTGCTCAAACTGTTGGCTGTCACATTTCTTCCATACTGATAATTCTCTCTCTCCAGATTTTGGAAGAAGGTAACCTGTCAGGAGAGCCAGTATGGTGTAATGCAAAGATGAAGAACTTGTGGCCATTCAGACATTGCTGGGCTACACAATTCCCATGACCACGCAGGCTGGGGCTAACAAGAGTTGGGAGTCCAACACCACATGGAGGACCACAAAATCCTTTCCCCCCCCCCAATGGTACAGTGGTTAAACTGTTAGGCTAGGAACAAGAAGGGCCAAGCTCTGAACACTTGAAGTTCTGAATACTTGAAGGAGCGTCTCCACCTCCATTGTTCTGCCCGGACACTGAGGTCCAGCGCCGAGGGCCTTCTGGCGGTTTCCTCACTACGAGAAGCCAAGTTACAGGGAACCAGGCAGGGGGCCTTCTCGGTAGTGGCGCCTTCCCTGTGGAACGCCCTGCCACCAGATGTCAAAGAGAAAAATTACTACCAAACTTTTAGAAGACATCTGAAGGCAGCCCTGTTTAGGGAAGCTTTTGATGTTTATTGTATTTTAGTGATCCCCTTCATGGATCACTGCCTTGCCGTGGCGAAGGGGCTTGAAGAACTCAGAGAAGCTATGAACTACGCCGAGCAGGGCACCCAAGATGAACAGGTCATAGTGGAGAGTTTTGACCAAAGGTGATCCACCTGGAGTAGGAATCGGCAAGCCACTCCAGTATCCCTGCCAAGAAAACTCCATGGACAAAGACAACAGGCATATAAAAGTTATGACACTGGAAGATGAGCCCCTCAGGTCGGAAGGTGTCCAACATGCTACTGGGGAAGAGCGGAGGACAAGTACAAGTAGATCCAGAGCTGATGAAGCGGCTGGGCCAAAGCCGAAAGGACGCTCAGTTGTGGATATGCATGGAAGCGAAAGGAAAGTCCAATGCTGTAAAGAAAAATATTGCATAGGAACCTGGAATGTAAGAACCATGAACCTGGGTAAGTTGGATGTGGTCAAAAATGAGATGGCAAGAATAAATATTGACATCCTGGGCATCAGTGAGCTAAAATGGACGGGAATGGGCGAATTCAGTTCGGATGACTACCATATCTACTACTGTGGGCAAGAAACCCGTAAGAGAAATGGAGTGGCCCTCATAGTCAACAAAAGAGTGGCGAAAGCTGTACTGGGATGCAGTCTCAAAAATGATAGAATGATCTCGATACGAATCCAAGGCAGACCTTTTAACATCACAGTAATCCAAGTTTATGCACCAACTACTGGTGCTGAAGAAACTGAAATTGACCAGTTCTATGAAGACTTACAAAACCTTATCGAAGTGACACCAAAGAAGGATGTTCTTCTCATTATAGGGGATTGGAATGCTAAAGTAGGGAATCAAGAGATAAAAGGAACAACTGGCAAGTTTGGCCTTGGAGATCAAAACGAAGCAGGGCAAAGGCTAATAGAGTTCTGTCAAGAGAACAAGCTGGTCATCACAAACACGCTTTTCCAACAACACAAGAGACGACTCTACACATGGACATCCCCAGATGGGCAACATCGAAATCAGATTGATTATATTCTCTGCAGCCAAAGATGGAGAAGCTCTATACAGTCAGCAAAAACAAGACCTGGAGCTGACTGTGGCTCAGATCATCAGCTCCTTATAGCAAAATTCAAGCTTAAACTGAAGAAAGTAGGAAAAACCACTGGACAGGTAAGATACAATCTAAACCAAATCCCTTATGAATACACAGTGGAAGTGAGGAACAGGTTTAAGGATTTAGATTTGCTGGACAGAGTGCCTGAAGAACTATGGATGGAGGCTCGCAACATTATACAGGAGGCAGCAACTAAAACCATCCCAATGAAAAAGAAATGCAAGAAAGCAAAGTGGCTGTCCAACGAGGCCTTACAAATAGCGGGGGAGAGAAGGCAAGCAAAATGCGAGGGAGATAGTGAAAGATACAGGAAATTGAATGCAGATTTCCAAAGAACAGCAAGGAGAGACAAGAAGGCCTTCTTAAACGAGCAATGCAAAGAAATAGAGGAAAGCAACAGAACGGGAAGAACCAGAGATCTGTTCAAGAAAATCGGAAATATGAAAGGAACATTTCGTACAAAGATTACCATAATAAAGGACAAAAGTGGTAAAGATCTAACTGAAGCAGAAGACATCAAGAAGAGGTGGCAAGAATACACAGAGGAATTATACCAGAAAGATATGGATGTCTCGTACACCCCAGGTAGTGTGGTTGCTGACCTTGAGCCAGACATCCTGGAGAGTGAAGTCAAATGGGCCTTAGAAAGCACTGCAAATAACAAGGCCAGTGGAAGTGATGGTATTCCAGCTGAACTGTTTAAAATTTTAAAAGATGATGCTGTTAAGGTGCTACACTCAATATGCCAGCAAGTTTGGAAAACTCAGCAGTGGCCAGAGGATTGGAGAAGATCAGTCTACATTCCAATCCCAAAGAAAGGCAGTGCCAAAGAATGCTCCAACTACCGCACAATTTCACTCATTTCACATGCTAGCAAGGTTATGCTTAAAATTCTACAAGGAAGGCTCAAGCAGTATGTGGACCGAGAACTCCCAGAAGTGCAAGCTGGATTTAGAAGAGGCAGAGGAACCAGAGACCAAATTGCAAACATGCGCTGGATTATGGAGAAAGCTAGAGAGTTCCAGAAAGACATCTACTTCTGCTTCATTGACTATGCAAAAGCCTTTGACTGTGTTGACCACAGCAAACTATGGCAAGTTCTTAAAGAAATGGGAGTGCCTGATCACCTCATCTGTCTCCTGCGAAATCTCTATGTGGGACAAGAAGCTACAGTTAGAACTGGATATGGAACAACTGATTGGTTCCAAATTGGGAAAGGAGTACGGCAAGGCTGTATATTGTCTCCCTGCTTATTTAACTTATATGCAGAATTCATCATGCGAAAGGCTGGGCTGGATGAATCCCAAGCCGGAATTAAGATTGCCGGAAGAAATATCAACAACCTCAGATATGCAGATGACACAACCTTGATGGCAGAAAGTGAAGAGGAATTAAAGAACCTTTTAATGAGGGTGAAAGAGGAGAGCGCAAAATATGGTCTGAAGCTCAACATCAAAAAAACGAAGATCATGGCCACTGGGCCCATCACCTCCTGGCAAATAGATGGGGAAGAAATGGAGGCAGTGAGAGATTTTACTTTCTTGGGCTCCATGATCAGTGCAGATGGTGACAGCAGTCACGAAATTAAAAGACGCCTGCTCCTTGGGAGAAAGGCGATGGCAAACCTAGACAACATCTTAAAAAGCAGAGACATCACCTTGCCAACAAAGGTCCGTATAGTAAAAGCCATGGTTTTCCCAGTAGTGATGTATGGAAGTGAGAGCTGGACCATAAAGAAGGCTGATCGCCGAAGAATTGATGCTTTTGAATTATGGTGCTGGAGGAGACTCTTGAGAGTCCCATGGACTGCAAGAAGATCAAACCTCTCCATTCTGAAGGAAATCAGCCCTGAGTGCTCACTGGAAGGACAGATCGTGCAGCTGAGGCTCCAATACTTTGGCCACCTCATGAGAAGAGAGGACTCCCTGGAAAAGACCCTGATGTTGGGAAAGATGGAGGGCACAAGGAGAAGGGGACGACAGAGAATGAGATGGTTGGATGGTGTTCTTGAAGCTACTAGCATGAGTTTGATCAAACTGCGGGAGGCAGTGGAGGACAGAAGTGCCTGGCGTGCTCTGGTCCATGGGGTCACAAAGAGTCGGACACGACTAAACGACTAAACAACAACAACAACAACAACAGTGTTCTGTTGGAAGCTGCCCAGAGTGGCTGGGGAAATCCAGCCAGAAGGGAGGGGTATTAATAAATTATTATTATTATTATTATTATTATACCACCACTCAGCCATGGGCTTTCCTGGGTGGCCTTGGGCCTGTCACTCATCCCCAGCCTAGCCTACCTCAAAGGGGTTGCTGTGAGGATAAAATGAGGGAGAAGAGTAACAGCGGCCACTGCCTTGAGCTCCTCAGAAGAAAGGCAGGATGTAAATAAATGTAATCAGGGACGTCACAACACATTCCCCCACTGAGGAGCTATTAAGCACCATTTCTTCGCTAACATACCATCCCTCAATGGGAGTCACTGCAGAAGCATTATACACACACACACGGCGACTAGCTAATGCATCATTCCAACCCCCCCCACCCCGGAACTCACCATGGTACCGTCCTCGCCTGCCCTTCACGCTCCTCTGCCTCAGCCCAAGCAGCACTAGCTCCCTCCAACAACAAAACGGTCCAGCTCTGCCCGCTCGCCAACCAAAACCGCTTCTTAGCAACCGAAGCCACGCCTCTTTCCCGGCGCGCGCATAGGACGCGGTGGTGGAAAATACACTTCCGTTGAAAGGGGAAAACCGCCATTAGCGGTGACTCACGATTGGCTCAGAGTAAGCGCCGCTCTAGGCCTCGACGGAAGATAGAGCCAGGCTATTGCTCCCCACTGAAATACGGAGCGCAACATAAGCGGACGTCATCGCTGTGAAGTTGCACGGAAGAGCAGAGATAGGAAATTTAGAGTAAACAAATGCGCACTTCTCTCGCGGTCATGCCTCATAAATTCTTTCTGAAGCTTCCGCTCCCGCTTCACCTTCCTATACCATGGGGGGAGGGGGATAGAGAAATGTGGAATAGAATCATATAGCTGGAAGGGGTCCTTAGGGTCATCTAGTCCAACCCTCTGCGATGCAGGCAACTCAACATGCGGTGCCCCATCTAATTTGAAACCATACTGGACACTGCTTAGCTTTGCAAATGGGATTGAAGTTTATTGTTGCCTTTCTGCCAAGGAAATAAGTCTTGAGTTAGAAAAGAGAACAAACTCTTTGCTAGTACATTTATATTATATTATTTTATTATATTATATTATATTAGGCAGGGGAGAGGGATGCCACTCAAATCAACGGTACACTAAAACCCGGGGCTTCCCAGCTGGTTTTGTTAGGGCGGCTCTCGCGTCGTGGGAAGGTCGTGGAGTTCGAAAGCAATCCGGAAGTTTACCTCTGTGCGCCAGTCTATTAGATATGCCTCTATACGCGGAAGTCAATAGAGCGGAAGTTGATTAGAGAAGGCGGACGAGTGAGAGATGGCGAGGGAGTGAGAGGGGCGAAAAGGGAAACTACTCGCAAATAAACCGGGCCGCCGGTAAGTCGAGGGAGTGTTGTGCGGTGCGGGGGGCGGCCTGGGCGGCGGCGGGTGGGAGGAAACTATGCCTTTTCACGCGTTGTTGAATTCCCTCGTAGCGAAGCAACCTGCTGCTCACAGCTGTCAACTTTCAGATTTGAAAATAAGGGATCAGCAGCCTCGAAAATAAGGGATCAGCAGCCTACGGGATATCTAACAATGCGGGATAGCAGCGGGAAACGGCGCTGGAATAAGGGAATTTCCCGCAAAAAAGGGAAGGTTGACAGCTATGCTGCTGCTGCATTTCCCAAACTGCCCTTCCTGGGAAGTAGATCCCATCGAAAGTGTACTGCGGGGTAGCCAGAATCGTTTTTTTCTCATTCGGGCGTAGTACTATGCCACTGTGTATATTGCATAGCAGATGTTGGCAGAAGGTGGAAATATCGGGAAACTTCTGGGTGGGCTTGTTTTCTGTTTGTTTTTTGTTTCATAACATGTATACACCTCTTGACAGTAAACAAGGGCAGGGAATCAAAGCAGTTTGCAAAAGATGAAATCAAGGGGGAGGGGGAATACCCTACTTTAAAAACATGCAAAAGTTAAAATACTCAAAACAGATTAAAATTACCTCAGCTTTCCAAACATCTGGGTAGGCTTGTCTAAACAGGAATGTTTTTAGCAGGCATGGAAAAGATGGGTAAGGATTTCTGACTCCCAGCTGTTTTAACAGTGACAACTAAATGCCAAATTATGCTGCTGAAGTGGGGACTGGGAGAGACTTGAGAGCAGAGATCAGTGTGTGAGGACTGTGAGCTCACTTCAGTTCTAGTGCTCAAAACAAATTCACAGGGTCAGAATTTTTAATTTTGAAACGCATGTCGTTTTCACCTGGCTCAACTTGGTGGAGGGTTTTTAGTAAAAGTGGATCCTGCAGGACTGACATCTGTCCTACCCAGTGAATTCAAATAGGACTAATTCACAGGTAAATGTGCATAGGAGTGTAGGCTTCCAGTGAGATGAGGCTGAAGGGATTTAAGATACAGTGGTACCTCGCAAGACAAATGCCTTGCAAGACGAAAAACGCGCAAGACGAAAGAGTTTTCCATTTTTTGAGTCATTCCGCAAGACGAATTTCCCTATGGGCTTGCTTCGCAAGACGAAACGTCTTCCGAGTTCTTGCGAGTTTGTTTCCTTTTTCTTAAAGCCGCTAAGCTGCTAATAGCCGTGCTTTGCAAGACGAAAAAACCGCAAGACAAAGAGACTCGCGGAACGGATTAATTTTGTCTTGCGAGGCACCACTGTACAAAGTGAAAATCTGACACACTTGCAGAATTTGTGGTAGGCACACAGCCTGTGGAAGAAGCATCATCCTATTGCCTCTTTGCAGGTAAAGAATTTTATCTCTAGTATAGGACACTACAACTTAGTTTCTGAGTTTCCAGTGCACAGTTTCTGCCTCTTTGGGTTTGTCGGTTATTAACAGTGCCAAAACTGTAAGACTCTAGACAACAGCTTCAAGGGCCAGTTTCTGACGGGTGAAAAGACCTGTTATGAGCCAGGATGGTGAAGAGAAGTAACTTGACTAGCCTGATTCTGAACATGTTTGTTCACATTAAACCCCCTCAGTTCAGTGAAAGTTGCTGCCTAAGTATGATTAGCGTTGGAGCCTTAGTCAACTTCCTGTTTCAAAATAATGGTCTCACTGTGTCTTAAGTTTTTGTGTCTCACCAATCTATGGTGTTGGGCCAATCCAGAGCTGGTGCAGTGTTTGAAAGGAACCTCTTTGCCTCTCTTGTACGTTTTGCCCAACTGTGTGGGTAGTTTACCTTTTGCAGCTATGCAGGCCCTGGCTGAAACCCTGGAGATCCACAGCCAGTCATGGACAATATTGAGCTGCATGCTGGGCACAGAGGTGGCATTGATCCTATTCCTTCCCTGCTCCCAAACTTTTTTTAAAAAAACCTTTGCTTACAGGGTGGTTCTCCTTCTGAAGTTGATCTAAATATGCATCTATATGTATAAATTAACATATTAACTTGTATGCATCCTGTATCCTTTTAAATGTGTTTTTCTTTTTTTTATTATGTGTTTTGTGTTTTTATAATAATAATAATAATAATAATAATTTATTATTTATACCCCGCCCATCTGGCTGGGCCTCCCCAGCCACTCTGGGCGGCTTCCATAAAAACCAAAAATACAATAAAATAAAATAAAAATAAAATAAAAGCGGGAGATAACCAGAGCATGCACCACTCTGGCGAGACAGTCCGCAGGCAGATAGGGTCTCAGCCTACGTACCAGATGGAGCTGGTAAACAGCTGCCCTGGACACAGATTTGACCTGTGCCTCCATGGACAGCTGTGAGTCCAAAATGACTCCCAGGCTGCGCATCTGGTCCTTCAGGGGCACAGTTACCCCATTCAGGACCAGGGAATCCTCCACACCTGCCCGCCTTCTGTCCCCCAAAAACAGTACTTCTGTCTTGTCAGGATTCAACCTCAATCTGTTAGCCGCCATCCATCCTCCAACCGCCTCCAGACACTCACACAGGACCTTCACCGCCTTCACTGGTTCTGATTTAAAAGAGAGGTAGAGCTGGGTATCATCCGCATACTGATGAACACCCAGCCCAAACCTCCTGATGATCTCTCCCAGCGGCCGCATGTAGATGTTGAAAAGCATGGGGGAGAGGACAGAACCCTGAGGCACCCCACAAGTGAGAGCCCAGGGGTCTGAATACTCATCCCCCACCACCACTTTCTGAACACGGCCCAGGAGGAAGGAGCGGAACCACTGTATAACAGTGCCCCCAGCTCCCAGCCCCTCAAGACGGTCCAGAAGGATGCTATGGTCGATGGTATCGAACGCCGCTGAGAGATCCAGCAGAACTAGGAAACAGCTCTCACCTTTGTCCCTAGCCCGCCGGAGATCATCAACCAGTGCGACCAAGGCAGTTTCAGTCCCATGATGAGGCCTGAATCCCGACTGGAAGGGATCCAAATGGTCCGCTTCTTCCAGGCGTGCCTGGAGTTGTTCGGCAACCACTCGCTCAATCACCTTGCCCAAGAATGGAAGATTTGAGACTGGGCGATAGTTGGCCATCGTGGCCGCATCTAAAGATGGTTTTTTAAGAAGCGGTTTAATAACCGCCTCTTTCAGCGGGTCTGGGAAGGCTCCCTCACGGAGGGAAGCATTCACCACCCCACGAAGCCCATCGCCCAGCCCTTCCC
Source organism: Podarcis vaucheri (assembly GCF_965113315.1). Taxonomy (NCBI): domain Eukaryota; kingdom Metazoa; phylum Chordata; class Lepidosauria; order Squamata; family Lacertidae; genus Podarcis; species Podarcis vaucheri. Next base: position 35,234,017 of record NC_138762.1, on the reverse strand, counting down.
GGCTTGCTTTTATTAGCCAGGATGGGCAAGGATCCAGGAGACAGTTGGTTGGTTTCACTCGTCCAAGCAGCCTGTCCACATCCTCGGAGGTAACAGATTGGAATTGATCCCACTCAACTTGACCAGACAGAACTCTTGCACTCTCCCGCCCGGGCCCTGCTCCCACGGTGGAGTCTACTTCTTCCCGAATCTGAGTGATTTTATCTGCAAAAAACTTTGCAAAATCATTGCAGGAGAACATGTGGCCCGTACTGGGCCCCGATGCTGCAGGTGGTTCCGCTAAATTGTGAACCACCTGAAAAAGTCTCCTGCTGCTGTTTTCTGCAGATGCAATAGAGGCGGTGAAGAAATTCTTCTTCGCCGTCGCTATCGCCACTTGGTAGGCTCGACGTTGAGTTCTAACCTGTGTCCGGTCAGATTCGGAATGAGTTATCCGCCACCGGCGCTCTAGCCGTCTCAACGATTGTTTCATTGCCCTCAGATCCGTGGAAAACCACGGGGCTGTCCAGGCTCCATGCAATCGGAGAGGGCGCTTCGGAGCCAAACAGTCAATAGCCCTGGTTAACTCCACATTCCAGCGGGCCACCAGGGAATCAGCTGAAAGGCCATCAACATGGGATAAAGCATCCCCTACCACTCTCTGGAAACCATTTGGATCCATTAAGTGGCGGGGGCGGACCATCCGAATTGGTCCCACCTCCCTGCAGAGGGGATGGGTCGCAGAGAAGTCCAGTTGCACCAGGAAGTGATCTGACCATGGCACTTCTTTCGTTTCGCTTTTACTTAGTGTCAGATCACCAACATCCATAGAGGTAAACACCAGGTCCAAGGCATGTCCCCGGCTATGGGTTGGGCCAGACTTATTCAGGGACAGCCCCATGGAGGCCATGCTTTCCACGAAGTCCCGAGCGGCCCCTTGTAAGGTCGTGTCGGCATGGATGTTAAAATCCCCTAGGACGACCAAGCTAGGTGTCTCCAGGAGAACATCCGCCACGACCTGAAGCAGCTCGGGCAGGGAATCCTTGGCGCAGCGGGGAGGTCGGTACACCAAAAGGAATCCTGTACTGCCCCTATTGCCCAACTTCCAGAACATGCACTCAGAAAACTGGGTCTTCCCAATAGGACGCCTGGTGCAAACTAATGACTTTCTAAAAATCACTGCAACCCCCCATCCCCGCCCACATGACCTGGGTTGCTGTGCGTAAGAGAAACCTGGTGGGCAAGCAGCGGCAAGGACAGGCCCATCTGCTTCACCCAACCAAGTCTCTGTTACACAAGCCAGGTCAAATCCTCCATCCATGATCAAGTCATGGATGGCAGTGGTCTTATGAATCATTGACCTGGCATTGCACAGCAGCACCTTCAGGCTATGTGGGTATCCCTTGCTGATTCTAGTATCCGTCCGGACAGGACCAGACCCGGAGGCAGGGATAGTCCTCAGACAACGACTAAACCTGCCTCCTCTGTAATGACATGGTCTGGTCTTAGCGTAACTCCTCCTCCTGCCCGTGATCACTGAGATTGGTTGTCCCAGTGCATCCCCCCCTGTGGAACCTGCCCCAGCCATTTTGTGGGCTGGGGCCCACTCCCCGGCAGCCCTGACCCCTCCCCCTAAAAACAAAGTAACACCTTAAACAAACAAACAAAACCAATAAAACAATACAAACAAAAAATGTAAAAATTACAAAAACATCAAAATTTATACTGTATATCACCCTGATATCTATGTATGAAACTCATTATTTTTTAAAAAAATAAAATAAAATTGTGTCATAAGCCTGATCCCCAAACCTTTGAAGAACCTAGCACCACCCCTGACTATAAGGACCAATAATCTAATTTGGTAGAAGGCAGTGGTTTCTAAGCTTCCCACACACAGGCCACTTGAAAATTGTTGAATGTCTTGGTAGTCCAGTTAATTGCTTTTCTGCTCTTTACAGCAACTGCAATGCATTGTGCTAGATAATTGCATTATTGTTGCTTTTTCATGTTTCTAATGCCCCCCGCTCATCACTTCCGGTCTGTCTCACTCACCAAGCAAACTGTTAGGTACTTAGAATAACAGCAGTCACTGTGCTGTTCACAGCCACAGAGGTTGTGGCCAAGCAATTCGTAAGGATCCTGAATTAACACAGCTAGGATGAATATTTGCACCCTCATCGGTTACGTGTGCAGGAAGATTCTAAACAGTGCTTGCCTTTTTGGATTGGAGCAATATGGCTTGATAAAAGATGCACTACTGGTTTGGCATATTTCTCAGAAGAATTAGCAGCTAAAATATGCAACTGAGATTTTATGCATTTTTCTTTTTCCTCCGCTTAGTGTTTACCTGCTGTGTGTGAAGCTCCATCAACAAGATGACAACACTACAGAATACAGTAAACAGTAAGTGTTCATCCTTTTTAAAAACAAATGTTATGCTAAACTATGCATTCTACATGTATTTGTAAAGGAAAGACTTTGGTAAAACAATCTGTTTAGACCAAGAAGTAGGTTTTTGAGGGAGGCTAAATGTATGGTAATTGCAAAGTCTAATCATTTAGGATTTTTACTTAATATTTTTTATTGCCAAGTATATCAAATATACAAAACCTTTCTTAACAGATATTCAGACATTAAATCAATAAAAATAAATCTGCTATATTGTATCACGCTATCTGAGTGATAATCTGCTTCAAACAATAATTTTTGGGGGTGGTACTAAGTGTGTAAATATGGCCACTGTTAAAATCAACTAGCAAACAATTTCTTAAATTGGTCTTATGTCTAGTTATGCTATTTTCTTTTAAAAACTTGACTAACAGTGTTGCATGCATTGAAGGGGATGCAATGAAGAAACAGAAGCTTTTGGACGCAACCCAATGACAAGTACTTATCTCACCGAAATATTTTTTTTGCATTAACTTTTCTGCTTTCTTTCTCCAAGCTTCAGCTGAATATGCCTCCTCACCCATCCGTGGACCTGGGGATGGCATGGAAATGGAGCAACCACCCAAATCTGTTGAAGTAATCCAGCCCACAGCCAATCATGCCCATCGAAGCCCACACAAGAAAGCTCTTCCTTCACTAAGTCCTGGAGTTCTTCAACTAGGGAAGATAAAAGGGGATACGGCCGTGGAGATCGAAGCTGTGCGAATCCTGGTTCCCAAAGCTGCTATAAACCATGTAGTTCCTACCAAAAATGCAAAGATGCCCAAGTCTTCAGGACACCAAAGAGAAACCCTCACTCTGTTAGATGAAATTTCGGGTTCTAAAAAAGAGCTTAGAAGTGAAATAGCAAAGCTCAAGAACTCCGAAAGAAGATTGCTACAGGATAAGGAAGGCCTTTCAAATCAGCTCCATGTGCAAACAGAGGTGAGGAACCAAGAAGTGGATTTAATCCATTATACTTTTTTTCCTTTTAAAAGCGTCAAACCAGTAGGGCTCCCAGTAGGGAACTGCAATATAACAATTATTCATATTGCATTCTGGGCGGTTCCCTCACTACAAGAAGCAAAGTTACAGGGAACCAGGCAGAGGGCCTTCTTGGTAGTGGCGCCTGCCCGGTAGAACGCCCTCCCATCAGATGTCAAAGAAATAAACAACTATCTGATGTTTAGAAGGGTTCATGGGAAGATAGAGGAAACCCCATTCAACAATACGGTCCCTGTTTCTTCCATCCTAAATAGTACACTCTTATGGAAGCTTCCTCAGAAGTAAGTTCAGTTGTGTCCAATGGGATGTCCTTCCTAGTGTGTTTAGAGTTAGGCACGAGGCATGAGTGTTTATTATAACACAGTGGCTGATCAAGAGGTGACACTGATGGTATCTATTATATTTAAAAGTCCATATCCGTATATGAGCGCTACACATTCAGTGTCTTGTTCAAGAGATTCATAGTTTAAGCACCAGCCCATAGGAAAGCAGTAGTTGTCTGCCAGCTCTGTGTCTGTTGGAATGTCAGTAAATGTATATGGGTTGGTTCAATAGTTAGGAGTGTTTGTTTTGTGGAGTTCCTATGCAGGTAAGCTCACAACCACATATAAATTAGTCCTGAATGTATCATTGGGATTGTTGTGGCTGTGCTGACCATAAAGAAAAGGTGATAAAGTAGATGGGCTATCAGTTTAGAACAGAAGAGGCATCTGCTGAATCAGGCAGTGGCCTATCTAGTCTTGCATCCTTTTCCCACAGTAGTCAACCAGAAGCCTATGGGAAGCCTGCAAGCAATTTTAATGGACAAGTTTCTATCACAATAATTTTGGATGGTGGTGTTGAATTAATGCACATCAAATGAAAGACTAAATTGAGGGAAATGTATTGTTTTATCTTCTTTCAGCAGTTAGTAACATTTGTTCATCCTCATTGTTCTGCTCATGGATGTTAAGCGCCAATTCTTCTATATACTGTAGTTGTCTCCTAAGTCTTTCCTTTCCTTCTACCCGCTATGAAAAAATGTCAGGAGTGCAGCTTTCAGATGGTTCACACACTCATTGTTTAAGACCAAACTAGATGTGATACAAGATGAGGATTGCCCTTTTTTTAAAAAAAGTTAACAGCACCCATGTGGAGACATAAGCAGATCCTACCCACCCCAAGCAGCTATTTGTCCCACAGGGGAAAACATACAGAGACCATATGAGTAGCTAGCACATTTGAATACCTGAATTATTCCACATGATTTTGATCTTTTGGTGCTATGGAGACATGCAACTTTCATAGTTTCCAATGCTTTCTGGAAGCAAGGATGTTACAGAGATCAATATGATCATCTAATTGGGTGGCAACATGAAAACTATTGGTCTCAACATGTTGAAGCTGCAAACTAACCTCTGAGATATGTATACAGTGATACCTCGTGTTGCGTTAGGTTCACGTTGCATCTTTTCAGCTTGTGAACGCAGCAAACCCGGAAGTGTATACCTCTGGGTTTCACCACATGCAAATGTGCAGAAGCATTCTATTGCGCTCTGCACTTGCGCAGAAGCGCCGCTTTAGTTGCGGACTTTTGGGGTGCGAACACCACCCCAGAACAGATCGTGTCCACAGTTAGAGGTACCACTGTATATATTTATCTTTTAGCAAATTGCGCCTTAGTATTTGTTACTTTAAGTAGCTACAGTTGTATCAAATATCTTAGCATACAGTATTAGTGTGCTTATGGTTTGGGTATCCAGGCATCTTGTTTAAGGATACACATCTGTCTCTTAGTGATGTATCCTATATATATTTACTATGAAAGTCTGCTAAGCTTGGAAGGGGAGCCTTCTAGCATCTTGTACTTGATAGCTTCAATATTAACCAGGGGTAGCTTGATCATATTCCTTGTTGACACATGATGAATGGTTAAATAATTGTCTTGTCTTAGGTCAATCGGGAGTTGAAGAAGTTACTTGTTGCTTCTGTGGGGGATGACCTGCAGTATCACTTTGAACGCATGGCACGTGAAAAAAATCAACTGATCCTTGAAAATGAGGCCCTAGGGCGAAATGTGTCTCAATTATCTGAGCAATTGGAGCGGATGTCTATACAGTGTGATGTTTGGAGGAGCAAATTCCTAGCAAGCAGGTATTGTGCTTCAATGCAACTTTATAAAGGCTGTCTTGATACATTAGCTGCGGGGAACCTTTGGCCCACCAGATGTTGCTGAACTACAACTGGTAATCTGCACCTTGAGTGGAAGTTCTGGAGTTGAACATAAATCCATTCTTGGCCCCTAGAGGACATGCAAGGATCCCATGTGTGGGATACAGGAAAGCTATTTGTGGGGGGATTGATGGCTGTTTAAGATTAAGATAGATCCTTGGGTGCTAAGAGCCAAAAGACAGTTGAGGGTAAGGAAAGCCTTGTCAAACTCCTCGTGCCTTATTCACAACAACCTAGACCTGAGCAGTGGCATAGCAGTACAGTTGGAGATGCCACTGATGAGGTGGAAGAAGGCTTGAAGTCCTGGGCTTTCTGAGGACTGCTGCTCCTGTGCTGCATATAACTTTGAATAGTATAACTGGGGGCCTCATAGACTTAGCCCATCTTGCTGACTCCGAGCCGCTTCCCTCTTAGGCTTGCGTATGAGATTGAATAGAGTACAGTCGGTTTCTATGCAGCAGATCCACAATTCCTCTTTCCTTGCAGGCCAAGTATCAGCCTTCCACTCCCAGATGTGTCTTGCTTTACACTTCTAAATACCATAAAAAGATACACAAGCCTAACAGTGTTTTTCAGTTAGCTCTTGATCAGTAGCACCACCACAGCCCCAAAGATAAAAGGCAGTTTAGAAGTTTGGTTCACGAAGAAGTAGCCGGCCAGAATTACCCCTCCTCCTTGCTGCTGTTTTGCACCTTGCTCTGGAGAAGTCCATGCACAATAGGAAAGTAAATAAGGTGCACTGGATAAGGTGTTCAGGTGTCAGTGCAGCAAATTTTCGTTCTCAGGGTGACTGACTCAAAGCTGCCTTCTTTCAATCTAATTCATATCCTAGCCTGATCGCTCAAGCAGTCCAGAGGGGAGTGGGTGGTGGTTTCTCCTGTTACCATTTCCATCCTATGGAAGATGTTTCCAGCAGAGATTTGTCAGACATCCTCGCTTTTGACTCTTTATGCTAGCAGGCCTATGTGGCTGTTCAAAATTTTCTGTATTGCTTTTAAAATTTGTTTTATGTTGTTGTACAGTGCCCTGAAGGTTTGTGAAATGGTTACTTTAAATTATAAATACCTTGCAGTGTTATTATGAGAATAAAATAAGTGTTCCCGAGTGGGGAGCTAAGAGTATCATAATAACAACATAACGTACTTCAGATCAACAAGCTGATTTCTCTTATTTTTCAGTTATAGCCATTCAGGGTGCATCCTGTAGGCATTACCACTTCATGTGTAAACAGCAAGTTATCTGCTAATGTAACACGAATTAGGATTTTAAGTAGATAAATTCCTTTACCTGTCTGAGCCACATTTGGGATTTCTTCTACAGAGTGATGACTGATGAGCTGACTAATTCCAGAGCAGTTCTCCAGCGTCAAACCAGAGATGCACAGAGTGCAATTCAGGATCTGTTAAGTGAACGTGACCAGTTTCGCCAAGAAATGATTGCTGCACAGAAGTATGAACATTTGGTCCCCCCCCCCAACTTCTAACAGCTCCTTCCCCATTTGCACCCGAGGGTCCTTCATATCCATATTTGTGGGTTGGGGTAGGGAACAGCATTCTTACGTCTCCTTAACAATTAACAGATTTATCGTTGCATACCATTTCATGTATGGGACGCGGGTGGCGCTGTGGGTAAAACTACAGCGCCTAGGACTTGCCGATCGCATGGTCGGTGGTTCGAATCCCCGCTGCGGGGTGCGCTCCCGCTGCTTGGTCCCAGCACCTGCCAACCTAGCAGTTCGAAAGCACCTGCGGGTGCAAGTAGATAAATAGAGACCGCTTACTAGCGGGTAAGTAAACAGTGTTTCCGTGTGCGGCTCTGGCTCACCAGAGTAGCTTCGTCACGCTGGCCACATGACCCGGAAGTGTCTGCGGACAGCGCTGCCTCCCAGCCTCTAGAGTGAGATGAGCGCACAACCCTAGAGTCTGTCAAGACTGGCCCGTGCGGGCAGGGGTACCTATACCTTTACCGTTACCATTTCATGGCTTGGGATTCTTCTAACACACATTGTCATAGCCTCTGCTTCAGGTAGGGACTCTGGAGGTGTTCAAGATCTCCCCTTCATGCAAGATTTCCAATCAAAAACCTTGTCCAGAAACTGTACGATGTTCCTTTTAGCATCAAGATTGTATCTGGTGGTTTCTGTATTTGAATGCTGTCTCCCACCTTCCTTCCTTACCCTGCGAAATCTTTTCACAGTGGTCTAGAATGTTAGTCACCAAAATAAACTATTATCTTTATTTTCTATACAGATTGCTGGAGGAGCTGCTGGTTTCTCTGCAATGGGGAAGGCAGCAAACCTATTATCCTAGCGCACAGCCTCATAGTACAGCAGAATTAGCAGCTGTCAACCACAAACTAGCTAGAGCAGTGACCTCACACCTGCTTGGAAAGACTGACAGCACTAACAGTCCAAAAAAGGGCTCTTCGCCGACAGAACTCTGCAACACACCTGCTGAGAAAATGGCTGAAATGGTAAAAACCCTTTCATTTTGGCCTCACAATTTACCTTTTTAAAAAATATATATTTTTATTAAAGATTTCACAATTTACTCTTTTGAGCATTAAGATGTTTCAATGTCATCTTCTGAAAACACAAAGCATTATCTTCTTTATTGTATCAACTGGTGCTACATTACTGAGCCTTTAACCCTATCCCAACAGGTCTATCATACTCTGAATACAAAATTGTATAGTCACAAACTAAAGAAATCCCAGCTTACATTTAGTGAAAGATGGGGACAGTTGCCCTGGCCCTGAACAGCTTGAGCTGTGTAGTATATTAGAATGCAGGACTTCTACCCATGCAGAAGAAACTGCATCTGAAGACGTTGGGGCAGCTGGAGCAGTTCTGCCACCAGTCATGATTCCTGATTGCTGGAGTTTCCATACCTGTTGCTCAACATGCAGCAGTTCTCCCCCAGCACAGAACAGGGTTGGAGATAAAAACATTGCCCCATCCCACCTTTACTGTTGTGAATGAAGTGGGTAAGGGTTTGCTTAAGAGTAAGGAGTTCAGAAGCTCATCATGTAAAATGCACTGCTCCAGGACTTTCACCATAACATGATGATTATTTTCTTGCAGGTTCTGAGAATGCTGGATCCCGGCACTTGTACAGAAGCATCTCCAGAACTTCCTTTTTCTGAGCCTTCACCATCCTCTTTCCTTTCCCCAAGGAAGAATATTGGACGGTTTCACCCATACACTAGATATGAGAACATAACTTTCAACTGCTGCAATCACTGCCAGGGAGAATTGATAGCGCTTTAAAAAAAAAAAGACACTATGCCTAATAGCCAGAGATATTGTCTCTGAATATGCTAACTTTCTTAGTGATCAGTATTCACTTTTCTATGTTTTTTTTTTTCAGATAGGGTGGCCTTGTGCTAGAAATATACTTGTCACACAGCTTTCAGACCTCTAAGAGTTCTTTTATCAAACTTTTTTTTATCAGGCTGGGATCATAATGCAATAAGAGCAACACAAGCTGTTCTCCAAGGCAAATAAGAAAGTGTTAGAACAGTGTGTGCATAGGCCCTTAAATAGAATTCACATGCAAACTTTTTTTTCAAGAGAAGGCTGAAGGGGAGTATTACAGAAACCCTACCAGCATTTGGATTTTATTTCTGTGAAGAAGTTCAGATAACTAGTTTAAGTATTTATTTTAATTTAGAATGATAGTGAGTGCTGTGCTTCAGTATCTTTTAGAACCTGTTTCTAGCGCTATTATAGCAATTGTTACATAGCAGGTGAAAATGTGAGAGCTCAGCATTCTTACTATGATAGAAACTGATCTTGAATGAATTTGGTTATTGATTGAGGCAAAATGAATTCTGGCATGCACAAAACTTGAAGCCAAAGAGTAGCAACAAGCTTCTAGGTCAAACTATTGGAGGTGATTCTCAGTGGATTATGTATCTCTACTGAACCAGCTTTTACAGCCTATAAGTATTCCTGGTGGACCTTATATAAGGACATATTTCATTGGTGCTATTAAATGTGACAGAACTGCTCTTCTACCTGTACTTTTAGGGAAATAAGCCTTGAGGATTCTTTTCTCATCTTTTAATTTGGAAATAGGTAAAAAGGGTCTACTGCTATATATAAAGGAAGAGGCTTTTCCTTTCATTTCTGGGACAATCGCATTTCTAACGTTTTCGTATTACACTGAAATACTAAGCAGATGTACCTGCTCTGTGTCTGCATGCAACAACCTATGTTTGGTTAATGGAATGTATGGATTGAGACATGCCACAGTTTTGGCCTACTCTGATCTTGACAATTTTACAATAAATGTTAGCTGCATATTTTGCAGGGGGAATTTTCTACCTCTTCCAAAGCTGGTATATGTGAACAACCTTTGCTAAGTAGCTTGACAATTAAAATTAATAATGCATGATTATGTGTGCTGTTTTTGCAATAGCAAACAAATGTTTATCATCAAATGCGTACTGTATGGGTGAGAACAAATTGACAAAAACATAAGAATAATGTCGGACAGTATCAGAGCACCTTGCACTTTACTAGTTGTGCTCTGAGCACAAGAACCATTCTCTTAACATTTACTTACCTTCACCAATGCAGTAAATTAGTCTGTGCTTGTTTCCATTGGTTCTGTGCTAGGAAAGGATGAGATTTCTTAGGCACAGTAAGTACCCCCAAATGAGCAAACAGTGCTTGAAGAAATGGTGAATACCATTAAGTTTCAGTTGTTATTTTCACACTGCCCCCTCCACTACCTATTCAGGATCAGTATAACAGGGAAGAACATTAGGACAGAACTTTGAAACTGCAATGTCCAGGACTAAGTGACAACTAGATGTTGGTAAAGTCCTTAGTGCTATGTGCTAGCACATTGCCATCAGCTGTGACAGTAGTTTAAGTGTAGCTTTTACACAAAATACTTGGTATGAAGATAACACTGGTCCCCAAGGCAAGCTATTTAAAAAGGATTTACACCACAATTGCCATATGGGCATTTATTCTGTTTTTTGCTTTGTAGAACTAAGAACACCACCCCAACCCATTCACAAATAGAGACTTATTCCAAGTTTAAGAGGGGGAGAGATTAGTAACATTGAGAAAATTAAGCCGTTATTGAAGGACTATGAAACATCCCAGAAGAAGCTGCTTTCAAGAGCAAGCTATACAAGGTACTGTGAGAGTCATACTGGAGGCATCCGGTGACTAAATCTCAGCTGTACTGGTCCGTGAAGCGAAGAGATTTTGGTTCAGAAATTGAACAGAGAATATTCTCTATTTGTTTTGCTCTTCTGGCTTCCTGCCTAAGCTGCCTTGCTCGTTCTTTGGCAGCCATTTGCTCTTCTCGCCTCTCCCGTCTCTTCCTTTTTAGCCATCTGCAGAGAAATTAATTATTTTGAAAAACTGAAAATGAAGTGGTCCAAGCTTAATTTGATTACTTCTTCCAGGTTTACTGAAACCAGGTCACCTACTTTATCCTTAGCAAAAACAGCACACTCTCCAGAATAGAACACAGCATCAGAGGATAGTTTGTAGAGCTATAAGAACACTGAATACTAGGGTGGACCACAAGTGCTTTTGACTAGATAATAACGCTTGAGGGCTAATATGCATTTTTGAAGTTCCTGTTATAAGAATTAAGTTCATCATGAATTAAAGAGGGCAGTGAAATATACTTATATGATATTCCACAGCCCCCTTTAGACCAGTTTGGGAGCAGTCTCAATTTTCTAAAATTTTGGCTCTTGGCAATCCAGCATTACGCTCACTAGTTGTTCTAGTGCTATATCCTGCTGTCTTAGCAGCAGGTACAGCTGCATAGGCACCTTCCCAACATGACCATATACTCTGCTGGTGTGCCTGCGCAGCCACATCCTCACAGTGACCCAGCCCATGTACCACCCTAGTAAGCAGCTGTAATGCTGATGTTAAGAGAGTAGCACTGCTCTTTAACAGGAGGATGCTCCTCAGAAATACATGGGCCCTAGAGCGTGAAGAAAACTGTAGAGTGAGGGAAGACACTTCCAAATGAGGGCAAAAGGCTGTCATCTTCTGCTTCCTAGGGAAACAATCCAGATTAAGTTGATAAAAAGTGAGATGGAATTGTTCCTGTTAGGCAGTAACAGGACAAACAAAACACTGAACAACTTACTGTTTATAAGCGTTGTCGTTTTCCGCTGTTCTTGGAAGGAAAAACATGCATTCTTCCTGCTCTTTCAGGTTCTGTATCTGTTTTTCTTTCATGTGTTCTATCTGCTTTTTTCTAAGCCACGACTTGTAAGCTGCTTCTGGATTTCTGCTTTCCTGCTTCAAAAGAAAAATAAACTCCACAGAGATCTACTCCAAATAAATCAAATATTAGCAACTTGTTTACAATGCTAATGTGAGCATTTTACACCACTTTCCAGTTACAGTCACACCTTGGAAGTTGAATGGAATCCATTCCAGAAGTCCGTTCGACTTCCAAAACGTACAGAAACCAAAACACAGCTTCTGATTGGGTGAAAGAAGCTCCTGAAGCCAATCAGAAACCACGGAAGCTTCATCGGATGTCCGGGTTCCAAAGAATGTTCGCAAACCAGAACACTCACTTCCGAGTTTGTGGTGTTCAGAAGCCAAAACGTCTTGAGTACCAAGGCTTTTGGGATCCAAGGTATGACTGTATTCAGTATATATTTTGAGGAGGCATAGTTGCTTGATAATCCACAAAAATGTACCTAGAAGGCATTCAGATTCACACATATTGAAGCTAAGACTCATGGCAGCATACCAGCTTTCCAGAAATGGCTAGATACACTAAAGGCTATATAAATATATATATATTCCAATATATACACATACACTTTGGAGGAAACAATATTACTTACCTGCAGTGGAAGTCTGAACCTTAACATCAGAAAAACTTCACAACCTGAGAAAAAACTAGATGTAACTCAGTTTTCAAGCTGGTCAGTCACAAAAAGATGCTGTTTTTTGGAATCAAGCCTCAGATTTGCCTATCAATTGATTTGCTTTGCTCAGTAACACAATGATTTTAGTATGAGATGTTTGATATTAGAATTTATAAATTCTCACATCCCATCCTTTAGTTCACTGAGAATTTTCCAGTTAGAGTAAGAACAATATTCCTGTACAATAAGGCCTAAATGCAGCTGCCATAAAAAGTCTGAAGTAACTGACATCATCATCATCATTATTATTTGGATATATAAAAGGTCTTGCACACTCCTTACTCTTTACTACCACAATCCCAAGAGCCAAAGACAAATAAGGCCGCCTTATTTTCTATGCCTTCTGCATAGTTATACCAGGCATTAAATACGTTTGATAAAAGCAAATAAATGTGTCATGACATAGGTAAGTAGCCTCCAATGGATGCCTACACCAGACACAAACATCTGCTTAGGGGGGAAACTGCCATATTAAATTTAATTAAAAGGTAGCATGCAAATACCACAACTGCCACAAAAAGAGTCTTGCAGATGCTTGACAGCATAGCAAATGGGTTTCTAAATAACTGATAATTGTATTGACTGTAGGCAAGTGATCCTAAAATTGTCATGGCCCTATACCTGCTTGCAGCTACAGTTCTGGAAATAGAAGGTGAGATTGCTGTCAATCCTTGTCAGGCAGATTGGGTTTTTCTTCGTTTCAACTTTTTAGAACTAAAACAGGCTGCAGCAGGACAACAGGCATGGGAAAACTTACTCTGCTATTCAAGTCTTCCAGCTGTTTTGCCCTCTGAATTCGCCTCTCTTCCTGCAGCTGCCCTTTTTTCTTCTGCAGCCAAGCTCTGAAGACCATGTCATTCTCTCTCCTTTTCTCCTCCTCCTGTATTCTTTTCCGAATTTCTTCCTTACATTAAAATGTGAACAAAGAATGTGAACTTTTCAACAATCCCAATTCAAAAATTCAGCAATTCTTCAAGCAGCGGTAGTAAAAGGTGTTTGAAATTATTCTAGACCATCCTGAAAAGAACCGGAGCATGAATACAGAGTGATGATAGTAATGTGTTCCAGAGGTTACAATGCAACAATGTTATCAATGTGTCTGAGAGATAGTAAGAACATTAAGGTGAATAGAATTATTTTTTGGTGCTGCATTTACACATCTGCAAGCTAGGTGGGGACGGTAATGATCATTTTGTGTCTAAAAATACTAGAAGGATCAAAAAAGCAGTAGAATTTCAAGTTTAGAGACAGCTGCAGTGAAGTCACATATTACTTGGCACCTCTTTATAAGAACCTCCCGTTCCCCATTTCCAATTTCAAACCACAGCACAAAACCAACAATAAGGGGAACGGCATCTGAGCAATGCTTTAATGATAAAGCCTAGTGGTTTTAGGTGGAAGAGATACAGGTAAGCAAGATGTGGAGATGCAAAACACCGTATCTACTTCAGATTTCTCTTCAAGTCATACAAATCTTTCCTACAAGACTTTTAAAGGAGCAAAATGTAATTCTATTGAAAGTGGGTAAAAACCTATCTCCTTACAGAAGGGGTTGCCGACATAGTGCCATGGGCATGGCACCAAAGATCTCTGTATATGTCCCCTAAAAATACAGAGTGTGTGAGTTACTGTTTGCTCTTCCTGCTCAGCTCCTGTTTGCACTGGCTCAGCCCCCCCCCCCCACATCACACACACACACGTCTAAACATGCCCATGTTTTATTAAATGCTAAAACTGGACACCCATCCTCCCATTTTGAATAGAGCAGAGGTGCAAGGAGTGAGCATGATGGTGACTGATATAGGTGTCTTTTTACAATGATGATAGTGGCTACCAGGACCACAAAATGGTACAGTTAAGTGCCCATCTCTTTTTCCATTCTTTTAGATGCGGTAACCATTTTGTGGTATGCCAAACCTCCACAGCAGTCATTTTGTGACTGGTACTCTCAGAACTCCCTCCAATTTCCCAGTGTACCCAGTGGCCCAAAAAGGTTGGTGCCCTCTGCCTTAAAGATACATACATACATTCTTACACTGAAAGCAAATACAGTATACAACACTTAATTATTGCTAATGATGAATTGATGGCAACTAGCTTAGATGGTATTAAAAGTGGAATTGGCAGTTCTCATTAAAGGCTATTAGCCATGACAGCTGAAGGGAATTTTCATATTCAAAAGCAGTGTATCTCTGAATATTAGCTGAAATTGGAATAATCAATGGGGGTAGCTTATTGCCTTCGTGAATGGCTTGTGGGCATTTCAGATCTACCTGCTAGATCTGAAAACCGACTGCTAGGCTAGAACCCCAGTCACCCCACCCCCACCCCGATTTTACATTATTATGCTAAAAGCAGCACTAATACCTAAAAGTGTGATTTTTAAAAGGTAGTTAATGCTCCTCTTTCTGAAAGCAAAGTGATGTGCACTTGCATATATGCACAGGCAGCTTGTTCCATAATTGTAGAGCCAAGGGATTACTACTTGCAACTGTACTAGTGGAATGACAGGACTCTGCACAAGATGCTCCTTGCATCTTAACAAGAAAGTGAGTTTGCCAAGGAGAGTCGTGGAGGGATGGGTCTAAAACAAGACCCAATTACAGTGCACTGATCTTCTCATTTCCTTTGTACTCTCACCTCTTTCTTTAATTTCTCTTTTCTTTGTTCCATTTGCTTTTGCAGTTCTTTTTGCCTGGGTGACAGGCAGTATGTAGAACTTCTTGCACCGAGACTCACATTTGCTGACTGCACCCTTCGTGGACTTTTCCCCCTTTCTGTGTTTCTTGTAATGTTGATTGCTGAGCATGGCCGAATGGGTGGTGGTTGAGGGACACGAATGCAGCCTTCTCTGGTCACAGATGTTTGTCCTAAGGAGTCTTCCTTTGTTATACAGACAGGGCTGAAAGCAGTACTGTAGGAGGTTTTAGGAGAAATGTGTTGAGCTTCAATGTCACTAAAAGAAACACTTAGTGGAGGAAAGAAGCCTTGGCTCTCAATGTCATGGATACTGAGGAGTTCAAATTTCCCATCTCTTTCTACTAGAATCTTGCCATCCTTGTGCTCATCATCTGTAGCACCATTAATAGAAAGAGAAATATCCTCCCTTCCTGCTCCATTACAAATGTGCAATTGAGACAGTCTGCCTGAAATGTTCCTGTGGGAATCATTTTTTTCAGTTTCTAAAGCTTTCAAAGAGGGGATTTCAAGATCTACTAGATCATCCTTGAATTTTAGTTTCCTTTCTTTCGTTTCATCTAAAGGTTCCTGAGATAGAAGTAGTTTGTTGGCTTCCTCAATTTTTTCTAAGATGTACCGCTTTATATCTTCATCATCATCCTCCTGGTCTTCTAGCTTTGATTCCTGACAAGAATCTTCACTGTCAGAATCAGATGTTTGCTCCAACTGCTTAGGATCAAGTTCAAGTATTGAATAAATTTCGTTTTGTGACTTCTCATCCAGAACTTCCTCAGGCTCAGGAGGCTCTTGTGAAGGATGTTCTCCCACTTCATCACCTTTAAAAGATTCTCGTGGAGAATTTATTCTATCTTCTATACATTCTAAGTCTTTGTCAACACCTTCATTTTCATCATGATTCTACAAAGAAATTCAAAGTACCTATTTATGTTAGGATGTAATGGGAAGCACACATAAAATGACTGTCTTCAAATGTCATGCTAAACTCCACTTTATAAAATGAACAAGCCTAGTCTCCTCTCTGACTTACTCCACATACTTCCTCTCTTTATCCCATGCAGGAAGGAATTTGGAATAGTTCACTTCCACTTTCGATTAACCAAACTTGCTGTATCATCTGGACCTAAAAAATGTGGTTAATCTTAAATAGTGTTAAACAAGTCAGCTTTGTTAACTATCGTTTGAAATTGGCTTGTTTGAAACTAATCATAGCTAAAAGTAAACACAGTTTGTCAGTCCAACAACAAACCAGTGTCAAGAAGAACCAGAAGCAAAACATTCAAATTCCTCCTCTCTGGCAGGAGGGGTATGAGCTTGAAGCTGACCGCAACTCACTTCTTTTGCTCATGTTGCATAACTATGGTTTAGTATAATCTGCACATACAACCAGTGTGCCATTAACAATTATATTTAAGAATATGGGAGAAGGGTTGTATCTTGGGGGTAGAGCATCTGTGTTGTATGCAGAAGATCCCAGCTTCAATCCCCAGCATCTCCAACCATGTCCCCTTTAAAACCCTGAGAGCCACTGCCAGTGAGATGGACATTACCAAACTGTATAAAGCAGCTTACTATGTGCCTGGAGCCAATTCACACAGTTCCCAAGGCAAATTTCCTTTTCGTTGTAACTAAATAAAAACTTAATAGCTTAAGTTCAAAATGCGTATAAACAAAATTCTAGAAGAATAGCCAGTGAGGTGCAATGACTGAGAAGCTGAGCTTCGATGTAGGAAGCCCAGGTTCCATTCCTCACTCAACTGTGCTGAGTGATTCCAAGTCAATTACAGTCGTACCTTGGAAATCAAACAGAATCCGTTCCAGAAATCCGTTTGACTTCTGAAACGTTCGATTTCAAAGCGCAAGTTGAATGGCTGCAGGAAGCACCTGCTTTTTGATTGTCCGGAGCTGGAACGTTCGACCCCCAAGACGTTCAGGAGCCGAGATACAACTGTATCCTCCTTTAAAAGTGACCATTTTTACCCAAGTATATATATATGTTATCTCAATAAAATATTAGATTGCCTGTTTTTAAAAAAGTTTTAAACAGTGCAATCCTATGCATGTTTACACTGCGTTTAACAAAGCCTACTCACTATTATTTAGGACTGCAGCCCGAGACTGCAAACCAAAGAATCTCTTCATTCCAACACACACTTCTGGGTGCACACAAGGAATTATCTCCTCTTGTACCATTAATGCCAGATGAGGTCACCTCAGATGTTTCTGAAAGTTGGTACTGGCTTGATCTCGAAGGTCTAAGTTCCCTGGATCTCAGCCTATACCCAACAATATTTTAAGAACCATAAATGTCCTCTCATTCCAGTCTATCTATTTACATCAGCACATTTCATATGGAACTGAGATACTGGCACAAGACTAATGTAGTATTTTGCTAATACCTGTATATCATTAGAGATTTGTTTTTCTTCTTCATTAATTAGCCATTCAAGATCTTTTTCAAAATCATCTTCGTAGTCCCCACCATCTGTGGGACTTCCAGTATCTGAAGATTCACTAGTGTCTTTTTTGTCACTCATTGTGGATGTTCCTTAATGGAAAGCTACAAATTGAAAAAATATATGAAGTGTTTCATTACAAAGAAATATGGACACTTTAATGACTCTAAGCAGGCAATCTTGCATAATATTTTCATGACTTGAACCCGATTGTTTCTCAGCTGTAATTCAATAGCTTTACTGACTGTCGGACCATGTCTGCTTTTTTACCCAAATTTCATGACCACCAAATGGTCCTACAGTCACCCAGCTTTTTGTAGCTTGTACAAAATGCCATAGGCCTACAAGATTGGATCAAATAACTTATAGGAAGTTTCCTTGAGATTCCTAGATACAAGAAATACTGCCTGAACTCTGTAGTTCCTGTTCTGTACTAATCATGTTTCCAATTACAAGATTATTCACTTTTCTTTTATGTTGCAGTTAACGAAGGTTGAATGTGTATCAACACTAAATTGCTACTTATGCATATTGGCAGAGAAATGCATGAAACGCCCTCTGATAGCCAGACACGTGTTCACAACAAAAATATAAAAAATTGTCACCAACTCGGGTTGTTATTTAGTAAGTGTCACATTAACCTGATTACTGATAAACTAAAAGCACAATCCTATGCATGCGACAGGGTGAGCTCCCGTTGCTCGGTCCCTGCTCCTGCCAACCTAGCAGTTCGAAAGCATGTTAAAGTGCAAGTAGATAATAATAATAATAATAATAATAATAATAATAATAATAATAAATATTATTTATACCCCGCCCATCTGGCTGGGTTTCCCCAGCCACTCTGGGCGGCTTCCAACTGAATATTAAAAACAGTACAGCATCAAACATTAAAAACTTCCCTAAAGAGGGCTGCCTTCAGATGACTTTTAAAAGTAAAATAGTTATTTATTGCTTTGAAATCTGCTGGGAGGGCGTTCCACAGGGCAGGCGCCACTACCGAGAAGGCCCTCTGCCTGGTTCCCTGTAACCTTACTTCTCGCAATGAGGGAACTGCCAGAAGGTCCTCGGCGCTGGACCTCAGTGTCCGGGCAGAACGATGGGGGTGGAGACACTCCTTCAGGTATACTGGACCGAGGCCGTTTAGGGCTTTAAAGGTCAGCACCAACACTTTGAATTGTGCTCAGAAACGTACTGGGAGCCAATGCAGATCTCTCAGAACCGGTGTTATGTGGTCCCAGCGGCCACTCCCAGTCACCAGTCTAGCTGCCGCATTCTGGATTAATTGCAGTTTCCGGGTCACCTTCAAAGGTAGCCCCACGTAGAGCGCGTTGCAGTAGTCCAAGCAGGAGATAACTAGAGCATGCACCACTCTGGCAGGACAGTCCGCGGGCAGGTAGAGTCTTAGCCTGCGTACCAGGTGGAGCTGGTAGACAGCTGCCCTGGACACAGAATTAACCTGTGCCTCCATGGACAGCTGTGAGTCCAAAATGACTCCCAGGCTGCGCACCTGGTCCTTCAGGGGCACAGTTACCCCATTCAGGACCAGGGAATCCCCCACACTCACCCGCCCCGTCCCCCAAAAACAGTACTTCCGTCTTGTCAGGATTCAACCTCAATCTGTTAGCCGCCATCCATCCTCCAACCGCCTCTAGGCACTCACACAGGACCTTCACCGCCTTCACTAGTTCAGATTTAAAGGAGAGGTAGAGCTGGGTGTCATCTGCATACTGATGAACACCCAGCCCAAACCCCCTGATGATCTCTCCCAGCGGCTTCATATAGATATTAAAAAACATGGGGGAGAGGACAGAACCCTGAGGCACCCCACAAGTGAGAGCCCAGGGGTCTGAACACTCATCCCCCCCCATCACTTTCTGGACACGGCCCAGGAGAAAGGAGCGGAACCACCGTATAACAGTGCCCCCAGCCCCTCTAGACGGTCCAGAAGGATGTTATGGTCGATTGTGTCAAAGGCCGCTGAGAGATCCAGCAGAACTAGGAAACAGCTCTCACCTTTGTCCCTAGCCCGCCGGAGATCATCAACCAGCGCGACCAAGGCAGTTTCAGTCCCATGGTGAGGCCTGAATCCCGATTGGAAGGGATCCAAATGGTCCGCATCCTCCAGGCGTGCTTGGAGTTGTCTGGCAACCACCCGCTCAATCACCTTGCCCAAGAATGGTAAATTTGAGACTGGGCAATAGTTGGCCAAATTGGCTGGGTCTAAAGATGTTTTTTTAAGAAGCGGTTTAATGACCGCCTCTTTCAGCGGGTCTGGGAAGGCTCCCTCACAGAGGGAAGCATTCACCACCCCGCAGAGCCCATCGCCCAGCCCTTCCCGGCTCGCTTTTATCAGCCAGGATGGGCAAGGATCAAGGAGACAGGTGGTCGGTTTCACTTGTCCAAGCAGCCTGTCCACATCCTTGGAGGTAACAGATTGGAATTGATCCCATATAACAGGACTAGACAGAACTCTAGCACTCTCCCACCCTGGCCCTGCTCCCACGGTGGAGTCTACCTCCTTCTGAATCTGAGCGACTTTATCTGCAAAAAACTTTGCAAAAGCATTGCAGGAGATCTTGGGGTCCCTACCAGGCCCCGGTGGTGCAGGTGGTTCCGATAGATTGTGAACCAGCTGAAAAAGTCTCCTGCTGCTGTTTTCTGCAGATGCAATGGAGGCGGTGAAGAAGGCCCTCTTCGCCGTCACAATTGCCAATTGGTAGGCTCGACGTTGAGCTCTAGCCCGTGTCCGGTCTGATTCAGAATGAGTTATGGACCACAGGTATGAAGTTCATGGCATGTAATGCCTTAAGAGAGAATATAATGAAAATGATATACAGGTGGTACATGACACCAGTCAAGCTTGCGCAAATTTATCACTTGCCCGATAATAAATGCTGGAAATGTAAAGAGACGGAAGGTACATTCTTTCACCTTTGGTGGACATGCCCAAGGATTAAGGCTTTCTGGGAGATGATCTATAACGAAATGAAAAAGGTATTTAAATATACCTTTCTGAAGAAACCAGAGGCCTTTCTCCTGGGCATGGTCGGCCAATTGGTGTCAAAGAAGGACAGAACTTTCTTTATATATGCCACAACAGCAGCAAGAATACTTATTACAAAGTATTGGAAGACACAAGATCTACCCACTCTGGAAGAATGCAGATGAAGGTGATAGACTATATGGAACTGGTGGAAATGACTGGCAGAATCCGAGACCAGGGAGAAGAGTCGGTGGAAGAAGATTGGAAGAAATTTAAAGATTATTTACAGAAACATTGCAAAATTAATGAATGTTAGAATGATGTTGGAATGAATCTAGGTGATTTTAGCAAAAATGTATCAAAGATTTCAGAAAAATAGACTGTTAATTGGTGAAAAGAGGGAAAGTAAACTTATATCAAGATCAAGATAAATTTTCAGGATAAAAATTTTGAAGAGAGGGAAAGGATTTGCTGAAATGGATAACTGACTTAGAATACAAAAAAGGGAGGTGTGAGGAGCTCAGGGAAACAAGCAAATGAAAGATAAGTTATGGGAAGGTTCGATTTGTTTGGGTTTTTTTTTCTTTTGTTTTTAATTGTTATTATCTTTCTGTTTTTTATCGTGATGTGTTGGTTTTGTTATTGTTTAATTTGGTGTTTTTTCTTTTGCCTTTTTGTAAATTTAAAACTTTAATAATAAATACTATTTAAAAAAACAAAAACAGAATGAGTTTTCCGCCACCAGCGCTCTAGCCGTCTCAACGATTGTTTCATCACCCTCAGCTCCGGGGAAAACCACGGGGCTGTCCGGGCTCCATGCAATCGGAGAGGGCGCTTCGGAGCCAGACAGTCAATAGCCCTGGTTAACTCCGCATTCCAGCGGGCCAGCAGGGAATCAGCTGAAATAGGTACCGCTCCAGCGGGAAGGTAAACGGCGTTTCCATGCGCTGCTCTGGTTCGACAGAAGCGGCTTAGTCATGCTGGCCACATGACCCGGAAGCTGTACGCCGGCTCCCTTGGCCAATAAAGCGAGATGAGCGCCGCAACCCCAGAGTCGGCCACGACTGGACCTAATGGTCAGGGGTCACTTTACCTTTTATGCATGCCTACTCAGAAATAAATTCCACCAAGCTCAACAGGACATATTGCAAGGTAAGCAGCGGAGCGTTGATCCATCAAGGAAAACTGGCCAAGCACCATCCCATTCTTACAATGCAAATCTGCCGGGCCAGGCGATGAAGGTATCGCCTGCAAAGCAGCCTCCGACCAACTTTCCGGATCCAGTCGGAGGATCCAAATCAAGCCTTGGGGCGGCCACTTGATGAGGAAGATCGAGGCCCCTCCAGAGGCGAAACCTGCCTGTTCGGAGGCCGAGGCTTTCCGAGCACCTGAAGCAATTTACGCCCGTCGCCATGGCAGCCGCCTCCCCGCCCACCCCAGGGCGAGGCCCGCTCTCTGCCGAAACCACGGGGCCGAAGGAGGCGCTCAAGCCCCGCCCTCCTGCCTTTCCCCGCCGTCCCTTCGGCTCCGTCGGCGGAGAGCGGCTGCCCGACCCTCCCTCGCCCCTCCTGGCCGGGACAACCAGCCAGGGGGGGGGGCTTCGGACAGGTCCGCGCCCCGCCTCCCCCCCGAGCTCAGGCTCTGACAGGCTGCTGGCCGTAGACCGGCGTCCGCCTCGACGAGACCCCCCTCGGCCCTCGCCCTCCCGTCGTTCATCTCCACCTGTGGACGGCGCCGGGCCGCGACCCGCCCTCCATGGCGTTGTCATGGTAACCGCTGCGCCCCCCGGCGGCCCGTCATGCCGCCGAGACTTCCCCTCCCCACGCCACTCACCAAAGCGGAGGACGACGGCGGCTGCGAAGGTCCACACGCGGCCTCTCACGCGCCGCCCACCACGCTCGCCGTCTCCATAGCCACCGCAGGCACGGCGAGCCGGCGGGAGGACAAACGCGGGCTTCCCGCCGCGGCCCTTTGCCGTCGCCATGGAGACGCCGCGTAACGTCACGCAGGGCGGGAAATCCGCCCCTGCCTGCTCCGCTAAGCTGAGGTTATATGTGGTAACTTGGCAAGGAAGGCATTTTACCGGTCAGCTTCAAGGTCGTTTAATGAGGGCTAGTGGCCTCTCGACCTCCTTCCCTCATGGCACCGGGGAGTAAAAAAGCACATTTATTACACTTGGGATACTTATCTGCTCCTAGGATGCTAGAGTGTATTTAACACCCGTTTATGAAAAAGTAATCTTGAGTGCATTTTTTACTTTCGAATTTAAATGGAATGATCTCAGATTGTGGATTACGCTTATTCTAGAATTACCGCTATTAACTTTTGTGCGTTTTTTGTTTTTTAAAAAAGTATCTTGTAAACTGCCTTGAGAACCTATTGGGAAGCAGACACCCATAACGAATAGCGGGATGGATGGATGGATGTATTTTGGTACTTCTGATTCATCTACAGTTGTACCTTGTTTCCCAATCTTAATCCGTTTCTGAAGTCTCTTCTAAAACCAATGCATTCTAAAACCAAGGTGCGCTTTCCCATAGAAAGTAATGCAAAATGGATTAAACCGTTCCATACTTTTAAAAACAATCCCTAAAACAGCAATTTTACTATCTAACAAGATCATTTCTGGGTTAGGGTTAATTTTAGGATTGGGTTATCGTTAGAGTAAGGATTAGGGTTAGGGTCAGTGTTTTATGTTTTCTTGTGATTTTGATTCATTTGCGATTTGATTGCTTTTTTCAATTTGTTGTGTTGCTGCTTTTTCAAGAGTTGCAAGTTTGTTGGCTTTGAGGTTTTGTGGATAGTTTCAGTTTTAATTTTGAATGACAGCTGGGGAGCACGAAGCCTCCGCTTCCCAACTGAGAGATCCCCCCGCTTGCACGGGAGTAGGAGCTGGATTGGGGCTGCTCAGCTGGAGAGGTGCAGGCACCGTCACACTTTTCCTTTGAGGGGTGCGTAGCTGCATTCATTTCAACGTACAATGTGGAGACAGCCCAACAGCTGCCTCAGTGGCAGTTTAGGGGCTCTCAGATGCAGCTGCCGGGCTGCCTCCACCTTCGCCACCCCAGCAACTATTCCGCCTGGCTGCCTTCAGGTGGTGCAGGGGCTCTGATGCTCCCCTCCAGGGAGAAGTTTAAAGGAGCCCCCAGCCACGGAGCCCTCAATGCCAAGTGTGAGGGAGCCTGCACCTCCCCAGCTGAGCAGCCCGATCTAGCTCCTACTCCCGTGGAAGCAGGAGCAGGGACACTCAAAACGGAAGTGTGGCGCCGAAAAAGGAAGTGTAACACTCAAAACAGAACAGTTCGGATTCTGAAAAAAGTTTGCATACCAGATACCTACTTCCGGGTTTGCAGCGTTCGATTTCCAGCCCGAGGCACCATTCGCCTGGGGAGCTTGTAGCCAGAGCTGCCACAACGAACAGCTGTGCAAGCCTTTGGGAGGCAGAGATGTGAGAAGGCATCGGAGGAGGGAGAGAAGGAAAGAGGGACAGAGGCTAGTATGGCCCGCAGCAACACATCATTCAAGGCACCCCAGGTTGCCACAGTACACTGGTTGAAAACCACTGTAATGTAGCTACAGTGGTACCTTGGGTTACATATGCTTCAGGTTACATACGCTTCAGGTTACAGACTCCGCTAACCCAGAAATAGTACCCCAGGTTAAGAACTTTGCTTCAGGATGAGAACAGAAATCATGCTCCGGCGGCGCAGAGGCCCCATTAGCTAAAGTGGTGCTTCAGGTTAAGAACAGTTTCAGGTTAAGAACGGACCTCCGGAACGAATTAAGTACTTAACCTGAGATACCACTTTATATATATTTTCTTAAGCTACAGAGAAGTGTGTTTGATTTATTCTACTAGCAAAATTTGGGAGCTGGATTTTCTCATGAAATTGTAAGCACTCTTGTTAAGATCATTTAAAATAATTATAGCATTGCACTATTAATAACAAGCAAACTTTAAAGAATATCATAAAATAATTTTATTTGATTTAAAAAATAGGTTTGCCACTTGGCTAGAGTAGTGTTTTCCTATTCCAATACCATTATAACAATGCAAGAGAACCTGGAGCCATCTCCAAGCTTACATTCATCAGACTGGATTAGTGCTGCATAACCAGTTATGCAAATTACTACAAGGCAACTCTTAGGCAAGGAAGACATCTTGGTCATCTACATTATATTTAACAGATTTATCCAGAGATGAGGTCTTCTAGTTACGTATTTCAGTTCCTCCCAGAAGGAACACAGAAGGCTAATCTAGAGTTGTGCGCTTTCCTTTAACATTCACATTTGCAGTGCAAGTAGCAGATGAAGGGAAGCCTAGAGTTTAACTCTCTCCCTGTAAGTGTCACAACAAAAAACACCTCTCAGAAAATGCTGTTTGCATACCACAGAAGTTCCCCTTGACACCAAGGGAAGTTTCCCTTGAAATGCAAATAAAAGTAATTTTTATTAGGAACCCAGCAATAGGAGCAAGAGTTAAAACTCCCTCTTCACAGACCCCCAGTCCCAAAGCTGCTCAGGCCTAACCTCAGTGCATATATATATATATATATATATATATATATATATATATATATATGCTTTCGTAGATTTTCACGGGTACAGGAATGCAGGTTTTGGTGTCTTCGGGTGTCTTCCCGTGTAAGAGTCGGGGTGTCTGTGCATTTGCTTTCGTAGATTTTCACGGGTACACCCCGACTCTTACACGGGAAGACACCCGAAGACACCAAAACCTGCATATATATATATATATATATATATATATGCAGGTTTTGGTGTCTTCGGGTGTCTTCCCGTGTAAGAGTCGGGGTGTCTGGGCGACGTTTCGACGAGGTCTCACTCGTCATCTTCAGGCTGGTGCTTTCGGCTTCTTGTTACTGGAACAGAGCAGAACTCAAACACCAGATTCTGCTCTGTTCCAGTAACAAGAAGCCGAAAGCACCAGCCTGAAGATGACGAGTGAGACCTCGTCGAAACGTCGCCCAGACACCCCGACTCTTACACGGGAAGACACCCGAAGACACCAAAACCTGCATTCCTGTACCCGTGAAAATCTACGAAAGCATATATATATATATATATATATATATATATATATATATATATATTAATGCATGTTAATTACATTCATGAAATGAATGTCACATCTTGGTCCAGAGGCAATAAGAATTTGCTGCTTGATTATAGGTCCAGCTTCCTCTTTTGGTTACCCAACACTTCTCTCCCAAGCTTCTGAATGGGTGTAGATTCTCACCTGTTCCTGTTATCAATGTTTTCAAGTGTGTTTAAAGGAATCTAGGATTCACATGGCTATTTCCTCATCAACTTGAGTAAACTGTTACAATTACCTTATGATGGATGGATGGATGGATGGCCTTGTTACTAAGAAATATTAGTCCTGGCAATTTGTACCTAGAAATTGGTTTAGAAGCCAGACCTGCAGGTGGATCTCACCACAAAAGCAACTGCAAATATATTTGGCTATTTTTGATGAATTAGTTCCTGAACCTTCAATCTGTTGAAAAACATATTTAAAATTAAAATCCAAGTTCAAGCTCTCTGAACGTTAGGGAAAATGGTATGCTTCACATATTATATAAAAGCTAAATCTCATATGATTTCCAGGCTCAGTACTGTAAATTCCGGAGTAATATCCATCCTTTCTTTCCATTTTCCTCATTTGGATTTTAATGTGGCAAAGAGAGCACTAGATGATCAAGTACTGGATACTTACAATGGACAGGACTCATACTTCACACACTGGTTTTCTTACTTACAGAGTACTTCTATCTTGAACATACAAGAACCACACCACATGTCTGCTTGATTTACATGAATTACCGTATTTTTTGCACCATAACACTCACTTTTTTCCTCCTAGAAAGTAAGGGGAAATGTCTGTGCGTGTTATGGAGCGAATGCCTGCGGGTGACGGGGGGAATCTGCTGCAGTCGTGAGCAGAGGACCCATGGTTCCCCTTCCTTCCCTCCTCCGTGGTTACAAAGCATGGATCCTCAGGATTTTTGCATTGGGCTACTCCAAACTCACTATCAGATCACATGTCTGTGGCCACAGCATGAACCACAAAAATCATATATCTACTATTTCATTTAGAATATTTTTTTTCTTGTTTTCCTCCTCTAAAAACTACGTGCGTGTTATGGTCTGGTGCGTGTTATAGAGCGAAAAATACGGTAGGAAACACAGCTAGCGTTGGCCTCCCAAAGTCTGTATACACAGCTAAAGAAAATGTGCAGTCTTCAGGTGCAAAACCTACTTATGGCTTTTAAGTTACATAGAAATGCTTTTCATGTTAAAGTATGTACCACTGACAACAGCTTCATTATTTGGGCTAGTCTAACATCCTTAGCAGCTTGCCAGAAAAAACAACTCTGCAATCCTGAGGCAAATGCTCCTTGTTACTGATTCATTCAACCCTCTCATTTGCAATTATTTTGCAAGCCACAGGAAGTAACTGTGGCCAAAGTAAGTGGACATGGAAGGGAAGAGGAAATAGAACATGTAATTTAGCAGCATCCCTGTTCCCCAAAGCATTTACAAACACAAACTATGTAAACACTTGCAGTGTAATCCCATTCCACATCCATCCTACAATGGAGGAATAGAATCAGAGATTCTAAATTCTTGAGGATGAGATTTCATCCAGTCAAATACATTTGGTCACCACTGGAAAACATATTAGCAATAGAGGAAAATGCTAATCAAGGAGGTTTCAATTATCTGAATGAGTTAAGCAAAATAACATTACTGTTATGAGAGTTCATTCTCCCAGATGTCATGAAAATCTACTGTGGAGTTGAAGAAAACTTACAGGGAATAAAGGGGTAACTGAGGTTTTAAGGATGCCAAACCAAGCCAAATTTTCATCACGTGCTCTCTGTGCCCTATATTATTTATGAATGAAGATGTATAACTGACATGAGGTCAGCAGGATAATCCATCTATTTAACCTTGCTGAGCAAGGGTAATCAAAGGAAGCTGAGCCTATAGAAATATCAAAAGGCAGACAAGACATGACCTACTACATTGTGATATGTGTTTGCACATGTATAAGATAAGTCTATTCAATATTCATGAGTTTGCATCTACCAGCCTTGGGAGAGTTCTTCTTCTGCTATGTCCAACTTGACTTAAGACTACTTTTGGTATACCTCACTGCCTTAATATTTCTTCTATACCTGCAAAACCCAGCCTACCAAGACCCCCGTAACAGCATGAACTGGGCTAGTTTCAACAACACCTTCACTTCAATGGCTGATTTATGGGCTTGCCTATTTCAGGAAGCAATCAGTAAATCTCAAGGATGCTTCTGACCATCTCTAGTTATGCAGTTTTGACTTAAAGGCATTATCCAAGACCAATGTGTTGCATATAAAATTCTTACTTACGTAAGATATAAGTAAATAAATCTGTTCCTAATTTATGCTACTAATATAGTACAAACATGTATCAAGGACAATTTAGGTAACAGTCTTGAATTAACAGCATTTGGATACATTAATAAATAGGAACCAACATATTTAAATAGACCCCCCTTCCTAACACAGGGGCTTAACAAGTCCATATTCTTCATTTTAAGCACCATCTGTTGTTGCTTCATTTCTCCTCTCCTTCTTCCAGGATTTCCTGATAATACTGCATGTCCCACTGATCAAGAACACTACTGCTATGGCAGCAAAGTAGCCGGCATAGATCATGAACTGCAGGGAACAAAAAGAGAAGGGAGTGGTGAACTGAGAAGCAAAGTTCACTAACCTAAATCAGGGCCAGTCCTACCATTAGGAAGGGTAAGACGGCTGGTAAGGTAATGTTGCACATCATAGGGCAGTAAAAAGCCAATAATTAGTGCTATCCTCAGCACAATGGGAGGTTGGCAGTCACTATTTGGATTTTATGTCTCAGGCACTAAGATGGCAGGCTGTCTGAGCCATCATTTTATTACAATGAGTAAGAATCACATTTTGTGCTTGATTTTACACTCACCACCCATTTTTGTCAATGCATTTATTAGGTATATCTAAATAGGAAGCAGTCTTCAAGCCAAGCCTGAGAGAAGCTTCCATTTCAAGCAAAACATGTGCAATGGTTTTATCTCCCGGCAACTCATTAAGATAGATAAGCATTCCCAACATGTATTAGAAAATGGGGTGTATGAAGTAAACCTCCTCCCCTCAGCAAGCATAGGACAAGGCACTACCCACCCCCCAATGAAAAATTGTTGCAACCAGAATGACCTCTCACACCCTGAGGCAGACAAAAGGCTTTTACCAGGAAGGCTGTATACCCTCTTTTCCCCCACCCAGCCAAAATGGGCCTTACCTGTGTGAATATGTCCAGGCCAAGCCCTTTTGCATCAACAACAATCAATGTGAGCAGAGTCTGCAGTGCCAGGGCAATAAATGTATTAACGCCAAAAACAAGAGCATAGCGCTCTACACTTAGATTTGTTGCAATCTGGAAACTTCACAGAAAAAGAAGAAATAGAGAGCATGAGTACTGAAAACAAAAGCCTCTTTTCAGGCAAACAGAAGAGATCCACACAAGTTAATAATCAAAAGAGTTGGGATCATACAGGATCAGGGCAGCCAGTGTGCTGCCCTCCAGACACTGGATCCCAGCCAGCAACTCTTACCATCCTTCATCAGTGGCTATGCTGGCTGGGGTCCAATTTTTGGAGGGCACCAAGCTGGTTACCCTGGGACTAGATGCACCTGCCCATAGAAATATCCCAATCAGATATTTTAAAAGCAAATGAGTTATATATATGGGACCAAGGAAACAAGCTCATCCTCCATCCCATGGCTTGCTTTCATCCCAGTAACTTCTAATCTCAGCCGGGGTGACTCTTGTCATCAAAGCCCCCACAGAGAAAAAGATGCTTGGCAAGATACTTGCCTATGGAAAAGTAACCTACACACAGGGAAGAAGTTATACTCTTACCCCGTGCACCTCTTTTGCTTTTAAAAAACTGGATATTTTGCCTCTTTCTACATCGGGAGGGAAAGCTTTTTTTCAGTCCTAAGGCTGCATTCCTTGTCAGCAACCTTTTGGAGACCACAAAAAGGGGAGGAGTGTGCACATGCAAAATGAGCCAATCAATGGATACATGCAGGTCCTGTTTTCTGAACACAATGCATTCCCAGGAAATCTCTCTTGCTCCTGATTTGTCCAAACCTCTTCCTTCCCTGCACAAACAGGTAAGGAAGTGGGCAAACTCAAGCTGTTCAGCTATCTGAATCAGCTGTTCATGTAGCAAGGTTTGGGTATAATTCTTTGTGTTCAGATAACTGAGATTTCAGATAACCTGCATGTACAATTCTACTAACTGCAGGATGCATTCTAGCCATACAAAAGTCAAGAAGTTCTCACACATCTCTCCATCATCCTTCCAGGTAAGAACGAGGCACTACCACAATCCAAGGACACATTAAAGTCAGGTAAAATTACTTAAAGAAAGTGTGGCCTATGGGAATGGGCCTGGCCTGGGGAGAGTCCCAATAGTCAAACAGAGAGAATGGGAAAATCCCATTTGGTGCTTGAGCCTAAGGCTCCCTACCCCTGCTCTACATGATTGGTGGCAGCTCCAAATTTAATAACACAATGAAGTGCCACCATCATGTGTAATTTGGCCCTTAAATATCTGCATATGCAGTGATCTTACTGCTTCAACCCACAAACCAAAACACACACACGGATGTCATTTCCCAGCTGGGTATATCAAAGGGAAAATCAAAGCAGTTGAGCTGGTTATGCTATCCCAGCTTGTTCAATGGAGGAAATGGAGGCTGACATGCCCATTTGTAAAATGGGAACAGTGACCTAATTCAGTGCTGAGGAGGATAGACGAGGTGCTGAAATATTAACTGCCAGGAGCTCTGGTGATAAAATGACTGATAAATTGCATAGGATTTGTAAACAGTGGGCAGAAGGGAGGAGCCAAGATGC
Source organism: Podarcis vaucheri (assembly GCF_965113315.1). Taxonomy (NCBI): domain Eukaryota; kingdom Metazoa; phylum Chordata; class Lepidosauria; order Squamata; family Lacertidae; genus Podarcis; species Podarcis vaucheri. Next base: position 35,203,354 of record NC_138762.1, on the reverse strand, counting down.
ACAATGGAGAGGTGACTAGTTAATTCTGACTACAACTGAGAAGACTCAATGGGTGGGAAATCAGTCAGTCATTTTTGCCAGCTAAGAATCGCTGCTTCCCAGTGTAGCTGGTAGAGGGCCAAGCAAAACTAGGTTGAAGCTGCAAAGCATCAGATCAGCCCAATCTGATGCACATTTATTATGAAGTAACTGCAATCATTCAATGGGGATTACTTTTCTGAAAGCACACATAGGATTAACTTCTACCGAAAATCAAGGTGTTTTTCTTATCTGCATTTGCTCACTGGCACAGTTTTTCAGGGCAAGTTGTACAACAGCCTTCTCTGAAGGCTTTGGGAGAAATGGGTGGTCATCCAGATGTGGTTTTAAGCTATTGGATGCAATAACTCCCACCCAACTCCAATTTTGTAAGCAAAAAGCACTGTTCCGAAACAATAATGAACATCAGTTGGGAAGAACTGTAGCTCAATGGTAGAAAACATGTTTCCCATGCAAACCCCCCAGCTTCAATCCCTCCTGGAAGGGCTGGGAAAGTTCTGTCTGAAACCCTGCAAAGCTGGTGCCAGTATCACTGGTGGGGAGTCTGTGGCCCTTCAGAAGTTGCTGGTTTACAACTCTCGTAATCCCAGACCATTGGCCATGCTGGTTGGAACTGACTGGAATTGGAATCCAGCAAGAACTTGTGTTGAAATTACCAAGATAGCTGATCCAGCTCAGTAGAAGAGTTTTCTTTGTTCCCCCACGTGAACACATAGGAGTCTCTTGATAATGCAGTTTCCCTTCCATGACAATTAAAAGATGAAAGCTATTGATACCTGTGTCCTTGCTATTCTTACTTATGTACTGTCTATAACTACTGCCCATTGCTCAGTATTCAGCTACTTTACAGTACCTGCAGTAACTAGGACAATCTGTCTTAGTTTGTGTGCTTTCCTGAACTATTGCATTACACTGCAAAATGAATTATGCAATCCCACAACATAGCTGATGCATGTGAATGCACTGCTTACAAAGCACTTATTGCTCTTCCTAGCTTTCACCTTTACCCAAACAAATAAGCTTGGAAGAAACCCAACGCATGAGGATATCATAATATGGAGAATCTATTTTTAATTCTGACATTTCTGGTTGCCAGTGTCTTACTGGCTGCATGCCCAAAGTCGCAGTCATTTGGCATGACAGCAATTAGATGTGCACTGCTAGAAAAATAAAAAGACAAATGGTTGCATAAGACAGACTGGAAACCCCAGGCCTAGTTTCAAAGTGACACCAGGTATGCAAACCCGACTTTACATTGAAAACGGAACCCTCATCTGCTACATGCAACATTAGTAACTCAATTCAAAACAAAATGTCAGGCACTTTTTCTTACATAACCATAGAATCAAAAGAGTTGAAAGGGACCGCAAGCATCATCTAATCCAACCCCCTGCAATGCAGGAATCTTTTGCCCAACCCATGGCCCTGAGATTAAGAGTCTCATGCTCCACCGATAGAGCTCATGTTTAAATTAGGCCACAGAATGTAAACAGCACAGACTAAATAAAAGTACCCGCTGTTCTTTGCTTATATTACAGTTTTCTGATTTCAGACTGAATTGACCCGATTGACTTGTGCTCCAGCAGACCTAATTGAACAAGGCACTGCATTCTAAAATTCAAGAATCTAGATGCATGTTGATTGCCTTTGCTTGTTTGACATTCTTAAATGCAGAACATCAATTCAATGCTTACAATGTAATACAGCTCTGTGCTGAGTTTACTGAAACATGGATGATTAATTATAAACTGTCAGTTTGCAAAGATCTACTTACGTTGCAATTGTGATGAGCAGCATATAAACAATTCGGAATACTATGTACGAAGCATAACAGACCCAGATGTTATGAACACTGTCCATGATATACACGGCAGCAGCAATGCAGAGGGAAAACATGGCTAAGGCTATCTCGCCCCAGGTAGCCCAAGATGTTTTTATGTGGCCCACAACAAACACAGCCACAGCTCCTGTAAGTGCAAAAAACAAATTAACTTGTATTTAGCTAGCCTTTAGGGCAGGGTTACCTAATCTGTGGCCCACATCCACCACTCACCCCCCCCCCCAGTTTTTGTGGTCACCCAAAAGACACACCCTGAAATATGTCATTTTACATATATATAATATTAAATTGGGGGGAAGACTCCCTGGTCACAGGTCATTGTGGCCCTCAGCCCAAAAAAGTTTAACCATCCCCATTTCAGGGCTGTTACAGTTATATGGTGCAAGCAGGCTTGAGAATTTTGAGGGCAGAGAGAAAACAGGTGGGAGGTTAATGTAGAAATGCTGCCCAGTACTAGCAGTTACAATCATTACTCAATTGTGGTTGTGCACAAAAGCCTGTGTAAGCGTCAGCCTATTGCTCCAACTGGTGTTGCATTGGTCATATTAATGTACCAAACCTGGGCATACTTTGCTTGGGTAAAGCTCCTCAGGAGGTTGCTATAAACACTATCATCTCCAGACAGAATTTCAAAACACTAAATTGCTAGCAAAAGCAAGTGAGTCATCACATGCACACATTGTATGAAACTCACTCAACAGTAATTTAAGGGAGTGCCGTTTACGGGAAAGGGTCTCTTGCTCGAAAGAGGAAAGCACCAGTTTTGGCAGCTGCACAGCGCACATACCCTGTAGGTAAGGTATGTTTAGTCCTTTAGATCCAGTGCTTAATATAGTCCCATAGCATGGATCTTACCTCTTTTAAAAAAATAGTTACAGAGGGAACTTACCCAACAGTGTGGAAACAGCCTCTACACCACCGTTATAGATTGGAGAGGTCTGAGAAGGCAGCACTTTTTCCCATAGACCTTGAGCATAGTTTATGACTTGGAAGTAACCACATGTTGAGAGCGCCCACCAAACAGACCAACACAGCAGAGGCCGGGACGAGTAGCACTGAAGGAAGTCCTGCCAGAGCTCTTTGATTACTTTCACAATGTCCACTCTCTCCTCCTGCATAGATTTAAAACGCACACAAAATTCAGTTAATCTTTCTGTCAGTTACTTGCATGTACAACAGCACAATAGGAAGAATACAGATCTAAATAGGGCTAAAGATATAAAACTGTCTCCTATTCAAGAAGAAGCACCACCAGAGAGCCCCTGGCTATCTTTCCAATAAAAAGATGAATCCATGACAGTGAAACTGAAGACCACTAGTTCAGATACATTCATGGGGTTGGACTAGATGACCCTAGAGATCCCTTCCAACTCTACAATTCTATGATTCTATGGTCCTTTTCTCATCCTGGATTGGGCCCTGCCTGATTATACATGCCACCACAATTCTTTTTGATCTCTGAATAATTGTGTACAAAAATAGCCAGTTTATGCTAGGAAAAAAACCGCATGATGGAATCTGGGTAGAGAGGTGAAAAGGTTGTGTGGTGCACAGAGACATCATATGAACTGGCCACCCAAAATCTTCAACTGTTATTACATTGCTACATACAGTATTAAACAAATATAATATTCCTGTTTAGAAAACAGTCCACTCCATGTATGGACAAAACAATGGGACGGCAGGACAGTGGCTTGGGGTGGAGAATTAGTCAAAGAAAAATGCAATTCTGGAGTGAAGATGGACGGCGCTAGTTCCCGCTAGCCATATCCTATATTCTCAACATTCAACAAGTAGTAGAAAGTAGGTCTTTCTACTACTTTTTGCTGCCCCATTTAAATAATGGGGCAGCAATGGTTGGACACATGGAGAATTCTACAAAAACCACTTGGCAAACCCTGTGCCCAGAACTTTCAAGGCCCAAACACCCTAGAATCGGCTGTAACACATGGACTCCTTGCCTATTCTCTGTGCGGGCAAACATTTACACTATGGCTGAGGTCAAAGAGCCAAAGGTTCATAGCATGCCAGTTGTTTTTAACAAGGGAGACGAACATTTATATGCTTGATCCCAACTGCCCATGACCAAGTTGCTGTAGTAGGTGACGCATTTGCTCTCTGCCTTAGTTCCTTTCTGATAAATAAAAACAGCCACAGTCCCCATGGGATTGCTATGACTACGATAAGATAAGAATTATAATACTCTATTCAGCTATGGGGAATTATTACAGCCGAACTAAAAGGTGCAGGATGATAAGCCTTCACCTCCAGCAAAAACTGTACAGATACCCTTCAAGCAATTTAGGGGGAGGGTACAAGAACAGCCAGCCAGACCATGAGGCAGGGTGAGGAAGCTGCCCCCAAGGGCCAACACACCCTTTCCACTACCCAGCTTTGCCACTGGTCTCCCCAGCCTCTAGGGGCAGAGAGGGACTGGCAGCAAAGTTCTGCAAAATGCCTTCCCATGGCTGCTTGGCTGCCATGTGTGGAAGAGAGATTCCCCCCCCCCTCCACACATACATACACACACACCAGCCTGGAGATGGGGCAGGGCTTTGCACCAGCTTCTTTGAATGGAGAAGTCGATGCAAAGCTGCATTACATGACAGCAGGGGGAGGACCCATAAAGGATTCACACACACACACACACATACACTGTGAGAGATGCCACAAGGGCTTCTTGAATAGCCCTCAGGGAGTTTGCCCCCCCCCCCCGCCATTGCAGGAGGCAGCATATTTCACCTTGTGCATACAGAGCGAGGACAATGGTAGCCTAGAAAGCACTACTCCTTGCTGTCAATTGACTGTGCTAGTTATATCCCTGATTAACTAAAATCAGTAGTCAAAATAAAAAAATTCCTTCCAGTAGCACCTTAAAGACCAACTAAGTTAGTTCTTGGTATGAGCTTTCGTGTGCATGCACACTTCTTCAGATACATGTGTCTATGGCAGACCAACACGGCTACCTATCTGTAACTAAAATCAGTAGGTCGTTTTCAACCAGGTTTTACTCAGAGTACACCTTTTATATTCACTGACCTAACATAGTCATGTTCATTACTCTGAGTAAAACTTAGTTTAGTATCACCCAGTATATTCCCAGAACAATTTTTTTAAAGCATTGGAGAAGCAGCTTTTCGGAGACTAAACAGGCAACGAACAAGATGAGCAACTTTCCCTCCCACAATTGAAACAAGCAAACACTCCGCTCAGCCCTAATATTTAAAACCACATACTTTTTCAACATACATCCAACTGAGGTAGGGCTGTAAACTAATCAGAATCAGCTGCTATAATTACTCAATGGAGATTTTGAAATACTCGTCAAAAGGTGCCAAAAATACACTGACAATGGATATGCCACATAATCTTAAAAAAGAGATTGTAGAGAGGACTCAGCACCCGCCATCTTTAGTCAATATCCGACAGTGGAAAGCTAGTAGCCCAATCCCTTAGGGAACCTGTGACCCACTGGACGTTATCAGACTGTAACTCCCATCATCTCTGTCCAGTGGCCATCCGACAACAACTGGAGTGATACAGGTTAGGCCACATCTGGTTTAAAGCCATTATCAAAGAATGCCTAACCACATCTGCTTATTACTGAAGAAACAAGCTAGGGCACATCCAATGGTACAAGGGAATTATGTTTCTCATGATGAGAGCCAAGCAAGCTTAGCATGCTTAAAACCAATGGAGAGAATGGCTGTACAGTTACTCTAGCTAACTCTTTTTTCCCACAGGGACAAAGCAATGTTTATTAACATTCTATGGCTTTTTAAATGTGTTTGTGGGAGGGAGTTATTGGTTTGTTTTTTATTTTGTTATGTATCATTTTGAATTTTTATATTGTGAACTGTCCTGTGATCTTCAGATGAAGGGTGGTTTACAAATTTAATAAATAATAATATTTCCTCCAGCTTTACTGATAAAATGGCTAGCAAAGTAATGTCCCAAAGCAGTATAACTGCACAGTAATACCCACAGCAAGAGTTGCAAATGGTATGCTGCTGCTGTAGTAATTTATTCCGCATCAGGTCTGAGTGAATGTAACTTTTCAAGGTGAACAAAATGTGATTTGTGAACAAAAGAGAAAGGATAACTTTCCCAACAGTAAAACTCATGGCAGCTTACGGCAAGTTTACCGGAAAGTTCAGCACCTGTGTTTTACTGAAGTTTTAGATTTTTAAGAGCAGTCAAGCTGTTTTTAGAGAGTGAAAAGCCTATTAATGGCAGTCTAGTTTGTGATTCCTTAAGTGGGACACAAAACATATGCTGGAGTAAGTGTACAAATTCTGCAAAAACTGGCCAACATCAACCCCCAGTCACCAACCTGATGCCCTCCAAATGCTGGTGCCCTCCAAATGCTCCAAAATCATGCTGTGCTGACCGGGACTGATGGGAATAGATCTCCAAGGCATCCAGAGGGCACCAGGGCCTGGTCTATAGGGTGTAGAAAAGAAAAATCTCAAATCCTACTTCCCTTTCTCTCACTGTCTGTGACTATATGGAGTCCTGAGCTTGAATGAATGGTCTGGGAAAGAGGCAGGTAGGAGAGAAGAGCTGTGTTTGGTTCTGCCTTTTTGACCACAAGTTTGGAGCCAGCATGAGGCAGAACACTTCTGGTACCTCTACCCGAGGGCAGCACAGTGGTGCCAAAGAAGACGTACTGCTTCCAGTTTCCATCAACTAAGGAAACACCTCAGCACAGGATAAAGAGGAACAACTAAGATGGGGGGGGGGGGAATGCAGACCGCCAATACCCTAGCAGACTGATGCAAGATCTGCATGTGTATTCTCTCCTCTCCCACAGAGCCTGCTGCCTGGAATCTATAATCTGTAGGGTTCCACCAGGATGTTTAAGATTATATGTGCTTAGGCGAAGACCTAGCTGTATTTGCAGTTTGCTTGTGTACACAGTCTGCAGATAAGGGGCTTTTTTGCCATTCCCTATAACTAAAGAATCACTTTTTAGAATGGACTTTTTCTCCATTCAGAACTCTCACCTCAACATCAGTGCCCTGAGTAGGCTGGTGGACACAGCACTGATAATACATTCAACTTTCAATGTATAGAATACGTACAAGAATACAATGTGAAAACACCTGAGTTGCAAAATGTCAGTAGAAGGCAGGGGTGGGGAGAGATGAAGGAATGAGAGAATAGGAGAGGAGGAGGAGCAGTATTAGCCTATACTAGAATACACTGTTGTGCTAATTTACATAGAACTGAAGAAAGTGCTGCCATCTATCCATACAGGTTCTCTCAGCTTCATGCTAATCCTCTGCTAGGGAAGCAGAGCTTGACTGGGAAACTTTAATTCCATGGAATGCTAAGAGCTTTAATTACCAATTGTAGCCTAGCAAACAAAACAAGAACAAAAACACAGAACCCTTTCTGGCCAAGGGACAGGATTTTTTAAAAGTAATTTCTAGATTTGTTTGCACAGTTGCAGAAGTTTGCTTTCTGCTGAAGTGTTCATTCAGGCTTCACTATGTCCTGCAAACTCCTTTAGGAGCATCTCCACACAAGTGTCTCACTTTTTCTGACCCAGTCTTCACTTCATTGGTTCTTATCTCTGGACCTAGTTTACCCTGACAATTGCCCAAAACTTCTCCATAACCTCTCCTAAGAAGCTTGCGGCAGCATCTGCACTTGCAAAGAACATCTAGAGTTTAAAAGTATCATATTCTTAAGATGGGTAGTAGCCCACCTTCAGAAACACACAAGAATACCTGTTCTTGGAGCTACCGCCTGCCCTCCCCAGCAACAACAGATTCCCCAAAAGTATCTGCTTTCTTCTCTCAGGCCTTTTAAGATCTTGTTTTTAAGTTCCTATGGAATGGTTAGTGGTTTTGGCATAAGCATTTGATGGTTCCAGTTTCTGCACGCTGTACAGCATTTGATTGTGCTTGATTTTTGTATTTGGCTTTTATGCTGGCTTGTTTTAAGCGATTATAGGTTTTTATTGTAATACTATATTTTTCTCCCTTTGAATACCTAGAAAATTCATTTAACGAGGCATCTCATAAACAAGAATAATAATTTGCAAGTTAATAAAACTGGCATATTTCATTGGCCTGAACTTGTACGTGTTCCAGGAGGCAATAGGACTCCACTGCCAGAGGCATGCTGAAGATCACATCCCCAGAATTTAACGTGATCAGACACCTGAAAACCCAATGAACTGCCCTGACATGCCACAAGCAACAGACAATGTAATGGTCAATTAACCCAACAGAGATTTTCTGTGCAATGAGAGAGCTGCACCTTCCATTCCCCTGGAAAACAGAATTATTGCTTACCTGTTGCACTGCTGGATGCTCATCATCTCTATTTAAAGGGATCTCCGATTCAACATCTTCCCACCCAGGAACCCTCTTTAAGGCAGGATCTACAACCTTCGTTTCCTTACTGACCTGGGTGCTTGACTGGCGATGGTGAAAGAAAAGGCTTTTCTGTGGCATGGGCAGAAACCAGGCCATGGCGAAGGCAACGGACACGGCAGTGAGAGAGATCACATTCAAATTGAACAGAGGCCAGTCAAATACAGACACCAGGATTTGTCCAGAAACAGAGCCCACTGTAAAACCCACAAGTGTAGCACTCCGACAGTAGCTTGTGACTTTTTGATACAACGTTAGGTCCACAACGCTATAGATGTAGGAATAATAGGCAATTTCTGTGGCAGTCACCAGTCCATAGAAGAACTCCAGGAACTGAATAGCCAGCAGTCCTTCTGCATAAAGCAGCATAAACCATGTCACTATAAGGCTTAGTCCTTGTAGAAGGATGACAGGCTTGTAGCGGAGATAGTCTGTTGCCAGGAAGACAGGAAAGAGCAGCACCAAATAGGAGTAAGTCCATACTGGATAAATTTCATTGAAGACCTAAATGAAGAAGAAAAAGATATGAACATTTGTTAACAGAAAATTCATATTCTAACAGGTGTAATTTACAAGCTTTTGCGTAACATCAAACTGTGCAAGGGGTAGTTGCCAAGCAAATTCTCTCTAGAGAGACTATCATACAGCCAGAGTCCCTTAGAAAGCATGGAGCATCTGATGGCATTTGGTAGTCATTTCTAGAGGGAAAATGGAGAATGAGAAGAGTATGCTTGCTGGTCCACACTGCAACCTCACTCCATCACCCCAGTGTGATTGTAGAAGAAACAACCTCAGGAAGAACAGCTATTTTTTTCCTCATGTTTCCCTATTCATGGTTTTAGGATCGAGTCAGAGATATCCTGCTCTGTTAAGGAAAGGATGAGCAACCTGTGGCCTTCCAGAACTTCTTGTTAGACTCCAACTCCCACTAGTCCCGGGCTGCATGGGCAATATTCATGGCTGATAGGAGTTGCAGTTCAACTACAGAGTCAGAGGCTCCCCATCCCTGTATTCAGGCTCCACCCCACTGACCTTTACACACAGCTGCAAGGAATTATTTTTATGTGTTCACTGCAGAAATATACACCTGTGCTGGCTAGAGTGGGGGAGGGAGAAGAGAAGGTAAAATAGGTTAAGAAGAGTGGTGCAAAATCAAAGTTTCAGAAGCAGTGCCTTACTAGGGTTGGCTGGCATGACACTTTATTAATCTCAGGCTTGGACGCTGCAGTAGTAGTACAGGCTGATATTTCCAGCTTAAAATGTACCAAATACATACTGAAACAGAGTGCACGTGGGGTTAGTTCGAAAAGGCAATATGTAGAAGATGACCCTGTAATGTTTACAAGCTCATTTGCACACAAAAATTATGTGTTGTTGTTTTTTAATCTTCGCTACGGAGAACAACCACACAAACCTGGAAGAACAGAACTGAAAATACGGAGTCACACAGAGCTAATCGAAACGACAGTCACAAAAGATCTGTTGCAAGAAAGATCAAGATGTATAAAAAGGAGCAGTGCGCTAAGTGGATAAAAACTTGTAAGACTGGATATTTCAGAACCTTATCACAAAATCTCCAGTCAATTTTGCTGTCATCTGCAACAGTCGGCATAAAATCCTTTGCAAGGACTTACAGATTGCTAAAGGTTGAGACAGTCTGCATTATTTCACTGTCATTATTCCTAAAAGGTAAAAAAAAAAAAAATCCAGTTAAAAACTGATAGAGGTAGGAGAACTATGGAACTTGTTTCATGATTTCTACTTAGCAAGCATCCAAGTGACAGCTGTCCTACGCATTACAACCTTGCAATACCTGTCTCCAAGGGCAAAATTTTAAAAGTATGGTTTCTCATAAATAAGTCCTATTCAGATCAATGGGATTACTCCTTGAGAAGTGTGTTAATGATGCAGTCTTCAACCAGCAAAGGTCTACCTGTTCATTATGGTGCATTACTGAAATTGGGCCTCTAATTGTTTCCTGGACGGATTTTCTCCCTACTAAAGGTGTTCAGCCCTTTAATGACTAGTTTCCTAAATCCAAATGGCATTATTTTCCTGTCCTGTTTACCTTTGTTTTTATTAGCTTTCCTTCTGCGAAAAACAGAAATGAATTTACTTATTTTTAAGAAAATGAAGGTCAAGCATGTGCACTCTCTCCAAAACGCAGGCAACACATCCCTTGGAAAACTGAAGCAGGGAGCAGGTGCCAAAAGCGACCACAGGTTTAGATGAGGTTGAAGGCCAGCAGCACACCAACTGCAGATTCTCTCACCAACTTTGAGTCAACCAGCTTGTGCTGATGATGATGGGCAACAAAGGTAAGCTCCCCAAGCCCTCAACCAAGGGTCAATAATGCTTAGTCCATGCAGGATGGCCTAGGGCTACAGCTTGGAAGAATTGCTGCAGGCCAAGGCTTGAATGAGAAAACACTAAAATGCAACAGGCAGCAACTGAAGTCTCCATAATAACTGAGTGAATGACGGCAATTCCATATAACAGTTACAGTAGACGCAAGTTTGATCTAGGTGAGGGATGGGCAGGAGATAGAGCAAGATCTTCTGGTAGGAATTATATCACTCATTTGCACTACCGCCATGCAAATCATAGAATCATATAATTATAGAGTTGGAAGGGACCACAAGGGCCATCTATTCCAACCACCTGCAAAGCAGGAATCTTTTACCCAAGGTAGGGCTTGAACCCATGACTCTGAGATTAAGAGTTTCATGTTCTACCAACTGAGCTACAAATATACGGTTAAAATTATGAAATGGGTCTCCAAATACATGTTTGGGTTAAAAGTGGGATCTGGGTCTGAAAAGTTTGAAGCGTATGGCTCTATATGATTCTGCAGTAGATCAACAATGCTTTTTGAATCCGAGTCTGGGATAGCTGAATTGGTAGAGCGTGAGACTCTTAATCTCAGGGTCGTGAGCCTGAGCCCCACTTTGTGCCAAAGATTCCTACATTGCAGGGAATTGACCTAGATGATTCTTGGTGCTCCCTTCTGACTCTACAATTCTATGATTCCAAGTCGTCTAACAAAGGATTATACTGTATACTCCCATTATACTGTACTTCTGAAATTAAGGAAGGAGAGGTGATCACATGAGGAAAGGACTTTTCTTAAATAAAGATTATAAACTATATTGATTTCCAGCACTCAAAATAAATGTGTGGGCTCAGGAGTCTTTAATTCTAAGTGCATGCCTTTTGCACAGGGATGCAAGGTAAAAATATAAGTAAGTAAACCCCACATGCCCACCCTGATCTGTCAACCTCTGCATACTATGCAGTATACCAGTGACAGCAGGACCCCATCGCAGGCTAATGGCGCAAGAAAAGTCCCCCTGCTTTTAGTAACCGTTTGGCAAGTCGAAGTCAGAAGATCCACCTGCTGCTGCTCAGGACAGTGAAAAACTTTCCCGCCGCGACATCCTCTTTCCCTCCCGCTTCCACCAAAGGGATCACGCGCTTATGAATCTACCCGTAATTCTGCCAGTAATTCTGACTTCCCCTATAGCTCCAGCAGGCAGCCATTCATCCATACCGAGTCCTGGGAAGCTTTAGCTTTCCAAACCAGGGGGGTCGGGGGGGTGGCTTCAGCCTACCTGGCAGCCATACCCGCAATAATTCGGCGCTAGGGAAGGGTCCTCTGCACATGTTCGAGAGCCCTCTCTCTCCTTAGCAGGACCGACGGCTGAGGCAGAAACATAAAGCCCCGGGCTACTAGCACTGAAGGGACAAAGCCCTTGGGAGCAAAGCTCTACAGAGCTCGGTGGGGCTTACTTCCGAGGAGACCGACCCCCCCCCCCCCGACGAATCTCCTCTTCGGAGCGCTACGGACTAAAAATGCCGCCGCCGCCGCCCCCGGAATACCTGAGTCTCGGTGAGGTTCTTGTCCGGCCCCAACAGGTAAGGCGTGAGGAAAGGCTCCGACGGCCGCAAGCTGGCGAAGAAGCCGTAGCCGCACAGCACCGCCGTGGGCAAAGCCCAGCCGAAGGCGCGCGGAGCCCGCCCCGCGCGGCGAGGCAACAGCACGCGGGACCGGAGCCCGTCCAGGACACCCTGCGCTTCCATCCGACAAGCCCCGCGATGGGGCGTCTCCGCGTACGTACGTCCCTCTCTCCCTCTCTGAAGCGCGCCGCTCGCTCGGCTCGCACAAATCTGCGCCGCTGCCCACGCGGCCGAGCGCCAAAGGCACCTTGGCCCTGCGCAGTAGCGCGCGCGCGAGGCACGCCCCGCCACTTCCGGTGCCGGTTCGGGATTTTTTTTTTTTGTGGTAGGAGCGGGGGATGGAAATCTCCAAAGTGCGATGCGGGGGCTCAGGAGGCGGTCGTTGAATTGGAATTTAAAGAACTGCACCTTTGCTGCAACCTGAGAGGTGTGGCTTGCGGGTGTCCCCACACCACACACACATAGATACACTGGGCTCTCTGGTGTTTTTTTAATAAACATATGCCTTGCCGTGGCGAAGGGGCTTGAATAACTCAGAGAAGCTATGAGCTGTGCCGTGCAGGGCCACCCAAGACGGACAGGTCATAGTAGAGAGTTTTGACCAAAGGTGATCCACCTGGAGGAGGAACCGGCAAGCCACTCCAGTATCCCTGCCAAGAAAACTCCATGGACAAAGACAACAGGCATAGATATGCTTTTCCCACTAGTGATGTATGGGAGTGATAGCTGGACCTTAAAGAAGGCTGATGGCTGAAGAATTGATGCTTTTGAATTATGGTGCTGGAGGAGACTCTTGAGAGTCCCATGGACTGCAAGAAGATCAAACCTCTCCATTCTTAAGGAAATCAGCCCTGAGTGCTCACTGGAAGGACAGATCCTGAAGCTGAGGCTCCAATACTTTGGCCACCTCATGAGAAGAGAAGACTCCCTGGAAAAGACCCTGATGTTGGAAAAGATGGAGGGCACAAGGAGAAGGGGACGACAGAGAATGAGATGGTTGGATGGTGTTCTTGAAGCTACCAGCATGAGTTTGATCAAACTGCAGGAGGCAGTGGAAGACAGGAGTGCCTGGCGTGCTCTGGTCCATGGGGTCACGAAGAGTCAGACACAACTAAACGACTAAACAACAAAAATGATGCTTCTAAGTGATTTTTCAATTTTTCAGTATTGTTATTATCACAATACCTCTCTTCATCCGAGAATCACAGGGCAGTTCACAAGTCATATAAGGGAATGGGCATAATCAAGTGTGGGCAAGGAGGGGCAGTTTCCCCCCCCCCCAATAAATCAATGCAAATTGATAGAAATACATAGCTAACTGGGGTTCTCCCACCCCCCAACAAAAGGCCTTTCTCCTCCCCCCAACAAAAGGGTGTATAAGGGTGGAATCCTATGGTTCCTGGGAGAGCATCTCAGGCCATGGGATTTTGCAGATTCTGCAGGTGTCTTTCCTTAGGCTACATATTTGACCCTTGGATCCAGCCGTCAGATCGGTCAAAAGTCACCGTCAGTAATATCCGGAGTCAGTTTTGAACCATCTGAATGAAAGATGGTGCTGCAACATTTGTGGAAGGGTTGCTGTGTAGGATCCAATGTTGATTAGACATTAGAAACCAAGGCAAACTTCTTGACATGGAAACTGTTAGAAGCTGGCATGGGAAACGCTTGTGTAAGTAAGTAATCGGTAATGTGTGAAAGTATATAGACCCAAGTTCAGACCCCACTAGACCATCTGTGCTCTCTTACAGTAGGAGCCAGCATGGTGTAGTGGTTAAGAGCGGTGGACTCATAATCTGGTGAACTGGGTTTGCTTCCCCGCTCCTCCACATGCAACTGCTAGGTGACCTTGGGCCAGTCACACTTCTCTGAAGTCTCTCAGCCTCACTCACCTCACAGTTTGTTGTGAGGGAGGAAAGGAAAGGAGATTATTAGCTGCTCTGAGACTCCTTAAGGGGAGTGAAAGGCGGGATATCAAGTCCAAACTCTTCTTCTTCTAGGTTGTATCCCACTAAGTCCTACTCAGAGTAGACCCTAATAAACCCTAATGATGGGCACATCACTCAGCCACCTTGGGCCAGTCACTGTCTCTCAGCCTAACTTACTTCACAAGGTTATTGTGAGATTAAAATGGGGAGGGGACAACAATCTACACCACCTTTAGCTCCTTTGAAGATAAAGTAGTATATAACTGATACAAAATTGAATGTCCATTAACTTCAGTGGGTCTACTCTGAGTACAACTAGGTTATATTATTTTATCAAGGATATTGTTGTCCTGTGTATCCTTTAAAGTATCTCTCTCACACACTATTAGATAAAAAGCTGTGCCTTAATTAAGCATCTGACCTTGTGGCTGCAGCTGACATGAATTTTAGGTGATGCAATTGTTATCTGAACTTTCAAAAACAAAGAGGCTCTGAATAATATGGTGTCACAACCACTACCAGTTCTCATGACTGTTTTGCCTGTCACTTTGTAGTTTAGGACCCATTGATCTGACACATTATTTTTGAATCTGTGTCGTCACAATTGATTGCTATCCAGATCTAGAAATAGCAGGAGGAATACTTGAGAATTAGTGTACTAGAAGGTTTCTAGCCACAAGGCTTCCCTTCTGTACACTCAATAGCATCCCTTCTCTTTCCTTGCTGAACTTCAACTGAACTTCTGTTATTGAGTTTCATGAGTTTTACCCTGATCCAAGGTCAGATCTAAAAAATAGCCTTTGCTCTATATTAAGGGAAAAGTCTACAATATTCAGGTTAGGCCCAGGTCTCATACACAGAGGGACCACATTGATATTGGCAAACAGTACATTCTTCCTGAGAGCCTCTCAAATGAATGTAAACCCCCCACCCAGGACTCTTGGGGGCTTTAAAAGGCCCTGCTCCAAGGAGTGGAAAGGGCTCAGGAAACAGGGCTGCTTCTGTGTCCTGCCTAGATTAGTCTATACTACATCATGTAAGGAGCTTCTCCCCTCTGAAACTTTGGGGAGCCTGAGTCTTCATCAACCTAATAACATAATCTGGATCCCTCTCTCAGTTGAATTTTGCATGAAGTAAAAGTCAGAGTGAAGTCACCTCAGAACCTGTCTATTTCACCAGAGTAAACCAGTTTCAGTTATTGCTGAAGGTGCTCTCAAAGCACGTTGTAGCAAGCATCATACACGAGACTGTTTCTGCCTAATGACTAAGCATGGTCTTTTGAAATTTCAGGTGTAGTCACCCAGGAATCACCTTATTCCACATAAGATCAGCTGAATGTATTGCAAAAGACAGGGCGAACAGACAGAAAGGGAAAATAATATTTCCTGGTTATAGTGTACCTGTATTGTAAAGAGCTCCTGATTTAATTAAGATGTGAGCTAACGGGGGACACTATTAGAAAGTTTAAAATGCTGGCCTAAGTTAAGCTACATAAATTCTAAACAGAATAATCAATGATACAATTTTGCATTAATTATAAAGTACTAAAATTATTTGTATTAAAATTATCATGCAAATATTGAGCTACCTGGATGTCAGCAACTGAATACTGTGGGATTTCCAAGTAAACATGAATATAATAATAGTAATAATAATAATAATTTATTATTTATACCCCACCCATCTGGCTGGGCTTCCCCAGCCACTCTGGTCGGCTTCCAACAAAATATTAAAATACAATAATGCATCAAACATTAAAAGCTTCCCTAAACAGGGCTGCCTTCAGGTGTCTTCTAAAAGTCTGGTAGAATTGTGTTGTAGGTCTCAAACTCAATTTCTCACCTGTGAAATGAGACTATTTTTAGCCAAATCATTCCTGCTACTATGAGGAGGGATTAAATAAAAGATATGAAAAGCTTGCTTCATTTTCATTAGCATATTTTATGGGAGTGAAGAAATTGCAATGAAATTCTTTTGCCAAGGTGTGCTCATGGACCACACAGATACAACAAAGCAGAGCTGTAGCTCCTTTCTTTACTTTTGCAGGTTTCTCTTCCTTGCATCCTAGGATTTCCCTCTGCTATGTCAGCCTGAGTTATCTGCATTGGTAAAGGCAGGCGACCCCTACAAATAGCTGGATGTCAGAGGCTAAGCTAGGATCACTGCTGATTGTTTAAGACCAATACAATGTTATTTGCCAAAAGTGAAATGGAAAATAAAATCCAGTTTAAATAAAGTACAATGAATACAGGAAGAATAATATTCATATGGTAAGCATATGAGCTGGCTGTGTGCAGGAACTCTGAACGGAAAAACATAATAATGTTGCAACCCAGAGTTTGAGTCAGATGCTTTGAAGTAAACTCATCCTTCACTGATATAAGAAATAACAACAATGAATGATTTGTTTAAAATTTAACATGCTTGATAAAGTGAATCAGATGCATCTAGCAGTAGTCAGCTTGGCAAAAAACTTCAGATTTTTAAAAACAACCACTGCCTCAGATTAGATCTAATTAAGCACTTATCCAGTTTTCTATGACTTTGGGCCAAATTGCATGAAAGTCATGATGAGATTTCTCAAAATTCTTTTTATTTCATTCAAAGCACATGTAGGCTGAAATTGATCAAGGTTTAATCCTTCCCCCCACTACCTTTTGCCCTATAGAAATTGCTCCCCACTTCTAAATTGATGTTAGCCCATGTGGGGCTTCCCCACTCCTCAACTAGAACTACAGTGGTGCCTCGCAAGACGAAATTAATCCATTCCGCGAGCCCCTTCGTCTAGCGGTTTTTTCGTCTTGCCAAGCAACCCGATTAGCGCTATTAGCGGTTTAGCGGCTATTAAAGGCTTAGCGGCTATTAAAGGCTTAGCAGATTAGCAGCTAAAAGGCTATTAGCAGCTTAGTGGCTTAGAAAAGGGGGGGAAAGCGGGGAAAAATTGGAACACTCGCAAGACGTTTTCGTCTTGCAAAGCAAGCCCATAGGGAAAATCGTCTTGCGAAGCAGCTCAAAAACGGAAAACCCTTTCGTCTAGCGGGTTTTCCGTCTTGCGAGGCATTCGTCTTGCGGGGCACCACTGTAATAGCAGCTTTGCGATAACACTGGTCAACAACAAATTTGTTGTCTGCGTTTTTTCAGCTGATTTAGGATGAATCTGATGCACTGAATCCAAAAATCACATTGGTTTTGCTCAATCAGGTCAAGTTTTTGAGCTATGGCCACATGTCGTTTTTTACATTTTTGTTCACATGTACGCTTGTGTGGAGCATTTTAGAAGAAGTTTGTGGGGGTAAAATGCCATGTCGAATAATTGTTTTGATTGGAAATGATTATTTTAATGACAATAAGTATTCAGGTCCGATAGTTCTGGGTGATTATGTCGAAAAGGGATCAGTTTGAAGTCATAAAACCTCGAAATCTTCCATAATTTGGTCCAGCAGAGCATAATGTTGGGGGATCAAAACTAAGTTAATGGGGCAGCCGCCCCACGAAGTATCCTGATCTTCAATCAGCTCGTCGTCCTGTAGCTCATTGTGATGAAATTCCAGTGCCTATCTTCGGAGAACTTCCTGACATTAGTGACGAAGATGCCTCCAGTGTTGAAGGACATGAAGAAGAAGTGGTTCTTGAAGATGATGCTCCACATCCATTTTCCCAAAAGGAGTTGAATGATCTAGTTCACGACCTCAGCTTGTCAGAGGACTGTTGGCATCCAGATTGAAGGGGAAAAACCTCCTCTCTGACAGTGCTCGCATCAGCTTTTTGCGCAACAGGCATCAAGAGTACCTCCGTTTTTTCTCGGAAGAGAAGGACTTGGTGTACTGCACAGATATTGTGCAGCTTCTGCTCAAGCTTGGAGTGCCACAGTACGAACCCAAAGATTGGAGACTGTTCATTGACAGCAGAAAGCGATCACTGAAATGTGTTCTGCTACACAACGGCAACCAGTTTGCCTCTATACCCCTGGCTCACTCGAGTACACTGAAGGAGAACTATGAAGCGGTGAAGTATGTGGTGGAGAAAATTGATTATGATCAGCATAAGTGGTTTATTTGTGTTGACCTGAAGATGGTGAACTTTTTGTTGGGACAACAGTCTGGCTTCACCAAGTACCCATGTTTTCTGTGCATGTGGGATAGTAGGGACCGTGCTCAGCATTACATGAAGAAGGACTGGCCTGTGTGGGAGGAATTGGTGCCTTGCAAAAAAAGGAACGTCATCAACGACCCTCTGGTGGACAGAGACAGAATACTCTTCCCACCGCTGCACATCAAGCCCAGCTTAATTAAGCAGTTCACCAAGGCTCTGGACAAGGATGGTGACTGCTTCATTTACTTGTGCCAGGCTTTTCCAGGATTGACCATGAAGAAGTTGAAAGCTGGCATCTTTGACGGTCCTCAGATACGTCAGCTCATCAGAGACCCAAAGTTTGGAAACTCAATGAACGAAGTGGAACTGGAAGCATGGAAGGCATTTGTTCTGGTAGTGAAGAACTTTCTAGGCAACAATAAGGCCAGAAAATACGCAGAACTTGTCAACAACATGCTGACTGCTTTCAGAAACCTGGGCTGCAACATGAGCGTCAAGATGCACTACCTATTTTCACATATGGACCGGTTTCCTGAGAACCTGGGTTCAATGAGTGACGAGCAGGGGGAGAGATTCCATCAGGACATGAAAGAGATGGAGACCAGGTATCAGGGTTGCTGGGACGCAGTCATGATGGCTGACTACTGTTGGACTCTGAAGAGAGACCTCTGTGCTGCTGAGCATTCCAGGAGTTCCAAGAAACGGAAGTTCAAGCCCTGAAGTTTGAAAAATGTTGAAGCAACATGCAATTTACGTGTACTTACCTTTATCAATGCCCACCATTCAGTTTACAGAAAACCTGACCTGATGGAGAGAAACGGATGCCATTTCCTGATTCAGCAGTGCAAAAATTCCCTAAATCAGTTGTAGAAATCTAGACAACATTCAAAAAGTCAAAAATTGTTGCCCAGTGTAATTGATTTTAGTTGGGGAAACAGTGTAGGGGAATGGAGTCAAATGCCTCCAATAGCACCAGTGACTGGATCCTGTTCAGGCCCTTCCCCAGTTGATTTTATACTTTAAAAAGAAGAAGTAAATGTCTCCTACATCAGATATAGTTTGGGCCTTTGTTCCACAGCAGGAAAGAATGAAACAACATTTGCTATCCATGGGCGAAGGATGGGGAATCTGTGCCGCCTCCAGATTGTGCTGGACTCCAAATCCCATCCAGCAGCAAGTATGGCCAGGGTTCAGAGATGATGGGATCTGAACTTAAGTTCCTGCACCCAGGCTGCAAACTTTACTCATTGCACCACACTGGCTGAGCCATGATTTTAGTGCTTTTGAACTAATTCCTTTCTAGCATTTCGCCTCATACAGTGTCGGTTTTGTTATACAGAAATAAGAATACAGCCCATTTTCTTTGCCTCTTAGTAACAGTCCAAAGGTCTTCCAGATCAGTGATTTTTAAAGTTGTTGGAATAAACGGGAGCTGCCACCAAGTGTGCTTTTTACACATTAGATATGCATTGTTTTGCATTTTATTCAGAAAATATGAATTAACATGAAACAGATCCTGAAAAAGTGTTAAGCATCTTGCAGAAAGATTTACCACCCGCTTATGAATTTCAGTGTTAATCCACCTCCAAAGCCATGGAAGGAAGACCTAACCATAAATAGTTAGCAAAATACATGACTGTGCATTTGGAGACATACCTTACATAACCATTTCTACTTATCTTAAATCATTTTCTAATATGCGTTTCAAGTTCTTTTAAACGCTTTCCCCACAAACAATGAAGTCAATAATTGTTGGAAGCACAAACATCTAGCTGATATGAAAAATCACAGAACTCTACAATTCTTTGATTTCCCACTTATCTTTGGGAACTACCCTTTTCACTTTGGAACTCAGATAATGTAGAACCAATGGCGGTGTTTGTCTACTTAGATCAGTTATACTGACAAATGTTGTGAATGTTCATTTATCGGCAGCAGCAGGGATGGCTTTTGTGAAGAATCAGAACAGGAGTTACCAACGTGGCACCTGTGGCTGAAGTGGAGCTCCTGAGGTCTTGCCCAGGTGCCCCCTCTGAGCTGTCTCCTTGGTCATAAGGGTGTTTACCTTTCCTCTCCTTAGGGAGGAAGTTGAAAGAGCAACGCTGTTCCCCACTTCTTTCAGCTCTATGCCCTTTCCAAGGCTGAAATTAATTCTGCTAGATCCAACTTCTATCCAAGTCCCATAGTAAGGGAAATATGTGCACTATCTTTCTGTCTCTCATGGAGGTGGGGTGTGATCCGCAGAGGAGAAATGAAAAGTGGGTGGTGTTGACAGCACGGTCTCAAAAATCCAAATGTGCCTTCAGGCCTACAAACGTTGGTGACCCCTGAATTAGAAGATGACCAATTAACCTCCCCTGAAGGAATGGCTCTTCAGAATCCTTTGGTAAACAAAGCTCATACGTCTGCTGACAGCTCACTGATCAGAGACTCCTGACCCCACTCCTCATTCCCGCTCTTACTATCTGGTTTAAGCATGCTGTTCTGAGCATGGAAGAGGGAAGGTAGGAAGTACAGAAGACGGCAAAGGCAATGATGGTAATACATTAAGGTATCTATCCACAGTGATAATGGAAAATACAATTGCTTGTTTATCTTATGCATTCACAGTACTTAAATAGGTATGAATGTCTTTTAATTGAATTTTCAAAGCTATTCCAATCCACAGCTTAAAGTGCTTTGGATACGGACCCCATAATCACTCTAAAAGAGTTTTTTGTTCTGGTTTCCCCTTTTACAACATCTGGTATCAGCAAGCTTAAAGGCTGTGGGGCTTTCAGTATGAGAGTCTTCTGTTCAGCCCCTAAAACACATCACAACCAAAGAGTTCTATCCGAAGTACAATACTCAGATTCCATGTTTTTGGAACGACACGAAGGAATCGGGAAAATATCGGTGGCCTGAAGTAGTTCTTGACTAGGCCACCACTGTTAATGTTACCTGTGAACACCTGGAAACAAGCATAACAAAATGAGTGGACAAAAGTGCAGAATGAATGCACAATGAGTAGACAAAAGGTTGGACTAACATATTCCCACAATGGCACATAATATCTAAGTTCATATAAACCTGTGCAGTCCCTTATGTGTCAGGCCATTGGGTCATCCTTTGAGTCCACGGCAAACACTGTACCTATTATGATTCTCTAAGTTCTCAGGCAGATTCCAGTCCCCACAGTGTGGTAGGGGGATCCACTACACATTAGAATTTGGACCTAAGGACTCTAGCTTTTGATCTTTACAATAAAAACACTGTTTGGATATGTAGCTCCAGTATTTTATTCCACGTTACACAAGCCATATCTAATGATCACTGGTCCCTATATTGCTTGTAAGAACTCTAAATCCTTGGTGAAGCAAAATGATTTGGCAGTATAGAGTCACTGAGTCAAACCTGGCAAATCAAGACTGTTAAAGGAGACCTCAGTAGTAGGGGGGAGTGGCCAACATTTTTAATGCTTATCATAAATGAAAATAATAAATAGGGAGGGGGAGGAAGAATTGGTACCTTTTCCAGGGAAGTTGAATCATTCATGTAAGGCTTCCACACTGAACCATCATCGCTGTAGAGGATGGAAAATGTCTTCACATACATTTCACTGTACATTGATTTAGCTCCTTGTGTTATGATGCCTGTTATCTTCTTAGGTTGAAGGAGATCAATCTGCAGCCATTGTTGGTTGTTGTTAGACTGTAAAATTAATGAGAACAATAATAACACTGAGTTGTGCAAGTTCACTGGTGAATATCCAATACTTGCAAATCTTTAACTGAGTTCTACAGAAGTGCACAGGGTCACTGAACACTGGACGAAGACTCTAAAATAGCCAAGTGTTTAGCATCCTTCCATGTGTTCTTTATTTAATTATATGTATTAGTTGACCTACAATCAAAATAATTTGTGAAGTGGAAGCAATTCAAAGAAAATAAAACACAGTTGTTAAAAGAAAGCAATGAAAAATTTAAAGCTAAATAACCAACACTTCATTCAAGCACAATTCCATATATGTCTGCTCAGAAGTAAGTCCTATTAAGCTCGGTATTCCAGGGTTAAGTGTGTATATTAATCAAGGATATCACCTGCAGGCATTACAGCTGCTGATCCTGTGTACACTGGAGTAGATCCAATGACTTCAAGCTACAGGTATTATTATTTTTTAACGGAGTTCATTCACTAGCACTAGCGCTAACTTCTTTCCTCTTTTTCTATTGATTTCTTTATATGGTATTTTAATATGATGGTTAGCTTGTGTGCGACCCTGATTATTTCATTTTTACTCTACTTTTACATTATTTAAAAAAATAACAACAACTGCAGAAGCTTCGATTTTGCAGCTTTTGTCTTTACCTTTGCTTGCCAGGCATTCATCTTCCCTTTGAGATTGAGGCGGGCAAGAGATGGCTCCCATGAACCCAACCAAGTCTTCTTATAAGAAGAGGCTGTAATTTGCACGTTCTTGATAGCCACACTTTCCATTCCCAACGGCATAAAGCAATCTATCATAAAAAATATGGACACATCCTGGTTAGATCTCCTAAGCAACAGTATGGTTTACAGCAAAGATGTACACACAGAAAGGCCTCAGCTGCAGGATCCAGGTCTTACCTTCTGTATCACAACCCAGGAGTTCCATACGAAGAGTAGGCCTGTTATAGAACTTGGTTGGATACACCCTAATATACCTAGCAACAAGAGGAGGGTCAATGAGGTTTTCTTTTATTCCATGGGCATCTGAATTGCCTTCAAAAACCTAGTGGAAACAAAAGAGCTCTGTAAGTAACTCTGCGGTATTTGTTCATGGATAAGTGTCTCACATATATTTTCTTATATGGATTCTGCCCATTTGCCTGTTCAGACCCAGAAACCTCCCCCCTAAATAAATTCACACTTGACTCAAATTTTAGTTTTGGTTTTTGGCAGAATTTAGGCCCAACTTTATTGATTACAGAAAGTGATTGGTTGCATAGGCTCTGGTTCGACTAGCTCCCTACCATGCAGGTAGCGCTGACCCAGTGTTCCAGCATAGGTCAGCCAAGGGTGAACACCTGGATAAGCGAAAAGTTGGGAACGGACTATGTCCGCCACACAAATGTCCCCCTGGACTCAGGCACGGGCACAACCCCCTCTCAGGGGTGGACCAAACCATTTGAGTCCCTGGATTCCTTTCACAGAATATGCTTCACATAGGGATGGCGAGAGTCTTCTCCCATCCCTATCACCTAAACCAGAGCCTATCCGCAACCCTACAAGTTGTGACAATTTGTTACACAGCAGGCGAAATGCAAATGGCAACAGCCAATCAGCCAAGTGGGGGAAATTCCTGCCGTGCCCCTGTCCCAACAACAGATGACACACAACGGCATAGCAAGGTCAAGGGCAAAAGCCCTAAAAGTAGGGAGAGGTGGGCGGGTGTTCCGAATGCACTAGCCGAAAGAGGAAGCTCTGGGTCACGTGCATAGGTATAAATAGGTCCCTCGAACCGTTTGGACTGTGTCCCATTGGCCAGATTGCACCTAGCTACGAGGGACCTACCAATCGGGTGTTGTGGCTGACAAATCTTGCCCACCCACAACAGAGGGGATCGGTTTCCAGGTCTCACCGCAACATGTACCCTCTTTAAGGGAGGACAGGATTTCTATACAATTTCTCAGGCTAAAAAAGATGGACCATAACAGCCCTGAACCAATTTTTTTATTCCAGTTAACCATGCATAATAAATGGTGGCTCTCTAGGTGGAGATGTGTTTCAGAAGATGCACCCAGCCAGTTCAGTGGGGACTGGATGAGAATTGCAATATGAATGGAGATACACATGTCAATGCACATTTATATCCTCATGGGCTACATGTGGAAAAGGTTACTTTCATGTGGTCATATATGTTTAGCACTGGCATCTAGTATTCATATAAGTTTAGCATTTGTATTCTCATATTTATTATTACATTTACATCCCACCTTTCCTTCAAGGAGCTCAAGGTGGCATACTTAGTTCTCTGTCTCACTGTGATTTTTAATTTTTTATTTATTTCTATACTGCTATATTATTTTTAAAAATCAACATGGTTTACAGTTATACCTATATGCAATAAGACATGTAAAAATTTAAAATCAGAGACCATCAACTAACTTTTTCTTAATTACCTGCATAAGACTAGCAGCACAGAAAAGTTTTCAACAGGCATTTTAAGGTTGAAACTAGAGGTGCCTGCTGAATCCCTATTGGCAGAGCATTCCACAGGACTAGGCTGATCAAACTAAAGGATCTATTTCGTGCTGATGTCAAATGAGCCTTGCCATCTCAAGTGGCGCTCCTGCAAATGTTCGCAGTGATCAAGCTGGGATTTAGGCAATTCCTATGGTATTCTAGACCTAAATTAAAGCAAGCAGACTCTGTAGTAGATGCACAGCAAGTGCAGGTATTTTTACAATGGTGTTGCAAAATAAAAAAAATAAAATAAAATTATTATTACCCCACCCATATTCCAACACACATAAAAATAATAAAATATCAAACATTAATAGTAACAATCTGATCCTATAAAAAAGTCACGATAACTTTAAAATAAACAATTTATATAAAATAAAGCAATATTCAATAATCCATTAGAATCCAACAGGAAACAGTAAAATTAAACATCAGCAAATAATAATTTAACAGTCTGCACTTATCAATTACAATAAAGAACAGGTAGCAGAACAGGTCTCTTATAAAGGCTCCCAGGGCTGGAGGGTGGAGCAAGGCAGGTGAAAAAGCTAACCTCAAAACACTGTAAAGTAGATTAGGCGGCAAGACTGGCCCAAGGTCACCCACTAAGCTTCACGGCTGAGTGGAAATTTGAACCCTGATCTCCTTTGTCATAGTCCAGGAGTCTAACAGTAACAACTGCACCACATTGGCTCTCTTTATATTAATCTACATTATCCCTTGAGCAAAAACTTCAACGCCTGCTGCCTTCCCCCCCCCCTCAAGTGGAAAACAGGGACAAGTACAGTAAATATACACACCTTCTGTGCCCCTAAGTGATTCCCTTTAAAAGCAACCCATTTTCTTCCATCTTTGCTGTAGGCAATGACGTACTCCATTGTATACAAGGAACGCATGAACTGCTTGGCTCCTTGGGTCTGAATGCCTGTGATTAGAACCTGGTTTTCTAGGTCCACCTATACAGGAGCAAAACAGTAGATCCATATAAGTGCAGTTTCATTGGAAAGGTATCCTCTTTGTGAGAAAGACAAGTGTGATTTTGGCACATGCACACGTAAAACTCCATGGTATACGTGTATGTTGTGACAGCCAGTTTATTTTTATTTTTCAATGTTCATTTTTTCATATAATATGCAGCTTTATTGTTTTTCTTTCTGTCTGTAATGATGCTACTGAGAAAGACAAAAACATATGCAAGATAGTTAGGATCTGGGGCCCCTTCCAGATCACTGGGCCCCAGTAATTTGTACCAGCTCCCTGCTGCTGTCCTTGTCAGCCTTGGTGCTCATTATGCTATTGGGAAAATCATACACAATCCCACCTTTGATACTGTTTGTGCCAGCAAATGTTTTGGGGCAGTCACACTGTTTCATTTCCAATCAGTGCACACAGAATACAGGACATCCACCACAGAAGACAGTTCCACTAGGCAGGCATGGCCAAACTTGGCCCTCCAGATGTTTTGGGACTACAACTCCCATCATCCCTTGCTAACAGGACCAGTGGTCAGGGATGATGGGAATTTTAGGCCCAAAACATCTGGAGGGCCAAGTTTGGCCATACCTGCACTAGTGCTTCAATAAACTACCTGCCTAGGATGGCTAAAACAAGACTTTTTAAGAGCAAGGTACATTTCCTTAGAAGTTTATGCAGTCCTACTTTAGAGTTAAGCAATTTGGGGCACTTGAAATAAGTAAAATCAAGAGTCTCATGCAGGACAAAAAACCTATACCAAAACTGGAAAAACATTTGGCATCTGCATGATTGCACAGTGATAGGAATATATAACTTGATACAGCAAAGATCTTCTGACCTCCTGAAGGCCATGAACCGTTTTGTAGCAAGGGGCAAACAGAGAGCAAGTCAGAAGTAGAAAACAACACTTTTGTTGATAGGTCATATTTTCCTTTAAAATCATATTTTCCTTCTAAGTTCTGGGGGCATTGTCTTTTATTTTTGCTCTTTCAGTAGTGGTACTATTTACCAGTACAAAAGCCCTTTCTCTAGATATTCAGAATTCAAACAAACAGTATTGACCTTTCTACCCTAGCTGATGAAGCAGGAGAAGTGTGCCAAAAAGTTAACTATTGCCCTAAGCACACAAACAAGCCCTCAGATGGACCTCAAATCTCTCTCTGTCTCAGCCATGAACTTCAGAAAGATGTTTCAAAACATTCGTAGCCACTACAATATGCTTAACCTTTTCTTTTTCAAAGATGACACAGAACTGCACAGTTGAGAAGATTACAGATCACAGGGCCTATAGGTCAATCCCCTATTCCCAGACCCAAAGAACTTTTAACCCACTGATTGTTATCTCATCACAAACAACCTATTGGGCCACCAGATGACTCACACAAGACTGTCAAGAAGCCACACAGGCACAGCCAGGCATCTTTAGGCAGTTTGGCCTGACACCAAACATGGCAATCCATCAGATTATATTGATACAAATCCACATCACCCAGCATCTCATCTCAGATTGAAGATGTCCCTGATACCTTCAAAGAAGATGGAAGGTATAAGCTTTCCAAAGCTCATAACAGCAAAATATGACCCCAACAGTCTCAAATGGAAGAATATGAATTTTTTTAAAGCCCCACAAATTTAAGAACAAGCCCATCAAAGTCCAGTGTCCTGTTCTGACAGGCCAGCCAGATGCCTGTAGGAAGCCCACAAGCAGCACTGGAATGCGAGAGCGGTCCCCACATTTGTGACTCCTAGGAACTGTCTCCTGCGAAATCTCTATGTGGGACAAGAAGCTACAGTTAGAACTGGATACGGAACAACTGATTGGTTCCAAATTGGGAAAGGAGTACGGCAAGGCTGTATATTGTCTCCCTGCTTATTTAACTTATATGCAGAATTCATCATGCGAAAGGCTGGGCTGGATGAATCCCAAGCCGGAATTAAGATTGCCGGAAGAAATATCAACAACCTCAGATATGCAGATGACACAACCTTGATGGCAGAAAGTGAAGAGGAATTAAAGAACCTTTTAATGAGGGTGAAAGAGGAGAGCGCAAAATATGGTCTGAAGCTCAACATCAAAAAAACGAAGATCATGGCCACGGGGCCCCTCACCTCCTGGCAAATAGATGGGGAAGAAATGGAGGCAGTGAGAGATTTTACTTTCTTGGGCTCCATGATCAGTGCAGATGGTGACAGCAGTCACGAAATTAAAAGACGCCTGCTCCTTGGGAGAAAGGCGATGGCAAGCCTAGACAACATCTTAAAAAGCAGAGACATCACCTTGCCAACAAAGGTCCGTATAGTAAAAGCCATGGTTTTCCCAGTAGTGATGTATGGAAGTGAGAGCTGGACCATAAAGAAGGCTGATCGCCGAAGAATTGATGCTTTTGAATTATGGTGCTGGAGGAGACTCTTGAGAGTCCCATGGACTGCAAGAAGATCAAACCTCTCCATTCTGAAGGAAATCAGCCCTGAGTGCTCACTGGAAGGACAGATCGTGAAGCTGAGGCTCCAATACTTTGGCCACCTCATGAGAAGAGAGGACTCCCTGGAAAAGACCCTGATGTTGGGAAAGATGGAGGGCACAAGGAGAAGGGGACGACAGAGAATGAGATGGTTGGATGGTGTTCTTGAAGCCACTAGCATGAGTTTGATCAAACTGCGGGAGGCAGTGGAGGACAGAAGTGCCTGGCGTGCTCTGGTCCATGGGGTCACGAAGAGTCGGACACGACTAAACGACTAAACAACAACAACAACAGGAACTGCTATTCAGAGGCATGATGTCCTGCATGGTAGTGATGGAACATTTGTTTAATCCTCTTATAAAGCCACCCAAGTTGGTGGTGCCTTTACATTTTCTGAAAGTGAATTCCAGAGTTTAGCTTTGCATGAAAATATAATTTATTTGGTCTGTCCTGATTCTTCCATCATTTAGCTTTATTGGACAGTCCTGTGAGTTCTGGTATAATGAGAGAAAATTTCACCACGTTCTCCACACCATGCATTATCTTATAGACCTCTGTCATGCCCTACCCCTCGCTCTGCTTTTTATTTAACCTGAAAAGGCCCAATTGTTGCCACCTTTTCTCATAGGGGAGTTGTTCCAGCTCCTTAATCATATTGCATGCTCTTTTCTGAACATTTTCCATTTTTGCAGTTACAAGAGATGTTTAATAAATCTATCCTACTCAGTTTCAGGTACAACAATGCTCTTTGGCCTGCAACTTTATCCATCAGGCTATTCCAGAAGTTCAAAGCTAAAGGACCTTCTGATGTCTAGTCTATTGGTTCTTTTACCCACACAGGCCATCATACCTTCCACCCAGCATTTCTTTTTTAAGCTAAAAAAGAAAAGCAAGCTATTTTAAATCAAGTTACTTCAAATCTATACTCATAAAACTGTTTCTGTGATCAAATCATACCTGGATCCAGGGAAGTTCACTTTCGTTCTTCCCAGCGCTCCAAGCATTGTATTTTCCATCATTATTTAATCTTGCCAGTTTAGGCTCCCAGTATCCTGGATAAGACCAAACAGAAAATGTATTGCAAAAGGAAACTGAAAAGCTTAAACGATGCCAGTTTTCAGAACAATTGTTTCAAAAAAGCAGTTTAGTGGTTGTAAACAACGTTATTAACAATAAATGAAAGCTATTGAATCCCATTACAAACTACAATAGGCTAACACATTCTAACCCAACAGAACAGCCAAGATCTTTCTTTACCATCCTTTTTTGCATGCTCCTTGCGTTTTTGCTGGAAACACGTTTGAACTGACTGATTCATTCATGACAAGAATGGACAAGATACTAAACATTATCAATAATACATTTGCAATCTCTAAACAAAATAGTGAGTGAGAATTTTTTTTGAAAAAACAAAACACCTGCTTTTAGGAGCAGTAAGGTAAAGGACCCCTGTCGTGAATGACTCTGGGGTTGTGGTGCTCATCTCGCTTTACTGGCCGAGGGAGCCAGCATTTGTCCACAGACAGTTTTCCGGGTCATGTGGCCAGCATGACTAAGCTGCTTCTGGCGAAACCAGAGCAACGCACGGAAATGCCATTTACCTTCCCGCCGGAGCAGTACCTATTTATCTACTTGACCTGTGTGCTTTCGAACTGCTAGATTGGCAGGAGCAGGGACCGAGCAACGGGAGCTCACCCCATCACACGGGATTCGAACCGCCGACCTTCCAATCGGCAAGCCCAAGGCTCAGTGGTTTAAACCACAGCGCCACCCACATCCCTCTTAGGAGTGGTCTAGAACTTGCTTTAAAAAAAATTCTAATGCATTTCAAATGAAAAATTTGCTGTTGCTAATTCATCACCAGCAGGGCAAGTCATATGTTGAGATGGCATTTTCAGAACCAATTTATAGAGCAGGTCTTTGCTTTCTAAACCAAACACCATCACAAACCACACTGAATGGCTGAGAAACTGACCTGTCAAATTAGAGCATAGAATAGAATCATAGAATCATAGAGTTGGAAGAGACCACAAGGGCCATCGAGTCCAACCCCCTGCCAAGCAGGAAACACCATCAGAGCACTCCTGACATATGGTTGTCAAGCCTCTGCTTAAAGACCTCCAAAGAAGGAGACTCCACCACACTCCTTGGCAGCAAATTCAGAGGCAAGCATAATCTATTTTCATTTTGCAACATGTGGCAAATATTTATGTAATATATTAATCGTGGACTATGGTAAGAAACTAACAAATATGAAAAAATGGGGCGATATTTTTTAAAATAATAATTATAATACACCATAAGAGTCTGTACAAATGCCAGGACAATTCACAATTGTTTGTATTTGGAAAAAATTGTGCTGCTGTTGTAATATTGTAAAGATTACAATATTGTAATATTTATAAATATTGTAAATAAAAATATTTAAACAAACAAGTTATATTCAGTATGTTATATTGCATGCCTACTAATTAGTATATTACCCATCTGTGCTGTCCATTTTGGTACCATGAAAAATAATTTATGCCTACCACAATGGGAAAAAATGGAAGTGTTAATGTTGGGCCACCACAGAACGTGGATGTTCATTAAAGCAGTAGTCTATTGTGTAGTGGTTCCATTGCTAGACGCTACAATTTAAAGAATATCACTTGCAAAGAGACAAAACATATTCAACTTAACGACTTAAATTCCTTCACTTTGAAATTTAACTTACCTATGTAGTTTGAAGCACTGATCTGTGAGTCTTTTATAATGCCACTTGCTAGACCCATGGGCAGCTTGCATCCTATTGAAAGGGATCAAATGCATTAGCCCTACCTAAATTCTGGTGCTATGCAGAGCAATCCTATACCCTAGGTTACACCTGGGGGTGAGATGGAGATGCACCATTGCTGTATCTTGTGTGCACTTAGTCTAGGATGGGAAAGAAAAAATACACAGCCAGACTTTTTTTTTTAAAAAAAAAAAAACAGCATAAAAATGGCAGACATGATCCCAGCATCCCTGGAAACTCTGCCAGTACCCACCAATCAGGGCCTTTGTTGGTTGCATCCAACAAAGTTTTCATCAAAATAGACTCATTGAAATTAATAGACCTGAGTAAGCCATCTTGATTAATTTCAGTGCATCTGCTCTGAGTTGTTAGGATTCTTGCTCCGTGTTTGCAGTCATGGGATTGTTGTCTATCACATGACGGTGCATGTTTACATTCCACAGTGTGGGAAGTGACGGAAACAGGATGTTTTGGTATTACTGTGCTCCATGAAGTGGGACTATTGTCCTTTGTTCTTTCTCTTTTTGCTGTCTGATGAGAAAGAGGAAGGAGCTAAGTCAGAATGCTCTGAGTGTATTATATGTAAATAAACGTAGATAAGCCAAAATGCTGTGCTACTGAGTTCTGTTACTCAAACTGCAAATAGTCTGCAGGATCGTAAGTGTGCTGATGCCTCTTGGTATCAGTCGCTGTGATGTTCGAGCTGAAGAAAGCATTTGAAGCTCCCGAACGATCGACCAGGAGGGAGAGAACATGCTAGTTAGGCATGTGTCTCTGCCAGGGTCCTACAGGCAAGTAGGATGAGCCTAACAGTTAGACCAGTACTGTATTGGATACAAAACAATGCTAATTTACTAGCAATAGCTTGAAGTCCAACTGCACACACACTGCTTCCCAACCATGCAATGGCACTTATGTGCCTTGTTTTGTGAGATTCAATATGGTTAAACTCTGTTACCTGTATCTATAACAGTAAAGGAGGCTTGCATTCCTGCTTCCTGAAATTCACCGACTTCTGTTTTTAAAAGCCATGTGCCAGCTCCTGACGGTTTCATTTCAACAGTACCAAATGAACCTTCAAAGCAGAAAGGAAATGCATGCACATTTTTGTTAAGCATGCCTAAACTGAAAAATGTGGTCAGAAGATGAGTAGAGCAGCATCATATTAAACCAAAGCCTACTCTGTTTTTTATGATTCTGCACCAACAGGAATTAGACATCAGGTGCAAGGTTCCTGAACTTTCACAAACATCCAGTTTTTTTGCATTCTCATGCTGTATTTTCACTACATACATTAGGATTTTTTATAAAAATCAATAAAGCAGAGAAGATCTGTAGACAAGAACATTTTCTCTTTGCATACTAACTTGTATTCAACCCAGTCTGCAAAGAGAAATGCTTAGCCCAATGTCAAGGTGATCGCAGGTGATTGACAGGTGGTTGGTGCCTGCTCACCTGTCAAAGTGGCCCGTGGTGATGGAGAATATTAGGATCCAGACTACCAGCTGGGTCCAGTTTGTAACCCCTCTTCTTATGTAACCTAAAGGAGTTAGCCAGTGCATCTCAGAAGGCTAATGGAAGCAAAGTGGATTCTATTGCAATAATTTCTCAACTATTTACCATG
Organism: Podarcis vaucheri; assembly: GCF_965113315.1. Lineage (NCBI taxonomy): Eukaryota > Metazoa > Chordata > Lepidosauria > Squamata > Lacertidae > Podarcis > Podarcis vaucheri. The sequence goes on along the minus strand of NC_138762.1, from coordinate 35,171,074 downwards.
GAAATCAGGGGTTGTTTATACGCTGATATGGACTGGGTCATTTGTCATTCTTTAAAAAAAAATATTCTTTTTTTATTCACATTGATATAACTACTTAAGAATTCTTCAGAGTCATTCCAACACCATAGAGAAGGGCATTTAATTTTCTGACAACAATATACGGGTCCATCTGATTATATTTACCAGGAAGAAGAGGGTAGACACCAAGCTGATGATCTTCCCTTCCCTGTTCTGTGAATGTCTGACCGTGGAAATTAACAACATGAATGTCTTTTGGCCCACCCATGTTTATCAAATGCCAGTGGACCTTCTCATCCTTAAACATCCGCAACCCCTGAAGGTGGTATGAAACCCCATTAATAGCTGGAACAAAAAAGAACATGTGATCAGAGATTAGGAAACAGCACACATATCCTTCTGTGGTTGTTGTTTTTTAAAAAAACGTTTAGATGCATAACTGCAATTTCTATAACTACTTAGTTCTTCAAAGCCTTGACATAGAAGAATATTTCAGCTCCGTGGTTTAATTAAGATAGTATCATGATAGCATACAGTAGTAACCTGGAAATCTAATGGTCTTGTGGCAACATTGGGCAATTTGTTTTTTGCTGTCACCAGGGGCGGCACGTCCTGTTTCACCTCTTTCTCTGAAGCTGCAGAAGCCTCTAATAATCCCCACCACCACTACCTGAAGTTGCTAGTAGCAAATGAAGATTTACAGGCACAACCATCCAAACTGGGAAATGCCAACTGGCTGGTTTTACAAGACAACAATTATGTTGGAAGTTCTAATCACAGAACCACAACACATAGTTTGTCCCTATTTTCTCAATGGAGGCATCACCTTCAAATAATGCACCCAGGAACTGTGCTCCTTGCCACCTGCAATTTTCAAGGGCTTTAGCAAAAGTTAGCTTTACAAATGTCAGGTTGGATGTGGAAAATCAAAATGGATGTAATCCAGTCAGCACTAAATACCTCAAGCCCTTCCAGTTTCAATGGAAAGGAGTTAAATATAAGCTCAAATCCAAGTGGTTTAAAACTTTTTAACTTTTGCTCATTAGTGCCCACTGATGGGATAAACAATGGCTTTGAGAAATATCTCTGCCTTTCGAGTTAAACTTTATTTAAATAGAATAATTCAATTTGAAAGGGAGAGTAAGGATATAGTGTTAAGTTTGAAGAATAAAGAGAAAACCAACTTGTGTATTATGATGGAGGTTAATTATATTTCTCTGTTAACAAAATATTAACAGAATACATTAACATGTATCAAGAGGGGGGCCTTGGAATGAAACAGGAAAATATTTGAAGCAAAATAAGATCAGATGAGTTTGATATTAGTGCAAGGGAATAGTCAGTAGCAGGACTGGTTGTGCTAAAACAATTTGAGACCTCTGATTATAAATCTACTATATTTGAACTCTTGTCAGGAACATGGGAGACAACAGAGAGAGAGAAAATCTAATGTAAGTGTTTTGTGTCTGTAAAATGTTAACATTCTGAAAACATCCCTATCATTTTTCTTCAATATAGTCATAGTTATTATTCGTCATCACTAGGGATCTTATAGTACACAAAGGAAAACATCTATACCAGGAAATTTATGGTGCCTTTTTGCTCCGGAAATTCTCTCAGCATGAGTCTTTCTTTTATATTTATTGAAGTACCAGCTTTTCGCCTCATCAAAGACCATAAAAAGCAGGACAAATTCTCTCATGTCCTTTGGCTTGCTATACTTGTCAAGCATTCCTTTTTGACAGATCAAGACTGGCCCAATCAAGCCAGAGTGAATATCTTTTTCCTACAAAACAAGACAGGAAAGAGGTTCCAAAATTAGTTTCTCAGGTAAATGAATTGCTGCTCTTGTGGTTTATTTGAAAGCATCAGTTCACTTCATTCTGATGCAGATATATTAATATGTAATAAATTTAAACTGTTTAAATCCTGAATTTTAAATTGCTGTAACCTGTCCTGGGACCAGCTTGTGAAAGGCAAATAATAAACTAAATCATATTAGTAATTCATGAATGTTATAACATGGCCATTTCCACATACACCCATTTAATACACAGGGAATCTCAAATCCAAGATATATCTGAAAAGCAAAAGGCATACAAATTTGGAAGCCAAATTAGCCAACGTGTTCTTCATTACTGTTGAAAGAATTCATTTCCCTTTTCTCTCAGAGGATTCCACAGAAGTATTACTGCTTTAAAACAAAAACAAAAACTTTCTGTATTAGATTGCCTTACCGGGTTTACAGCAGAGTAGTAAGCCCAGGATCTACATGTTCTCTGACCTTCTGGAGGTCCTGACCGTTGGGTCACATGCCAGACGTAAGTATAGGTGCCATTTGGCAGGATTGCGTCATCCTCTTTAAACCATTTTGGAGACTGGTCATCATAGCTTCTACCCTCAGAAGACTTTTCATAATAAAGCCCATGGGCATGGAGAGAATATGGCCTGGAGGCCAGATTTTTAAAGTGAATCTATAATAATAATAATAATAATAATAATAATAATAATAATAATAATAATTTATTTACACCCTGCCCATCTGGGCAGCTCCCATCATCATCATCATCATCATCAAGCGATAAAATATCAAACATTAAAAACTTCCCAAAACAGGGTTGCTTTCAGGTGTCTCCTAAAAGTCAGGTAGTTGTTTACAGTCGTACCTTGGAAGTTGAACAGAATCCATTCCGGAAGTCCCTTCGACTTCCAAAACGTTAGGAAACCAAAGCGCGGCTTCTGATTGGCTGCAGGAAGCTCCTGCAGCCAATCAGAAGCCGTGGAAGCCGTGTTGGATGTTCGGGTTCCAAAGAACATTTGCAGACTTGAACACTCACTTCTGGGTTTGTGGCATTCAGAAGCCAAAATGTCCAAGTACCAAGGCGTTCGGGATCCAAGGGATGACTGTATTTCCTTGACATCTGATGGGAGGGCGTTCCACAGGGTGGGCACCACCACCAAGCAGGCCCTCTGCCTGGTTGAATGGACAGCGATTAGCAGTTATGAAGGTGGAAAACCTCCCTTCCAAAAGCTTAGCTTTCTGGAGTTATCCTGGGTTCAGATTTTGGAGACTACATCTAGTCACATCTAGAACTCTGCTCCCATGGGAAAATTTCTTTGAAACTATAGACAGGTTGTGAATGAAAATCTGTCTTGGGATGTACTTATTGTGCACAGATGTCTGTCTGTACAGATCAAAAAGCTGGGCATATGAAATGGTTTAATTATAAATGGTTGTAGCTACCTGTCTTCTGACTGTAACCAAGTTGTTTAATTTAGGAATAATACAAGCTGCCTTGTAGAGAGTCAGACCATTGATTCATCTAGTTCAGTATTGTCTTCGCTACCTGGCAGTAGCTCTCCAGAATTTCAGAAAGGAGCCATTCACAGCCCTACCTGGAATTTAGATATGCTATGCATTTCTGCTCCCATGTACGGCACACATAAATTAGTACTACAGTAATCCTACTCTATGTATTCTTAACAAGCTCAGTTCTCTAAGTGTTGATACTCATGTAGTCAAAATCCACACCAAACAATATCTGCAGGCTTGGAGGTACCGTAAGTCTTGAAGTTTGCTGAAGTTTAAAAAAATTAGAAAAGAATCTAGGAGGGACTCCCCCACCCCAAAAAAGGCCACCAGTCCAATGAGGATTGGACATGCTCAGTAGCCATTGAATGCTAAGTGTCTGTTGGAGGGAAATGGAAAACTGGGAGGAGAGAATGGAACCCTGAAAGAAGACATGGCTGTCTGATTTGAATCATTTTGCTATCGGTTTTGATTTTAAAATGACAGCATAGATCTAAAATAAACAAATACACGGGCACTGAAAAGGAACACATTACACTGCCACATTTTGTTGCAGGTCAGTTTGTAGTGCATGCATTTCATTGCTGTCGGTGGAAGTTTCCTTCAACCACGTTTTATACTTTCAAGAGCTGGGGGTAATGAGAAGGAAAGGAAACTCATTTCGCCTTTGCTTTCTGCAGTGGAAAATCTCATAGGAGACAGAAGACTAATAAACCCTTATGAGTTATACATGTAAATGGACTAACAGCAGGGGCAAGAAACCTGTGGTTCTCCAGATACGGCTAGACTCCAAAAGCCATTCATCCCTGACTATTGGCCATACTGACTGGGGCTGATGGAAGTCAAACAAAATCTGGGAGGCATATCACAGATATGCTATAAGAAGTTCATGCAATATTGTTGCATTCAGAGCACATTGCCGAGTATTGTTCAGGCTGCCTTCAAAAGGATTCAGATTTGTTATATACATTTATGCTTCTATTTTCATTAGCAATGCCCATTCCTGAACTCAGCCACAAAAAGACACATGGTCTTTTAGGGAATTTATTTATTTATTTTAACACACCATTTTTTTATTTTGAAGTTATTAAAAAGGGGGGGGAATGCCCCCCAATTATTCAAAGACTGGGAACATGAACTTACTTGGATGACATCATCCACCTCAGCTCTAATGACAGGACCCAGGATGCCAAGGTGTTCCTCATATTCGCCTGCAGCTTCAGGTGTCCTAAAAGTATCGTCTTGATAACTTCGGAAAATCACTTTTTTGTACCCTGTCCTGGCTGAGCCACTTTTCACTGTACTGAGGACATGGAAGGAATGAGATGAAGAGACTGTAAATAAACAATAACTTTTTTGTGGGCAAATTTTTAATATCAGTAAGCACTTGGAGACTGAGAAATGGTGAATACTGCAGAATCAAAGCAAAAGGGCATCTATTTTGGCTCTGTGACTCTGGTCCAATCGGCTCTGTACATTTAAAGGTATGTCACACCACTTTAAAGAGTCATGGCTTCCCCCAAAGAATCGTGGGAACTGTAGTTTGTTAAGAATGCTGAGCATTGTTAGGCGAACATATTCCTCTCACAGAGCTATAATTGTCAGATTGGTTTAACAGTCAATTGCTATTCCTAGGGAACTTTGAGAATTGTAGCTCACAGGGCCCTTCTGTATAAACAGGATGAGATTTACCCAACTCCTTATTTGTTGCCGTTGTAGGCAGAAACTAAAAATCATTTTTCTTTGAATGACTACTGCTGTTGTTTTTAACTTGATTGCTGTTTTTTGGTGTGTTTTTTAAGATGGCATGGCTCACATGAACATTTTTCCTAACTGACATGACATTTTTGTTTTTAACTGCATTGTACATTTGGGATGTGAAATGTTCTACAAACAGCAGAGTGGGATAAAAATATTAAACATTAACTGATTTAATATAACTAAGCAAACATGGTTGCAATTGCTTGTCTGCTTAGAGGCACTCAGTCTACTTCCTGAAACAGCCCCACAGAGGTATCCTGTGCTTTAAAGAAAGAAAATAAAGAGACTGGGTTGTGCCCAGCGCTGCTGTTCTGCTTCTGCAGCATACTTCTGCTTGTGCAATGAATCTTTCCCCTCCTCTCCCTGCAGCCCCTCATGCACCCTCAAAATCTGCTCTAGAGGGTTGAAGGACCATCCTGAACAGATTTTGAGGACGTATAGGGAGCAAGAAGGGAAAGTCCCCTTGCATGAGCGGAACTCTGCGCATGACAAAGTGGTACAACCCATTATCCCCTAATGAATAAATTAAAAAAGAATAGTTTCCTAGATTTGTGGGCTTAACCACCTGGTTCTGATGATCAAGAAGTACCCAAAATCGATCAGTCCTGATGGAGTGTGTGTGGACTGTTGATGAGTTGTTGCTTTATGGTTATATTATTTTTTGTTCTTTTTATCATTTGTTGCTTTATATTGTAAGCCACTTTGGGCAACCATTTGCCCAGAAACAAATGGCATTATTTATTTATTTAAAATAAATAAAAACAGCTGATTAATAAAGACTGACATATTCTAAAAGGTTTTAAGCTGCAATTCTAAACACAATTACCGAGGGGGGATTTGCATCTGAGTAGACATGTATAGGATTGCACTGCTTAGCGCGTTGCACTAAAGCCAGCAAGATGGAATTGGGTCAGAGAGAAATAATTCATCCAAACCTTTTTCTTGGTCCCGCATAATCCCAGAGAACCTCTTCGGTTGCAATGTAGTATCTTCTTATGTTTGCATTGTTCATAGTCCGGAGGTAACGCTTAGCTATGTCATCTGGGTTACGTGCTGTATAACTGTCAAGTCGGGGGTCTCTTATATATGGATCGTGATAGTGTACTGTCTCATATTCATAAGAGCCACTGCTGCTGTCGTCATAGATTGTGTTGTCTATGTCATATTCCATATATTCCCCATCGTCGCCTATAAAACCTAATTTGACCTCTGGTTTATCCTCTTTTGGTGTTGAAGTATCATATACCTCATTTGGCAGCATGGTATGGTTGCGTTCAATGGAGGCTTGGTTGCTGCCAAATCCTCTAGGTGACAGTAGAGGTTTGGAAGTTCTCGGTGCTAAGACTCTTGGCTTTCTTTTCTTTCGCCGAACCTTCTGGAAAGTTCCAGGTGTACTGATGGTACAATTCACCTTTCTCTTTTCATTCAGGGCTTCCTGCTTGTTATTCATTTCTAGTTGGCCTAACTCAAGCTGGGAGCCAGCTTTGTATGTCTCCTGCTTTCTCTTGCTAGGGAACATGGTATTTTCTGGATACAAGGTGACATTTCTGGAGCTGTTCTGTAGTTTATTGTCAACAGGTTTGGTGAGATCTGCTTCTGTATCATAAATCACCTTCTCAGAAACAATATTCCATTCAGAAGCCGTCTTTTTGGGAGGACACTTTGGCCTCTGCTGAGGTGAGTCCTTCAAATTCTCTGTGGGCTTTGGGATGGGAGTAGAAGCAAAGCTGTCTAACATACCATCAGAAGTCAAATCATCATATTGTTGATCTTCCAACAACTCTTGTTCAGAACCATTGTTTTCCACTGTCTCTGCTATAGCCAAAGGTAAATTTGTTGAAAGCAAGGAAAACTCAGTATTTGCTTCCTCTTCATCCTCATAATCATAAAGATAATGTGAAAGGTGACTGGCATCTAAGCTGGAAGCAGTTTCTGCACTGGGAATGGGAAGAAATGGAATATCTGAAGTGGTGTTGTCTAAAGCAGAAAGATTTCTTTTTTGTTGTACATGAAACAGCAGGGCATACATCTCTTTAAGGGCAAATAATACTGCCTCTGTTAGACCTTGCCTTTCCCTCTTTTCATGCCGTGTATCCTTTTCACCTTCGTTATCTTCTTGCTCCTTCTCTGTAGAAGGTCCATGCGAAGTAGGGTTACTTTTTCCTTGTTCAGCTGACAGGTTTCTAACCACTGCAGTCATATCTGCAATTAACGTGTCTTTTGCCAAAGACGTGTAATTAGGATGGAGAGAGTCAAGTGCAGCTGTATTTGGAGCAGTACTTGGACTTTTCAGCACATCATCACCATGTGAAGTACGGTTACTTTTGCCTTGTTCAGAGGACCAGTTTCTAACCACTGCAGCAACATTTGCAATCAAAGTATCGTTTGCCAAAGATGTGTAATTAGGATGGAGGGAGTCAAGTGCAGCTGTATTCGAAGCACTGCTTGGACTTTCCAACACTTTATCACCATGTAAAGTATCACTGTTATTTGTGAACACCAGATGTGAGTTCACAGTTACATTACCATCAGTCTTATTGCGGGTGCTGTCAATTTCTTCTTGTATGGCAAGAGCAGTGATATTCAGCTTTTCTTCTTCTTCTTCAGCAATCGATCCATTACGATGTGATCGAAGTCCGAGCATCGAAGCATACATATCTTGTTCTAAGTCATCTTCAGTTTGATCCTCATAGTTATCAAGGACATTTTCATTTATCATGCTTCTGTCCGCTTTCTCCTCCTTTAGTGCTGCTGTGTCACTCTTCTCAGATGAAAATGTGACCAGTGCATAATCTGAAGCGTCATCATAACTTTCTGTGTAATCAACATCATCACAAGTGGCATCTCTAAACCTAAGTCTCATTCCATTGCTCATCTCATGGGAACCCCATGATGATAAAAGCCAGGTTCCTGCAAATTCAGAATAATGTGCATTATTCATACTACTTGTACAGTTTGCCTTTCTCGGACACCTGAATGTAAATTCTGTGGCTCACAAATGGTGGTAAAGGATTCACACCAAACCTTAATCTCATTACAATATTGCAGAACCAGAGAACTCTATTACAAATTATTTTATTTTTTGCAATATGTTGTCTCCCACCAAGACAGGGATGAGGAACCTGCGGACCTCCAAATTTTATTGGATTACAACTCCTGAGCTACAGAGAGGCCTATATGATAAAGCATCAAGGCTTTGTGTCACAACAGTTAAGCGAGTTCAGCAACAAAGTGAGAAACCCAGGGCACACTGCGCTGACCCTCGTCTCCTTGACCCAAACAAAATGTAAGTTTCTAATAAAGTAACTCAGTAAACCACAAAACAGTTAGGCAGGTAGAAAGTCAGCAGGGGTGGAGGTGTCCTTGGTCCAATGAGCTCCTGGCTCTCTGGGAACAATTTTGTTCCTTTGAGGCCAAGGTGGCTGACCTGGAAAATCTGAGAAAGGCAGAAAGGTGGGTGGATGAGGCCTTTGGGGGGTTTTGTGGTTTTGTTCCACTCCCAATAGCTCCACTAATGTCAGGGAGAATGCCACTCTTGGGGAAAGGAGACTATCACTCTAAAGAAAAGGGAAACAATCTGAATAATATGAATTCCTGGAAACGGCAGGAGGGGAGAGTGCTGCTGTGCTCAGCGCTTCTGTTTGCGAACCTCCCATGGGCATCTAATTGGCCACTGTAAGAACAGGATTTATAGGTCGCTACTAACCGACGTTGTCCATGGTCACTGTAGCCGATTCACCACTCATTGGGAAAAGATGCAAGATATCTTGATGTTTTCCTCTGTTCAGGAAAGTATGGCCAGAAAGATGCACCGGCACTATCTCATCCTGTGTGCCAACACTGGTGAGGTGCCATTTAATAATATTAGCCTGACAAAATCCAAGGATATCTGTTCTATCAGATGCATAGCCATTGATAGCTAAAATAAAAACGACAACAACAATATAACAAAGAATATATAACTTTACCAGGAGCATATCAAATTTCCAGATCCGATGGACATTATAACAGGAATGAAACAGACACCTGTAGGAACATGTTACACATAATGACATAGCAGAAATTTGGGCTCTACCACTTTTGACTGCATGGGAAGATCTTATCATTAAATTGTATTTTGTTTAATGTTCTCAGGCATAAAAAAGCTCCCTGCATCTAATAACTAACTCATCAAGGGGAAGATTATATTAACTTGGGCTAAGTTACTTCATGCAGGGAGCTTTTTTTTTTTTTTTACACAGGGCGAGCATTCAAAAATATGATTGCTCATTTGTAGTGTAAACATTTATAATTAACATAGTTTTTTAAAAAATAGAACTGCATGTGACAGAGGCTGCAGAGTGTGGCAGAAAGTCCCGGGCTGGCCCTGCCCCAGACATTTGATCAAAGCAATCCGATGACAAGCTCAAAACAATATGATCCCTCTTCTCAAGTGGTACAATGTTGAATTTTGCCACCTTAGTTTACCACTTTATTTCTATGTAACTTGTAGCATTGTATTGGTGTAGTGTAGTGAATGCCATCAAACAGTCAAGCATTATGGAAACAGCATGCTATTCTTCCATTAAAAACAAAACAAAAAAACACCCACATAATTTTATTTCACACTACTGAAGGCTTAGTGAAATGATGGGTCAGGTTTCTACTCACTGTGCATGACATTGGACTTGTAAAACCTGGGGTCATCTCTCTTAACAGTGGAGGGATTGCTGCAGAATCTCTTGATATTGTCCTCCAAATACCAGCTCTTGTTTTCATCAAAGACGGCAAAGAGGGATTGCTGCTCGTCGTCAGCCTTATTCTGGAAAGCATTAAGACATGCCATCATTTCCAATCGCATACCCTCTGCACTCCATTCTGACTTATAAAACAATGAATCTCAAACCTGGGCAGGCTGTTTAGGAATTCTAGACAATTATGCTGATTCCTTTCCTACCTGGATGATCAATCCAGTGGCATGGTCTCCTGTACTATTTAATATCTACATTAAGTTGCTTAGACAAGTCATTCAGAGAGGCAGATGTTATCAGTGTATATTCATAAAATAAGAGATGAATTAATCAGTCAATTTTTATTTCTCCCAGTTTCTCACCTGTCCCATTTCTGAATATATTTGCATGAAAATTCATAGGCATTGTGTGCACATTTCTCCTAATATGCACATTTGTATGGAATTTAGCCTAGCATAAGTATTTTTCCAAGTGTAACAGAATGCATTTTAGCATTGTTTTCACTAATATATACATTTTTGTACCCCTTTTTTGGCTGGAGAGCTGCATGGCATAATTTGAAGAAGTGCAAATTTTGAAGAAGAGCTGTGTTTCATTTCATGTATTGATTCAGGAAGGGCAAACTTTATAGTTTCCCATTAAAATGCAAACTTAATCAATTTCTCCCCTTCGCTATAAGACACTCAGCCCTACTTTGACTATTGATCAGATTCAATGAAACCAGTATTTGGGTTCAGTAATGGAGTGGTAGAGCACAAATAAACTAAAACTCATTCCAGATAAATTGTTCATCCAACCAGGGAGGTAGGGTTCAACCTGGTCTGAATGGGGTCAAATTCCGCTTGAAGATCCAGGTTCATTGTTTGAGAGTTCTGCTGGATTCAGTGGTTTCTATGGCATAAAGTGCCTTTCATTAGCTCAAGTTACGGCACCTTTCTAGGTAGCCTGGCCACTGTTATCTATGCCCTTATAACCTTTGAAACCTCTGCTAGTAAGCAGGCCACTGGGCTAAGTTTTGTGCTAAATGGATCTGGTTATGCAGGATGCATCTTGGTAGTATTTAAAGAACCATACTGGCTACCAACCAATCTTTTTCCAGGCACAATCCAAGGGTTGGTGTTTATCTATAAAAAAAGTATTACACAACTCTGCCCAAGCACTACAGTCATCATCTGAGACCTTCTTCTGGATTCCTCCACCATATGAAATAAGGCTGGTTGCAACGAGGGAGTCTTCTAATCTATGGCAATCCATATATCTAATGCCCTGGTCCATAAGAGGTAATGTGGCACCAAAACATTCATTCCAATGCCAGGCAAAAATGTTTTCGTCCAGGTATTTTGCATGAGACTTCTTTGAAATGCAAATAGTAGCTTGGAGAGGGGATTTTGTTCCATCTCCATACACCCCCAGCACGGTCCTGTGGCTGCTCATGCTTCTTCATGGGTGCTGTTTACATGACTAAAATATGCATTCACAACTTGTCTGGCCCCAAGAGCCTAAGAGCAGCTCTGCTGGATAAAACTATCTGGTTCAAAATCCTGTTTCCCACTCACACCCAAGTCAGGGACAACCAGAAAACCTCTCAGAACCAGGCTTTCCAGAAACAGAACAAGCAAAGTGTGGGTGAGCCCTTGGAGGCACACTGCCTCAGAACCTTGAGATAGCAGCGTTACGGCCGCCATCTTTTCTCTCTCAGTTTGCAATATTTGACAGTACCTTACCTGTGTTCCCTTCACGTCGAGTGCCTTGCGTTTGCAAACCAGAAGTGGTCCAATAAGTCCTGAGGCGATATCCCTTGTTATATCAACAGCACTATGATAAAATCTGGTGAGACACTGAGGATCTTTGCTTGTGGGTTCATCTGTGTCGAGTACAGTCCAACGATATGTGTAAATTTCCCCTGGTTGGACTAGTTTACCTTCAGTGCTGTTCTCTGGATGGAATAAGGACACAAATGGAGTAAGAGGATAAGAGCAGAAGCAAATGGCAGTTACCATGTACAGTGTGTAAACACTGCCTGCAGACCCCTTTCAGACACTCGGGTTCTGTGCTCTTTCCTGCTACAGCTGAAACACATCGCTTTTTCTGGAGTAAGGTGTGATTTCACATATTGTGTGACTTTTATTCTGACATGCAGAAGGAGAAAGAAGCAGAGTGGAAACCACCAGGATCTCTCTCCTATGCCTCTCCCATTGGACTATTGTGCTTACATCACTTCCTTAATCATGGAATCTCCACCCATAAGAAGAGCCTACTGGATCTCATCTAGCGTCCTGTTCTCACAGTGGCCAACCAGAAGCCCATGGGAAGCCTTCAAGCAGGATCTCTGAGCACAACAACCCTTAACACCTACAAGCTCACTTCTTATAACAGAAAAGAGCTAGCCGGGGCATCTCAGAAGTCCAGTTGGCAGAGGGGTGTGGGGCCAGGGAAGAATGGCCAGGAGGTTGCTGCCACTGCCCCACCGCAGCATCTGTCATATGAGGCGGCCACTTCCCTCTGTGTCATGATGGGGCCAGCTCTGTCCTTAATTAGACAGTTAATTTCTTCAGCTTTCTATTCCTATTCAAAGTACCCTTGGATGTGGGTGCCGCTGTGGGTTAAACCACAGAGCCTAGGGCTTGCCGATCAGAAGGTCGGTGGTTCAATTCCCCGCGACGGGGTGAACTCCCGTTGCTCGGTCCCTGCTTCTGCCAACCTAGCAGTTCGGAAGCACACAGTGCAAGTAGATAAATAGGTACCACTCAGGCGGGAAGGTAAATGGCATTTCCGTGCACTGCTCTGGTTCACCAGAAGCGGCTTAGTGATGCTGGCCACATGACCTGGAAGCTGTATGCCGGCTCCCTTGGCCAATAAAGTGAGATGAGCGCCGCAACCCCAGAGTCAGCCACAACTGGACCTAATGGTCAGGGGTCCCTTTACCTTTACCTTGGATGATACTGACTTTACAGTTAGCTCTGAAGCTCTTTAAAAAGGAATGACCTTTTAAAAAATATTTTTTAAAAAAACTTTTTGAAAATGACAACTGGACACCTCTATCGACTGAACTGCTAGGGAAGCAATTTCATATATATACATACAGTGTGTGTGTATATATATATATATTTTATATATATATATATATATATATATATGCCACCATAAGAAAGATAGGAGGAAATCTAGGCAGAAGTAATGAATAACCAACCTTTGGCACCAGAAGGATAAACAACTCCTTCAGCAGCCTTTGAAAGCGTAACTCCATGCACATAAATACTGTAGGGTCGGCTGGCCATGTTTTTGAATACAATCTGTTTAAAATGTAGGTAGAGAATATGTGTTCAGTATGGCAATAATGCTTTATACAAGACGTTTGCAGTAATAGTAGTAGAAGCTGAAGCAATAATAATATTAGGGTGTTTTTTTAAATAAAAAGGTACTCTTCTACTAACTATACCCAGAGGGATCTACAGGATAACCATAAAACCAATTGGAGGAATGCAACTAATAAATAATTTCTAGAAGCAACTGTATGTGCAGGATAAAATATTTGGTTAATAAGACTCACGGAGGAACATGTTTTATGCATAGGGTTGTCATCAACACAGCACTGCATAGGAGAGACAGTGGGTTGGGTCCAGCCTAAATTAGTGGCACTTAAGCTCCACTGAAATCATTGTGAAAAGTTGGTCATGACTAAGTTAAGACCCATAGATTTCAACAGGACCCGAGTACAATTAGCTTCAGTTGGATGCAACTCAATATAAATACAGATGTTAAATTTTGGATAGTCAAAATGCATATAGCGAAAGTCCTATGCGTGAACTAAATAAAATGAAATTTTAGATTCTGTCCTTATACCTGTTGTTCAGTACTTACCTTTATGTTATCTCTGACCTCAGCGCTGATAAGAGGCCCCAGAATTCCATGTTGTTTGGCCCTTGGATTGTCTATGCGTTTGGTGAAGCTGGCATCTTTATATCGTCTGAATATGGCCTTTTTATACTTCTTGCCAATGTGATTGGAAAATGCTTCCAGATACTGAGTTTTATATTTCCTTTAAAATTGGGAAAATAATTGGGAAAAGAAAAGAAAGAAAAGAAAGAAGATCTGTAAATGGGGAGATAGACATCTATTTCTTTTGAGAGTACATCTATGTGGGTGGAAATGTTTATTTAGAAAAATCTACATTAACACAAATGATTATATGCATTGTAGCAACCCAAAGAAACCCCAGTAAAAAGGCAGGAATAAATAGAGTAATGAAAGAGTTCTTCTGCACGTGTTACCAAACTGCTATTTTCACATTATATTTGAGCTTTCAAATAACATAAAAACCACCTCTGGATATATGGTTAGCACCATTTCAGTATTACTTCCAGAAATAAATCTTTTTGCAAATAACACCAAAATGAGTGCTGAACTTGCTGTATATTCTGCTATATTTCTGGAAATGGCTTTTATATCCTGTGAAAGCTCAGGCACAATGCAGCAATTAACAGTCAGTGAAACATAAGGAGAACAGAATAAATTGTCATGTGAATGCAGCCTTGGTCATGTTCCTTAATTTCAGGGGATCAATTCAGAGTATTCTTTGAGAGAAGCCAGGATTGTTTAAAGTGGTGTGAGACTATTTTAAATGTTTAGTGTGGATGGAGCCTAAGAATTGAGAACCTTATCCAGTCTATACACACCCCTTAACCAACATATTCTATCATGTTACCTATCAACACTGTCAGGAATTTCCGGGGCATAATCCCAGATTACTTCTTCAGCAGCGATGTAAAAGTCCCAGTCCTTAATCATCCGCATTTCTTTATAGGATAATTGTCTCGTTAAAGTGTCTGGATTTCCACAGTCTTCTATGTTGAGGTAACCATGCATTCCAGCTGGAAAGACAGATCATGACTGTTAGTTGTAAAAGAACGTGCATGCCCAAGGGATCTTCTTGTTTCTCTTCAGCCAAACCAGGTGGAAGTTCAAGATTTTATTATATATGTATTTTACTAGAGACCTCTGAAAGATGTACATTTGTCTCCTGCTGCGATCAAAATCTCCACCACTTTAGCCAACAAAAAGAATCTATGAGCCATTCATTACTCGCTTAAGGTATAAATAACAAAGCCATGTTAATGCATCTTGAAACACACAGCAGTATGTGGAATCCATTTGTGCCCTTGCATCCATGGGTATATGATACACTGGTTACCCTGCACTAACAGAAGGCAGGGTGAGATTTTCATCAATTCCTTCTCCCTTCTGGGGCCCCACCTTCCCCAGAACAGGTTGGGGGATTTTCCAGAACAGTAGAACAGTGTGGGAGGTGGCATGGGAGGTTGCATGGGAAGGGGGGAATCTGTGGACATTGCCTCCCCTCTTCTTCCTTTAGCAGAGGACTCCACTAGATCAAAACCTCTTCTGCAAATGGGAAGACTCTTTCCATTCAAGGAACGGCACAATTCAATACTGCCTTGTTTGTTTTGGAGTGTGACAGAGATTCACAATGCCATACTTTTAACAAAATTAAACAATGTCTTCATAGGGACAGGCTTGGGTTTTCTCCAGGATGCTAAATAAATCCATGCAGCTTCTTCCTAGTAATAGCTGTACAGGTGCAAAAATTATTTTGAGAGTATGTCTTTACAAGTGATAGTTCTGCATAGTTAGTAACAACTAAGATAACAAAACAAAGCATTTTCACTGGCTTAATATAGGTTTTAATCAACTAAATGTACATAAATGAGCATATTATGATAATCTCAATGTAAATGCACTGTTGAGACACTGAAGACAGCAGAAGATAACTTTAAGAAACAAAAACTACCACTTATTGTTAAAAGAAAAAAGAAGTCTCTTAATATTTTATTTTTTCATTTCCTATTACAGACACATCAGAACCAAATTGGTTGCAACAAATAAAGAAGTTGCTCTTGGCTCACAACTTCACCAACCTAAATGTTTCCTCATGAGTCAAAAGCAGCTCCCACTGGCTAATCTAGTAAAACTTTGCTTTATTAATCTAGTGACTAAACTGATAAAGGTTTAGACTTATCCATAGGCCTTTGTACTTAACCAATGAAACAAAAGACATTTGTATTGTCTTCTTATTTATTTATTTATTTATTTAGTTAGTTAGTTAGTTAGTTAGTTAGTATGAAGGGTCAGCTTAACTAACAACACATCCAAAGGTTTAAAGCGAATCACGTGACTATCTGGACAGATGGCGGTGGCCACTGAAAATCACTGCATGTACAGGGTGAGTCTTTTAAAAGAGGCCCTATGGAACATGTGTGCCCTGTATCCACAGGGCCTCTTTTAAAGGACTCACCTTGTATTTCAGTGGTGAGCCAATTGTGGACAAAGGACACTTCATGCTTTGAGCATACTGCCACTACCCCCCGCTAACAAAATACAGTTGTAGTTGCAGGTGTCTTGTTATTCTGTAGTCAATGTATGCAAACCGCAGTTCTAATTTATGCCAGATTGTTTTCCTAGCCCCCACCCCACTCCCATCACCACATGTGCTGCCATAGTTAAGATGATTTTGCATGTTTTGTACAACTGCTATATGAGTGAAGGTAATGAAGGCTGCAGTTGCACCAATGCCTGCTGAAGAAAGATCTCCTTGCCTTCTAGATGCTTTCCAACAAGGGACGATATGAGCCACTTTCCTGTCTTGCTCACAGACATATTTGCTGTTGCTGATGCTCCTGCGACAAGGTTGATCGTTGACATTTTATAGTGGTTTTGCTCCAAGGTTTGCCCATTGAAATGGACCGAGAAGATCTCAGGTGCAGAACTCATCCCTATCAAATGCCAACTAATGCGATGGTAAGCACAGGCTTGTACATCTGAAACGCAAAAGAACAGCAGTTGGAAACTTTTGTTTCAAAATCCCTGTACCGTAATGGCAGTCAGTCAAGCAAATCCATCTAGGTTAACAGGATATACAGTACCTGGCAGTGTTCCATTAGCGTAGCCATTAATGGTGTACATGAGGGAAGATCCTTTTTGCCAGCTTTTGCTTTCATCGAACACAGCAAACGTCAGCACATATTCCCTGTCAAAAAATTTCTGTGTTCCATTTTCATGCAGGCTTCCTAGAAGAAGAAGAGGCTGTCACAGACATCGGGGCGGGGGGGACAAAGTGTTTTATCAAGTAAGACATAGATAATGAAGGACCCCTAGGAAGCTGTCCATCAAGTTCATTACTGTTGACACTGATTGGCAGCAGCTCTCTAGGGTTTCTCTCCCGGCATAGGCATCAACTCTATGGGGCTGAGGACACTTCAGCCCCACCAAAGTATGAGGGGACAGGACTGAGCCCCCCAGTCTTGAAGAGTTGGGCCTGCTAGAAGATAAATTATTCCTGTCAAAAGGGCCTAGTTTGTCAAAGGCCAAGGAGCTGAGGCAGATGATAAACAGGGATGCATGTGTGGGAAGAAGGGACATTACAGATAACCCCCAACAAACACTTGCTGGTTTCTTCAACCTAAATGTTTTATTACCGTTTTTACATATCAGCAAGGCACCAATAAGGCCAGAATTGAAGTCTTGCACCATGTTTTCATGTGAGTAGTAGGCATAGGTGAGGCAAGGAGGATCACCCTCCCGTGGTCCAGTTCCTGCAGAGGCCTTCCACATGTATTTATAACTTTTTCCAGGAGGCACAGCATCATCCAGTTTTTCGACAGGCAATGTCTTGTCGGAATATGAGGAACCTTCAGTGGCAGGGAAGCAAGGATTCGCCATGTGTTACTCATACATAATCATACCAACAGTGCCCTTATGAAGCAGTGAATAAATAAATGTACATGCACCCACCTATCCATATACACGCTGAGTCTAATGTCCTCTTTATACCAGGCATGGAGAACCTGTGTCTTTTCAGATGCCGTTAAACTATAATTTCCATCACTCCCTGCCCATGGGCCATGCGAGCTGGGAGTGATGGGAGTTGCAGTCCAATACAATCTGGAGGGTCACAGGTTCCTCCAATCTATCCACCTTTCTTATACAGCCCTACCTGGGGACTGTACATGCACATACGGTACAGGAGAACAGGTACTTATTCCCAGATAGCCCTACATAGGCCCGTGCACACACGGTGGGGGCAGGGGAGGTGCAGCTGGGTACACTTGCCCTGGGCCTTGGAGGGCTAAGCCAGCTGGAAGGGGAGGGGTGCCAGAGGCCGGCTGGACTTGGCTGTCATACCAAGAACACCCCGTGCTTCCCAGTCATTTGGGGACAAGCTCTACAGGGGCCTGGCACTATTTGCTATTGCTGTGCAAACTGAAACTTGCCAATTTGTTTCAGTTTACCATTCTCCTCTACCATTGTATATCAAGGGCTCTTTTGCAGAAATTACTTGGAAGAACATATTTCCATTTACTTATGCAAATGGCATATGGATATTCCTTCTCAGCTCACTCTAGAAGAATTAGTTCTATTTAATATGCCGCTATTTAAGTATTAAAGGCATGGCAATATATTTCTGGGGGTCAGGTACACCAATTTGGTATCATTATCCCTTGCAATTCAAACAACAACTTGTGTCCGTCACTGGCTGATGCCTAGTACAAAATACAGGAGGGCACAAATCTAACATTCCTCATCAGGAAAAGCTGCATGAAGCCCAACAAAATATATCTCATTGTTTAAAATGTTGGTATTTCTTGCACTTGCAGTTTACCCCTAAGCCAGGTTAAAGTATATCCACTTTTACTTTTCCTTCTAAGAGCTGGGGATCTGATCAAAATCTGAGGCAGACCTTAGCTTTTCTGATGTTGTTATATAGTTTAGTCACTAGGTGGCATTTGACTTCATTATATCTGAATGGACAGGCTGAAGCTTCTTGTTATGGATTTGCTCTTGTTTAAAAGAAATAATAACGTCTAGCTTCCTGACTGGTGTGTCTTTTACGTTTTCCATTACAGTCATATTTCCACTAATGGGAGCTCTGGTTGGGTGGTCCTGATGGCCGACGAAGCCAGGAATATGAAAGGATCGTCACCGGGATATCTGACAACACAGTCACATTACCAGCACTTACCTTCTGAATGTTTGCTGTACGCTATGCCTTGTGGGTGAATACTCAGTGGTTTATTAGCCAGGTTCTTAAAATGAATGACAAGTGTATCTCCCACTTCAGCACGTAGTGTTGGCCCCAGAAGCCCTACCAAAATGATAATATTTTTTAAAGAGAGAAAGAGAAATCCCTAAAATACACAACATGGGAAAAGAGACTTGTGTTGTGACTGAGAGACAAACTTGCACACACAAGTGGCTATTAGAATGCACCATCATTCCTTAGGGCAGGAGGGCAGGAATGTTATTATTTGTTAACACACACCAACCTTCCTCCAATAAATTCAGAACAGCAATTGAGTTTTATGCTTGTTTGTGACGTAAGAAGAAGATGATAGCTATGCTTATACAGGCAACTCCCCATCTTCCTGGGGGTTTCATTCCAAGGCACCGCACATTTAATTGAAATTGCTTATACAGTGGTACCTTGGGTTAAGTACTTAATTCGTTCCAGAGGTCTGTACTTAACCTGAAACTTTTCTTAACCTGAAGCACCACTTTAGCTAATGGGGCCTTCTGTTGCCGCCGCGCTGTCGGAGCACGATTTCTGTTCTCATCCTGAAGCAAAGTTCTTAACCTGAAGCACTATTTCTGGGTTAGCGGAGTCTGTAACCTGAAGCATATGTAACCTGAAGCGTATGTAACCCGAGGTACCACTGTATTGGGAACCAGTGTTAGAAACTGAGATATGAAAGCTAGGAGCTAAATGGCACCTTAAACCTAGGTTATGGGTGCAAAAATGAAAAGTCTAGGTGCAGATTTTTTAATAAAAAGAATACAAAGCTGAAAAATGAATGAACCGCACCTAAAATATTATGTTCATTTTTCACATGGTCTGGTCCTTCCCCTGTCCAGCCCGCTAATATTCTTAAGAGGGTCTCTTCTCCAGTCTTCAGAGAAAGGCTGCAAGTGGGGAGGCAGAAAAAGGTCCTCCTTTCCTTCCCCTCTGCTGTTTCAATCTGAAATCTTAGGTGCAGTACTGTGCCCAGAGTTCAGAAACTGCTCACGCTAATGAAATTCACTGTCGCAGAAATGCACCTAGAACAATGGGCGTTTCACTGTTGGGAACACCATTGAAAAAGCCTGCAAACACCATCTAAACCTCTGGAAACCATTGGGAAACCCTTAAAAACAAAAACCAAAATCCACCAAACTCCACCACAATTGCTCCCTCCAAACCTCCTTGCTCAAATTCCAACTCTCCACAGGCCTCAACAGTCAGTGCAAGGGCTCCTAGGATTGTGCTTGCAAAAGCTTGTGGAATTGCTAGACGCTATTTCTGCTGTTTTTGCTCTCTTTTAGGGCCATTTTTGAGCGGCACAGGTGGGGAGGGTGAGCAGAGCGAGAGGGCAGGGAGGATGAGCAGTGCAGGTGGAGGTATGGCAGTGGTGGCAGAGGGTCGAGGCAGCCTGGGCAGGCAAGGGAGGTGGCGGGCATGCAGCCACAGCATGGTGGAGGGGCTCCAGATTTTGTAAGTAAAAGTTGGAGGGCATGGTTTTGATGATTCCATTTTCTTTTGAGCCTGTGGCCTAGTGTCAGAGAACTGACATCGGAGCTAGAGGCGGAGGGAAGGCTCTCAAATGATGCTGGAGAAGGGCCCAGCAGGGAGAGAGGCAGCTCTGCAGATGGGGAAGCAAATCAGCGCAACACCAGGGATATAGAGGGGTTGATGGGGGAATCGTCGAGAGGGCTCCAGGACTCTTCACCGGACACCAGCGGGGAGAGCACGGGTCCTCCGCTACCCACGCCCACCCTGCGCAGAAGACTTCCGCACAGAGAGAGTAGGAGGAGACTGGGTGTCAAACAACTTTTATGTTGGAAAAGATTTAAGAAACGCCCACTGACGGATTCTGCTAGCGACTGAGGCAGCCACGAAGTGAAGGGCTGCCCAGACTGAAAGGTTTAGCAAGGCAACAAAGCCTGGAGAGGCGGCAACTTACGCACGAGCAACCCATACAGATTACACCTAGCTAAACTTAAAAGGCCTGTGCCTAAATTTTACTTTACAGTGGTACCTCGGGTAAAGAACTTAATTCGTTCTGGAGGTCCGTTCTTAACCTGAAACTGTTCTTAACCTGAGGTACCACTTTAGCTAATGGGGCCTCCCACTGCCAACGCTGCGCAGTTTTTGTTCTCATCCTGAAGCAAAGTTCTTAACCTGAGGTACTATTTCTGGGTTAGCGGAGTCTGTAACCTGAAGCATCTGCAACCTGAAGCATCTGTAACCCGAGGTATCACTGTATAGAACTGAGCTTTCCAAACGGTTCATGTTGGTGACACGCTTTTTAGACATGAATCATTTCACGACACAATAATTCAGTTTTGCATCATTTCGTGACTCAGTAATTCAGTTTTACTATCAAACCGGAGGTTAAACTAATTCATTCGTGTGACACACTTACACATTGCAGCTGACACACTAACGTGCCGCGACACAGTTTGGAAAGCTCTGGTATAGAACAAGTATTTGCTGCTTATGTAGCAGATACTCGTTCTGGAACACTTAAAAGAATAAACTGGTAGAATCCATGGTGACCGCTGTATGCATGAAAAGAGAATCGGCTAGGCGTGGCAATTGTGCTTAATCTTGAATTGTTTTGCAAGTAGATGAAGGAAGATATTGGGAGACATTTAATGAATAGGAAATTAATCAAAGTATGAATAAATAAAGACATTGAAAAATGATTATATGTAATCACATGTTATTATGGTGAGTGATCTGAAGAGTTCATGTTCTAATTAATACAGTATGCCCAAGCAGGGAGCTGAGCCTTCCAGTGCAATTCTCCCCACCCCACCCTACCAACACATTGAAGGAATGCCCGAAAAACCTAGTCACTTAAAAACAAGGAAAATTGCATACAAAACAGAGGTATAAGCAACTAACAATATTAGACCACTCCATCAGCGTGGTAAGAAACTTTGTATTCGGGCTCCGTATACATTACTGACTTGACACACAGCTGGGTTGTTATTTTTCTCAATTTAGATTGAGACTGGGGGGCGAGGAGCATCAAAACACAGTATTTCATAAGAAATGACTGAATAGATACAGGAAAGATTGATTCTGACTAATGCTGTGTGTACACCGCTTCCCACACCAACAGTGGGAGCATACATGTGCAGAGGCAAATGGGTGGGTGTACACTGTCTTATTTATTGTTAGAAACTACAATAATGGCCTGTTGGCATTGGTTCTGTTTTATCATATCAGGCCAACCGCTAGGAAGAGAAGGCACACTGGCATGCAAGAGGGTGGCATGTTTTGCAAGACCCTTTCTCCCACTGAAACAGCACTGTATGAATCTGTAGTTTCCGTGGGAAATGATATGCAAAACCCACCTTGTAAACTCATTCTTTTTTCCTATATGTTTCAGTGGGGTGAAGCAAATACCCAGCCACTCTGCTATACAGTGGTACCTCGGGTTAAGAACTTAATTCATTCTGGAGGTCCATTCTTAACCTGAAACTGTTCTTAACCTGAGGTACCACTTTAGCTAATGGGGCCTCCTGCTGCCGCCGCGCCGCCACCACACGATTTCTGCTCTCATCCTGAAGCAAAGTTCTTAACCCGAGGTACCATTTCTGGGTAAGCGAAGTCTGTAACCTGAAGCGTCTGTAACCCGAGGTAGCACTGTACTTATTTATCATTAAAATTTGTAGAAGACTTTGTGTGTCATGCAGGAAATTCTGGAACAATGTGGAAGTGAAAGAAGGAAGCCACAACTCAGTCTTTGTGGCAACGTGCAAAATAACATTGAAAGGAACAACAGCTAGGCGTCCTTTGTATATTTTGAGTCAACAATACAACACTAGTTACTGAAATGATTAGTCACTTTCTAGTTAGCTGTTCTGCACAAGTGCATTTTTGGTATCTGGGGTCATTAATGGGACAATGGAAACTATCTAATTATCAGTGCAAGGAGAAGAACAGAGTAATTTGGAAAAAATGACTACTGACCGTATCCTGGCCATGCTCCTTCTCACTGCTGTTGCTACCTGTTCACCTGCCTTCTGCAAACAGGTGGCCAGGGATATGAAAGAGCAGCAGGATCCACCTACCTCTAAAACTTAGAAAAAGAATGTGGAGTATTTTCAGGCTGAGGGCCACATTCCTCATGGATAAGCTTCCAGGGGCCGTATGCCAGTATTGGGTGTGGACAGGGGCAAAAGGGTCATAGCAGATGTGACTCATGCCTTGAACACTGGGCTGCATTCCAGCCAGGCAAAAGTCAGACGTTTCTATAATGTGGCCCCCCCCCCGCCGTTCTCTCCATCCAGCTAAATAAGAAGCCGCTGAGTCAGGCACTCAAAGAGGATAGAGTAGACCCATAGGAAGGAAGAGGAGAGGCAGCAAAAACAAAGTCCTACTGGGTTCACGTTGGCCAGGTGGGAGGGTGTTTCTCTAGGTTTTGTGTTATTCATTTTGGGGCTACTCTTTTATTTTATTTTTTAACCTCCCCATTTGTCCCTGATCAGTGTGCCAACTCCAGGGCAGATGTACTCTCCCCACCCACGCTGTTTTGGGGCCATGTCTAGGGAATAAGAGGACTTTGGCTTCTAAACCTCCCTTGACCCACCCCACCACCAGAGTACCAGTGGTTGAGTGGCAAGAATAGTAGTGGTTTCTCTGCAAATAGGATGTCCCGCCTCTGTCTGCAGACCTGCCTTACTGCAGGCCGAGGAGGGAAATCCACTTTATCCTCTAACCTCAGGAACATCCATTGGATTGTGGCCTAAATGGGTAAATAAACTTGTAGTGGCTTAAAATGTTGTTAATTTGGATTTGTGACAGCAGAGAGATTATACCATGCTGTGAAAATTTCACCAGCAATATCTGAAAATCATGCCGTGTTTACCTGATAGAGCATTTCTTGGTTTTTCCTTTTTGAAATCTGCTTCATACTCGCTGTAGATAATTTTCTTAAATAGATGATCCGATTTTGGTAATCTGAAATAGAAGAGTCTTAAAACTATCACAGGAAATAGCTTCCGTGTGGAAGATACGTATAAGAACTCTATGGTGTAAAATATATTATGCAAGTTAAGCACAGTTGCAGAAATCAACATGTGTACCAAACACATTTTGTATTCTCAGCAGAACCACCTGCTGAAACAAAGACAGGAGACAGGGCCTTTTTTGTAAAGGCGAAAGATTTATACGATCTGAGGATAAGCCAAAGTTTTCATCGGTGGTTGCAAGAACAAACGAGCCCTATATTCCAAACAAAGTGCTTGATTAACCTGGAGGTAGGCTGTATGAACTCTGTATTGATTTGTGATGTTTTGTTGGGTCTCTGGACCGTAATAAAGATTGTTGTTGTTGTTTTGTAAAGGCACCCCATCTCTGGAATTTTTTCTCCCAAAAAGTATGCCTGGCACCATTCTCATTTTCTTTTTGGCACCATGTGAGCACTTTTTTTTTCTTCCTCTGGTCTTTTAAAAATGTGTGAAGAGGTTTTACATGGGCATTTTACACTACATTAAGAAAAATGTGGTTTTCAGTAATATACATTTCAATAACTTTACAGTCATTTTAACATTTCAAAACTCGACTTCCTTCTTCCTCTTTCTGTGGTTCCTTAAATTTATATTTATCATTTGCTGCATATTCTAAATTAACTCTTATGAAACTGCAGGTTATTACAATAATCCTGTCAGTGTCCATATCTGTTTACAATTTATTTGTACATATTCAATAAACCATTTCCATTTTTTATAAAAAGTTTGTCTTCTTTATTTCTTATTTTTCTGGTAAGTTTCACCATTTCTGTATAGTCCATGAGTTTTTGTATCAAATCTTCTTTCGTCGGGACTTCTTCTTTCCATTTTTGTGCAAATAACATTCTTGCCACTATAGTTGTATACATGAATAAATTTCTATACTGTTTTGGTAGTTCTACCCCTATAATTCCCAGAAGGAAACTTCCGGGTGTTGTTTTTTTAACGGATGTTATTATAAACATTGTTTTCAATTCATTATATATCATTTCCCAGTAAGCTTTAACCTTAGTGCAAGACCACCACGTATGATAGAAAGTACCTTCTTTCTCTTTACATTTCGAACACTTATTCATTTTTTATTTATACATTTTTGCCAGTTTACTTGGTGTTAGATACCATCTATATAACATTTTCATACAGTTTTCTCTTAAACCATAGCATGCTGTAAATTTTATACAGTCATACCTCGGGTTATGAACGCTGCGGGTTGTGTGTTTTCAGGTTGCGGACCGCGTCAAATGGGTTCCTTCTGGGTTTCGGTGCATGAGCGCAGGATGACATCACGCGCATGTGCAGAAGCGCCAAATCACGTCACACACATGCACAGACATGGCGCTTCAGGCTGTGAACACTGCAGGTTGCAAAGATGCCTCCCGCACGGATCATGTTCGCAACCCGAGGTATGACTGCATCTGTATTCCATAATTATTCCCATGCTTCCATAACTATATTATAACCAATATCTGTTGCCCAATTTTACACTACATTGTTTTGCTATGCTTTATTTCAATTTTGAAGTTATTCGTTTATTGTTAACTGAAGAGTGGCCAATAAAACCACTAAATAAACTATAAGGTTATTTTTCAGAATTTACTATATCCTAATCTATTCCAACTCTGTGTTAGGGCTGGCTTGAATGGAATAAGCCTCAGAGATGTACACAAAAGCAAGAATATGTGGAGGATCAATAGGAGGAAATCAGGAAGGCAGGTGTATGTGCTTCATTAGAAGCTTTACTGAGACCCCTCAAATTCCTGAGCCTTTGTAAAAAGCTGCCACAACACACTCAGATTTAACATTGCTCTGTTTCGAAAGAAAAGCTGAGATTTTTAAAGAAGATAGAACATGCAGACAGCCCCACTGGACCATGCCAACAACCCATCTAGTCCTGTTCTCACAGTGGCCAATGGCAGAACCTGCCTCACAGATTCAACACTATTGAGTGCATTTTTTCAACTAGTCATTCAAGAGTGAGCCCAGAATGTGTGGGAGTTCCATAGGTGCATCTGAGTGCGTATGACATTCTGGCTCAGGACATTAGTCCAAAAGGCAAGTTACAAAGGTAAGTGACTGATCTGTGGGTTTACCCAACAAGACAAAGATTTGGGAATGTGAGGCTGCAAATATTTTTAAGGAGGCTATGGGCCTATCCAAGGTGGGGCAGAGGCAGCAGCTGCCCACCCTGCATCAAGTAGAACAACAGAAATACTTAACTAACTGACCAATCACATCAGTTCTGACCCCCCCATAAAAGTCCTGCCCCCCACCAAGTCCTGCGCCCCCTTAACAAAAATCCTGGATATACCCATGAAGGAAGCCAGGACAAAAAAATAAAAATAAAAATCTCCACTTGCCTAAGAAGCTAGCAGAGCATCATTTCTTATTCTCAATCAAGGTTTGGGAATGTCTTGTGACATTTTTACATAAAAAGTTAAAAGGTGCCCTTGAGGCTCTCTCTTTCCTCTTGTTGGCATCTAAGCGTGGGCAAGTGATCAAATGGACATTCTCATCCACACAGGTTTATATTTGCATTGCAAACCAGTCTAAGGCTGAAATTAGATAGGACTGCAGACGTGATGGCCTGCACATCTCCTCTCTTTCTCCCTGTTTAATAGGTAGTACTGTATTTCCGATATGGCACACAGAAATAATGAACATACACAGTCAAAACCATAAAGCTACTTAAAACCAAACAAGAAAATACATCACAAAGTCGAAGAACAACAGCTGCACATCTGAATTTTCTCTTGCTTGCATGGAAAACAACTTCCTTGCACTTAACAAACTAGTATATCAGAGAGAAAGAAGCCTCATGTGAGCAAACTTCATTATTCTAAGTGGTAAAAAAGTGAATAAGCAGCAAAATGCTGAAAGCCAACAATAGATAGATGAAAATAATAATGAGTAACACTAGCAGAAAATCTATCCAAAAATCACGGCAGTTAGAAGTCACACCATTGAAAGCAACTTAAAACTAACATTTATCTTGGTTAAGCTAGCAGCCCATTCTTCAGGGGTGGGGAAACCTCACCTTCCCATTACACCCCCAAATAAGCTACACACATTTAGT